>NC_080410.1:41245365-41859584 GCF_030265065.1 Corythoichthys intestinalis
CGCGATAAATTTGACAGCCCCACTTTAAGCCAAAACTAAAGACTCTCGATGAGTGTAAGACATTTTGTCTGCAACGTTAAATACAATTATAGAACGATTTAATAAAAAAAAAAAAAATATATATATATATATATATATTAAAAAAGGCATGTCCGATATTTTTTTTGCCGATTCCGATACTTTGAAAATGACGTGATCGGACCCCGATCGATCGGGACATCTCTAGTTTCAAGACTACAAGATGACAATTTTGAGTTAGTTTATTCCAACACATGCCCAAAGGCGGTCTTCATAAAAGCCTGTATGCCACTTCATTGCTAAGCCTTATGGGACTGTGTGTCATCGGTGTATACAGCAGTAAATTACAGCTTATTAGTACCAATACCAGCAGTGACACAAGGAAAACATCCTCCCACTCTCCCTAATTGTGCCCCCTCAGGGAGCTATGTGTTATGTGGACCGGTATCGACAGCCTAACAGTCATTAGGACATCACACTCGAGATGATGAGAGGGGATTTCAGGGAACGTGTCCATCCTGATTTGTTAATTTGATGTGAGTAGTTTCTTTGTGGATAAAATATCGTCAGGCTTCGACTTGTGGATTTGGCCCCGAGGGACGGTGGTCCAGACAGTCCCTGGTTATGAATAGATGGGAGGTGGAAAGGGCATTAAAGTTTACGTGTCAAAGGAGAAGTAGCTGATAGCTTATCAGTCACTCTCCTGGCTTGGCACACAGTGCGGAAAGGGTGCAGGTCAGCTCAGCCAGTCGGATTTATTCTGTCCCGACAATGAGCTCTTGTCTGATGGAGATACACCGGCTGTCTGTCACTTTGCACCGCTGATATTGTGTCACCGTTGTCTGAAGGCCGGCTGAGGCCGACCTGTGCGCCTTCTTGTAAATGTCTGCATTTGTGTTGTCAGATTACGATCTCCAGTCAGGTAGCATTATCCCCCGTGCCACCCACCTCCTCTTCACACTGCTGACATCCTTAGGGGGAAGCAGATATAAATCTCAAGTTGGGTTCTTGGCAACAGCAGTGTTGAAATATCTTTATTAAAAAGACCCGAGTTCAGTCAACCACCACTTGGCTGACTGTATTTCCTCCGAATTGTTTAGCCCGTTTGTCAACACAATAGTTTGCTTTAAGTCAGTGGTTCTCAAACTATGGTGCGTGGGCTCCCTCTAGTGCCGGCGCGTTAAAGTGCCTATGACAGCAAAACACATATTTCTTTCATATTTCACACGGTATTTTATGCTCCTGAATGAAATGGACCGCTTGGATGTGTGTGGAAGCGATCGATTTATAATATTCAATTTTTGAATCCTGCACCATGAAAATGAATAACTTCTTGTATTGAGAAATGAGAAATGTATTGAGAAATGCGAATGTGACGTCACCCGGGTCAGGATTTCACAATACAGCATTGCTTTGGGTTCAGGTTAGCATGTCATCTAGCTGTCACGCCTCCTAGTTTGTTTACGCTCTTCGAAGCCGGGGCAGTGAAATGACAAAAGCCGGACAAACTCTGGTGGCATAAAATATCGCACTTTATCAACTTAGCTGTATGGATGCTCCAAACAAAGTTTCGTTGTGCTTTTGTAACAATGACAATACATATTCTGAATCTGAATCTATCTTTCGGGAGGTTCAGTCGACAGTTTTGACCATTATGGAGTAATTTGCCTTGTTGTACTGAATAAATACATTTTTTTAATATTTCATATTCCATTTAGCACAAGACTGTTATTTGTCATGGCCATACCATTTGTTTAGCAATTGGAGCAACATACTTAGATTAAAAAGAATATCCTGTAAGAATATTGGAGCAGAGAGATTGAAATAATCTCTTCGCTCTCTTCGTCGCATTTTCCTTGTTCTGAATAATTCCTCCTCCATCCATCCATCCATTATCTTCCGCTTAGTATCCGGGATCTTGTTCTTTCGGTCACGACCCACAGCTCGTGACCATAGGTGAGGGTAGGAATGTAGATCGAGAGCTTCACCTTTTGGCTCAGCTCCTTCTTCACCACAACGGACCGGTGCAGAGTCCGCATCACTGCAGACGCTGCACCGATCCGCCTGTCAATCTCCCGCTCCCTCCTCCAACATCCAGAGCCTTTAGGAACTCCGGGCGGATCTCATCGACCCCCGGGGCCTTGCCACCGAGGAGTTTTCCAACAACCTCAGTGACTTCAACCTCCGAGATTGGAGAGCCCACCTCGGAGTCCCCAGACTCTGCTCCCTCCAAGGGAGGCGTGTCGGTGGGATTGAGGAGGTCTTCGAAGTATTCTCCCCACCGACTCACGACGTCGAGGTCAGCAGTACCCCATCGTCACTATACACAGTGTTAATGGTGCACTGCTTTCCTCTCCTCAGACGCCGGATGTTGGACCAGAATTTCCTCCAAGCCGTCTGGGAGTCGTTTTCCATGGACTCGCCAAACTCCTCCCATGTCCGAGTATTTGCCTCGGCGACCGCCGAAGCTGTAGTCCGCTTGGCCAGCCAGTACCTGTCGGCTGCCTCCGGAGTCCCACAGGCCAAAAAGGCCCGGTAGGCCTCCTTCTTCAGCTTGACGGCATCCCTTACCGCTGGTGTCCACCAGCGGGTTCGGGGATTGCTGCCACGACAGGCACCAACTACCTTACGGCCACAACTCCGATCAGCCGCCTCAACAATGGAGGTGCGGAACATGGCCCACTCGGACTCAATGTCCCCCACCTCCCCCAGGACAAGGGAGAAGTTCTGCCGGAGGTGGGTGTTAAAGCTCTTTCTGACAGGGGATTCTGCCAGACGTTCCCAGCAGACCCTCAGAATACGTTTGGGCCTGCCAGGTCTGGCCAGCATCTTCCCCCGCCATCGGAGCCAACACACCACCAGGTGGTGATCAGTTGACAGCTCCGCCCTTCTCTTCACCCGAGTGTCCAAAACATGCGGCCGCAAGTCCGATGATACGATTGCAAAGTCGATTATCGAACTGCGGCCTAGGGTGTCCTGGTGCCAAGTACACATATGGACACCCTTATGTTTGAACATGGTGTTTGTTATGGACAAACCATGACGAGCACAGAAGTCCAATAACAAAACACCACTCGGGTTCTGATCGGGGGGGGGGCGTTCCTCCCAATCACGCCCCTCCAGGTCTCACTGTCGTTGCCCACGTGAGCGTTGAAGTCCCCCAGAAGGACGAGGGAGTCCCCAGAGGGGGCGCTCTCCAGCACACCCTCCAAGGACTCCAAAAAGGGTGGGTACTCTGAACTGCTGTTTGGTGCATAAGCACAAACCACAGTCAGAACCCGTTGACCCACCTGAAGGCGGATGGAAGCTACCCTCTCGTCTACCGGGGTAAACCCCAACGTACAGGCGCCAAGCCGGGGAGCAATAAGTATGCCCACACCTGCTCGACGCCTCTCACCATGGGCAACTCCAGAGTGGAAGAGAGTCCAACCCCTCTCGAGAGGATTGGTACCAGAATCCAAGCTGTGTGTGGAGGAGAGTCCGACTATATCAAGTCGGAACTTCTCTGCCTCACACACCAGCTCGGGCTCCTTCCCTGCCAGAGAGGTGACATTCCATGTCCCAAGAGTTAGCTTCTGCAGCTGGGGATCGGACCGCCAAGGCCCCCGCCTTTGGCTGCCGACCAACACGCACCCGACCCCTTTGGCCCATCCCACGGGTGGTGAGCCCATGGGAAGGGGAACCCACGTTGCCCATGGGGACAGGCTCGGCCACCAGACGCTTGCCTTCGAGCCCCACCTCCAGGCCTGGCTCCAGAGGGGGGCCCCGGTAACCCCCGTCCGGGCAAGGGAAACTTGAGTTCATTTGTTTTACTCATCATAGGGGTCTTTTTGAGCCATGCTTTGTCTGGCCCCTCACCTAGGACCTTTTTGCCATGGGTGACCCTGCCAGGGGCTTTAAGCCCCAGACAACATAGCTCCTAGGATCATTGGGACACGCAAACCCCTCCACCACGGTAAGGTGATGACTCACGTAGGGGTAATTCCCCCTCAATGGGCTGAATTGTAAATCAGATGAAATCGTGACCCTGCTGACGTCATCCCCCAGCTGGGGACGCTAGAGCGCGATAATGACAAGCGGGGCTAAACGGCAGATTAAAAGACTAATTTCTCGTCATCTGCGCTTTGCTTTGTTAGGCGTTTTTCAAACATGTTCCAATTGAATTTCCATTTGTGTCAAGCTATTTTTAAGTTCTAGTTAAGTTTTAAGTTAGTCTAAATTGTAAGTCCTGACAGGAATGTGAGTTTTTGCAGTGTTCAATATAATGTATGATACCTCCTGTATTGGAGTCATTTGGCACAAGTGCTACTTGGTGTTTCTTTCATCAATGACAACTGAGCTAAATTGGACAGTTAGCTTTATTATGTTAAATTTTACACCATCATCACTCTACAGAGCTGTTTTTACGGATTAAATAAAGCCTGTATGAAAGACACGTTAGCCACTCATCGACAGCAGAATCATGCCAGCCGAACCCGCGCTGGCGCCGGTCCAATGACCCGGGCCGGCGGGACTCAGGCAATCCGGCCAGAAGGGCAAACTCCGCGCGTTCATCTTCGTCTTAACCCTTTGTACTGACTCAATTTTGAAAGGTTTAAAGTAGAGCTGAAACGAATACTCGAGCAACTCAAGTAACTCGAGTTTAAAAACTGATCCGAGTAATTTTATTCACCTCGAGGAATCGTTTAATTTTTTTTTTTTTTTTTTTTTGCCCAGACTACTTTTTTTTTTTGCCCAGACTTCTTTTAATGCGGGACAACACACTGATGTCACGTGCGTAGAGGAAGAAGGAATTAAAAAAAAAAAAAACCTTACTGCAGCCGACAGTCGCTCCAAACTACGCCGACGTTGCTAAAAACTACGCCTGATGTTAGTTTGGTAGCAGGTAATGCGTCTCATAGATATTGCATGCATTTAGAAAGAGATGCGAAATGACAGACTCGGCCGCCACTGGGCAGCGTTAGTAAACAGCCGCCATCTTTAAGCAGTAGACTTCTTAGCGCAAATAAATATAACGTTACTGTCACTTGCTCACGTAATGTTAGCCCTTCGGAGGGCTAGGTTTCTATTGATTATGACCACTGTCGATGCGTGGCTAACGTGTCTTACATACAGGCTTTATTTAATCTGTAAAAACATAGCGCTGTAGAGTGATGAGGGTGTAAAATTAAAACATAATAAAGCTAACTGTCAGTTTTAGCTCAGTAGTCATTGCTGAATAAAACACTTAAACAGAACTTTAAAATAGCTTGACACAAATGGAAATTCAATTGAAACACGTGGGAAAAACATAGCTTTCAAGTGATGTGTGTTATCAAGCATAATTACATTTTTAGGTAAGAATTTTTTATTTATTTATTTATTTTTTATAAGATTTAGAAGTTTTTTGAGTGAAAGCAGTGAATTTTTCTTGTAGTCACATCTGAGATGCAATTGTTGGCTGCTTTCCACAATGTACATAGAAAATAAAAACGTTGATTGACTCGAAATGGTTCAATATTAGATTAAAATGTTTTATCCGATTACTCGATTAATCGATAGAATTTTCAGTCGATTACTCGATTACTAAAATATTCGATAGCTGCAGCCCTAGTTTAAAGAAGGCTCACTGAAAACAAGTTTACAATTTATTCAGGTCACCACAGATCAAAACGGCAAGGCGATACAGAAACACTCAGGCGGGGAGGCAAGCTCATTCCAAGGTCACCATATCAGAAGTCAACAAAAGGTTCCCGGGAAAAAATGACCATGATTAGTTAAACATTCAGGCTCTCGCAGGGTGGGCTGTGGGCAGGAAGAAGGGTGTGTTTAGGATTATTGTTTGTTTGCGGATTAGACAGGAAGATTCGGGAGTTACTGTTGTCCGGGCAGCAAGGGTTGTGGATTTTGCCACCTTTGCGTCAAAGGGGGCTCTTGGAGTCTTGTCAGTCGTGTTATCAGTTGGATATCGGGCGTTCTCCGGTGCTCCTTGTGTTAGGAAAGAGCGTCCTGCCATTAAGTTCTGGACTGTCCGGGAGAACTGATTGCAAGCACTGTCGTACAGTGAATACATGAAACAAAGTTTGCTTTATCTGCTTTGTCTTGGCGCCTTTTTCTTCGCTTTCATCGGCTTCTTCATTGTTACCTCTATATTCAAGCATGGTTGAAATCAAATACATCCACCGCCTGTATTCTTCCTGTACGCACGTGACATCAGCGCATTGTGCCTAATGAAAAGTAGTCCGGGCAAAACGTCATGCCTAGAGCTGGCAAAATTAAACGATTCCTCAAGACGGAGAAAATTCCTCGATCCATTCTTAAAATTGAGTTACTCAAATTATTCGAGTAATCATTTCAGCTCTACATGGAACCATGCGATCAACAGAATAAAATTCATGAATGAGGGCACGGTTTGGTAACAAAAAAATTTGCAACCATTTCAGCCTTTGTTTCGGTTTCTGCTCCACCTATTACCAGTTTAATTATTATATTATTTTAGTGTGCAATATGCATAGGCGGAGGCCAGAGGGGCAAAACATATTGCTGACCCCAAAACGCAGTGTCAGCAATAAAATTAACTTACAAGAATATTTATAATAATAAGTTGAAAATTTGAGGTTTTTTTTTTGTTTTGTTTTTTTTTGTTTCCCATCATTCTTGAAGGGAATTCTAAATCAGGCCGCTTAGAACACCTATACTCACCAAGATCGTCAATCGTTATCGCCAATGTAGTTACCCCAGACAAAAATTGTATCCCGTGGGTGGAGCCATATGGAGGTAGATTTGTGTCGTCATTATTTGATCAAAAAAAAAAAAAAAAGTGTTTGAATGCAAAAATAAATTTGAAACTCAAAAAAAGCATTTGAAAGCTTTTTTTTTTTTTTAATTGCAGTCAATTTTTGGGGGGAATGAAGCAACTTTTTTGATTGAAGTAATGTTTTTTTTTTTTTGCATTTGGGCCACATTTTGGCTAGGACATTTGTGTCTCTATTATTCAATCAAAAAAATAAGTTGCCTCAAACAAAAAATATATATTTTCAAATGAAAAATCACTTCAATCAAAAAAAGAATAATTTCAATCATCGAAAAAAAGTTTTTGAATGCGAAAAAATATTCGAGACGCAAATATTTGCATTTGAACACTTATTTTTAATTTTAAAAAAAGTTTGATTTTAGCATCCTTTTTGTGTTTGGGCCATATTATGGGTAGGACATTTGTGTCTAAATCATTCAATCCCTAAAAAAGTTGCTTCAATCAAAAAAATATTTTCAAACAAATAAAAAAATCATTTGAAAAATAAAATTGCCCTTCCCTATTTTTTTTTTTTTTTTTTTAATTATACAGTATGCAAAGCAAATGACCGTCTAAGGTGCTAGTCACATGATCTGTTCGAAAAATAATTTTTACTCATTATAAAACCATTTTTTTTTATCATTTCATTCATTTTTGTTGCAGTTTTATTGCTTTACAACTTTGATATATATAGAGGAAAGTCAATTTCATGCAATGACACTTTTCAGCCACCAGGGGAGCCTGGCTCCCCCTTAAACTCCGCTTATGGCAATATGCCCTTTTCCTGAAATGACTCCCTTCAGGCTTCTCTTTGACTCACAAAGCTTACCAAATATGATTTATACTGTACTGCAGTTATACAGCTTGAACTGCACATATATGAATAAGATCTTGCTGAGGCACCTACTTTACAGCAGCCTTGGTCTTTTTTTCGCATCAGCCTTTCTGCGAATGAGTCCAAGTCTTTACTGGGGAGATTGATCATTATGAGCAAGTGGAATTGTAACATCTGCTTTTGTGGCTGTTGATAATGTCTATCCAACTTACCACGCTTGCAACTCCTCAAGGCTTCCCTGAATAGGAGTTCACTTTATATGTCACAGACCCATGTGGGCGTTCGTTCAAATAGTCCTTTGTGAATGAGACTCGGGCGACAATAGCAGACAACGGATCAATATTTGCGACATGTACGATCAATAGTTTGCTGAAATTCTGATAATTTATTGTGCAGGGACACATAGCGAAAATAACGACTCTTTTCAGAATTATTTTCACAATAATTATAATTCAAAAAATGTTAGTGGAACGTAACAAACAAAAAGAAGCATGTACAGTGATGTTTTTATCATTATTTATTTGATCTCAATATTTATGGAGCATTATGGGGTTTCATAAAAGTATATTGACATTTAGAATTTGTTGTCTTGTTAAAGTATTAAAACCAGCCTAGAAGAGGAACAATGTTAAATGCAGTTTACATTATGAGATGTTACTTGACTATCATCTGAGTACCGTATTTTTCAGACTATAAGTCGCAGTTTTTTCATAGTTTGGCTGGGGGTGCGACTTATACTCAGGAGCGACTTCTGTGTGAAATTATTAACACATTATGATATCATTTCACATGTTATTTTGGTGTTTTGGAGTGACACTGATGGTTTGGTTAACTTGTTAGCATGTTCTTTATGCTATGGTTACCGTATTTTTCGGACTATAAGTGGCAGTTTCTTTCATAGTTTGGCTGGGGTGCAACTTATACTCAGGAGTGACTTACGTGTGAAATTCTTTACACATTGTGATTTCACATCATCATTTACATGTTATTTTGGTGTTTTGGAGTGACACTGATGGTTTGGTAAACTTGTTAGCATGTTGTTTATGCTATAGTTATCTGAATAACTCTTAATAGTTATGGCCACGTTCGCGTTCTGCCTTTGGCAATGTGTGTTGAATTGTATTATTGATATGCTTGCAAAATATTTCTACAGAGGCAACGCCCGTGTGTATCATCTTTTCTGTTGTTGTTGTGTTTTCCACCCGCGATCGGACACTTAGAGCCAGTTGTATGGTTGAACGATGTGCTAATGCTAGCGAACGCTTGCTGACCGTTTGTGTCATTGCTGTAATAGCATCATTTATTTATGTTGATGCGAACCTGTTTGGTATCGAGGACAAAATAGATTCAGCAAATTATACGGACGTCCAGCATCGTCATTTGGGAGTTTAGCTCGCTGTATAGCCAAGACCGAGCCGTAGCGTCCTGGTGAGGACAGTATATTGACATTTCGTTGTTCATGCTCAGTACACTGTACACTTATTCAGCATGTTCTTTATTGTATTTTGATATTAAATTGCCTTTCTAGATGACATATCTGTTCTATGTGTTGGATTTTATCAAGTAAATTTCCCCCAAATATGCAACTTATACTCCGGTGCGACTTATATATGTTTTTTTTCTCTTTATTGGGAATTTTATGACTGGTGCGACTTATACTCAGGTGCGACTTGTAGTCCGAAAAATACGGTATCCGAATAACTCTTAATAGCTATGGCCACGTTCACGCTCTGCCTTTGGCAATATGTGTTCAATTGTATTATTGACTTTTTTTATATTGAAATGCATGCTTTTAGTTTGTGGCGCTTTCACGCCCACGTGGGGGCGCACTCGCACTTGTTAATGCGAAGAAGAGCCCTCACATGCCAGAAGAAGACGGACAGCTACGCAGTGTCTCTGAGCGAGTGGGCGAGAGAGAGAGAAACTTGGCTGCGAACCTACGTTCATTGTTTATGCTTGTAAAATATCTCTTCTGAGGCAACGCCTGTGTGTATCATCTTTTCTGTTGTTGTTGTGTTTTCCACCCGCAATCGGACACTGAGAGCCAGTTGTGTGCTAGTTTGAACGATGTGCTAATGCTAGTGAACGCATGCTAACCGTTTGTGTCATTGCTGTAATAGTACCTAATTATTATTTCCGTTGATGCGAACCTGTTTGGTATCGAGGATGAAATTGATTCAGCAAATTATACAGACGTCCAGCATCGTCATTTGGGAGTTTAGCTCGCTGTATAGCCAGGAACGAGCCGTAGCGTCCTGGTGAGGACAGTATATCCGCATTTCGTTGTTCATGCACTGTACACTTATTCAGCATGTTATTCTCCATTGTATTTTTATATTTAAAGCCTTTCAAGATGACATATCTTTTCTATGTGTTGGATTTATCAAGTAAATTTCCCCCAAAAATGCGACTTATACTCCGGTGCGACTTATATGTTTTTTTTCCTCTTCGTTGGGCATTTTATGGCTGGTGCGACTTATACTCAGGTGCGACTTATAGTCTGAAAAATACGGTAGTTGTTTGTTCAATCTCAACTAAGGTAACCTACATGCACCAATTTTTAATTGTGACGGCTTACAGATGATGTGGAAGAAAAAATAGCCTGTCTGTTCTAACTTCTCTTATTATAGGGGTCTGATAACACTGTATATCAAAAAGGTGATATACTGTATGTACTGAAAAATTAATTCATCGTAATTAATCGCAATTATTCGCAATTCAAACCATCTAAAAAATATGCCATATTTTTCTGTAAATTATTGTTGGAATGGAATGATAAGACACAAGATGGATATATACATTCAACATACGGTACATAAGTACTGTATTTGTTTGTTATAACAATAAATCACAACAAGATGGCATTACCATTATTAACATTCTGTTAAAGTGATCCATGGATAGAAAGACTGGTTCTTAAAAGATAAATGTTAGTACAAGTTATAGAAATTTTATATTAAAACCCCTCTTAATGTTTTCGTTTTAATAAAATTTGTAAAATTTTCCATCAAAAAATAAACTAGTAGCCAGCCATTGTTGATGTCAATAATTACTTACACTATACTCATGGGTGCTGAAGCCTATAAAATCAGTCGCACCCAAGCGCCAGCAGAGGGCGACAAAACTCCGAAAAACACAACAAGTACACATTTCACTGTGCTGTCATTTTGATCTGTTTGAGCGGGGAATTTGTGCGTTAATTGCGTCAAATATTTTAACGTGATTAATTTAAAAAATTAATTACCGCCCGTTAACGCGATAATTTTGACAGCCCTAATATATGTATGTATGTGTATATATATATATATATATATATGTGTATATATATATATTTTTTTGTCAAGACTCAAGTTTGAAAAAAGACTTCTTGAACACCAAATAGATTTTTATACAGAAAATAATTACAGTACATCTGAAACAAATGATTATAACAATACATTTGATAGAAAAAGCATGTTATTTTGCCTCATTCAAATCTTAATATCTGAACATTTAAATATGTAAACTAAAGTGCATTCTCATTTGTAAATGAATGGCTTCTGGTTTTTGAATTGTAAATAAACCAAGCTATTGTGATAAAACAACAAAATTGCAATAACTGCATTAACCATCAAAGTGAAGTCTAACTGTAACTGTAGTCTTGAAACAAATCAGAATAAGGAAAAACATTGCAGTAAAATAATGCAAACTGGTTAAACTTGAGAGTAGCTGAGATCTGTCATGACAGAACATCGCTTCAATGATATCTGGCGCCATCTAGCGTCGTGAATGGGGAGAGTAGCTGAGATCTGTCATAACAAAACATCGCTTCAATGATATCTGGCGTCATCTAGCGTCGTGAATGGGTATAATGTCTAGACCGCGAATATAAGACGACCCCCTCTTTTTCAGTTTAATTTCAATGCAAAAAACACCGTCTTATATTCGGGCCAGTACGGTATTAATTATTGTAATGTTACTTAAACATTAGTTATTGTCTAAAAATGCATTAACTAATGTTAATTTAGGGACCCTTATTGTAAAGTGTTACCAAAATATTTCATTCATTTATAGTTACAATGTGTTACGTTAATGTTCCATTTATTTTCTTCAGCAGTGTATATTGGCACACCCCCAATAGATACACCATGTCTTCGTCAAGTTTGAAATATGACAAAATCAGCTAAGTCACGAGTAGTAAGGCAGTAGCAGTAAAGCAAAACACTTTGCATTTGAAAAGTTACTTGGCCTTCACACCAGAAGCTTGCATCCGGTCGAATGTTTACTGCGATCTCAACTAACTTTTCTTCCTCCTCTCTGCCAATTAACAAGTGTTGATTTATATCTGCAGTAGCAGCAGAAGCTCGAAAATGTCGCTGCCTCTCGGCAATAAAAGGCCACACAAGATAATCAGCTCTTCTTAGACAAATATGACCAAAAAAAAAATGCGTGAGTAGGATTTATCTCTTTTCCTGCCTATCAGGAATGCCGGCGACGATGGGGGAATTCGTTTTGGCAGCGACGCTAATGTGGCGTCGCTTGTTATTTCCGCAACTGATTTTCTTAATCCTCCGCTTGTTCCACGCTCGGTAAACATGGGGGCTTAATTTTGTAATCTGGGAGGTCCCACTGACGCAAAGACCAACAACTCGTCCCACTCGCTCCCCCATTCTGTTCGCCGCTCCTCGTCAGCCGCCGCCTTAATTAGTCGGAATTAAGACGAATGCGCCGGCCTCCCGCGATCAATTGGTATCGAGCGGACCTTCGCTCGCTCCGCCCGGGGGGCTTGCTCAGTCGGCACATCATTTATATCAATAGCTTTTGTTTTTCTTTGCTTCCCAGCTCCTCCCTTGAAGCCTCGGCCCGTCGCTCGCTGAAGTGGCCAACGTGACACGCTACACTTCACATTTGTATTGACCACGTGCGTCATGGCACGATGGCTACTGGAGAACAAGCTTTTTTTTGTCTCCTCGTGCTAACAAGTTGACCCCTTTTAGATGTTGGCACGCTCTCGTCTCACTTTGTCTAGTCTCGCTATTTGTTATCCTGGCTGATGAGAAGCGAGCTCCACGCAATTTTATTGATGTGAGCCATTTAGCTCAAGGGAATTGCGACCAAAAGATGTATTTCAATCTCATGCTACTGCCATCTTTGATTTTAGTTCATTGAAACCGCTATTAAGAAGTAGACAGCCTGACAAAATGTTAATGTATTTATTGCCAATGATGGCAACAGATGTCCAATCCATTTGAATTGGGAAGGTTGAGAGCACATAATCGTCCCAGTGTTCATTTGTTGTGAAACGTAATATATACTGTAGGGTTGTTCCGATCATGTTTTTTTGCTCCCGATCCGATCCTGATCGTTTTAGTTTGAGTATCTGCCAATCCCGATATTTCCCGATCCGATTGCTTTTTTTGCTCCCGATTCAATTCCAATCATTCCCGATAATTTTTCCCGATCATATACATTTTGGCAATGCATTAAGAAAAAAATGAATAAATCTCGGACGAATATATACATTCAACATACAGTACATAAGTACTGTATTTGTTTATTATGACAATAAATCCTCAAGATGGCATTCACATTATTAACATTCTTTCTGTGAGAGGGATCCACGGATAGAAAGACTTGTGAATTTGTGTATTGTGACTAAATATTGCCATCTAGTGTATTTGTTGAGCTTTCAGTAAATGATAATGCAGCCATTCAACCCAAATGCATGACAGGAAGTGGACCCATGACTGTGCGTAGTGCTACCAATTGATATATCTTCTCTGCGTTGGGAAATAACATAAGGTGTTAAGAAAAAGATCAGTTGCTACCTTGCTTCCCCACATTGCTTCCCTTGAAATTTCTAATCGGGGGAAGAGGGTTTGTAAGGCTTTAGCCAATTAAAAAAAAGGCTCCAAAGGCTGCCAAAATTCACTCAAGTCATTTTACGCTGCCTTTTATCTCTCTATATAGGTAAAACGGCGCCATTACAGATTGAGCGCGACAATGCGTGAGTGGGTCGTGCAGCGCATGCATTAATTGCGATAAACATTTAAACGTGACACATTTTTTAAAAAATTAATTACCGCCGTTATCGGGATAAATTTGATAACCCTACCTTAAGCCTAAACTAAAGACTCTGGATGAGTGTAACATATTATGTCTGTAACGCTAAATACAATTAGAAAACGATTTAATTAAAAAATATATGTATATTAAAGAAAGGCATGGCCGATATTTTTTTGCCGATACCGATACTTTTAAAATGACGTGATTGATAAACAACAAAATTGCAATAACTGCATTAACCATCAAAGTGAAGTCTAACTGTAACTGTAGTCTTGAAACAAATCTGAATAGGGAAAAACATTGCAATAAAATAGTGCAAACTGGTTAAAACTTGAGAGTAGCTGAAATCTGTCATGACTAGGGATGGGAATTGATAGGATTTTTAAGATTCCGATTCCATTATCGATATTGCTTAATGATTCGATTCTTTATCGATTGTCTTATTGATTCTAATTTGGGGAAAAAGAAGAACAGACGTTTTGATTGGCATCGAGTTTGTTTAATCAGAAGTCACCTTACAAACTCACAACGAGATCAAAAGAGGCCCAAAGCCTCAATGTTAACTGTGGCAATAAGTGGCAAATACACAAGAATGTGTAACATTTTACTGAAACATTTATCTAATAGAAATAAAAAATATTGGTATATATTGGCAGATAGGTTGTTGTTCTGCCTTTGGCAATATGTGTTAAAGCAGGGGTCCGCAAACTTTTTCCTGTGAGGGCCACATAACTTTTCCCTTCTCTGATGAGGGGCCGGGGTTAGTTTGTAACAGAAATAGTGTGACGATTGCAGAAGTGCATAAATGTAAAAAGTTATTGTTTTTCAGAAAGCCACAATCAAATAACCCTTTCTGGATTCTTTATAATAATAATAATAATAATAATAATAATAATAATAATTAATAATAAAAACACTATTAATTAAATAGATAATAACCAAATAACCCTCTCTGAATTCTTCAAGGAAAAGGCCAGGAAATAAATAACACGATTGAGAAAAAAAAAAAAATTCAAAATGGCCGGACCAAATGTGGAGGCGGGCCGTATTTGGGCCGCGGGCCGCAGTTTGGGTCAACGTGTATTATTTTACCATTACACTGAATTGCATGCCTTTTAGTTTTTGTGGCGCTTACACGCTCAAGTGGGGGCGCCCTTGCTCTTCCTCACGCGAAGGAGAACGCGCTCACGTGAAGAAGAGCGCGCTTACACCCAAAGAAGTAATGCCGCATCCATATGAGTGAGCGAGTTAGTGAGAGAGGGAAACACTTCTACGAGCCTATGTTCTTTGTTAATGTTAATATCTACAGAGGCAACGCCTGTATGTATCATCTTTTGTGTTGTTGTTGTTGTTGTGTTTCCACTCGCGATCGGACACTTAAATCCAGTTGCGTAGTGGTTTGAACGATGTGCTAATGCTAGCGAACGAATGCTAACCATTTCTTATTACTGTTATTAGCAGCTAATCATCGCTGATTTACGTTGATGCAAACCTGTTTGTTATTGGGGACAGCGCAGTCGCTTTGTTGTAATTTTTCCTCGTGAAGTGAAGACACACTTTCGAGCGTTTGAACCTACGTCCTGTCATTGTTATGTTTATGGCTGCAATGCTCGTGCTTACCCGTCGTAACCTTTCATTTTCACACTCTTTCCTGGTGAAGTGTAGTCAAACTTTGGAGCGAGTGGTTCTTGGCACCATGCTAGTTTGATGCGTCTGGACAACAAAACACGTCACAAAGCAATACGCGTCTTTAGGAATCGTTAAAGGGATCGTTAAGGCTTTTTCATTGTGATGTCGAGGCCTCGAAACACTCGGAACCGGTTCCGAATTGCAATCGGATTTGATTCCCATCCCTAGTCATGACAGAACATCGCTTCAATGATATCTGGCGCCATCTAGCGTCGTGAATGGGTATAAATTCTAGACCGCGAATATAAGACGACGCTTACTTTTTCAGTCTTATTTCAATGCAAAAAACACCGTCTCGTATTTGGGCCAATATGGTAGTTTTACACTTGACAAAATGCCACATCCAAAATGAGTATAAATTTCTTTAAAGCTAACAATTAACGAGTAAAAACAATTGCTATTGCTATAACAATTGCTAAAGGAACAACTAAAAAATATCTCTCAATAGACCTTTTTATTGGATTTTTATCTTATTTTAAAGGGAACCACGGACTTAAAGACTTGTAGTCTCTACATATATTATTGCCATTGATTTAAAAATCTATAATATTTAGTACAGGTTTTGACCTACGAAAGGTGCTTTTTTACGCGAGCAATACATGCTGGGGTGATGACGCAGTTGGGCTGGACTGGGAGAATAGCTGTGCTAGCTAGAAAGCAAAGCTAGTATGACGACTGGCATGATTTCGTCGCATTCTGCTGCTGGTCAGATTGTTTTGTTACAGAGCTGTGGGATGAGTTCTGGACGTCGTACCTGCATCCAATACCAGCTCATGAGCAGTGTCTTTGACACTGGAACTACCGGGGTTTTTTTTGGGCTATAAAGAAAGACCAAAAAGGCGTCAAATGACCCTTGACAATGATGATAATTTCAAACTTAAAAAGCTCTTTGTTTTGTGATGGCCGCCATGTTGTATCCATACACAGTAGCGTAAGTTTACATTCAAATGATCAGGTAATTTTCAGGCAACTGACCCCCAACCCCAACAGAACTCGTCAGCACTGGGGTGGTTGGCCACACTAAGCCACACGGTTGCTAGCCATCGTATGCTATTGTTTAGCCACAACTGGATTCACTACTAGGAGTGGGAACCTCAAGGCACCTCACGATACGATACGATTCGCGATACAAGGCTCACGGTAACGATGATCTCACGATATCACGATACAGCAAATATCGATATATTGGTCAGAAATTTGATACATGATATTCTACGATACAACTGTTGAAACGAAAAAAACATATTTCAAAATAGAAAAAATACTGTTTAAGTCATTTATTAAACAGTGACACCTTTTCAGCGCAACATTGCTGTAAAATATAAATCTACTCATAATTGTGTACCTGCACATATAGAGGAAACAAACCACAACCACTGATATTTCTTGGCGAAATCATGATGAATGGCACCCTTAATTTCTTAAGTTTTAAATCTTTTGAAAATTTTTAACAGTGCTGTATGTGTCAATCAGAAGTTGAGCTTGGAGTGGGGCAATGATAAAATTGGTGGGTCTTTTCTTTGTATATGACCTTTGTTGTCAAAAGCATTGGTTTGAGCACTTCCACCATCTGCTTCAGCATTTGTGATGTCAGACTCAGTCACATTCTTCCTCACCTTAAAAACAACAAAATAAATAAAAAATATTAGCTACTCAATAGCTTTTGAGTTGAAATTCTGATTTTTGTGTGTGTTGGAAGTATTGAGTGAATTAAAAAAAAAATTAATTGAATGAATAGAAATTAAAAATGCAATAATTACCTGTTTTTAATATGTAGGACACATTAACTATCATGCACGTCACCTTATATATCTTGGAAGCTATTCAAACCGTTTTTATAGCTTATTGTATCAAAATGGCAGTCATAACAGTTTGTGTAGTAAACTAGATGGAAAGTTGTTCTCAAATATGTCATCAAAATAATACATTTAAATAAAAAAATCAATTAGTAGTACATTGCAAAAGTTTCTTACCTCAAGTGATGCTCCATAGAAATCCGGTGTCCAATTAGTCACCAGCTGCCAATGAACCTTATTTTCTTAGACAATTCTTGCATACAGCAAAGTCCTTGTTCACCTTACTTCCTTTATTGTTGGTGTAAAATCCAAAGTGTGTCCACATGTGTGATTTTCAGCAATATTTTTCTCAGTTTTTCCTCCACCGTTCTCATGAAGCTTTTTTATTTTTTTCAACCCACTTGGGACCGCTCTTCTTCTCTAGGCGACTTGTGCGCACTTTACCCTCACCGCCACTGTTGAGCGCCCCTAGTGGACCGCCAAGGAATTGCTCAACAAACATTGAGCAGTTTACAGCATCCATACTCCATTGTATGGCCAATATGTCAAATAAAAGTATCGATGCTTGGCGGGAGCATATCGATAACCGATCGGGTTGCAAAATATCGCGATATATCGCTGTATCGAGATATTGTCACACTCTTATTCACTACCGTATTACTATTCATCCTTCACACGTCCGCTGGAAACAGAAATGTTGTTTAATACATCTACAGGCGACCTGGAGATTCATTTTTGATTGATTGATGATTTTACGACACTGTGCGGGTGTGCACTGGTCCTCATGGGAAACGCAGTCTTCCTTAAGGCAAAACACTACCGCTTTTGTCCACCGGCGTCGCTAAAATCGACCAAAAATGAAAAGTGATTCTTTAAGTATTTATTTAAAGAATATTTATATATTTATATGGCGGAAAACACAGACAAGACTGAAAAAGCAGTTTCTGCACTCGCACCCCTCTATACAATAAACTGCTGTATTTTAAGCCAAAAGAACTGTTGTGTTTGATAGAACAACATGCTGCCATAGCAAATTCATGGCGCATTAAGCCCCCGAACTATTTTTAATTTGTCCGTTATGCCCCGGAAACCCCCGTTTACAGACGTCGTGCAACTGCTTTTGCTTCAACCTAGGCATAAAACGAAGGTAATTAATTATGTTTATTATTCAAAATGTCATTTTTAGCTTTAAATCATTAATTGATGTCTAATATTTAGTTAAAAAAAAAAAAACAACTTTAAAAAATTATTCACTCGCATATTTTAAACTTTTAAACAAATTACATCACAATGAAAAAAATGGTGTCTGTAAAAAAGTCACAGATATCTACCTCATTAGTATCGCCTAATTGTTTTTTTTTTTTTTACTGTCGCATTTTCTCCCAAATGTTAGATGATAAATAATCGATCCAAACAAAGAAAAATTGAAAAAAAAAATATATATATATTTAAAAGGGTAAATATATGAAAAAGAACATCTTGACCACTCCTTGATGTCTGCGATTTCTGCATCGCGACCCTCGTTATATTACCATGTTTCACCCATAAAATCCCCAAAAAATTCAGCTGTGGCCATTCACAGCTGTGTCTGGACACTCAGTGGTACATGCTATATGGAGTTTTTGGATCGAAACAAGTAGTGCTGCAACAATTAATTGATTAACTCGAGTATTCGATTAGAAAAAAATATTCAAATTAAATTTTGTTGGCTCGAGTATTCGTTTAATTAAAGTGGCGCTGTAGTGGTTTATTTTGAAAGTGTTTGCATTTCGTTTTATTGATCAGGGTGGATACACTGCCCTCTGGTTGGCCTCTTTTCACATGGCTGAATCCAACTGCTCCCTGTTAAGACCAACGTAAGCTGAGTTTTTGTTTGAGCTAATGTTTTTTAATCTATTCATAATTTAGTTTATAAGTATAATTAGCCATTTTTTGTGGGAATATGTATCTGAACCATTTGTTTAGAGCATTGTAAAAAAAAAAAAAAAAACAACAAAACTTTAGCATTTTATAGCATTTAAGCTAGTGGACTTTTTCTATGTAAGGTAGCCGATTGTTCTTTTTAAAAATTTATACTGTTTGAGGCTCAGCTCAGGTATTTTATTTTCATGTTCCTTATCCGATTACTCAATTATTCGAACTAACTAGTCCATCGATTAATCGACTACTAAAATATTCGATAGCTGCAGCCCTAGAAACAAGGTACGTACGCGATACGATCTCGTTAAAGTCATGGCGTCTGTAATTCTGCTCTCGCGTGCTTTCACCTCCAGATAGTAGGGGTGTAACGGTACACAAAAATCTCGGTTCGGTACGTACCTCGGTTTTGAGGTCACGGTTCGGTTCATTTTCGGTACAGTAAGAAAACAAAATGCAAAATATAAATTTGATAGTTGTTTATTGTGCGTTGTGTTGAGCCGCTTCTGGGACGCGTCTAACACGCAGCCGCTCTGCGACCGGTTTGCATTGGCTGATTGACTTTAACGTCCGCGTTTCACTGCGTTCTCGCGGTGGCCACTTTGTCGCGCCGTTGACGTTTCTGTGTTATACTGTCCTACCGTGTTGGTCCTCATTATAGTAGAGAAGACGGAGTAAATATAATCTACACAAAGAAACTGTAACCCAATCGACTCACAACCTCGAAAAGTAAGGGTTACATTACGTCAGAAAGTCGTTCAGTACGCCTCCGTTCCGAACCGAGCACCAACTACCCAAACGGTTCAATACAAATACATGTACCGTTACACCCTTACCAGAGAAGGTTTTGCTCTTTAAAAAACATTTTTTTAAAATGCCCTCCTGTTAAAAAAATTTTCTTCCCCCAGAAAATTGAGATTTTAAGTTTTCCAATGATGCATCACACATGCATATCGGACAATTTTGAAATTTGGCCAAATTGGGGGTCTCAGAGCGGAACTTCAAGTCACCTGAGTGTTTTCCGCCATTTGTATTTGGTCCTCCATAAATGGCAGCCAACGAGTTAAAATAATTATGAGTATTGTTATTCATTCCGCGACATACTGGTGACCATTTTAGATTGTCTCCCTTCTGTTCCCCAAAGTCAGCTGGGATAGTTGCCTGTTCCCTTGTGATCCAAATGAAAACAAGTCCCATAGAAAATAATGTATGTATATATATATATATGCACATATATGAACACTAATTTGTCTGTTTATGTTGAGTGCAATATTGCATTAAATATTATTATGGATGACGAGGATGGCGCTGTCTCTGTGGCCCAGGACACTTTGGGCTCACGCTGCGACTCTTAATGAGTCTGATGAGTGATGAGTCTTATTTCTCTCCATACGGTCCCGCCAGAGAAAAACAATACCGGGACAATCAGGGAGCCCCTCGTGATTGCGAAGGTCGAAATGGAATACAAACGAGATCGATTTGTCATTTCCGTGCAAAGTTGTGACACCCCTTATCGTTCATTTATTTAGCAGTAATTGCTGCGATTTTGTGTGTGTGTGTTTTTGTATTGATTTGACTTTGAAATCCCTTTGATATCTCGTTTTACTTTTTTTTTGATCAGCATTATGAGAAAGTATGTTTTTATTTCAAGTATAATTAGGGAGACAGTTGAACGTTGGGACACCTTTTATACCCAAATACTGCACTCTGAAATATATTTTAGCCTTTTCTGGAGGACCACTGTATCTCTCTGTCAATTTAATGGATTTCCAAACCAATGTTTTCTGGCAGCGACAATTTGTTTTCCTCCGCATCCTGTAAGCGTGACTTGATTTTTCTAAATGTTACACACATACTGTATCGCCTCCACGCGCATTGTCGGGGAATTCATTTATAAAGCGGAGAACCCTTCTATTAGTTGCTTTCATCAAGGTTAATGGCGTAATAGTGAACTGCTGTTGCTGACATAGATCCAGTTTGTCCTCTACGGGTCGCTGAGCGTGCTCCGTGCTTTACAAGCACTCAAGGGTGTCGGCTTTGACCCGATGTGTATGCTAAAAGCTCGCAGGCCCTCCTCATTCCACGACTGTGTCGCCCGCCTGTGCTGGCAAGCGCTGACGCTCGGCCTCGCCGCTTCAGGCAAAGTTGGCGACTGGCTCCTCTGTTGTTAACTTCTAGCCGGTAGCAAAGTGGCGTGGTTGGTGGAGGATCCACTTCAAGGTTTATCCAGTGGATGAATTGTTGGCTGCAGCTGTAGCTCATGCGCGTCAAATTCAGCAATGCCAACATCATTTTTGCTTGGTTTTGAGTGCCTGCAAAAATAGTTCGCCAACATTGTATGGTAGGGTGACCATATTTTGATTTCCAAAAAAGAGGACACTCAGCCCGGCCTCAAGATACTTGAATTTTACTCGAAGTTCACTCAAAGATGCCTATATCACTTTAATATATTTAAAATGTGCCCCCTCACTCTGGATGGAAAAATGCAGTTTGAAAAAATATAAAATAAAATAATGACTTTAAAAAAATTATATATATATTAGGGGTGTCAAACGATTAAAATTTTTAATCGAGTTAATTACAGCTTAAAAATTAATTAATCGTAATTAATCGTAATTAATCGCAATTCAAACCATCTATAAAATATGCCATATTTTTCTGTAAATTATTGTTGGAATGGAAAGATAAGACACAAGATGGATATATACATTCAACATACGGTACATAAGGACTGTATTTGTTTATTATAACAATAAATCAACAAGATGGCATTAACATTATTAACATTCTGTTAAAGCGATCCATGGATAGAAAGACTTGTAGTTCTTAAAAGAAAAATGTTAGTACAAGTTATAGAAATTTTATATTAAAACCCCTCTTAATGTTTTCGTTTTAATAAAATGTGTAAAATTTTCAATCAAAAAATAAACTAGTAGCCCGCCATTGTTGATGTCAATAATTACTTACACAATGCTCATGGGTGCTGAAGCCTATAAAATCAGTCACACCCAAGCGCCAGCAGAGGGCGACAAAACTCAACACACTCAAAACACAACAATTACACATTTCACTGTCCTGTCATTTTAATCTGTTTGAGAGGGGCATTTGTGCGTTAATTGCGTCAAATATTTTAACGTGATTAATTAAAAAAATTAATTACCGCCTGTTAACGCGATAATTTTGACAGCCCTAGTTAATATAAAACCGAGTATTGTTGCATCCTTACAAACGATAGACACAATTCTTAATCGAAATGAGGGGCTAGCTGACATAAGATTTACATATAAAAGAATTGGAAATATCTCGAAAACGAAAGCAACACAAACAAAACTTTTACAGCACAAACGGTTGACATCATTTTTATATAAATCTGCGTCTGATGGGGTCGAGGGGCAACTTCATGGAGGTCCGTAGAGATGGTCAAAAAGCACATATAGCAATATACAAAGTGTCGTCCTTTTTTTTTTTTCCCCGGGTAATCCTCTTGCCGTCGTGCTGTGGGATTTTGCTGTTGTGCTGCGGGTCTTTGCATTCGTCTTGCAAGCCTTTTGCATTCGTGCTGCGAGCCATTTGCTGTCGCGTTGTGGCAATTGGGGTTTTTGCTGTTAACAATTTGCAATCGCGCTTTAGGAATTGGGGATCGTGTTGTGGCAGGTGCATTTGTGCTTTTTTCCTTTTGCAAAGCATTTGTAATTGGGATTTGTGCTTTTTTCTATTTGCAGAGCACTTGGACTTTGCATTTCATCTGACACTTCTTGGCCACCGTAAGAAACAAATGGCGAGTCAAATTTTGCATCGGATGTCGAAAAGATCGTGTGTCGAAGCGATCATATGTCGAGGTACCAATGTAGTTGTTTTGTAGACTATCTTAGAATGATTTCCAGACCCATGCAGCGATAATTTTTGAATCGCCATATCGTGAGGTCGTTATCACGAGCCGTGTATCACAAATGGTATCATATCGTGAGGCACCCAGAGGTTCCCACCCCTAATTTGCAGTTTGGACTACCAAAAAATCATTACATGCATCACGATTCGACACGTGACGATTCGGTTACGATTCATAAAGTTTCAAAACCGATGATTTTTCTTCATAACTTTATGATAGCCGCTCGTAGCGGAACGAAATTCAAGACGCATCTGCCGCCCGGACACCGTTAACGAACGCACGCACAACGTTATGATGGATGCTCCCTGTTACTGGGAGAGAGATTTACTCCTTTTTAAAAGACTGGAAAATAAATTTGTGTATCAGACAGGCAGGGACAGACGGTGGTCGCGCTTTTGTGCGGAAGTTATTTTTTAGAGCGAGAGGTTAAGAGAGATAATTCATTGCTCCTTGTCTTTCAGATGTCCAGCAGTAGTTTTAAAGCATTTCAATGGAAAAATGTCCTGAGTGTGTTGCTTAGACCTGTGTGCATCTATAAGAGGTGAGTACACGAACCCTCTTGTACTGTTTAGCCTTTTTTGTTGTTGTTTTTGAGATGTTAATAGTTAGCGCGAGCACTAAGCTAATTAGCTAATTCGCTAACGTGTATTTCATATGCAGAACATGTAAAACCATGATTAAGTACAGCGGTAACACTACAAACATGCGAAATAGTACAGAAATCTGTTGTTGCAAGTGCTGCTTGGGAGCCGACATGCGCGTGTGCGCGTGGGCAGGCAGGGAGAGAAGAAAGTGCGTATGCTGTAATGAGTGTGTGTGGCAATGTTAGGGGCTCCTGGACTTTTTTATGTGCTCGGCAATAAACGCCACAAGTTAAAAGTGATCAAGAGCAGTTGTGATTTCCACCTGTCACTCCAAGAGTTACAGTAACACTGTGAAAACAAAGTGTATTGGCTAAAAGAAGTCTTATTTCTAAATTTTATTGTATTGTTGTATTAATGTATTGTTGAGAGAAATAAGTACTCCCTTTAAAATGGTGAATGTTTTTGCACTTTCTTGTAAAAAAATAAAAAATAAAAAAACCAGCTTAAGGGCAACTTTTTGTCGTATGGGCATGTTTCCATCGTTCCTGTTGAATCTTAAAGTGCCTGTGACACGAAAAAGCATGTTATTTTCATAATACATGTAATATTTTATGCCCCTGAATGAAATGAACCGCTTGGATGTGTGTGGAAACGATCGCTATATTTATTTAGTGTTTTTGAATCACGCACCATGAAAATGAGTGACTTCCGGCAACAGTCTCGAGTTGAGAAAGAGGGCGCTGTGACGTGTACGGAGGAAAGAGTCCTCTTCACTATTCAGCCGTATTCTTGAATGAGAAGTAGAGCTTGGAATCTTTGGGCACCTAACGATTCGATTACGATTACGATTCAGAGGCTCCGATTCGATTATAAAACGATTATTGATGCACCCCCCTCCCTTTTTTTTTTTAATTTAAATTTTTTTTTTTTTTTTTTTTAAAGTTTTGTACATTAGTTCCAAAATTGTTCCAAAATACTCTCAGGCTAAACCAAACTACTATTTCAGTATCAAGTTCGCATATAGCAGTAAACAAATATACAAAAATAACATTAAATTAAAAAACTCCAGTCCCCATTCTGTATCAGCAGCTTTAAACTACATTCAATTAATTTAATGTTGTGAATCAACCGTTAAAGTTGTTAAAATTGCTCCCGTTATTCCATACTTTCCCTTTTGTTCTTGATGATGAATCCTAATTTAATTATAATTTCTTGGTGATCAAATAATAATGCCCCAGTCATAGCAGCATCTATTTGATGCTATTGTTCCCTCTTCAAATAGGCAGACCTTGATGTTGAAATATAAAAAACAACGAGCCAAGGACCTATTTGGTGCTGGGGACATTTGAATTTACATAACACCTATTGATATAGTAATAAAATCACATGAGTAGACCACATGTCAGCCAACCTATCTACTTATGACAGGCCAACAGCAAAAAAAAAAAAAAAAAAAAAAAATGCCGCACTTCAACAAACAGGCAGTAGGAGTCCCCCTTGTTTATCAAAAAAAGCCCTTAATGTTCTACTTACGTCTTTGGAAAACCAAGGTTGCATTGTTTTAGGTTTTCAAACCTGTCGTGGCTGAAATGATGAAAACAATGAGCCGATTAGGGACCTGTATGCATGCTAACAAAAACGGTCCAAACATTTGCAGGAGAAGTTTTTTTTGGACCACTCCTAGAGTCTCGAGTCTTCCTGTGAGTAATTCATATCGCTACACATCGAGATGGCATGACGAATCCCGCGAGTAAAACCCAGAAAATGTTTGCATTATATGGCGAGGATAGCGTGGTGCTATATTTCCGTGTTCAGAGTGGTGGCGAGGCTTCCTGGAAGTTACGTCATGAGGTCGGGGTCGGCAGGACGGCGCGTCCCTCGTTGCTATGGTGTTGCTATGGCCATAACTCAAAAACTACGCGGTCAATTATTATTATTATTTTTTTTTATGTGACTTTTTGAGAGAGCGAATGACGCATTTAATACAATTCAACTGAGTAAAACACTTAAGAGCGAAATCTGAAAAGCTCTTTTAAGGGGCCGGGTAATGAGAAGCATGATGTTTAGCTACTCTCGCTCCGTTCCGTCCCGAAGACCGCGCGTCGCGCTGAGTGTGTTGTACTTCCGCTTTACTTGGCATATTTCAATAATCGGAATTTGGATGTTTGTGAATCGTTCTCGAATCTTCCACGGCCGAATCGCGAATAATCTAAGAATCGGAAATTTTGCACACCTCTAATGAGAAGGACTAAGGATTCACCTGATTTTACGGATAAATACGTTTATTTTTCGCATCACGTCACCCAAACGGCTGCAGAAAAATCTTGCTGTACGAGGGAGAGGGGTCTACGCCTTTTTGGGGTTTCAAAAGGTTTCACCGGTGGATATTGGCCAAAACAAGCCCTACTACCATGGGACTTACGAGGAAGTGAGTAAACATCGTGTTTTGTATTATTCAAATACTGGGTTCATTTTAATATGTAGGTGGCTTGTATTTTGTGGCTGACATGCTCCTTGTCCCCTCGGCCGACGACCGGCGGCGTGTCGCACATCCCCCTGCCGGGAGAGCACTATACTCGGCTTGTTCCCCTGTTCATGTGCCTGGTGTTCTGTCAATTTTTCCAACCGATCAGAAATTGCAACTTTGTGTTTAAAAATAACTGCGAATACAGCAATTCCAAAGTAAATTCCACAAACTTTCTTTAGATAAAGGACTACTTACGTTTTATGACAGATGGGCATGTAAAAAGCTCTCCTCATACAGTGCCTTGCAAAAGTATTCGGCCCCCTTGAACCTTGCAACCTTTCGCCACATTTCAGGCTTCAAACATAAAGATATAAAATTTTAATTTTTTGTCAAGAATCAACAACAAGTGGGACACAATCGTGATGTGGAACAAAATTTATTGGATAATTTAAACTTTTTTAACAAATAAAAAACTGAAAAGTGGGGCGTGCAATATTATTCGGCCCCCTTGCGTTAATACTTTGTAGCGCCACCCTTTGCTCCAATTACAGCTGCAAGTCGCTTGGGGTATGTTTCTATCAGTTTTGCACATTGAGAGACTGACATTCTTGCCCATTCTTCCTTGCAAAACAGCTCGAGCTCAGTGAAGTTGGATGGAGAGTGTTTGTGAACAGCAGTCTTCAGCTCTTTCGACAGATTCTCGATTGGATTCAGGTCTGGACTTTGACTTGGCCATTTTAACTCCTGGATACGTTTATTTTTGAACCATTCCATTGTAGATTTGGCTTTATGTTTTGGATCATTGTCCTGTTGGAAGATAAATCTCCGTCCCAGTCTCAGGTCTTGTGCAGATACCAACAGGTTTTCTTCCAGAATGTTCCTTTATTTGGCTGCATCCATCTTCCCGTCAATTTTAACCATCTTCCCTGTCCCTGCTGAAGAAAAGCAGGCCCAAACCATGATGCTGCCACCACCATGTTTGACAGTGGGGATGGTGTGTTCAGGGTGATGAGCTGTGTTGCTTTTACGCCAAACATATCGTTTTGCATTGTGGCCAAAAAGTTCAATTTTGGTTTCATCTGACCAGAGCACCTTCTTCCACATGTTTGGTGTGTCTCCCACGTGGCTTGTTGCAAACTTTAAACGAGACTTTTTATGGATATCTTTGAGAAATGGCTTTCTTCTTGCCACTCTTCCATAAAGGCCAGATTTGTGCAGTGTACGACTGATTGTTGTCCTATGGACAGACTCTCCCACCTCAGCTGTAGATCTCTGCAGTTCATCCAGAGTGATCATGGGCCTCTTGGCTGCATCTCTGATCAGTTTTCTCCTTGTTTGAGAAGAAAGTTTGGAAGGACGGCCGGGTCTTGGTAGATTTGCAGTGGTCTGATGCTCCTTCCATTTCAATATGATGGCTTGCACAGTGCTCCTTGAGATGTTTAAAGCTTGGGAAATCTTTTTGTATCCAAATCCGGCTTTAAACTTCTCCACAACAGTATCTCGGACCTGCCTGGTGTGTTCCTTTGTTTTCATAATGCTCTCTGCACTTTAAACAGAACCCTGAGACTATCACAGAGCAGGTGCATTTATACGGAGACTTGATTACACACAGGGGGATTCTATTTATCATCATCGGTCATTTAGGACAACATTGGATCATTCAGAGATCCTCACTGAACTTCTGGAGTGAGTTTGCTGCACTGAAAGTAAAGGGGCCGAATAATATTGCACGCCCCACTTTTCAGTTTTTTATTTGTTAAAAAAGTTTAAATTATCCAATAAATGTTGTTCCACTTCACGATTGTGTCCCACTTGTTGTTGATTCTTGACAAAAAAATTAAATTTCATATCTTTATGTTTGAAGCCTGAAATGTGGCGAAAGGTTGCAAGATTCAAGGGGGCCGAATACTTTTGCAAGGCACTGTATATATATATATATATATATATATATATATATACATATATTTCTTAAAGAAATTTTCACTAGATGACTTGAATAGCCGTTTGGAAAGACTTTGGATGACTCACCATCTCCACAGTGTACAGTGATCCCTCGTTTTTCGCTGTTAATGGGGACCGGAACCCGCCGCGATCAGTGAAAAGTAGCGCACCCCCCCAATTTTTTTTTTTTTTTTTTTTGGTGTGTGTTTTTTGTGCTCAATGTATTTATTCAGATTTAGCATTGAAAAGAGATACATATAAGACATGTTTTTTTCTCACTTTTCCCCCCAAAGTGATTTAAAAAATGTATATTGAATTGCCTTGTGTTGAATTGTGCTATATAAATAAATAAATAAATAAATATAAATAAATGGTTTTTAAGCACTTAAATTGTCATAATTATGATCAGTTTCAAACATAACTGTCAAACCAAATAATTTTTGAACAAGAATAAAGTACTGTAGTCGATAAATGCTTGACTTTATTAAATGCTTCTGTTTATCTACCTTAGCTGTGAATCTTGGAGTGACATGTAGAAATTTCAAACTCCTCATGATCAACTTCTGGCATTTATTTTATATGTCTCCAATGTCCCCACAAACACACACATTCATTCAGCGCGGCTTCCTTGCACAAACTGTTTAACAAGTTAAACGATGATTGACAGATGCCCGTGTGAAGTCTGCTTCTTTGGCCAGATCAAAGCCATCATTAACTTTAATAAGCAAGTGCCGCAGTGACTCAGAGGAAAAAAGGGCTGGGAGAGGGAGGGTGTGAGGCTGTGAGCAGAGCAGAAACAAGGCATATGTGTATGGGAATAGTGCCAAAAGAAGTGAGGTTGTAAAATGAAAATTATCCCTGTAAATTGAACAATTTTAACTAAAAAACACTTGTATTTCCAAATTTTGCGTTGTAAAATAAACATGAAAAAAACTCGAAGGAATAAATTGTTCTACAAGTTGTCTTTTTCTGTTTGCAAGTATTTATTTATTTTTTCTTCACTCCGGGTTAAAAATTACCAATTACATGTGCACAAGTTTTGTCACATTCTTGTCGAGTTTTATGAGCCAAAAAAGTTACTCGTAACCTAGTTTTAAAATAATAATTAAAAAAATACCTGTAAAATGACTAATTTTAACTTGTAAAACAAAAAAAACAACTTGTATTTCCAAATTTTGCGTTGTGAAATAAACATGACAAAAACACAATGTAAAGAAAAATTTTTTACAAGTGTTTTTTTTCCGTTTACAAGTGATTTTTTTGTTCTACATGTGTTTTTCTTCACTAAGGGTTAAAAATTACCAATTACAAGTGCACAAGTTTTGTCACATTCTTGTCGAGTTTTATGAGCCAAAAAAGGTCCTCGTAACCTAGTTAGTAAAAGGTGGATTTTCCGCTACTTTAGGTATTGCCATGCTTGCTGATGGTTGCTCACACCTGGTCGTGAAGAACTATTCACTAGATTGTGTTCTTAACGTCTTTTTTTGACCACGACTTGGAATGATATTTTTGTGTTAGTGTTTTACAACAGATTATTTCGATGTACAAGTAGTTTTTTTCGTCTGTGGTTACAACTGACTTTTGTCTCTGAAAACGCGACAAGGGGGAGACAAAACTCGTGAGGTTGTAATTGGTGGTTTTTAACCTGTAGCAAAGAAAAAATACCCGTAGAACAAAAAATCACTTGTAAATGGGAAAAAAAAAAAACACTTGCAGAAAAATTTTTTTACATTGTTTTTTTTTTGTGTTTATTTCACAATGCAAAATTTGGAAATACAAGTTGTTTTTTTGTTTTACAAGTTAAAATTAGTCATTTTACAGGTATTTTTGTTTATTTTAAAACTAGGTTACGACTATCTTTTTTGCCTCGTAAAACTCGACAGGAATGTGACAAAACTTGTGCACTTGTAATTGGTCATTTTTAACCCGTAGAGAAGAAAAAACACCTGTAGAACAAAAAAATCACTTGTAAACGGAAAAAAACACTTTTAGAATTTTTTTTTTTTTTTTTACATTGTGTTTTTTTTCATGTTTATTTCACAACGCAAAATTTTGAAATACAAGGTGTTTATTTTGTTTTACAAGTTAAAATGAGTCATTTTACAGGTATTTTTGTTTATTTAAAAACTAGGTTACGAGTATCTTTTTTGGCTCATAAAACGACAGGAATGTGACAAAACTTGTGCACTTGTAATTAGTAATTTTTAACTCGTTGTGAAGAAAAAACACCTGTAGAACAAAAAAAAATCACTTGTAAACGGAAAAAAAACACTTGCTGTGCTCATATATACCTAATACATACATAATACATATTGCCATATTTTTTCTTATTTGATATAACCAGTAAATGATTATTGCTTGCTATACTAGGTATAATGTTTAAGTGTTACAAAGTGTTAAAAAGGGTCGGGATGACAACTGCCTTGCTTCATGGCCGCAACATTGCGTAACTAGACCTTCTAGGACATTTTCAGCATCTTACGTGTGGACTTTCGTCAAGACTTTCGAGGACAATCTTCCATTCGAGGACATCTTCCATGGCCGCAGCGTTGCATAACTGAAGTGTCTGGGTCATTTCGACCACTTTACCTAAGTGCCCTTGCTTACACACGTGTATTTAGTTAGTTCCACCTACATGCTCACACATAGCCAACCAAAATCACATGGGTGTCTCCAGCTTGCTTTCCCCCTCCCTTTAGGGCGGCACCCTTCTGTGTTAGGACAAACCCCTAATAAAAAGAGCAAGGAGGGTTTTTCTTTAGATCAATTTTGGTGACTATACAGTGTAATCTAGCATTTCTCTGTCTAGTCCCTCCTTCCCTCTCCTTGGCCAAGAAAACTGAGTGTCTTCTCTCCTTATTTTTGGGTAATTGTACAAATGTCTACCTAAGGGTCTATTTTTGAACTTGACAAAGTGTTTTTTTTTTTTTTTTTTTTTTAGTTAAAATTGGTCATTTTACAGGGATAATTTTCGTTTTACAACCTCACTTCTTTTGACACTATTCTATCTCCATATATGTGGATTAAAAAAATAAAAACTATCGCACGTGATTGCAATGGGACTATCGCGCACACGCACATGGCAATGTTTAAACGATATATCGTTCAGGCTTATGTAGCACCCTGAATCGTATTCGAATCAAATCGAATCCTGGGGTGCGTAAGATGGCACACCCCAAGTTCATAGTTTGATTCCCATTCTAGTAGGCTTAAACACCAACAAATAAAACTCATTTTCTGCCTTCCAAGAACTTTTTCTTCAGTGCCACTTTCATGAAGGACCTCCCAGACTTGAACTCTGACTCGTAACTCAGCCTGAGAGAGCATCTGTGTGTGCAAAGTGTTTGCGAGCTCATCACGTTTGACGTAGAATAAAGAAAAAGGCCGCCAACGGAAGGCGTGAGTCTGTCCGCAGCATCTTTAAGGATTAATGGCGCACGTAGCGGCGCTATTAATCCTCCACCCCGAGTCGCCAATGCGCCGTATAGAATATGAAAGTGACAAAGTGCAGTGTAAATATTAACCAGTGTATCCCCACGCAATTTTGCCCATTGCACTCGCTTCTCTGCTTATTACCAGCGCTCTAATGAGTCACCGAGGAAAAGCCCCTCGTTCATTCTCCTTCATAGGGATGTGAGTCGACCACTTCTGTCTTTTTTTCTGCCTAATTTGCCATTGTGAATACTATTGAGTTAAGTGGCTTGGGTTTGTTTTGCTCCCCGGCTCCCTGCTGTGCTAGCATTAATAAACCACTTGGACTATAAAAAGAGGTTCAGTTGGACTGCAGTGGCACGTTTCAAAGCAGCAGTGATGCTGATGAAGAGGGATGTGGTGAAGGGAGACCAATGCGCGGGCCCTCAAGTGTTGTGACGGCCTTAGCAATGGACTCCCACCAAATCCCGCTCCCCCTCTACTCGTGGCGGTGATACAAACTGTAGATCGCCTGAACCGCCGCCAAGCGTACTGGCTGTTTGAGGCAGCGCAGATGTCACTCGGTTTTTAATTACGGGGAAACTGATATACTTTCGTAGTCATCCTTAATGCATCCTCCAAATGAAGTTCTTTATTATGGAGTCAATAAATAGAAGGGATTTGTTTATTATTTAAACTCCTCCCCTCCAGTGCCGCACGATGGCACGTCAACTGTTATCATGTCAACCGATCACAATTTTCAGACAAAAGCTAGCGTAGCCCTCCGAGGGCAGGATTTCACTCTTGTTTTTTGGATTCGTCTGCATCAATATTGGCTTTTGCCTGCATTTTTCTGGACAATTAAATGTTTTTCAGGATTATTTCCAGTCTGGCTTGGAAAGCAGTAGCCTCCACAACTGCAAGCCACTGTATTTGCCCACAATTTTCACTAGGGATGTCCCAATGGTGATTTTTTTTAAAACTTCCAATTAGGGCTGGAGCTATCAATCATTTAAGTAATCAATTAATCTATCAATTAGTTAGTTCTGTCCAATTTTCAGGGCATTTACAGGTCGCTTGCTGTTCATTTTAGGGCATTTACAGGTCTTTTCCTGTTGAGTTTGAGTCACTGCCTATTCATTTGGGTGATTCCCAGGTCACTTCCTGTTCTGTAACTCAAAATAAACAGGAAGTGCCCCATGAAATACCCCAAAATCAACAGGAAATAAATGAAAATCTATAGGTAAATGACCTTCAATGGCCCAAAATTACCTCATTGCCTGGCTTTTGCTGTCTCCATTCCACACCTTGTCCTCTCGTATTTCGTGCATTTGCTAGCTTGTTCATCTGCCGCCCTTGTTTTGAAATCCTGTATGTTGTACTGGTATTTGAGTTTAATTATTCTGTTGTCTTATCGACTTATGTATTTAAAGGGATCCTCTATTTTTAAGACAAGTAATTCTTAAAAGATAAACATTAGTATGAGTTATAATAATTTGATATTAAAAGCCCTCTTAATGTTTTTGTTTTAATAAAGTTTGTAAAATTATTTTAAGTGATAGGTCGCCATTCATGCTACGTCGCAGTGCGTGACGTCACTAGTCCCGTTGCCGAAATTCCAGCGTGTCAGTAGTTAGCTTTCCCAACATGTCGTCAGTTCTACCCGTCTTATTTGAACCAGATCTGAAAAGTGAAGCGCAGGACAGCACTGTCGGTCGTTCACAAGACGAGCTTCAGGGAAAAATGCGTGCAGCAAATACCTGATCAGACAAAAGTTGGGCAAAACTGGTGATGCACTCGCTGTCTCAATGGCAACAGAGCGACAGAGTGCTATTGGGAACTCCGGTTGGGAGCGAGAGTGTATGTTGGGAACTCAGGTTTTATTAGCAGATATTCAAGGTAAGCATATTGCGTTTTCAAACTTATCCCAATATAATTATGTAGATTGTAAGCATCCAGAGTAGAGCTGAAACGAATACTCGAGCAACTCGAGTTTAAAAACTGATCCGAGTAATTTTATTCACCTCGAGTAATCGTTTATTTTGACAGCTCTAAGCATCACGTTTTGCTCGGACTACTTTTAATGCGGGACAACGCGCTGATGTCACGTGCGTAGAGGAAGAAGCAAAAAAAAAAAAAAAAACTTACTGCAGCAAACAGCCGCTACAAACGACGCCGACGTTGCTAAATACTAGCCTGCACATGCTACGTTAGTTACAGGTAGCGTCTGATGAGTCTCATAGAGATCACATGTATGTTGAACTAGATGCGAAATGACAGACTAGGCCGCGTCTTGCCAGCGTTAGCAAACAGCCGCCATCTTAAAGCAGTTGAGCGCTAAGCGCTAATAAAGAGCGCTAAGCGCTAATATATAAGATTAACGTTACTGTCACTACTAGCTCACGTAACGTTAGCCCTGCAGAGGGCTAGGTTTCTATTAATTAAGACCACTTTCGATGCGAGGCTAACGTGTCTTACATACAGGCTTTAACATAACATAGCGTTGTGGAGTGATGAGGGTGTCAAATAAAAACTCAATAATGCTAACTATCAATTTTAGCTCAGTAGTCATTGCTGGATAAAACACCAAGTAGCACTAGTCCCTAATATGCTCCAATACAGCCTGTATCATACATTTATTTTGAACACTGCAAAAACTCAAAATCCTATCAGGACTTACGGTTTAGACTAATTTAAAACTTTACTAGAACTTAAAAATGGCTTGACACAAATAGAAATTCAATTGAAAAACGTGGGGAACTTTTAAGTGATGTGTGTTATCAAGCGTAAAGGCATTTTTAGGTGTGTGTATATATAAATATATATATGTATATATATACTTTTTAAAAATAAGATCTAAAGGTTTTTTGAGTGAAAGCAGTGAATTAGTCTTTTTTTTAATTCTAGTTACATCTGAGATGCAATTGTTGGCTGTTTTCAACAATATACATCAAAAATAAAGACATTGATTGACTGAAAATGATAAAATGTCTTTTCTCATGTATATCTATAATTGCTCTTCACCTAAAAATATATTTGTTTTATCCGATTACTCGATTAATCGATAGAATTTTCAGTCGATTACTCGATTACTAAAATATTCGATAGCTGCAGACCTAATCCAGAGCTGTCTTGTGCTTTACATACAGTACAGGCCAAAGAGCACAGCTTGTGTCATCCATGTCTTGTACATTGTAACGCGTGGTAGGTAGGATAGGTGTATAAAAGTACCAAGAAGGGGAATAGCGTCCACTTATGCACATTTATTCACAAAAATTAATATTTCCACCTTGACCACTCTTCACTGGGGAGCTCAGGAGTACGCAAACCCGTGTTCCCTGACGAACTCCAACATTGTTTTAAGGTCCACGTCAGAGTCACTGTCGTCACTGTAGCGTGCCATAGTGCTTTAATTATTTAGTATGATTTGGGGAAAACTCCCACAAAGAATAGTCAACAAAAAAGATAGCAATAGTAATCCAAATCCGCGTTTTTTACTCACTCGAAGATCCAGGAATTAGACCGATCCCATGGCAATGTTGCAGCTGCGATCAGGCCGTCGATTCCACATAATAGACTGATGCGAAAAGCCGCGGTGGGACCGACGAATCAAAACAATGGACAGATCCGAAACCAGTATTGCAGACGCGGTGGGACCTTACTTGACTGAGGATCCAGGAAAAATGTTCGGGCGCCAGTTGTAACCCGTGGTGGGTAATATACGTGCATACAGGGACCAAAAAAGGGGAGAAGCTTCCACTTATGCACATTTATTCACTAAAAATAATAATTCCACCTTGACCACTCACTTCACTCCCCTTGTTTCCATTTGACTGGAAATTGCATCCAAAAGCAGCACATCGTGGCATTTTACTTCGCGAGTTTAGGCAGCAATAAGCAATTGTTGAACACGCTACACATTTGGAAAGATCCCAATGACGTCATCACTGTGAGCCCGCAAACCATGGCGCCAACTAACGGTCAAAATATGGACTAAATATTATAAAATATTGCCATTGATTTAACATTTTATGTGTTTCTAACAACATAATTTAGTACAAGAGAACAATTGTGGTTTATTAGAGCCTACATGTATTTAAGTTAGAGGATCACTTTAACAAACCCCTCAACGCATCCCTCCATTGTTTGCTTTGAGGTACAACCTTGTTTCCGCAGTTGTAGACTGTAACATCGGCAACAAAATAAACCACACATTTCCGACGATGGTTTCTCTTCCTCGGCTCTACGTTCCAGTAGCGATTTAATTTTGTTATGTTTTCAGTTTGATTTAGCTATTTCCAGCTTACTATGTTGATAATTGCGATTTTTGTATACCGCTTTTCGTCTTACTGCGAAGAAAGAGGAACTGACAATCGGCCCGCCATGATATTTACTAGAGGAGTTCCAAAAAACTGATTATTACATGCATCGCGATTCGACATGTGACGACTTAATTACAATTCATAAAGGTTAAAAAACGATGATTTTTCCCTCATAACTTTATGGCAGCCGCTCGTAGTAGAACAAAATTCAAGACACGTCTGCTGCCCGGGCACCGTTAACGGGCGCACGCACGTTATGATGGATGCTGCCGGTTACTGAGAGAGAGATTTACTCCTTTTTAGAAGACTGAAAAATAAATTTGTGTATGAGACAGGCAGGCTGAAGGGCGACCTGACGGTCGTGCTTTTGTGCGCAAGTTATTTTTTAGAGCAAGAGTGGAAGAGAGAGAGTTCGTTGCTGCTTATGTCCAGCAGTAGTTTTAAGGCATTTCAATTGAAAAATGTCCTAGGTGTGTTGCGAAGACCCATGTGCATCTATAAGAGGTGAATACACGAACCCTCTTGTAATGTGTAGCTTTTATTGTTGTTGTTTTTGAGATGTTAATAGTTAGAGTCGAGCGCTAAGCTAATTAGCTAATTCGCTAATGTGTATTTCATATGCAGAACGTGTAAAACCATGATTAAGTACAGCGGTAACACTACAAACATGCGAAATATACAGGTACAGTATATTGGTTAAAAGTCTTTTTTCTAAAGACACTTTGTTTCCAGAAAATGTGTAATTCATTACACCTGTGTAAATTTTATTGTATTGTTGAGAGAAATAAGGATGACTTTGTCAGACTTAATGAGTCCACACCCCAAGTCACGTGAACTTTCACACAGCTAGAAGCACGGGCCGCGGAGGAGAAGTGGCAGTAATAACACACTCTTGTCAAGTTATGAGGCCAAAAAGTAAAGCTAATTACATTTTTAACTCCTTTGAAAGTCTATTACTATCAATTATTGATGCCAACTTGAAGAACCAAAAACCAGTTCTTTTCATAGTGGTCTACCGTCCCCCTGGTCCCTACTCACAGTTTTTGTTAGAATTTTTTATCTAGTATTTTGCTAAGATGGGATAGAATTATAATTGTAGGGGATTTTAATATACATGTTGATGATGACGGTGACTCTCTTGGTAAGGCTTTTAATGACCCTCTAGATGGGACTGGCTTCATTCAAAATGTAAATAAACCAACTTACAGTCACAAGCAGACCCTGGATCTGATCTTAACCTACTGTATGGAGATCAGTGATCTTATTTTCCATCCCCACAACCCCGTACTGTCAGATCATTTTCTAATTACCTTTCAGTTTGTACTTCAAGATAATCCAACACTAGTGAATAAAACTCAGATGAAAAGGACATTATGTGATCCCTCTGTTTCAGAGTATAAACAGATAATTCAGTCAATATTCGCCTCCATGTCGTCAGATTATGAAGGAAAAATGTCTGGCCTTGCTGTAATGACGAGTTTGTTGATAGTGTCATGCTTACACTTCAAACTGCCCTCGATGTAGTCGGTCCCTCCAAATTAAAGTCTGTCAAGCCGAGACGAGCTTCTCCTTGGTATAATGCTGAAACCCGTTCTCTTAAAGTGCATGTGACACGAAAAAGCATGTTTATTTCATAATACACGCGGTATTTTATGCTCCTGAATGATATGGACCGCTTGGATGTGTGTGGACGCGATCGCTATATTTATTTAGTTTTTTGAATCCCGCGCCATGAAAATGAGTGACTTCCGGCTTCGGTCTTGCATTGAGGAAGGAGGGCGCTGTGACGTGTATGGTAGAAGGCGTCCTCTTCACTATACAGCGTACCGACGAAGGATTTAGCTGATTTTGCGGATTAATACATTTATTTTTCACATCACGCCAGCCAAACGGCTGCAGAAAAATCATTCTGAATGAGGGAGAGGCGTATGCGCCTTTTTGGAGTTTCAAAAGGTTCCCATTCACCGTGGATATTGGCCAAAACAAGCCCGACTACTGTGGGACCATTGGACTTACGAGGAAGTGAGTAAACATCTTGTTTAGTATTATGTCAAATAATAATACAGCTATTACAAAGTAAACACTACAAACTTTCTTTAAATAAAGGACTACTTACGTTTGATCATTGATAGGCATGTAAAAAGCTCTCCTCATGCACATTAGCAGCACATTAGCTGCACAACAACTGCAGCCACCCTCCTCCGGGGAACGAACTGTAAATTGCTCTCCGCCGGGTGGTTTGCCGATCCGCAAAGACAATCGACAACCCACAGTAAAGGTGAAGTCGACAGTTTTGACCATTATGGAGTAATTTTGCCATGTCGTCCTGAGTAAATGCATTTTTATTGTTTCATATTCCATTTAGCACAAGACTGTTATTTGTCATGACCATGCCATTTATTTAGCAATTGGGGAAAATACTCGGATAAAAAGAATATCCTGTAAAAATGTTGAAGTAAAGAGACAGTAACAATGACATTTTGCAGCTCTCTTCGTCGCGTTTTCCTCGTTGTAGATAGTTCCCCCTCGACGGGCTGACTGGTCCTTCTCAAGCAATTTATATAGCTATTGGGGAAAAATACTTGGATAAAAAGAATATCCTTTAAAAATATTGGAGTAGAGAGACTGAAACAATTACATTTTGCGGCTCTCTTCGTCGCGTTTTCCTCGTTCTGAATAATTCCCCCTCAATGGGCTGAATAGTAAAACCGATGAGCCCAGTCTACCGCTGACGTCATCCACCTGTTGGGGACGCTAAAGCCCTATAATGGTAGGCGTGGCTAACCGGCAGATTAAAAGACTTAATTTCTCATCTGCGCTTTGCTAAATTGTTGTATATAGTCGAATCGTCTCAAAATATGATTCTAATTCACGTACAGTGGGGAGAACAAGTATTGATACACTGCCAATGGGTTTTCCCATTAGCAATTGGCATACTTTTTGCATGTATTACCCTTGCATACTTTTGACCATTGTGTTTTTTTGTGTAAGCTTTGAAGCAGTTGAACACATTAGTCACGTAGCGTATTTAAACTGTCCTTATTTGATATAACTACATTTAAGTGTTTTCTGCAGGCATTTGTTTAGTAGGTTTTTCCTGTATGCATCAAAACAAAACAGGTTTAGAGCGCACGGTAGTACTTTGGGTGTCAAATTCGACTAATGTAGGACGTTTCGCCGATGTAGGAGATTTTGGCAGAACACCGGGAATCAAACGCGTGCTTTCACACATGCCTCGTCCCGGGAAAGTTCTGGACATAATACGAAGAAGTGACCAGTTAAATGTCTGCATAAAAATTTTCACACACAAGGGCTACCCGTTTAAATCCCGGTGAACAGTTGAACAGTATTCAGTTGTGTGTGAAAGGGGCTACTCTTGGCCCTGATACAGGTTGTAATCGATTGGTATTTTTCCAGTCGTCTATGGAAAATTCTTTCTCTATCCCTAGTGCCAAGCAATGGTACCAAAGAAGACAGAGCATTTGGAACGTGCCTGGTTCTTGTTAGCCAGAATCCGGAATAATCAGCCTCTTACAGGGCTCCCGGCACAATCCCGCGGGGCTTCTGAGACGTGCTTGTGAAGCCCCGGGTGGGCCTCGTGGGTGGAGTAAAGAAGCATTGCCGAGGAGCGGGGTAGAGGGGAAATGCTGTCTGACGTTAGCGACTGTCTATTGGGAGATTTGTGGCAGAGACTCGGGGCAAAGAGTGGAGACGGTGTCAGGGCGATACCCTTGACGGTGACGTGATTGAGTAGACAGCTGCGAACAGCTTCGTTTTTTACCCGCCATCCAGTCGACCCCCCCAACGTTCCTTTTCTCCCGCTTCTATATCCCCAACCCCTTCGCCATATAGCGCATCTCCCTGAGAGTGAGTGAAAAGCGGCTATTAGAACAAAGCACATCCAAGTAATTTATGCACGATTGCCTCTCAATCGGAGGCAATTCATCATCCTCTTTCCTATCTTTCTTTTTTTAATCTGTCGGCGTCTTGTTCCGCCGGACTTTAATCTACGAGGCTATTAAGAATGCCTGCGCAATAATGGCTCGGCCCAGGTGACGGCGTGACATTGGTGCCGTCATTGGCGTCGTGCGGCTTCGGGACGATGGAAGTGACGGCGAGAAATGGAAAGGGGCAGGTGCGGCTTGACAAGAGCGTTTGTTTGCACAAGATGTGAGGAGATTTGTCTGGACAAAGTGTACACATTGCAGGGATTCATTAGTCACCACGGTTTTGCATGACTGTCTTTTAATACGAAAAGCTACTGGCTGTTTGTTTTAATGATAGGGACAATTTCAGTACAGTGCATGCTAGGCATAACAAAATGTTCCAAAAACAAATGAGAAGAAAACATTTCAAATATAACTTTTTTTTTTTTTTTGTATATATATATATATATATATATATATATATATATATACATATATACATATATACATATATATATTAGGGCTGTCAAACGATTAAAATTTTTAATCGAATTAATTACAGCTTAAAAATTAATTAATGGTAATTAATCGCAATTAATCGCAATTCAAACCATCTATAAAATATGCCATATTTTTCTGTAAATTATATATATATATTCTGTAAAATAAATTGTTGGAATGGAACGATAAGACACAAGATGGATATATACATTCAACACAAGGTACATAAGGACTGTAGTGGGCATTTCACTCTACTGTCATTTAAATCTGTCTATGCTGTCCTCACTCCGAAGCGTCTACTTTTTCCAAAGCTAGACAGCTAGTGAATGACGCCTTAATAATCAGACTTCTTCCTTTTTCATCTGATTTATTAATAAAATGGCCTCAAACCATTGTCCTCTTTGGACCGTCGTAAAACTACAAAAAAAAAAAAAAGTACACAAGCATTGCATTAGCAACAACGTTAGCTTAGCACGCTATACAGGTTAACTAAACATAAACAAAAAACGTCCCATACATACAATATTACATTTCGCTTACTAACATAATATGTACATTCTTTACAAAAACCATACTTAGGGACAAATCTTGTCCAAGGATCATATAAGCACAACATTACAACGTAGGCGTCAGCCTGAGACGTTGTGCAGCCATATTGAATTGGCAAGAAAACAATAAACCATGTCGCAAAGCGACCACAAGAGTTTGCTGTTAGCACAAAAATCCTTGCTGTAAAACTTACCAAAAGGCAGAATACTGTCTGAGCGGGACATGTATATATATATATATATATATATGTATTAGGGCTGTCAAAATTATCGCGTTAATGCGCAGTAATTAATTTTTTAAATTAATCACGTTAAAATATTTGACGCAATTAACGCACTAGGCCCGCTCAGACAGATTTAAATGTCAGTACAGTGAAAGGCCAACTTGTTAATTGTGTTTTATGGAGTTTTTCCGCCCTCTGCTGGCGCTTGGGTGTGACTTGCATATGTTATCTGGCGTAATGTCGCCCTCTCCTGGCGATTCAGTGCAGCTGATTATTTGGGTTTCGGCGCACTTTTCTGACGTGATTATTTGTCGACGCGAACTCACACTAATAGACAGTGCTATTCAGACCAGCTAACGTCCGCATCCAGTATTCAGTGGCAGTTCTCATAGCCCCATCACACTGTTTGTCTCTAATACATGCATCGCTTGTGAGTTATATTCCTCCTTTGTTTATATTCATGAGCATTAGATAGTTATTGATGATGTGTATTTGAATTTGTTCACATATATGGTGAAATGCAGTTACATTGTTAGATGCTTGTTAGCTAATTGGCTAGTGCTACTGCTCAAATGGACACGTGTGTGTACATTTTATGTTATTTGTGATTTATGCAAGTTATTGACACATTGCCTTGTTATTTTCAGTTTTACAAAAATACAAGAAACGTGTTCTTGTCAAAAAGAGATGACTTCAGTAAAGCCCATGCAACTTTGCCACACCGTCTGATTTCTTTTTGGAACTTATGTTCGCTATCTGTCAATTTGTGTACTCACACACATTGAGGACAGAATAGGGCTACTAGTTTATTTTTTGATAGAAAATTTTACAAATTTTATTAAAACGAAAACATTAAGAGGCGTTTTAATATAACATTTCTATAACTTGTACTAATATTCATCTTTTAAGAACTACAAGTCTTTCTATCCATGGATCACTTTAACAGAATGTTAATAATGTTAATGCCATCTTGTTGATTTATTGTTATAATAAACAAATACAGTCCTTATGTACCGTATGTTGAATGTATATATCCATCTTGTCTTATCTTTCCATTCCAACAATAATTTACAGAAAAATATGGCATATTTTATAGATGGTTTGAATTGCGATTAATTGCGATTAATTACGATTAATTAATTTTTAAGCTGTAATCAACTCGATTAAAAATTTTAATCGTTTGACAGCCCTAATATATATATACATACACAGACCCTGACAAAAGTCTTGTTGCTTATCCATTTTGTATATGTCTATATATACATACACAGACCCTGACAAAAGTCTTGTTGCTTATCCATTTTGTAGAAGCAATTGCTAATAACTAGGGCTGTCAAACGATTAAAATTTTTAATCGAGTTAATTACAGCTTAAAAATGAATTAAAAGTAATTAATCGCAATTAATCGCAATTCAAACCATCTATGAAATATGCCAATTTTTCTGTAAATTATTGTTGGAATGGAAAGATAAGACACAAGATGGATATATACATTCAACATACAGTACATAAGTACTGTATTTCTTTATTATAGCAATAAATCAACAAGATGGCATTAACATTATTAACATTCTGTTAAAGCGATAAAAAGACTTGTAGTTCTTAAAAGATAAATGTTAGTATAAGTTATAGAAATTTTATATTAAAACCCCTCTTTCATTAAACATACTGTACATAAGTACCAGTTCTCTCTGCAATTAACACTTTTCTTTTTGGGAACATTATTTTTTTGAGATAGGAATATTATTTTTGTTGTGCTTTCACTAAATGATTCTGTAGCGACTTAACTGTTACGCCCAAATGCATGATGGGAAGTTGGGCAACCATGACTGTCAGTAGTGGCTGCAAATGGTACACAATACGTTCTGCGTGGTGTTCATTTATGCGTGTTAAGAAAAAGATAATCTCCTGCTCCACCCAAATGCATAGTGGGAAGTTGGGTAACCATGACTGTCAGTATTGGCTGCAAATGGTATACAGTATGTTCTGCGTTGTGTTCAGATAGGCGTGTTAAGAAAAATATCGTCTCTTGCTCTGCCCAAATGCATGATGGGATTTGGGTAACCTTGACTGTCAGTAGTGGCTGCAAATGGTATACAATATGTTCTGCTTTGTGTTCATTTAAGCATGTTAAGAAAAAGAACATCTCCTGCTCCGCCCAAGCGCATTATGGGCAGTTGGGCAACCATGACTGTCCAGAGTAGCTGCAAATGGTATACGATATGTTCTGCATGCGTTAATTGCATCAAATATTTTAACGCGATTAATTAAAAAAAATTAATTACCGCCCGTTAACGCGATAAATTTCACAGCCCTAGTTCCTTTAGAATTGCTATTTTGAAATTAAAATGATCATATCTCCGATTTTCCATAGTCAGTCGGTGCCAAATTAAAAACTGGGAGAGAGGTTAAAATCTGCGCTTATGAGCCACGTTGAGGGCAGCGCTTTATATCAAATACTTCGTTTTTTACGGTGTTTTAAAGTGCGTACGACAGGATTAAAAAAAGTCTTAAATAACATTATTATGTGAATTAGAATCATATTTTGAGACGATTCAACTACATGCCACAATTTGGCAAAGCGTAGATGACGAGAAATTAGTGTTTTAATGCTTTCTTTTTGTTCCTGAATTGTGTGTCGTCATCTCCTGATGTTAAGAAAATTAAAGAACCTGTAAAAAGGAAAAAATGACTTTCTTTTCCTTCAAGTTGTAGTAAACTAAAACGATTAAAGATTCCCCGTTTAATGTTTTTTAATGTTTCTTTTCAAATATTTAGGCTAACTCAATCCTTCGGTTCGTTGCCATTTATGTTTTCTAAAATCTAAGTGCAGTGTTACTGCCTAATCTGTGGTTTATAAACATAACTAAAACCTGTCTTTTTGTGAACATTTCAGTCTACGACAATCATGTCAAAGTGGCTTGGATGTATCGCACCGTAAATGGCAACCAATAAATTAATATCAAACCCTGATGGTGGTACTGAAACAGCCGAGTATTCTTTAAGGTAGTACTTGCTGTAAAGTATGTGAGAACAGCTGCTGTAGAGCATATCGTCATATCAGTTGACGATCTGTCATCTCATCATTTCTTCTCACAGTCTTTGTTTTTACTACCCGAGTGCCGAATCTACTTACAGCAGTTGATGGACGACGGGACTGGGTCTAAATCAAGATACATTCCCGCCCTGATAGCTGCTGAATGGAGCAGATAGAGAACATGGCGCGAGGTCAGCTTCCATTAGCCACGCCTCACAGTCACCGACAGATAAGTGTGCAACTGCAACGGTCGAAGCGCGCTCACCCTACTGCTGTTTACGCCTCTGTGGCACAGCAACATTTGTACGCTTCTTCAGTTGGGTAGGAACCAGCCTATAATGAAAGGTGTCAGATATACAATAAAGTGCAGTTTAAAAGAATATTCATTCAGTTTTGTTGTTTTATTGCTTTACAACTTTTATAGACAACATTTTAACGGCTAGGTCTTCATTTTAAAGGGGAAGTTCAGAATTTTTGACATTCGGCTTAATCTTTGAGTTAGCGGGGGTTTAAATTAGTTGTTGGAGTTGATTTGAACAAATTCTGTGCAGTTCTTCAGTTATTTGTTAGTTTCAAGGCTCCGGAGTGGCTAAGCTAGCACGAGCCAATGGTGGTTGAGAAACATTGCTCTGTGAGTCCTTGGATGCTGCTAACCTAACCTAACCTAGCCTAGCCTAGCCTAGAATGTTTTTTGGACCCTTATTGTAAAGTGTAGCAAACGTATCCCTTAACTAATAAATTCTAAATGCTTAAGTTCCCCCTTCTTAACCTTTATTAACCATTACTGAATGATTTTTGGACCCTTATTGTAGAGTGTAGCACATGTGTCCCTTAACTAAGAAATTATAAATGTTAAAAAACCCTAAACCCTAACCATAACCCTATATAGTCCTATATATATTTTTAATTTTAACAAACTATTAGTTACTGTCTAACTCATGCATTAACTCATGTTAATTAATATATTAATAAATGTTAGATAAGCAATTATATTAATTATTGTAATGTCACTTAACCCTTGAGAGTCGAAGGACGCGCCGGCGCGTCCTCAGCGCACGTCGTCTTTGAAGTGCCCTCACGTTTTAATTACGTCACCCACATGCCGTTGGTTGGTCTCGTTTTAAAGTGCGGAAGTTGCGGTTTACTCTCGTTATTATTTGAAGTCAATCGACCAACTAAAACGTGAGATATTGTCATTTAAGTTTGATAGTTTTATTGTCCTCTCAAAAAAACATTAAAACGCTGCATGGATCATTTGTTTATGTCTATATTTCCATCATTTCTTGTCCTTTTTCAAAACGGAAGCTCCATGAAAAAAACACAAATCAAACTAACCCTTTCGAAGTCACAGTGGAAGCACAAAATGCGTTTTTTAAATAAATATAACTGCCGTGCGAGGTTCCACCGAACGAGAGGGAGGAGTGTTCTGAAGCAGCGAGGTGGCGAGCGACGGCCGTGTGGCTCGAGCAGCGACTTTGTGTGACTTTGAGAATGAACGGAAAACTAAATTTAGCGCAGGCAATTGTGCTTTTTGATCAACTTGAGGAAGAGGATGGTCCAAATTCGTCATCATCGTCTTCTTCGGAAGAGTCCTCGAGTGAAGATAGTGACGGATTTGAACACGTGGGTGACGCCATCGACGAGCAGAGGTAAGCAAACTCACTTTTTTTTTTTTTGATGCTGAAAAAGTTTCTTTTGAAAGTTTCTTTTGATATTGCAAGACAAAGTTAATTTTGATGCAATATAAGTGTGTGTTTGTGTATATAATAATAAAATGTGCATATCAGATCAAAGTCGTACGTGCACTGTGTGTATCCAAGGCAGGAATTTATAATTGTGATGATCTTCTTTCTATATGAAGATTAGGGATGTAGCACATATTCAGCTATGGTATTCTTTCTATTGTCATACATATATAGATTTCCATTATTATTTATTGCTGTATATATTTTTATTTTATACTTTATTATTTTTATAAATACTGACTTTTTTTCATGTACATTTATAGTGACAATGAAAGTAAAGTTAAATGAAAATGGAAGGGTGGAAAGAGGACCGACACCCCATGGAAGTGTGGGCTGTGTGATGTCGCCCTGTGTCGAATTCCAGGACGAAACTGCTTTTCGGAGTGGCATGCCTGAAAAAAATTTAACTTGTTTATTGTAAATATTTTTGAAAATACTTTTTTTCCCAATGTTGTATATATATTTTTTTCCCCACAATCAGTCTTCTCAATTTGTCTATATAAATGTGTGTTCAAGAAGCTTGATTGTGTGTACATAGTTTTCATCAGGTGATGGGCCGCAATACCTAAACTCATAAAGAGATGGCCTCTAAACACTTTTTGTGTTGGATGGTATATATTTTTTCACTGTTCGGTCTGCTGTATATAACCTGTTTTGACTAGAGCATGTATAAAGGCAAAAAACGCCTATGGCTATACCTGTTGTTTATGTTGAATTGTCAAATATAAGACTATTTATTCTAAATTTTTTTGGTTGAATGTTCATCCTAACATGTTGAATAAATATTACAAAGTTTCAAAACGGTTCGTTACGCATGTTTGGTTGTCAATTGGACATCAATATTAAAAAATTTGACAAAACGATTTTGGAATTTTTGGTCTTTTTGGGCCCAAAATGATGATTTATAATTGGTCAGTGAATGAAACAACAGTTTGGACATGAAGTTCAAGGTGTCACAAAAAAAGGGACCAAACCAGGCCATCGTAAACAATTCTTTCTTTGAAATATAAAGGCAACTTCAAAGGCATGCAAAATCAGACAAAATAGGCCCAGACCTTAAAGGGTTAAACATTAGTTATTAACTCATGTTAATTGATATATTAATAAATGTTAGATAGGGGATTAAATAAATTCATGTCATGTTACTTAAACATGAGGTATTGTCTAAAAATGCATTAACTAATGTTAATTAAGGGACCCTTACTGTAAAGTGTTACCAAAATGTTCATATCATGTCCATCCTTCGAGACATCATAGTGGCTCCTGGGATATTTAGTTTTTCGTGGTGCTTTCGGTTTTGAAAAAGGACAAGAAATGATGGTCCATGCAGCGTTTTAATGTTTATGAGGGTAATAAAACTATAAAATATAAATTAAATAATCTCCAGTTTTACTTGGTAGACTGACTTCAAGTAAAAACGGGGTTGACCTCAACTTCCGCACTTTCAAATGAGACCAAGCAGAGGAACATGGGTGACGTAATTAACTCATTCGCTCCCAGCCATTTTCACCGGAGCAAAGCCCTTCGCTCCCGGCCGTTTTACTGGACTTTGACTGATTTTGAAAGGGCCACAGAAAATTCTGTTCTATTGCTATATAAACATGGAACCCGCCAATAGAAAGATTAGACTCTCTTCTTTCAGCAGAAAAAAAGTTAGTTCATATCTTTTTCCATTCTTTAGAAATCAGCATTAGAAAATAGCTTAGTTTGAGCAATTTTCCAATTTCTGATGAAAAAACGGAGAATTTTAACTTTTTGTGAAAGCATACATTTCAAACATAACTTTGACTTATACAGTTATTTTTTGCGTTAGTTACATCCCAAACATCTGAATGACGTTTTCCTTTTACAAAATAAGATAAACAACAAGAAAAATAGAGCTTTTGATAGCAAAGTAACAATTTATTTACACATAACTAACTGAAAGATTACGCTGTTCTGGCCACGACAGCCGGTTAAACTTTTCCCTCATTGCTGTCTGTCTCATAAAGATGAATTTTTTTGAGTCTCTGCGGGGTCCACTCAGTGAGCATAACGGACTCAAAGGCATAGTCTGCTGCAGTAGTGGTCCCGGTCGTTCTGCTCGGTCATCCAGCGCCTGGCATCCCGGGCGTCCTACCGGTTGTTCTGCTTGGTCGTCCGCCGCATGGCATCTATTTGGTCGTTTTGCGCCGGCGCCAGGCCATGCAGCTTGGCTGTTCATTGCCGTTGAATTGGGTTGCGGGTCTAACCAAATGAACTACTGCCCTCCAGTGGCCAGTTTTATTACTTTAAAATGGATTTTTAGCTCTGTGCTTTGGAGCTAAATTGAATCAGAACCCAGAGATGTCTTTTTTAAGAAAACAAAACAAAACATAAAAGACGTATAAATACGTCTTTGGGACACTGAAACAATTAAAAATAGAACGTATTTATACAGTTTTGGGAGCAAATGAGTTAACGCGTGACGAGGCTTCAAAGATGAAATACGTAAACGCGTCGTCGTCGACACGTCCGGTGTTAAAGTGTTAAACTCCTATTCGTTTTTAGCTCCGTCGTGTTATTTTATATTTACTGTCTTTTTCTGCCACACATCTGCCGGTCCGTGGTGCAAAAAAGTTTGAGGACCACTGCTCTAGATTACCATCACAGCTGGATGAGAGTCCCTTATAACCAGTGAGTATAAGCAGCTGAAATTTACCCTCCTAGTTCTCTACAGATGATATATTGATTTATGCGTTAACTTAATGCTGGAACAAGGCCAGCAATTCATTATAGAATTTATCCCTTTTTGTTCACATTACGGCCAGACTGCTCATCTCCTCGCTGGCTCATCTCTTATTCTGCTGTTTACTGTTGCTCTCTGCAAATATTTTTCCAAGCTAAATGTTAGGCCCCGGCGTCCCAGCCACTGGATGTCAAATCTCTAGTTAAGGACTTGCGTGCCGACACAGATGGTCGACGTTATGTTGAGAACGCGCAGATGTTTTTTTCCCCCCAAAACAGAAAATGAGTCATATTTCACGAGATGTGTGACATCTTCCGTGTTTTAACGCCACTGCGGCAGTGAGGGAAATGTCCTGTACAAAGTCAATCCGGACAGGTAATGCTTGTTCTTTACTCCTAAAACTTTTTCCGTGTCTGGTCTCAGATGTTGAAATTGTTTTCCTGTGTCTGTGCTCCTAATGTGCAAACACTTTACGAAAGACACCTCGTGGCTCTTTAAAGAGCGGCGGCAATGAAGCCATCCATCTAGAAGACACCGTGATGATTTGTCTCCTTTTTTAATCGTCCCCGTTGCACGTGGAGCTCATTCTGCACATTTCTACTTAACTTAGGGAAGTGCTCGGATGCCCGCCATGACCCTTAGCGGAAAGCTAAACTTGGCACCAAATCCGAATGCCTGTTACCTACGCCAGTGGCGGAGGTTATGCAGTTGGTTCCGGATGTGTCTGTCTATTAATCTCTATGGTTGCGTTAAAGATAACTCAAGAAGGAATAAAGGGATCATTAGCAAACTTGCAGGATATGTTTGTAATATGAAAAGGAAGAGGTGATTAAATTAAAGGGTAATGAGGTCAAAGGTCACAGAGGTCAGAAAAAGAATTCCGTGGTAACTCAAGAACGGATGAAAGGATTATGAGCAATTTTACTGGATATGTTTGTAATATCAAAAGGAAGAGGTGATTGACATTTTGGGTAATGAGGTCAAAGGTCACAGAGGTTAGAGAATTGCCAATAACTGATAAAAGAATGATTAAAAAGGATTATTGGCAAACTTGCAGGGTATGAGTGTAATATGAAAAATAAACGGTAGGTGATAGGATGACAAGAGCAAGAGTGATGACATTTTTTTTTACGGGATGATTGCACGATTTTACAGGATAGCTATCATGTTTTCATATGATAAATTATCATTTGTGTAATAATCAAATGATAACTATCTTGTAAAAATATAACATCACTTTGAAAAATTGAAAGAGGAAACTGCGGCATAATGTTTTTACATGGTTTTCTCATTTTTACATGACAATATCACGTTTTTACATGATAGTATCACCTTTTTACATGGGTTATCACGTTATTACACGATCATTATCACGTTATTACACGATAATTATCACAATATTACTCGATAATCATCACGTTTTTTTATTGATAGTTTTCATTTTTTTAACATGATAGTTTCACGTTTTTACATCATAGTTATAACGTGTTTCCATAATTATCACGTTTTTCATGATAATTTATCATGTAAAAACCTGATAGTCATGTTGTAACACAAAAATTATCTTGTAAAAATGTAACATTTGTCACTTTAAAAATTTTGAAGAAACCGACATTTTTTTACATGAGGATTTTCACATTTTTACGTGACATTATTACATTTTTACATGATAGTATCACCTTTTTACATGAGCTATCATCTTAATACACGTTAATTATGACATTATTACACGATAATCACCACGTTTTTTTAATGATAGTTTTCATGTTTTTACATGTTAGTTTCATGTTTTTACATCATAGTAATAACGTATTTACACGTTTTTCATGATAAATTATCATGTGAAAAAGTGATAATTTTTGTGTTAAAACTTAACTACCTTGTAAAAATGTAACATTTATCACTTTGAAAAATTGAAAGAAACTGCAACATCATGTTTCTACATGATAGTTTTCCCATTTTTACATGACATCACGTTTTACATGATAGTATCACCTTTTTACCTGAGTTATCACGTTACTACACGATCATTATCATGTTATTACATGATAATTATCATGTTTTTAATGAGTTTTCATGTTTTTATATGATAGTTTCACGTTTTTACATAATTATCACGTATTTACATAATTATCATGTTTGTACATGATAATTTATCATGTAAAAATGTGAGTTTTTGGTTTTTGTTTTTGCACTTTTCATATGAGTTATCACGTTACTACATGATAATTATCCCGTTACTACTTGATAATATCACGTTATTACACAATATTAATCACGCTGTTACACGATAAGTATCACATTTTTTAATGATAGTTTTCATGTTTTTACATGATAGTATCCCGTATTTTCATAATAGTTATCACGTATGTCCATAATTATCACATTTTAACATGATAATTATCATGATAATATAATGAGAAAACGTGATACTGGACTTTTGTTTTTTAAGTGGCGCCAATATGGACCCATTCTACCAAATATGGCGTTGCTTGTAATTTGGCTCCATAGAGAACTGCTCTCTTAGTGCTTCTCCAGTTTAAAACAATATTAGCTTCAAATCCGCATTTGAAACCTCAACCCTCTTTAAAAGCCATTTTTGAAGTTTTGCTGTTGTTGATTTAAGATTGTTGAATTAAGATTGTTTGGCCTTGCTACTCTAGTTCTATTTCTTTACTTTTTTCAAAGAAAACTTTTGGACCCAGGTGCATTTAAGCGTTTTCATCTTCAAATATAAAACCAATGCCTGAATGGGCATTTTGCTCTTTTGGCGCCCTTGGAAATGGAATATTTGGATTGCTACCGAGTTTACGTTCGCACATCACCTGAAGCTAGGAGATCTGTCAGCTATTATACGAAAGAAAAAGAAAACCGTGTTGATTGATTTATGCCCCTTTGTCATTGTCATGTAATAATAACAACATGCCAAGCTTGTATCAGGGAGAGTGATGCGTTATTGATTATGTCATAGGCAGCCTGCAGGCTTGACATTGCAATTCTTACATGCTTGCGCCTCACGTTTTCTATGAAGCTCAGGCACACGTGCATGGAACAGAGCGATAACGCGAACATGAGAGTGTCACGCATCGTATCAGAAGCTGCAGCCTCTGGACAGGAACGCCGGTCCTTAGCTCCTTTGGGATTGGGGCGTGTTCTTGTGCTCTTGTTGCCCTCGGAGCATGGCCGCAGTTGCGTGGAGCACAACGCCATGCCTGCCGGAAAACAAATCCCTCTCGACTTTCTTGTGGTCACGCTCGCTTTTCCAGGATTTTTCAGGCTCTGTTGGACTCTTTCACTTGAAGACTGACAGATTTCTCCTAAAATAGGAAAAAGGATTGTTAGAATTACTGCTGCAACGATTAATCGATTAACTCGAGTATTCGATTGGGAAAAAATATTCGAATTAAATTTTGTTGCTTCGAGTATTCGTTTAATTAAAGTGGCGTGGATACACTGCCCTCTGGTCTGCCTCTTTTCACATGGCTGAATCCAACTGCTCCCTGTTAAGACCAACGTAAGCTAAGTTTTTGTTTGAGCAAATGTTTTTTTAATTCATTAATAATTTAGTTTATAGGTATATTTAGCCGTTTTTGTGGGAATATGTGTCTGAAACCATTTGTTAAGTGCATTGTTAAAAAAAAAAAAAACTTTAGCATTTTATAGCATTTAAGCTTGCGGACTTTTTCTATGTAAGTTAGCCAATTGTTCTTTTATCGTACATGGATCTTCATTTAAAAAAAAAATACCGTTTGAGGCTCAGCTATCAGTATTTTAACTTTTCATGTTCCTCATCCGATTACTCGATTATTCGAACTAACTAGTCCATCGATTAATCGACTACTAAAATATTCGATGGCTGCAGCTCTAGTTAGAATTATTGCGTGTTTAACGTACACTGCAAAGGCTAAGCATAGATTCGCCCTTTAACCAGCTGTTGTGTTCCCTTATGTTTCCAGAAACAGGGCTCGTACAGATCCTTGAAATCCTTGAAAATGGTTGAATTTTACTTTTGTGTTTTCAAGATTTGAAAATTGCCTGAAACTGCTTGGAAGTGTTAGTCACACAATATTTGTCAGCACCCTGTCTAAAAACATATATTTTTAAATGAAGGAAAACAAAATAAATTTGCTTCACTGCTGATACACGCTCATTCTGAAGTTGCTTTCCCTTACAGGGCTCCTGTAGGCTCTAGTAAGCCACAATTGTTCTCTTTTACTAAAATATGTTATTAGAAACACATAAAATATTGCCGTTGATTTAAAAATCGATACTATTTAGATTTAGTACATGTATTTGTATTGGACCGTTTCGGTTCGGGGTCCTCGGTTCGGAACGGAGGTGTACCGAACGAGTTTCTGACATAATGCAAAGTGCTGTCAAATTTAGCGTGTTAACGGGCGGTAATTAAGTTTTCGATTTAATCACGTTAAAATATTTGACGCATTTAACGCAAGCGCGGAATGCCCGCTCATGCTTCCCATAATCCCACTGTTACGTCCCACGGACGGCTGCTAAGGGCGTAACATAAAACAAGACACGCACACAAGTTGCAAGTGGACACAAATTTATTCACATAAGTCGAACTCGCAATGAGCAAAATATACAAAATGCGGAAGGAGCTGGCTTCATCGTAAGCCCAGGCCAAAACAACAAACAAAATGAAACTACACTTAAACCCCACCCGCTAAGTAAACCCTGATCGTAAAAAGGAAATAAAAAAAAGACAGCCACTACCCTGGCTTCTACACTAAACAAAACGGATTGAACGAAAACGGCAGTTTACCTCTACTGCTGCGGTGCTCTTATTTATAGTGGTGAACAAAAACGATCCAATAACGAATGAACACAAAATACCTCACTGAAAAAGCGGGAGTGTAATAACATAGCGATCAAATGCACAGGTGAATGAATGGCGAGCAAACAGCTGGCGAGGAGGTACGCGGCACGTATGCGGTCGAATGCGAACTCTGAGTGGTGACTGTAAAATGACGAGCGGTCAGATGACTTTTGTTAACGCTGCCTTTATTTGGTTAACAAGACTCAGGCACAATACAACACACACGCGAAGATGCGAGCTCAAACAACGGCCTAATAGTATCGGTTTAGCTGCCGTAAAGCAAGTGTCGTTATTGCCGCAAATGTAAACAAAGGGCTGCACAATGGATACATGACAGACAGCGGCTAGTTTCTGAAGTTGGCACCCTTCCTCGGGTGGCCCATCAGCGGCGGCTGCGTTGTTTGCCCGTCCGGCATCAATCAGAGTATGTCACGTTGGGAGGGGAAGCAGCCAGCTGGCGGACGTGACGATCAGCTGACCGACAGTCTCAAAAAAGATAACAATGAAACGGCCAGGGCCGTCGCACCACTCAGAAGTGCAGTGAGCAGCGTGGGTAACGGTTAAATGTAGACATGGAAGAAACAGTCATAAAGTTAATATGAGAAATTTGAAACTGATCAGTGTTGCAACTGTTCAATTTTGCACATCAGACATTTTTTTTAAAAGAAAAAGTCTTAGCCAATTTGATTCATTTTATTTTGTTTTTAAAAATATCTACATTTCAGAATAATATATTTTCTATTTTTGAGTAGAATTCTAGGTTTTTATAGGCTAATGTTCCTATTGTTGAAAGCACAAAAGTGTGTAATAAACAACTAGCACATTTGTATTTTGCATTTTATTTTCTTACTGTACCGAAAATGTACGGAACCTTGTCCTCAAAACCGAGGTACGTGCCAAACCGAGATTTTTGTGTACCGTTACACCCCTACTATTTAGTACATCTTTTGACCTACGGAGGGCGCCATGTTTTACGCGCTCATGCATGCTGGGGTTGATGATGCGGTTGGTCTGTACCGGGAGAATAGCTGTGCTAGCTAGCAAGCGAAGCTAGTATGATGACTGGCATGATTTTGTCACATTCTGCTGCTGGTCAGATTGTTTGTTACAGAGCTGAGGGATGAGTTCCTAACGTCGTAGCTGCATCCAATTCCAGCTCATCAGCAGTGTCTTTAAACCAATCATTGGCGGCTTGCCAAGATATTGACTTGCTGCTATTTGACAGTTGGTATTCTTGACCTCTTAGTTGCAAGTTGCATCCTTGCCTTGGTTTTTCCGTTCGTCAGCCTCTCACCGTGGTTTTCCCTCGTTTTTTTTTTTTTTTTAATTAATCCTGACCAACTGTCACGGACCCTTTTTATGTCTCCCTTTTCACGATCGCGTGTTTTTTTGTGTGTTCAATTAATATTCATCCCGATCAACTGTCACAGACCCTTTTTGTGTCTCCCTTTTCGCGATCGTGTCTTTTTTGTGTGTGTTCAAATTAACCCTTTTACGCAATCCCTATGTTATTGTTGTTTGCTTGCTTATGCAATCACAGTCTGTAACATACACAGTGGTGAAGTGGGCAGCGTTTTCTGATTCCGTGGTCAAGCCAGTTGCGTTTCCCTGTCGGGTTTAATCGCAAAGACAGACAGCTATAGAGTAGTATATAAAGTGCGTACGACAGGATTAAAAAAAGTCTTAAATAGTAGAGATGTCCCGATCCCGATCGATTGGGTCCGATCATGTCATTTTCAAAGTATCGGAATCGGCAAAAAAATATCGGACATGCCTTTTTTAATAAATATATATGTATATATATGTATTTTTTTTTTAAAATTAAATCGTTTTCTAATTGTATTTAACGTTACAGACAAAATGTCTTACACTCATCCAGAGTCTTTAGTATTGGCTTAAAGTGGGGCTGTCAAATTTATCATGTCAACGGCGGTAATAACATTAAAATATTTAACGCAATTAACGCATGCGCTGCACTACCTACTCACGCATTGTCGCGTTCAATCTATAATGGCACTGTATTATGTATATATAGAACTAAAAGGCAACGTAAAATGAGTAGAGAGAATTTTGGCAGCCTTTGAAGCCTTTTTTAATTGGCTAAATCCTTACAATCCTTCTCTCAATGTTCAGAAATATCGTGGGAAGCAATGTGGGGAAGAAAGGTAGTAGTTGATCTTTTTTTTAACACCCTGTTATTTCCCAACGCTGAGAAGATATATCAATTGGTACCATTACACACAGTCATGGTTGCACTTCCCATCATGCATTTGGGCAGAAGTTAAATGGCTGAATTATCATTTACTGAAAGCTCATAAAAATCCACTAGATGGCAATATTTAGTCACAATATATAAAGTCACATTTGTCCTTTAAGAATTACAAATCTTTCTATCCGTGGATCCCTCACAGAAAGAATGTTAATAATGTAAATGCCATCTTGAGGATTTATTGTCATAATAAACAAATACAGTACTTATGTACTGTATGTTGAATGTATATATTTGTCCGAGTTTTATTCAGTCACCAGACATGAACATCATTGAGCATGTCTGGGGTAGGATGAAAGAGGAAGCATGGAAGACGAAACCCAAGAATGTTGATGAACTCTGGGAGGCATGCAAGACTGCTTTCTTTGATGTTCCTGATGACTTCATCAATAAATTGTACGACTCCTTGCCGAACCGCATGGATGCAGTCCTTCAAGCCCATGGAAGTCATACAAAATATTAAATTTGGATCTCACAGCACCACTACTTAATTCGCTTATGTTGTGTAACATATTTTTGTATTTGAAGTACATTTTTTGTTCAATTTTCACACTACTTTCTGTAGGCGACAAAACTTTTCTCTTGCCAAAATTTGACCTTTATGTCTTCATTAAATGATAAATCTTTTTTCAGTGGAACAAATATATTTTTGTACGTTCAACATCATTTGGGAGGGTCTTAGGTTTCATATGAGCCATTTCTGAAACCAATTGAATAATTAAAAGTCAGATTATTAGCAATTGTTTCTACAAAATGTACAAGCGACAAGACTTTTGTCAGGGACTGTATATACAATTTATTAATAATGTATTTTGATATTATTTATAATTGATTCTGCATGTTTCCCTCAAGTATTAAGTTTCTGATGTTAAATTAAGTGATTTATTAGCTGTTGAAAACTTGCAGTAAATAAAAAATTAAGTTGCTATTTCGGTCAAAAACTTATATGATATGTTAAATATTGCTATTGATCCTGAACGTATGGGCGATTATCTCTGCATTTCCATTTTATAGCCATGTTAAGTTGTGCTATACTACTTATATACAGTGCCTTGCAAAAGTATTCGGCCCCCTTGAATCTTGCAACCTTTCGCCACATTTCAGGCTTCAAACATAAAGATATGAAATTTAATTTTTTTGTCAAGAATCAGCAAGTGGGACACAATCGTGAAGTGGAACAACATTTATTGGATAATTTAAACTTTTTTAACAAATAAAAAACTGAAAAGCGGGGTGTGCAATATTATTCGGCCCCCTTACTTTCAGTGCAGCAAACTCACTCCAGAAGTTCAATGTTGTCCTAAATGACCGATGATGATAAATAGAATCCACCTGTGTGTAATCAAGTCTCCGTATAAATGCACCTGCTCCGTGATAGTCTCAGGGTTCTGTTTAAAGTGCAGAGAGCATTATGAAAACCAAGGAACACACCAGGCAGGTCCGAGATACTGTTGTGGAGAAGTTTAAAGCCAGATTTGGATACAAAAAGATTTCCCAAGGTTTAAACATCTCTAGGAGCAATGTGCAAGCCATCATATTAAAATGGAAGGAGCATCAGACCACTGCAAATCTACCAAGACCCGGCCGTCCTTCCAAACTTTCTTCTCAAACAAGGAGAAAACTGATCAGAGATGCAGCCAAGAGGCCCATGATCACTCTGGATGAACTGCAGAGATCTACAGCTGAGGTGGGAGAGTCTGTCCATAGGACAACAATCAGTCGTACACTGCACAAATCTGGCCTTTATGGAAGAGTGGCAAGAAGAAAGCCATTTCTCAAAGATATCCATAAAAAGTCTTGTTTAAAGTTTGCCAATGATCCAAAACATAAAGCCAAATCTACAATGGAATGGTTCAAAAATAAACGTATCCAGGTGTTAGAATGGCCAAGTCAAAGTCCAGACCTGAATCCAATCGAGAATCTGTGGAAAGAGCTGAAGACTGCTGTTCACAAACACTCTCCATCCAACCTCACTGAGCTCGAGCTGTTTTGCAAGGAAGAATGGACAAGAATGTCAGTCTCTCAATGTGCAAAACTGATGGAAACATACCCCAAGCGACTTGCAGCTGTAATTGGAGCAAAAGGTGGCGCAAGTATTAACGCAAGGGGGCCGAATAATATTGCACGCCCCACTTTTCAGTTTTTTATTTGTTAAAAAAGTTTAAATTATCCAATAAATTTTGTTCCACTTCACGATTGTGTCCCACTTGTTGTTGATTCTTGACAAAAAATTAAAATTTTGTATCTTTATGTTTGAAGCCTGAAATGTGGCGAAAGGTTGCAAGGTTCAAGGGGGCCGAATACTTTTGCAAGGCACTGTATATATAAAAAAAAAATGGTAACACTTTATAATAACTATCCGTTTTACTAGTTAATAGATCATTATTAGTAAACTGTTGATAAATGATTTATTGTTGATTTGTGAGGTATTTGTTAACAGTTTGTTAAGCATTTACAGGGTATTCTTAACCTGAAACAGTTTGTGCAGAAACGTTTTAAGTTTTTGTGTGTAACGTTTGGCATTTCTATCTTTTCAGGTTAAGAAATGCTGTTCACTTCAAAAGAAAAGGCATTTTGATAAGGCATTTTGCAGACAGCGCTCATGTTGCACATTTATGGAAATCTGCCATAGAACCAACAAATATTTGTACTTTTCTTTGTATATTTAACCAATAAAACTTATGACCTTCAACATAAAGTGTATATAGTTTTATTAAGATCCATGAACCAGCATGGGTATTTAGAATGGGGTCAACCATATTGGAACACCCTGTAAATGCTTATGGGGTGGCTTGGCTATGGGGGTGGCGTGACTCAGTGGTAGAGTAGTTGTCCATCCAACCCAGAGGTTGTGGGTTCGATTCTTCGCTCTGATGAACTCGTCTAAGTGTCCTTGAGCAAGATGCTGAACCCCACGTTGCTCCTGGTGCTGTAAAGCGCCTTGAAAGGTGGAAAAGCGCTATATAAGTATAACACCATTTAACAAACTGTTAACAAATACTTCACAAATCAACAATAAATCATTTATCAACAGTTTACTAATGATCTATTAACTAGTAAAACAGTTATTATAACGTGTTACCAAAAAAATAATTAATCGGGATTTTATAAGGGAACGACTTTGAATTTTTTTATGCTCATGGAGACTCATATATGGCTAAGGTAGGTTCCTGTTTTGGTTTCAGGTCGGTAGCAGCTTTGGTTTTGAAAATATTTGAATTTGAAGTCTCTGAAAATAGGCCCTCTACGAATCGGCCTCGTTTCCCGTGTCGTGTCAATAGGTTATGAGTGATTTGGGATTATTTGTAATGAAAAAGGTGTGTTGTGGCTCAAAAAAAGTTGAAAAACACTAATTGAGACAGTCCAGTTATTTTAAAAAAAAATGCGTTTTACTTCTGTAAATGTTTTCCCTTAGAGTTTTTTGACGCCGCCGTCTCTTTTTGTTATTTGGGAGAAAAAATATTTCACAAGCTCTTTGTCTTAGTGCCTGTCAGATCACATGCAACGCTCCATGTCCAGCAGCATTGGCCCGACGCCCTGTCTCATCCAAGCCGAGGAGATTTAGGCGGCAGCTGCGTCTCGGGCCCGAATAGAATACTGGCGGGGGAAAGAAGACATGATGTAATCGCGGAGATCAAGACTTTCAAATTGTCTGGCTGTGGAAAGAGAAGGCTGAATATACGGCCAGAAGTGTTGCATGTGACATTTCCAAAGAGAACAATGGCCGAAAAAAGCAAAATGGAAATCTTGCAGATTGCCCTACCCTTGTTGGAATTGCATATTGAGTTTGATTGCAGACAGGTGTTTTTTTTACTCCACACTCTCAACGGGGGCCTCGGCTGACAGTGCCACTTCAAAACAGTCTTAAAATGCGTGGTATGACTGTCAGCGTCACGTCCCGGCTGGGGTGTCACTATGCTTAAAACTTTTTCAGCTATTGACTTATTCATCGGCATCTCTTTGCATATTTCATTGGTGTGCCTTGTTACTTGTAGCTGGGCCATCAGTGACCGCCATAACCAGTGGAACAGCTAAATTTGAATGCTCCAATAATGCTATAATATGGGATTAGACCCATAAATATATATTATTTAATTTAAAAGGGAGATTTTCAACATTTTGAATACGAGCAGATACTTTTAACAATAGAAGTACTAATTCCATTCTCATTTAAAGTTTAACCCTTTGTAGAGCGAGTGAATATTTTAGGTGATTACACTGCTGGCCAAAAGTATTCGCACCCCTGCAATTCTGTCAGATGCAACCCCTAGCAAAAAGTATGGAATCACCAGTCTCGAACGAGCACTCACTCAGAAATGTAGAACAAACTCGGATAAAAAGCTTAAAAAATAATGAATTAGTTCAAAAGTGCAACTCTTTAGCATTCAGAATCACGAAAAGAAATGAACAAAAACATTGTGGTGGTCAGTAAATGTTACTTTTATAAAGCAAGTGCAGGGAAATATATATGGAATCACTCCATTCTGAGGAAAAAAAATATGGAATCATGAGAAACAAACAAAGAAATAACAATCCAAACACATCTCTAGTATTTAGTAGCACCACCTCTGGCTTTTATGACAGCTTGCAGTCTATGAGGCATGGACGTGATGAGTATTCTTCATCAATTTGGTGCCAGCTCTTTGACTGCAGTTGCCAGATCATCCTTGCAGGTCAGAGCCTTGCTGTGGACCATTTTTTCCAATTTCCACCACAGGTTTTCAATAGGGTTGAGATCTGGGCTACATTGACTGGATGAGTCTTTCTCCAAGGAATGCTTTAACAATTTTGGCTCTGTGCCATGATGCATTGTCATCTTGGAAAATGACAAAAATATTTTCAATTGAAGGGATAAGAAAGCTGTCTAAAATTTCAATGTAAACTGAAGATTTAACCACAGCCACCTCCCCAGTGCCGTTGCCTGACATGCAGCCCCATATTATCAAGGACTGAGGGAATTTTGATGTTTTCTTCAGGCAGTCATCTTTGTAAATCTCACTGGAACAGTACCAAACCAAAGTTCCAGCGTCATCACCTTGTCAAGAGTCAAGAATCTGCATTTGACAAGGTGTCAAGAATCAAGAATCTCATTGGAAAATGTATTTTTATCTGGGTTTGTTTTATATGATTAAAATGTCTGAGTGAGTGCTCGTCCGAGACTGGTGATTCCATTCTTTTTGCTAGGGGTTGTAATGCTCAATTTCTCCCAGATAATAATTCCTGTTACAAATGCTTTGGTAGTAATATATTCATTTATTTTGCTTGCAATGAAGAAACACAAAAGAGAATGGGGGAAAAAATCATTGTCATTTTACACAAAACTCAAAAAATGGGCCAGACAAAAGTATTGGCACCCTCAGCCTAATACTTGCTAGCACAGCCTTTAGACAAAAAAAGCTGCGAACAACCGCTTCCAGTATCCATCAATGAGTTTCTTACAATGCTCTGTTGGAAATTTAGACAATTTTTCTTTGGCCAACCACTCCAGGTCTCTCAGATTTAAAGGGTGCCTTCTCCAAACTGCCATTTTCAGATCTCTCCACAGGTGTTTTCTGTGGGATTCAGGTCTAGACTCATTGCTGGCCACTTTAGAAGTCTCCAGTGCTGTCTCTCAAACCATTTTCTAGTGCATTTTTTTTGGTAGTCTTCAGACTTCATAATGCCATGCACACGGTCAAGCAGTCCAGTGCCAGAGGTAGCAAAGCAACCCCAAAACATCAGGGAACCTCCATCACGTTTGACAGCGGGGACCGTGTTCTTCTCTTTGAAGCCTCATTTTATTTCCGGTAAACTCTGTGTTGATGCCTTTTCCCAAAAAGATCTACCTTTGTCTCATCTGACCAGAGAACATTCTTCCAAAACGTTTTTGGCTTTCTCAGGTAAGTTTTGGCAAACTCCAGCCTGGCTTTTTTATGTCTCTGGGTCAGAAGTGGGGTCTTCTTGGGTATCCTACCATAGAGTCCCTTTTCATTCAGACGCCAACGCATAGTACGGGTTGACAATGTTCTACCCTCGGACTGCAGGACAGCTTGAACGGGTGATAGTCGAGGTTCTTTATCCACCATCTGCACAATCTTTCGTTGAAATCTCTCATCAATTTTTCTTTTCTGTCCACATCTAGAGAGGTTAGCCACAGTGCCATGGGCCTTACACTTATTGATGACACTGCGCATGGTAGACACAGGAACATTCAGGTCTTTGGAGATGGACTTGTAGCCTTGAGATTGCCCATGCTTCCTCACAATTTTGATTTTCAAGTCCTCAGGCAGTTCTTTGGTCTTCTTTCTTTTCTCTATGCTCAATGAGGTCAGGAGAGGACAGAGGTTGAGTCAACTTTAATCCGTTTTAGCTGGCTGCAAGTTTGATTTAGTTATTGCCACCACCTGTTATGTGCCACAGGTAAGTAACTGGTGCCTTTACTTACAAAAATTAGAGAAGAATCACATGATTTTTTCAAAGGGTGCCAATACTTTTGTCCAGCCCATTTTTGGAGTTTTGTGTGAAATGATTTAAAATACATTAAATGATTTGCTTTGATTTTTTTTCCCCATTCTCTTTTGTGTTTTTTTCATTGCAAGCAAAATGAATGAGGATATTACTACCAAAGCATTTGTAATTGCAATCATTTTCTGGGAGAAATTGAATATTATCTGACAGAATTGCAGGAGTGCTGTTAGGTTTTGTGTTGGTTTTCTCCTAGTGTGACTTGTCCCTGTGATTGCCCATTGATTTCATCTGTTGTGCCTCCTAGTGTATCCTCCTGTGCTCACCTGTTCCTCGTTGTGTCGTTACCCCTTGTCTCTGTGTGTGTGAATATAAGCTCCCAGTTTCTTTGCACTCCTAGTTGTGTCATTGTCTATGTCAACGTCACTTTCAAGTCCTGTCCAAGCCCTCGTGTACCAGTCCCTCCGTTTAAGTAAGTTTTGGTTTAAACATTACCTTTTTGATCCCCAGTCCTTTTGTTTGTACTTTGTGCTTTTGGTTAGTTGTTATTAAAACGTGTTTTGAGTTCACCGCCACCTGCCTTGCTGATTTTTGTTTCCCTGCAATCGGGTCCATACCACCTGCCTTCCCGCGTTTCCCTGACAGAATGCATTCTGTCTTATAAACACACACACAGAGACGAGGGGTAACGACACAACGAGGAACAGGTGAGCACAGGAGGATGCAGGTTGGAGAATACACTAGGAGGAACAACAGGTGAAATCAATGGGCAATCACAGGGACAAGTCACACTAGGAGAAAACCAACACAAAACCTAACAAGTGCCAATGCTTTCAGCCAGCAGTGTATATATATTTAAAAAACAAACATAAACGTATCCACCATTGTTGTTTTTGTCAACAATGATGATAACGAAAATATTTCGTCAACGAACAATTTTGTCATGACTGCGACGTCATGATGATGCGCTGAAAACGTGTCTTGGGAGACTAAAATATAACTAGATGGATGCCAGTTGTCGTCTGACGACATGCGAACCAGATGAAAATTCGCCATAGCTTCTGTCATATATTCACAATGTGTGATTTTTTTTTTTTTTTTTTTTTTGTATGTGTAGTTAGCACGCATTTAGCAGTGTTTGCTCACGTCACTCGTGATGTGCTGCGGCCGGTGAGTAAGGCTGTGCCCATTCCAGGCTCCTTTTGTGGAACATATGTGTCAGGTGCTGCTTGGTAAATTTTTGTGATTTTGGCTAGATATGCCATGTTGCTTTAGCCTTTAAAGGTCTGTGCTGAGTGATCATCACACACTAAAGGGTTAGCATAGCGTTTGCATTAGCATTTAGCGCGATGACTCGGTGTCTTCTTAAACTGTTGGAAAAAATTTTCCATACAGTTTGTGGCGTCCAAGTGAGTTTAATTTAAGCAAATAATGTGCTGTTTTCTTGCTGAGTGTGTATTATTATGAAAATTGTGATATCCTTGTAGACTCGTCTGTCATGTTCACTCGAAATTCTTGGAAACATTTTATGTATTTATTCATGGACTAAAACTTTTGAAGTTTATAGACAAAAACATTTTGAGAATTGTCGAAAACTAGATGAAGACGAACACATTTGAAAATGACTAATATATGACTAAAACTAAGTATTTTCATCCAAAAGACTAAGACCAAAATTCAAATGGCTGCCAAAAACAGCACTGCACACATACATTCACACACCAACGGTGTTGCTGTGTTGTAAGGCACTGCCAACCCATTGGGGAAAAATTAGGGTTCAATGCCTTGCCCAAGGGAACGTCAACAGTGGTTTTTATCATTATCCTCATGAAAATGGTGATGTCCTTGTAGACTACATATATGTGCTCGTCTGTCATGTTCATTCGAAATTGTTGGAAACCTTTTATGTATTTATTCATGGACTAAATCTTTTGAAGTTTATAGACGAAGACGAACACATTTTGAAATGACTAAAATATGAACAAGAAAAATCAGTATTTTCATCCAAAAGACTAAGACGAAAATTAAAATGGCTGCCAAAAACAACATGATGTCCACATAAGTATATGAACACCATATATATATACTGGGCCTTCTCAAAAAATTAGCATATTGTGATAAAGTAATGTACTGATAAACATTAGACTTTCATATATTTTAGATTCATTACACACAACTGAAGTAATTCAAGCCTTTTGTTGTTTTAATATTGATGAGTCTGGCAAAAAAGTCAAGAAAACCCAAAAATCCCTACCTCAAAAAATTTGCATATCATGAAAAGGTACTCTAAAGAAGCTACTAACCTAATCATCTGAATCAACTCAAAACCTCTGTGAAAGATTCATGAGGCTTTTAAAAACTCCCAGCCTGGTTTATTACTCAAAACCGCAATCCTGGGCAAGACTGCCGACCTGACTGCTGTCCAGAAGGCCATCATTAACACCCTCAAGCAAGAGGCTAAGACACAGAAAGAAATTTCGAAGCGAAAAGCGAATAGGCTGTTCCCAGAGTGCTGTATCAAGGCACCTCAGTGGGAAGTCTGTGGGAAGGAAAAAGTGTGGCAGGAAACGCTGCACAACCAGAAGAGGTGACCGCTTCCTGAGAAAGATTGTGGAGAAGGGCCGATTCCAGACCTTGGGGGACCTGCGGAAACAGTAGACTGAGTCTGGAGTAGAAACATCCAGAGCCACCGTGCACAGGCGTTTGCTGGAAATGGGCTACAGGTGCCGCATTCCCTAGGTCAAGCCACTTTTGAACCTGAAAAAGCGGCAGAAGCGCCTGACCTGGGCTACAGAGAAACAGCACTGGACTGTTGCTCAGTGGTCCAAAGTACTTTTTTTCAGATGAAAGCAAATTTTGCATGTCATTCGGAAATCAAGGTGCCAGAGTTTGGAGGAAGACTGGGGAGAAGGAAATGCCAAAATGCCTGAAGTCCAGTGTCAAGTACCCACAGTCAGTGATGGTCTGGGGTGTCATGTCAGCTGCTGGTGTTGGTCAACTGTGTTTTATCAAGGGCAGGGTCGATGCAGCTAGCTTTGAGGAGATTTTGGAGCACTTCATGCTTCCATCTGCTGAAAAGCTTTATGGAGATGAAGATTTCATTTTCCAGCACGACCTGGCACCTGTTCACGGTGCCAAAACCACTGGTAAATGTTTTACTGACCATGGCATTACTGTGCTCAATTGGCCTGCCAACTCTCCTGACCTGAACCCCATAGAGAATCTGTGGGATATTGTGAATAGGAAGTTGAGAGACCGCAGACCCAACACTGTGGATGAGCTTAAGGCCGCTATCCAAGCATCCTGGGCCTCCATAACAACTCAGCAGTGCCACAGGCTGATTGCCTCCATGCCACGCCGCATTGAAGCAGTCATTTCTGCAAAAGGATTCCCGACCAAGTATTGAGTGCATAGCTGATATAATTAATTGAAGGTTGACTTTTTTTTATTAAAAAACACTTTTTTGTATTTTTTTATATTTTTTATTTTTTTATATTTGTATTTTTGCATTGGTCGGGTGAAATAAGCAAATTTTTTGAGATAGGGATTTTTGGGTTTTCTTGACTTTTTTTTTACCGAAATCATCAATACTAAAACAATAAAAGGCTTAAACTACTTCAGTTATGTGTAATGAATCTAAAATATATGAAAGTCTAATGTTTATCAGTACATTACAGAAAATAATGAACTTTACCACAATATGCTAATTTTTTGAGAAGGACTAGTATATTACTAGAAGTATGGCCCCAGGACTACTTGTGCTAGGCTGTTAGGGCCAAGATTTGTTAAATCGACACATAAGAATGGCAGCCAATAAGTTCAATAAGTGTCCTATCAAGAGTTAATGGCATTATTCTACTGTCACTCATGTAGTATGTGAACTGTGAGCTGTCTTATGATGTGACTTTGTTTCCGACTATTTCTTGGACATTGGACGACATCAAGGTGATCCTGTGCTTGAAGGATAATCATTGGCATCGTTTCTGGCCCCTGGTATCATCTTTTTATTTCATCAATCACTGCAGCCGCTTGTGATTGTAACGATTGCACTTTGATTTGTCGCGTTAATACATCAGCTTTTGGGTGCCGGCCTGTCTTAATCTCACAAGCGTTGACCGACATTAATCATCCAAATGGCCCTCCTGAGGTAATTAACACCTCCATTTTAGACGGTTAATTGTCACACTGAAGGACGTGCCGATTTGTCTCCGATTATTTATCGGTGAGTTACCGTCTCAGTCTTATTTTTATGGCAAAATACGCAACTTTTAAATCTCGTTCCCAGCAGATTAGTTTCCTCCTCTCCTGTATTTCTCCTTTGCAGTCAGTGCCGCGCCTTTTCAGTCAAGCATCAAAAGATCTTGATGGCTTGACAGGACGGGCCCTAGAAGCTCGCCGCCTCCCTCCAGAACAACCGCCGAACAGTTATTTGCCCCATTTTCAGGGCTTTTCCATGGCAACTTGGATCCGGTGAGCAGGAGGGAGGTCTCCAGAGGAAGCGGGAACGCTCCTGCTGCTGTCGGCTGGCGAGGAGACGCGAGACAAAAGGGAAAGTTAGAAGGAAAGTTAACGCCCAAAAAAAAGATCAAATTAAATTGCAGCAGTTCAAATATCGCTCATCTAAGTGTCACCCTTGGGAGCTCCTCAGAAGATGTAACCCACATTTTGATCTATTTTAAAAGGTCCAAAGGCCGAAAAACATAAGGGTCTCTTTCCATTTTGGAATATTTTGACATCGAAGAGCGTCCTGATTAGGTGGGAAACTAGTCACTCGTCCAGCAAATTTGCTCTCAGCATTTCAAAACATGGCACAACATACTTTTCTGATATGTCAGGCTCTACTCAAACCAAATAAGTCATTAAACATAAAAGCAAAACTGATTTTCTGAAGTAAATATGTCTCGTTTTTGTATGATGTCTCATTTGCTAAACAAGTACGGAGCCCCTAAAGGGACATCAACAGAAATAAAATAAAATTTAAACCATCTGGTGCAGTCTAGTAACAGTCTGGTAAACATTAGCATAATATAGCATTTAAGCTAGCGGACTTTTGCTATGCAAGTTATCCAATTGTTCTTTTGTAAGATTCTCATTTTTTATTTATTTTTAATATCGTTTCAGGCTAAGCTCAGGCGTGCATCGGACACCAGCAGTTTCAGCGTGCTAAAAATGATAATACAGGATTTAGTTGAGCTTTACTTGGACTTAACTACCACCTGAGCTTAGCCTTAAACGATATAAAACAAATCAATACATTTGGATCCACATACAGCAAAAGAAGAATTGGCTAACTTGCTTAGCAAAAGTCTGCTAGCAGAAATGCTATATTATGCTAATGTTTATCAGATTGCTTCTGGTGCGCACCAGATATTTTAAATTAATTTTATTTCTGTCGATGTTCCTTTTGGGGTTCCGTAACGTGACCTACATGACCTAAAATGTTTTTTCCACGTATGTGGACTCTAGTCCTCACTTATAATCAGTGTTGGGAATAACGCCATTATAAATAACACCGTTAGATAACTGCGTTATTTTTTTCAGAAACGGGGTAATCTAATTAATTACTTTTCTCATCTTGGCAACGCCGATACCGTTACCTGTTACTGAGGCGGGAGGCGTGCGTTACTACGCATTACGATATTGGTTGACTGACGCAAGAAAAGTCTGGAAAAAGACGGACTCACGGAGATGAGAGAGCAGAGCAGGAGTGGGGAGGAGGCAAGGGAGGGTGACGCCATTGCAAACGCGATGCTACTATGCTAGGTGGCTTCAATAATACCTGACTGCAGCCGATAGCCTAAAAACTACGCCCACATGATGCTTCGGCAGATATCACATATATACAGAACTCGATGCAAATGACTGACACGACGGCATTAGCAACTTATATAATAAAGAACTAGATGCGTTAGTATACAGCCACCATCTTAAAGCAGTAGACTTCTCAGGAATGCTCTGTTGTAGAGAACCTTCCTAGCGAACCTAAGTAAGTTTTTATCTAAAATGCTCCAAAATCGGCAAAACTTAACTTAGATCTATCTTAAAATGATGAAACAGTTTTAAAACTTACATATGTCAAAAATAGACAGAAGGGAACTAATGCAATAACGGGAGCAATTTTAACAACTTTCACGGTTGATTTACAACATTAAATGACTTCCATGCATAGCAAAGGTTATTATCTATTTATCGCAATATCCGCAACACCCCTGTGTCTAGTTAAGTTTAGGGTAAAGAATGGGGCTAGAGCCAATTGTCCCAAAAACCCTTTAAACTTCAGATTGTGGTACCTGTTTTTTTTTTTTTTTTTTTTTTTTTTTTTTAGGGGAAAAAAAAATATATCATCAGTTACTTTGTCAAGTAACTAATTACTCTACATTCAGGTAGAGTTGCTAATGCAATTACTTTTGTGGAGAAGTAATTTGTAACTGTAATTAATTACTTTTTTAAAGTAAGATTCACAACATTGCTTTTAATTAGAGTTGTCTGAGAAATACTTTTTAACCGATATCCTGATGTACTCCAATATCCGATACCGCTATCAAGCCGATACCTGTATATGCGGTCATGGATTTTTGGACATATTATGGCGAATTTTATTGTGATTCCAAATGCTTTAATAATGATAAATATAACAACTTTAAGGTTTTCTAAATAAACATTAGGTGAAAAATGAGAGAACAACTTAAGCTGTGGAAGACTAGTTATAGAAAAAGTGTCGAAATAATGTCCCATATAAATAATACAAATTGAAATAAGCCAAAATGTCTGTAATTAAATAAAAGCAATAATTCACAAATACACTTTTTACCTCTTTTCACTTTTTCGCTTTTCTCTATTTCTTTTCACACTTCACTATTTAAACTAGTTACCCCAAAGAGCCTCTAGGGGGCGACCAAAGCATTACAAATACAGGCAGGCAATCACTATGACAATTCCTGAAATGCATTTTGTTGAGCCTTTTAAAATTATAATTATGTGTTTTATTACTTTTCGTAGTGACTATTTCTTTCTGGTGACACACTATTCATATGTAAGTTTTATATGAGTTTATAATTATTTAGTTTTAATTTATTGTTGGTTTTATTTGTGCACCATGAGTGATTAGGGTCTTTACCTTAGATAACAAATCTTCAGCGTTGAATCTTAACTAATAGTTATGCGACGCGACTAACCCTGCAAATTAAAATGAGCGCTGTCGGTAGCACCGTATATCTCACTTAGCGATGTGCTACAGTGGTGTCTTGTTGACGTTAGCTTTTCACGTGGCTGTCACGTGACAACACCCGCAGCACACAGCCAGCAGCAGCTGACGTTACTGTTTATATTGACTAACGCTGGGCTTCTTTGGAGGTGTGTAAACACCCCAGTAATGGTGCATACCACTAGAGGACAATGTAGACAAATCTACTCGGATAGTCAATAACCCAGCATTCATACTAGCGCAAAACTGATTCCGCTATTTTCTGATATTATTTTACATGCTATTATCGGCTTACTCTATTTGTGATTGTATTCTTTTTTTGTATTATAATAATACATTTTTAATAATAATAACACATTTTATTTATAGAGCACTTTTACCGGTGCTCAAAGACACTTAAACGCTTATGAGTCATTATTCTACTTTTGAAATACTATTTATTCACTGATGAAAACAGAATGTATAAAAACTGAAATAATGTACACTCTAAAGTTTATTTTTGTTATTTCATTTTTCATTCCTGTCGTTGATAGCGATAGATATGCCAAATTCATTGGGAACTGGGCGAACTGGCTGTGAATGCTCATCTTTCATTGCCATTGCGCTAGACATCTAATCCTTTTGGACTGGTAGGGCTGGCTTGCTGCCGACTCTCGCAGTCAAAATGGATTGGACGTCTAGCGTCGTCAATGGCAGCTAATGAGTGCCCTGTAAAAGGTTCAATTCAACCGGATCGCTCTTTCCATCTATTCCCTGTGCTTAAAGAAGAACCCGGAAAGCCCTGGTGTCATTCCTTCTCATGCAATTGCCCGCATGGCTTCCCAGGACTTGGCCCTCTCCCCTCTTTGTTTGCCTCTCGCCGACACGGAGCGACAAGACAACTTTAAAGTCGGGTTACGCCGGCTCTTTCTGTAGGATTACACCGGAATCCCAATGGTTTTAAACAGTCACACTCTGCCACTCAAAGCCAGACGTTTTTCTTTGCAGCGTTTATTAAAGGAGCTCCACGGTGACAAGTGAAGCATTTTGCAGCACCGCAATGAGGGGATACAGAGAAGCTTCTCAACCCCTACTTTTTAAAGTTGCAGCCTCATTTCGTAGTTTTTTTGTCACTCTGTTTAGAAATACATTCACAAATATAGCTCAGGGATACAACATGCCACGAAGGATCACAAAGCAGCTTACATTTGCTACGGACGGAACCTGAAGTGTGCAATTAGAGTGCAGTGTTTAAATACATTTTCTCCATTAATGTTGTGTCAAATTGCACAACGAGTACTAATTTTAATGTGTTTTTCCACCGAAAAAGCAGTCACTAAATATATATTATTATTAACTTTTTTGATTAAACAAATCATTTTTGGACATTTAGCGCATTCCTTTTAAGCAGAGATCCAGTCAATGGTCTTGTACCATTAACAACCCTTAAAGGGAATCTCAGACTTTAAGATTTGTAGGCTCTAATAAGCCACAATTAGGGTTGTAGGGATCATGTTTTTTTGCTCCCGATCCGATCCCGATCTTTTTAGTTTGAGTATCTGCCGATCCCGATATTTCCCGATCCGATTGCTTTTTTTTTTTTTTTTGCTCCCGATCCAATTCCAATCATTCCCGATAATTATTCCCGATCGTATATATTTTGGCAATGCATTAAGAAAAAAATGAATAAAACTCGGGCGAATATATACATTCAACATACAGTACATAAGTACTGTATTTGTTTATTATGACAATAAATCCTCAAGATGGCATTTACATTATTAACATTCTTTCTGTGAGAGGGATCCACGGATAGAAAGACTTGTGACTTTGTATATTGTGACTAAATATTGCCATCTAGTGTATTTGTTGAGCTTTCAGTAAATGATACTGTAGCCATGCCCAAATGCATGATGGGAAGTGGAACCATGACTGTGCGTAGTGCTACCAATTGATATATCTTCTCTGCATTGGGAATAACATAAGGTGTTAAGAAAAAGATCGGTTGCTACCTTGCTTCCCCACATTGCTTCCCATGATATTTCTAATCGTAGGGAGAGGGATTGTAAGGCTTTAGCCAATTAAAAAAAGGCTGCAAAGGCTGCCAAAATTCACTCTACTCATTTTACGCTGCCTTTTATCTCTCTATATAGGTAGAACGGTGCCATTACAGATTGAGTGCGACAATGCGTGAGTGGGTCGTGCAGCGCATGCATTAATTGCGTTAAATATTTTAACGTGATACATTTTTTAAAAAATTAATTACCGCCGTCATCGGGATAAATTTGATAACCCTATCTTAAGCCTAAAGACTCTGGATGAGTGTAACATATTATGTTTGATAAATACAATTAGAAAACGATTTAATTAAAAAAAATATATATTAAAAAAAGGCATGTCCGATTTTATTTTGCCGATTCCGATACTTTGAAAATGACGTGATCGGACCCGATCGATCGGCATCCCGATCGGGTCCGATCACGTGACATCTCTAGCCACAATTGCTCTCTTTTACTAAAATAAGTTATTAGAAACACATCTTATTGCAATTGATTTAAAAAGCTATAATATTCAGTACAGCTGTGCTAGCTAGCAAGCGAAGATGACTGGCATCGTTTTGTCACATTCTGCTGCTGGTCTGATTGTTTTGTTACAGATCTATTGGATGAGTTTCCAACGTCGGACCTGCATCCAATTCCAGCTCATCAGCAGTGTCTTTAAACCGATCCTAGGCGGCTTGCAGAGATATTGCCTTGCTAACCAGTGTGCATTTCTGGTTTTGTTCATTTCATTTGATTTTATTAACATTTTATAAAATTATATCCAGTTACGATAACCAAAAATATTTTAAAATGAATGAGTAATGACAAAGAGAATACATACATTTACTAGGACTGTCAAACGATTAAATTTTTAATCGAGTTAATCGCAGCTTAAAAATTAATTTATCATAATTAATCGCAATCAAACCATTTTTAAAATATGCCATATTTTTCTGTATATTATTGTTGGAATGGAAAGATAAGACAGATGTATACATTCAACATACTGTACATAAGTACTGTATTTGTTTATTATAACAATAAACCCACAGGATGGCATTAACATTATAAACATTATTTCTGTGCAAGGGATTCACGGATAGAAAGACTTGTAAGTCTTAAAAGATAAATGTGAGTACAAGTTAAAGTAATTTTGATAGTTTGTATATTGTGACTAAATACTGCCATCTAGTGTATTTGTTGAGCTAAACGAAATGTTTGAATGAGTTTGACCAACCTGAGTATTATTTTGATAAGCTATTTTGATTGGGAATGCCAGTTCTTTTTGAATTGAGCGCTTTTCTTTTTGTGAACATACTTACATACTTACAACATTTTTTTTTTTTTTTTTGAGAGAGAGATAGGAATAATATTTTTGTTGTGCTTTCACTAAATGATACTGTAGCGACTTAACTGTTCTCAACTGCCCAAATGCATGATGGGAAGTTGCGCAACCATGACTGTCAGTGGTTGCTGCAAATGCTATATCTTCTCTGCGTCGGGCTCAATACAGGGTGTTAAGATAAAGCTCATCGCCTGTCATTCTTCCCCACGTCGCTCGCCACAATTGTGTTAACTGTTGAGGAAGAGATGCCAATGCTTATACCAATAAATAGCGCGGCCTCAATGAATGTTGTGTTCACTCGACTCGTTTGTCTCTGCCCCTTAACTCTCAATGTGCATAAAACGGCGGCATTGTAGTCTGTTGGCGGCAATGCCTGAGTGGGACGTTCCGCGCATGCGTTAAATGTGTTAAATATTTTAATGTGATCAATTAAAAAAATTAATTACCACCCGTTAATACGATAATTTTGACAGCCCTAATATTTACACTATATAATTGTGAGACCTGGCATTCATATTTTGGGTCATGTAGGACCATACTTAAAAAATGTTAATATTGTTGGCTAAAATTAAGCCAACAATCTAGCCGTCATTTAGCTGCTGAATGACCCAAAATGTTAATTCCACATACAGTATGTGGATGCCTTTTTCTTCCTTTGAGGAAGCAGAGTCTTGGGACACTGAGGCGGGCTGTCGTATCTCTGGGGTCGAAGTCACTGAGGTGATTTGAAAGCTCCTCGGTGGCAGGGCTGAGATCTGCCTGCAGTTCCCAAAGGCTCTGGATGTTGTGGGGGCTGTCGTGGCTGACACGTCTCGACAACATCATGTGGACATCGGGGACAGTGCTTCTGGATTGGCAGACCGTGGTGGTCTCCCTTTTTAAGAAGTTGTGTTCCAACTATAGAGGGATCACACTCCTCAGCCTCCCTGGTAAAGTCTATACAGGGGGGCTGGAGAGGAGGGTCCGTCGGGAGTTTGAACCTCGGATTCAGGAGCAGTGCGGTTTTCATTCCGGCTGTGGAACAGTGGACCAGCTTTACAGGCTCGGCAGGATCCTCGAGGGTGCATGGTAGTTAGCCCAACCAGTCTACAAGTGTTTTGTGGATTTGAAAAAGGCGTTCAACCGTGTCCCGAGCCCCTTGGTAAGGGCTGTTCGGTCCCTGTATGACTGGTATCATAGTGTAGTCCGCATTGCCGGCAATAAGTCGGATTCGTTCCCAGTGAGGGTTGGACTCCGCCAAAATTGCCCTTTATCACTGATTTTGTTTATAGCTTTTATGGACAGAATTTCTAGGTGCAGCCGAGACGTTGAGGGGATCCGGTTTTGTGGCATTGTATCTCTGCTTTATGCAGATGATGTGGTGCTGTTGTGTTCATCAAGTCGTGATCTCCAACTCTCACTGAAGCTGTTCGCAGCCGAGTGTAGAACCGCTTGGGATAAAGATCAGCACCTCCAAATTCGAGACAATGGTCCTCAGTCGGAAAAGGGTGACGTGCCTGCACTAGGTCAGGGATGACATCCTGCCCCAAGTGGAGGAGTTCAAGTATCTTGGGGTCTTGTTCGTGAGTGAGAGAAGGCGGGAACGAGAGATCGACAGGCGGATCGGTGCACCGTCTGCAGTGATGCGGACTCTGTACCGGTCCGTTGTGGTCAAAAGGGAGCTGAGCCAAAAGGCGAAGTTCTCGATTCACCAGTTGATCTACATTCCTATCCTCACCTGTGGTCACGAGCTTTGGGTCTTGAATGAAAGAGCAAGATACCGGATACATCCATCCATTATCTTCCGCTTAGTCCGGGGTCGGGTCGCTGGGGCAGCAGCTTTAGCAGGGAAGCCCAGACTTCCCTCTCCTCAGCCACTTCAGCCAGCTCCTCCAGCGGGATTCCAAGGCGTTCCCAGGCCAGCCGAGCGACATAGTCTCTCCAGCGTGTCCTGGGTCGACCCCAGGGCCTCCCGCCGGTGGGACATGGCCGGAACACCTCTCCAGGGAGGCGTCCAGGAGGCATCCGAACCAGATGCCCAAGCCACCTCAGCTGGCTCCTCTCAACGTGGAGGAGTAGGGGCTTGACACCAAGCCCCACCCGGATGACCGGGCTTCTCACCCTATCTCTAAGAGAGAGCCCGGCCACTCTGCGGAGGAAACTCATTTCGGCCGCTTGTTTCCGGAATCTTGTTCTTTCGGTCACGACCCACAGCTCGTGTCCATAGGTGAGGGCAGGAACGTAGATCGACCGGTAAATCGAGAGCTTCGCCTTTTGGCTCAGCTCCTTCTTCACCACAACGGACCGGTGCAGAGTTCGCATCACTGCAGACGCTGCACCGATCTGCCTGTCAATCTCCCGCTCCCTCCTACCCTCACTCGTGAACAAGACCCCAAGATACTTGAACTCCTCCACTTGGGGCAGGATCTCATCCCCGACCCGGAGAGGACATGCCACCGTTTTCCAGCTGAGGACCATAGTCTCGGATTTGGAGGTGCTGATCTTCATCCCAACCGCTTCACACTCGGCTGCGAACCGCCCCAGTGAATACCGGATACAAGCGGCCGAACTGAGTTTCCTCCCAAGATTGTCCGGTCTCTCTCTTGGAAAAAAGGTGAGAAGCTCGGTCATCCGGGAGGGGCTCAGGGTCCGTGTAGAGAGGAACCCGCTGAGGTGGCTTGGGCATCTGGTTTGGATGCCTCCTGGTCGCCTCCCTGGAGAGGTGTACCGGGCATGTCCCACCCGCGGGAGGCCCCGGGGACAACCCAAGACACGCTGGAGAGACTATGTCTCTTGGCTGGTTTGGGAACGCCTTGGGATCGCGCCAGAGGAGCTGGTTGAAGTGGCTGGGGAGAGGAAAGTCTGGGCTTCCATGCTAAAGCTGCTGCCCCCGCGACCCAACCCCGGATTTTACGGTAGATAATAGATGGATGCCTTTTTATTAATTTTCTATTGCCAAAAATAGTAACTTGTCCCGTAAAGGGTTAATCCAAGTGTTTGCCAAAATGCTACATTTATTAAGGATTTCTTTCTCATTAGATAATAAGGACAGTATGATTAAGGGGTTCTGTATGCAGGCTGCGTCCTCCCATTGTGTTCTCTTGTAAAGGAACCTTTTTTTGTCGTTTATCCCCCATAGAAAATGAAAGGGATTAGAGCGAAGACAATTCCTGAAAGCGCTGACATATGCTGACGGCTGCTGAGAAAATTCTGGACCTGCTGTGAAAGATAATCATGTCTAATTGAGTGAAATCCACCCAAATTGAAATGAGTCTTGTAGGAACGGCAAATATTTGTTGGCGTGAGCTAAAATTGGACATTGAGCAAAGTTGGGGAATGTCGAAACAAAAATAAAAACACTTTTAGGAATTTTCTAAAGCCTTTTCAGTAAAGTATTACATTAAAATGCCAATTTAAAAAAGAAAAACTTTTTTTTTTCCATTTTTATATTCTTAGAAAGGGTTAAGAGCATCTCGTAAATGGCCTTGGCTGTCAGCTCGACTGTTTATCTATTTCTTCTTGCACTCCCAGCTCATTACTGACCGCTTGGTGCGAATATGGATCCATTCCACGACGATCCATCACTTGTGACGCGTACACACTGTAATCTATTTGAAACAGCGAGCTACGATGCTGATGATGCATGGCAGAAGAGGGAATATCGTCCGCACATTTATGAGCATGTATATTGATCGTCAATTTTCTCCCGCGTCCCTTGTCGCCGCGCTGTTTTCCCAAGGCCTTTTACTCGTCTGGCTTTACGCCGTATCGACACCCACGACGTGTTCGACTGGAAGGGTGCTAAATTGAAACATGATGATGGAAACCCTTCTAATAAAGGCCACTTAGTGCAGCATCAGTGGAGAGGAGTAAATAGCGCTGAAAGTTGGTGTCTATTGATCCGTCGTTGGAGAACGGCAGCGAGGTTTGCCCGACTAAATAAGGAGGAAAATGATAGCAGCCGTCTTGTTTGACCTTTCAAGATGGGGCAACAGATCAAAACATTGTGGCACAAGTATGTTAGACGCATCTTTATATACAGTGGGGCAAATAAGTATTTAGTCAACCACCAATTGTGCAAGTTCTCCGATTTGAAAAGATTAGTGAGGCCTGTAATTGTCAACATGGGTAAACCTCAACCATGAGAGACAGAATGTGGGAAAAAAACAGAAAATCACATTGTTTGATTTTTAAAGAATTTATTTGCAAATCATGGTGGAAAATAAGTATTTGGTCAAGACCAAAAGTTCATCTCAATACTTTGTTATGTACTCTTTGTTGGCTAAAACGGAGGCCAAACGTTTTCTGTAACTCTTCACAAGCTTTTCACCCACTGTTGCTGGTATTTTGGCCCATTCCTCCATGCAGATCTCCTCTAGAGCAGTGATGTTTTGGGGCTGTCATATGAACACATACTCATTCACTGAACACATTTTGCTCACAAAATGCAAAATGGTAGATTCAGACATCAAAAGTTGAACACAATGAAAGCACGGCTTAAACACGGTAACTCAAAATTGAAGACACATGAGACAATCCACGTTGGCCTCGTGAGAATGCACAACGACTCAAAATTGATGCCATCCTTGGGTCCTTCAACAACCAATGGCTCTTCACATTCTTGGGAGAGCTACAGGACATCCTGATTGACCGTGAGCAGCAGAATATGGTTCCAGCACAGCCTCCTACTATTTACTGTATGTCATCATCTGGGACAACATCGGCTTTCACCGCACCAACCAAATTAGAGAGTTGTTCAATATACAACAATAATTCCTCAATATATGTCTGCCACCCTACACACCTTTTCTCAACCCCATAGAGGAGTTCTTCTCATCATGGTGGTGGAAGGTGTATGACCGGGAACCATATCGTGGAGAGAACTTCCTCAGGGCCATAGACCTGGCCTGTGATAATGTGGGGGATTACTCAGGCTGGGTCCGGCACGCCAGAACTTCCTTCCCCCGCTGCCTGGTGAGGGAAAACATAGCCTGCAATGTGGACGAGGTCCTGTGGCCTGACCCGACCTGACGACGTGATGCGCAGGCCCCTGCACAGGCCCCCCGCAGACACCATAATACCTCTTTACTGTATATACAAGAATTTGTGACATGTATCCCCATGTAGGTTTTTGTTCTCTTTTGAAATATTTGTTTTGGAAAAGTACATTTATACTATTGATTACTATACGGATGATGGGGTATTTAGAACATCACACCCTGAACATTATGTTTTCAATTTTTATTGAAGTGTGCAATAGATATCCAATAGTGTTTACATTTTTGCAAGCTGTGAGGACCATTTTGTTGTCAAAGTTTAGTCTTGGCCATAGGATAGGGTGACCATATTTTGATTTCTAAAAAAAGAGGACACTCAGCCCAGCCTCAGCCCGGCCTCAAGATACTTGAATTTTACTCGAAGTTCACTCAAAGATGCCTATATCACTTTAATACTGTATATTTAAAGTGTGCCCCCTCACTCTGGATGGAAAAAGTTTGAAAGAAAAAAAATAATGACTTAAAAAAAAAAGCTTTGTGCCAACTAAACGATTTTATAAATTACTATCACGACAATTGTCCTTGACAAATTGTTATTCCCATTCAATTGATGTTCTCATTCAATGTTCTAGATTGCACACAAACAAAAACCGAAATAAACTGACAAACTATTCAATCAGCATGTTTCCAAACGTAGCAGTTCAAAACTACGTTTCCCATAATGCCTAGCGCGGTTTAGCTTACTGATAGCTAGCTGAGGCAAAAATCAAACTTTGCTATAAAAGCAGCGCGCAGATGCGTCACCAAACGGGATTTTACAGTCAAAGCTCCAACAGAAGTCAACAGTTGCCATTATATACGTATTTATCATTAAAAAAAAAAAACTTCAGGCATTGTGGCCAAATCGTCAACCCAGTAGATGGCGGTAATGCCTCATGATAGGGGTAAACTACCAACAAAAACAAGAAGAGCTACTACTTCCCTCCATTCTCGTAGGAGCCATGTCAACTGCTGCCACCCAGCGGTCGGAGGGATTCTCTTCAAATTGGTCCCGTGAAAAATCTTAAAAACCGGACATTTTTATGAATTTATAAAACCCGCCCGGACCACGAGGACACTACGTGAAAGTAGGACTTGTCCGGGCAAAAGAGGACGTTTGGTCACCCTACCATAGGAGCAACAGTTTTGTGGTGAAAGTTTGGGTTTTGTGGTTGAAAGTTTGGGTTTTGGATTGAGAGTTTTGTTTTGCAAAGAGAATGCGAGATTTTGTGCAGCTAGCTTGAGAAAAGTGTTTTGTCTTTCAAGTTTAGAGAAAACAGAGGGAAGTTTCCTGAAATGTGTTCTGACATTCGAGAAAAACTGTAAAGACACTGCTGATGAGCTGGAATTTGATGCAGGTATGAAGTTTGAAACTCATCCCACAGCTCTCTAACAAAACAATCTGACCAGCAGCAGAATGTGAAAAAAGCATACCAGTCGTCATACTAGCTTCGCTTGCTAGCTAGCACAGCTATTTTCCCAGTCCAATCCTTCTGCGTCATCACCTACAGCGTGCATTGTGTGCTTAAAACATGGCGCTCTCCATAGGGCAAAATATGTACTAAATATTATAGATTTTTAAATCAATGCCAATAATATATGTGTTTCTAATAACATATTTTAATAAAAGAGAACAATTGTGGCTTATCAGAGCCTACAAGTCTTTAAGTCGGTTGTTCCTTAGAAGAAAATTGGGGACGCATTGCAAAACTTTTGACTCTTAATCTAATTTGCTAATCATACGTCACAGATATTCATTTTTAATGCATGTGTAAAATAATATTGTTTTTGTGCTGATTGAAATAGTTTGTTGTGCAAGTTGCCTAAAAATGATCAAATGTACTCTGGTGGCTAAATGGCACTCAGCCTATAAATTCCTGACCGTCCTTTAGAGATATCTGCGGCCTTTCTTCTCACTCCCAGCCTCTGTTGCCGACATTTTCAATCTGCGAGCCGGTTTGAAGGGGCTGCCAGAGGCTGCCTGCTCCAACCATATGTCCTCTGACACCGTCGAGAGGGGAAAAGAGCGCAGGGGGTCCGGGATCAAAATATGGAGCTTCCTCTTCAAAACGACGTTTCGGAGGACGCGGTTCCGACTCAGACCCAAAGCCGCTACCTAGCCCCGAGTACAGTTTCGGTAGCTCCACGGGAACCCGGATCCTATATCGGGTAGCCAGTTGGCCGGGCGCGATGAGGTGAAAGACAGTGGAGCCGGAATTCTTTGTGTTCCCATCTTCCTCTGTCAGGATCTCTCCGCCGTGTCTGTTTCCGATCCAGGGATGCGATTTTCTGCGGAGTGCGGTCACGCTGCCCCCAGGTGGGGCCTGTGAGCCTGCTGATAGTCAAGCTTGTGCACAGGCAGACTGAAAGACTTGCATCAGAGTTTGAGAAGCACTGTAAAGCAGGATACACATAACTTATAACCGTGCAAAAATTGGAGCATTTTTCTCCCTGCCTGGTAAAACGGCATAACTCAGATTATGGAATGTTTTGAAAAGATTATCCCAGCCAATTATACTGTGGCGTGTTAGAGATTCGCTGTTACCTTCACTCAAGGGTGTAACTTTGAGTCAAACATTGAGGGGGTTGAGATTTTAAATACTATATACAGTACAGTAGATATGTGTCATTGCAGTACTTGAGTAAGAGTAGGGTGAACAAACGTCCTCTTTTGCCCGGACAAGTCCTACTTTCACGTAGTATCCTCGTCGTCCGGGCAGGTTTTATAAATTCATAGAAATGTCCGGTTTTTATCATTTTTCACGGGACCAATTTGAAGAGAATCCCTCCAACCGCTGGGTGGCAGCAGTTGACATGGCTCCTACTAGAAGGGAGGGAAGGAGTAGTTACCCGGGTCTTTCCTTTGGAAAGGTCAACGTAATGCTGTTCTGCAACTTTATTGTACTTATTCTTTTTTCTTTATAATTCAATAATTGTCTGCGTTTTTTTCGGCGCGCTGCGCAGCCCAAACCACAGCCCCGATCGGCACCGTTCAAGTATCGGCATGAACGGAATTTTCGCGCGACGCAGGGAATTTTTCAAACGGCCCTGAAAATTTTCCGTTCGCCCGTAAACGGCAATTTTCCGGGGGGAAAAAAAAAGTTTAAAAATGTATCTAGTTCTTCTTGTTTTTGTTGGCAGTTTACCCCTATCATGAGGCATTACCGCCATCTACTGGGTTGACGATTTGGCCACAACACCTGCCCAGTTGTTAAGTTTTTAACAATAAATACGTAAATAATGGCAACTGTTGACTTCTGTCGGAGCTTTGACTGTAAAATCCCATTTGGTGTCACATCGTTGCGCTGCCAATGATTGTAAACTTTTCTAGCAAAGTTTGATTTTTGCCTCAGTTAGCTATCAGTAAGCTAAACCATGCTAGGCATTATGGGAAACGTTGTTTTGAACTGCTACGTTTGGAAACATGCTGGTTGAATAGTTTGTCAATTTACTTCGGTTATTGTTTGTGTGCAATCTAGAACATTGAATGAGAATATCAATTGAATGGCAATAACAATTTGTTAAGGACAATTGTCGTGATAGTAATTTATAAAAATGTTTAGTTGGCACATAGCCTACTGTGTGTATGTGTATTGACTGGACTACATTTCCATGGGTCTGCATTATATATATATGTATGTGTGTGTATATATATATATATATATATATATATATATATATATATATATATATATATATATATATATATATATGTGTATATATATATGTATGTATGTATGTGTATATATATGTATATATATATATATATATATATATATATATATATTTTTTTTTTTTTTTTTTTTTTTTAATTATTAAATTTATTAGGATCACGGAAGCTTCCACTTGGGGAAAATATATACATACAGTATATCCTGTATATACAGTGCTGCTCAAAAGTTTGTGAACCCCCTCAACATTTTGGAATTTTCTATTATTTCAACCTGATTTCCTAATCAATCAATTCAGTAGTTTTTTTTTTGTTTTTTTAACAGTTGTGTTGTCGAGACTAAATTAAAAAGAGTTTTCATCAACTGATGTAGGTGCAAAATTGAACTGTTTGGTCACAACCAAAACCGCCATGTCTGGCGAAAAGTCAACACTGCATACCACCAAAAGAACCTTCTCCCAACAGTGAAGCATGGAGGTGGGAATGTCAAGATCTGGGCTTGCTTTTCATCCTCAGGACCTGGACAACTCCACATAGTCCAGGGAATCATGAATTCTGAGGAATATTGTCAAATCCTAGAACATAACCTGACGCCATCTGTTTTGAAGTTAAAGCTTGGCAGAAGGTGGATCATGCAACATGATAATGATCCAAAGCATTCCAGCAATACAACCAAGGAATGGCTGAAAAAGAAGAAGATTCGTGTTCTGGACTGGCCCAGTCAAAGTCCTGACCTAAATCCCATTGAAATGCTGTGGCGGGACCTGAAGCGAGCAGTTCATGCCAGACGCCCATCAAACCTCTCTCAACTGACTGCGTTCTGCAAGGAAGAATGGGCAAAAATCCCCCAAAGTAGATGTGAGAGGCTGATTAGTCACTACAGAAACCGTTTGGTTGAGGTAATCTCTGCAAAAGGAGGCGCAATATCCTATTAACTGAAGGGGTTCACATACTTTTGCACACATGATATCTGAGTTTTTCTTAAATCAACCACTTTTGTTAAATAAAGAATGACAATATAACTATTTCTTTTGTTTCAGTCCATTATTTGGAATGTCAGTATTGTGGATTTGGGTATAACTTAACATTTAATAAGGTTATTTTAGTTTTTTTTACAAAAAATCTGACCATCGCTGTGGGGTTCACAAACTTTCGAGCAGCACTGTACATAATATAATAAAAATATACAGTGCTGTGCAAAAGTTTTAGGCAGGTGTCCTGCCTAAAACCTTTGCACAGTACTGTATATATTAAATTTTAGTCATTATTATTTATTTTTTTTTATTTTCAAACTGCATTTTCCCATCCAGCGTGAGGGGGCACACTTTAAATGTATTAAAGTGATATAGACATCTTTGAGTGAACTTCGAGTAAAATTCAAGTATCTTGAGGCCGGGCTGAGTGTCCTCTTTTTTGGAAATCAAAATATGGTCACCCTAAGTAAGAGTACAAATACTACTGATCAAAATTTACTCTGTAATCGGCAAAGATAATCATGGAGTCCTCGTTCCCACCCATTTTTAAAATCGGCAATGATTTTTAAAAATGTGTAGTGTGTGATGGCGAGTAGTGAATCCAGCTGACTGGCTAGTTTGCGTTATAGCTAAGACACAGCACAGCAGAAAGTTGTCGTTCAGTCAACATTTGACTTGTGAGTGGTCGGACGAGAAAAAATTTAAAATTGTTGGTTACGCTGATCCCTTCATTATACATCTGGGAATATGACACACAAAGAGGGACACACGCAAGGCCGGAGTTGGACTCATTTTCAGCCCGGGAATTCCATGCCTCGGAACGGCCCACTTTAATATTCTTTAAAATAGGGATGTCCCGATCGCATGCTTTTGCACCCGAGTCCAAGTCACCTGCCGATAAAGAGTCCCGATCTGATACCGAAAAAAATATATATATGGTGGAAAACACAGACAAGACTGAAAAAACAGTTTCTGCTCTTGCACCCCTCTTTAAAATAAACTGCTATATTTTAAGCCAAAATAACTTGTGTTTGATAGAACAATATGCCTATATAATAATAATAATAATAATACATTTTATTTCTAGAGCGCTTCTCAAAACACACAAACACGCTTCACAAGAGACATGGAATCACAGTACGATAAAAAGGTATTAAAAGGATAAAAGATTAAATGCACAATAAAAAGAAGTAAAAATATAACAGAGCTAGGGGTTATGGTGGGTAAGAAAGAGTGAACAGGTGTGTTTTCAGTCTAGATTTGAAAAGTGATAGGGCAGATATGCTGGGAAGATCAGGGGGTAGGGAGTTTAATTTGTCCATTTTACCCTGGAAACCCCCACTTACAAACGTCGCGCAACGGCTTTTCTTTCAACCCAGCCATAAAAAGAAGGTATTATTAAAAATGTCATTTTTATCTTAGAAACATTAATTGATGTCTAACATTTCCTTAAAAAAAAAAAAAAAAAAAAAAAACGACTTCAAAAATTATTCACTCACATATTTCAAACTTTTAAACAAATTACGTCACAATGAAAAAAAAAAAAAAGGTGTCAAGAAGTGTAAGGAAGTCACGGATATCTACCTCATAACTATGGCTTAATTTTATTTTTTGTGTTACTGTCACATTTTCCCCAATATGTTAGATCAGGTGTCCGCAACCTATGATTTGGTCACAGCACTGGCACGTGAAGGGTTAACCAGTGACACACGAGCGCATGGCAAAATTTTGTAAAAATGCGGCTTGGGGAAACACAAGAAAAGAAACACAAGAAAAGAAACAACACCAAGAAATACATTGAACGCCTACACTAATTATGAATACGTTGGTGCTATCGTCAGCTAGGTGTATTTCCGGTTGACACCATGTGGGTGGCCTGTTGACCAGGGAAAGAAGGGGAGTTGGGTGGGGGAGTCTATAGGCTAAGTGATTGGGAGGGGTGGAGTGTACACAAATCAGCTCTGTGATCTAGAAACCAGTAATCGTGTGAATCCCTAATGAGTGTAAGCCCGTCGGCAACCGACCCTACACTGCCCCATCGCCAATCCTGGCACCGGGGCCCCCCACCTGCACGCCCAATCACATCCAGCCACGCACGAGCCCCACGCAGACAAGCGGAGACAAGGGTGCCAACCCAGTGCCACGGCTCCCACCAAGCCAGCCCCGGGCCAACCGCACCCCCATCAACTGGCCTTCAGGGATGGACCTGGATACAAGGGTCCGAGGTGGGCAATACAAAATTTCAGCAGGGGGAGTCGGAACAATGTCATTATTTTTGACTGTCATTACTAAAATCTACCACATTGTCGTGTTGAAACAGTTCTGGAACTTCTAAAAGCAAGTCAAAACCTGTGATTGCAAGTGTTAAAGGTTTCTAATGATCTTGAGATCGAAAAAACTGAACATGTTAGGGTTTTTTTTTTTTTTTTTTTTTTTTTTTTTTTTTTTTTTTTTTTTTGCGCTGTGGCAGAAGGACCACAGTTCTTGCACTTATCTAATCAAGAATGTATTGTGCCCTTTTCCAGAGCCAAGATGTGGCCTGAAGTTGCCGGGACAGTGGCTTTAGCAGAGACTGTCTTTCCAAATGAAGCAAAAGGAGCCCTCATCGACCGTCACTTCAGTGAGATGAAAAGGCCTCGAAAGCGGCTGTCCGCCCCACAGGACACAGCTCAGCCGCCCTGAGACGTGTTTGACAGAAGTGGCAGGTACTTGACCTTCTTCTCTGGCTTTTCCTACTCCCTCTTACTTCCTTTGCGGCGCCAGGGGCAGACTGCTGTCACCGCCGCCGCGTGTCCCGGTCTGTTTGTTTGTATTTATTCAACTTGAAAACTGTCAGATAAAACGCTTTCAAAGAAAACAGATGTATCAATATTACCGCTGACCTCAGATAGCGCTGCTGTAGCATTTTACTTGTTAAGTCCGTCAGGTCCCTAAGATCCGTAAGTCATTCTCTGACATTGATTGCGATAGGCGTCCAATCCATTTGGACTTCTAGGGATTGTTTTAAGCCCCCAGTCCAAGTGAATTGGACGTCCGTCAATTGCAGTCATTTAGTTAATTTGCGAAATAATGTTAGCCGTTAGAACAGTAGGACAGTTGTTGATCAGTTTTCTTAGTTTGTGTGCTGTTTGTGGTAATATACCGAAGTTACTGTGTGTTCAGTGGATGAAAAATTCATTCATAGAGCAACTCAGGTTCGTCTCGTCCAGTGTCGCCAACTTTTCTCACTAAATCTGGCGACTTTCCAAAGCCTCTTGGCGACTTTTTTTGTTAAAAGCGACTAGCGACAAATCTGGCGACAAGTTACCATCATTTCTTTCCTATTGTACTGTATTGTATTTATGGTCCATTTACTGTATTTTCACAGCCATAAGGTGCACCTAAAAGTAAAAAAAAATCTCCAAAATGGACAGTGGGCCTATTGTGTGGACTGAGTACCAAATTTGAAAAAAATGAGAGCATCATGAGAACCTTAAAGGGAGAAGGTTGCGTGCGACAGGGGGCGTGTTCGAGTGTGTGCGCTGGGTTGTTCAGTTCAGATACAGAAGATGAGGACTTTGATGGATTGATTAAGATTAATGTGACTACTTTGTTAATTTTTTTTAATAAAGTACAACTTAGTTTTGCTTCCATTGCCTTGGGGGGAAAAAAAAAAAAAAAAGCGCTAGCGCACAAGCTAGTGCACATGCTAGCGTATGTCTTTCGTGCACCCACTAATGCGGTGCGCCTTGTATTTGTGTGTTAAATGCAAAAATGTCACCCAAGAATGAGCATGCGCCTTTTGTAGTTCTAAACAGTTTTTTTTGTTGTTGTTGACTTTTTCCTTCTCTCACAACGTTATTCCTCTCTCCTACAGCGTTCATTACAATTCTATGCAATTTGCCAATTATGCAAATTCGATTATAGCGTCATCTATCTACGTCTACCAACTTTTTGGACAGCCAATAGCTACTTTACCGGGAAGTTGGCAACACTGATCTCGTCAAGTGTTAGTTTAATGGAGGCAGAATATTCAGAGCCAGGGGTTAATTTGTGCTGGATCTTGCCAGAACAAGATCCGGCACCTCTTGATTTTGGCCTCCCTTTGTTCCTGGACGTATTTGGATAGATACGGCACCTCTCGTGTATAAAAAAAAAAATATAGAAATGTTTTTAAAAAATGGATTGTAATGACCCCGATAGGCTGTATTGGCACCATGGAAAAAGTGCTTAGAAAATGGATTTCGTTCCACTGAAATGGATCTACATGATCTCTGCATTGTAATTTACATACGTTGCTAATTACTACCAAAAAAAAAGTTCTACTCACGGTTTCCAGTCATTTTTTAGTAATTAGCGTTTTCGTGTCGGTCTTTTTTTCCCCCGTGGCGCAGTGATATTGATACGGCGGAGTCGTATCGTCAGTGTGTGAAGCCATTTTAGGTCACGTGCACCAATAGGAGACGAGGACTGTTGCTATGCGCTTCGATAAACAAACAATATGGCGGCGACCGTGCCAAGCTACGACACGAGCGAAGATGAACCAAAGATAAGAAAACCGCATTCGGAATTTAGTCAAAAGGCATCGAAACGATGCTATATGCATCTCTCAACTGTCCAAGGGCGAAAAAGGGCAGGAATTTGGAAAAAACGTGCAGAGCCCGCGTGGTTGCGTCAGACAATGGCTTTCTTCCCAGGCTCCGTCGAAGGATCTTGCTGAAAATGCGTCGACTGGGATTTTTAACGACATTCACTACAGGTAAGCCACACACACGCCTTTTGTTGTGAATAACTATGGGAGTTGTGGGCTTCTGGTCAGATCACATATGAAGTTAAGACCTGCAATGTGAGTTCTGGGCTGTAGCGGTCATTATTATGATGTTAGATTGTTAACTTTGAGCAAAAAGTTTAGATTGACAAATAACATAGTATTTAGTCTGTTTAACCGTAGTTCCAAAAACCTATTTGATAATTTTATTCAGGAAAAAATGGCAGAATAGACAAGCCTATATAATTTGGATTGGAAGATTATGTAAATATGATATGGATGAAACAGTTCTCACATGGTTTATGTGTGTGTGCGTGTTTTTCAGAACTGAAACACCCTTCACTGACAGCTACAACTTCTTCTGTGAGACCGTCGTCCATTAAAAGATTAGAGTTGACCAGGAAGTGCTGCGAATGGACAAGCTTGTGGAAATATGGCTTTATTGGGACCATGGAAAAAGTGCTTAGAAAATTGATTTTTTCAAAGCCAATACCCTCCTAACTTAGTCACCAGCCAGAAATGTATCCTGATGTGAATACACAAAAATACAGATCTAGTGTTGCTGTCTTTGCTTGTTTTAAGTGTTATATTAATTCTGGCAACACAAAATCTTTATCAAATGTCATAAACACATCTACCAAACATTTGAAACAAGTATTGGTGCCTTAGTATACACATAGGTGAATTCAGAATGAGAAATGTAGCTAATTTCTTGAAGGAAACACTTCAACATTAATGATTTGCACCCAGCACAATGAAATATATATTGAATTAAGCTAAAGGCTTATGTGTCATATTAAAAATATCACAACCTACTATGCAATGAAATATATAAAATAAAAAATGCACGCCATGATCATAAATAGCTGAAAATCAACCCAATTGCTACCACACCCTCCTAGATGTGAATCATGGCAAAAATGGAATAAGACAAAAAAATTAAAGGGTGATCAAAAATATAATGTGCCAAAATCATAAGGTGATACTTAAAAAATGAAAGACATCACAAAAGAAGTGATGGACACGTGTTGACGATAACTTCCAAGTTTTATTTCATGTTTCACAAGTGCTCAAATGTGAGCACACCCAGCAGCACGGACAAAATCAAGCCACGATGAGAATTCCTCTCAAACGTGTGCATGTCGCAGTTATTGTCTTGATTGCGACTGTTGTTCGATATTTCACATCATCAGTACTTGCTGGACGTGTTGGTATGTTAAAGACAAAGTTCGTTATCCATCTTTATGGCACATAACGTATGTTATACACTAAGTGTATGTTCCACCACTTCCAGCGAATATTGATGACATGAAAGATTACATAACAGACGCAATCAATGCGGGAGGGAGGAATTCTCATGTCAACTTGATGTTGTCCATGCTGCTGGTGATGGCCATATTTGAGTACTATGAAAACATGAAATTAAACTTAGTTACTTCCTACATCTGTCCAAGGTAGTTTATTATTATTTTTTTTTTAATGTTTTTCGTTTTTGACATGGCATTTTGATTTTGGCACAGCCTTTTTTAATCACACTGTATATACACAAAAGGTTGGAATCATTCAAGTATAGTACTGTTGGTACACATTTATTTAAACATGGAAGTATCTCATACTATAGAAATACACATTATTACACATGCAAATATTGAAAAACGAATAAAAAAAAATAGAAATAAAAGAATAGTAAAACTGTACATGACAACATTACTCCTCAAAATCGCTTTACTCAAAGTCATCATCCCATCCAAGTGTCTTCTGTTTCTTTGGAAACATTCTCACATGCTTGGCACCGATATAAATCAGTACAAGAAAGTTTTGCAGACATACAGGAACATCTTCCCATGTCACAATTGGTTGCCTTTCAACTACAGTTGACTACTTGCAAAACAGTATCGGGCAGGATTTTTAGTCATCCATGTCACTGCCAACTGCCCATCCTCAATGTCCCACCCATTCCCAATGGGTGAAGGGGCACACATTTTAACTGTCAGACAACGTTTCATAATTGCTGCTTGATAGTCTGCTGTCCTGCAATGTTGGTACAGAGCATCAGTTTTGGGGGGAATAGAATGTTCTGGCAAGACTGACGAGGCCATACAGAAAGATCTGCATTTGGCATCATTTTTGGCACATGACTGGCAAAACAGGTGGCACACGTATTTACACAACGTGTTAAATGTTTGTAGGTCAAGTTTAAAACTGCTGCCCAGCTTTGCAAACCCAGTCAGGTATTCTTTTTTATGACGTGCAAAAGAAAAGGTTTTTTTTGCCTTTGCCATGAAAGGCACAAGCAGAGTCACAACCTGTGAATGTATGGATGCCAATGAGTGCTGAACACACACTAGTGCCAGGAGCTGCAGAGACCTTAGAGACGTCAGTCCTCGTTCTGCTGCCTCCTCCTGTGAAAAAATGCAATTTACACTGTAAATCTATCTGCAGACTAACAGCAATCACTGCCACGTCAGTATCAGGGCTTTTATTGACTACAGCTTGATGTTCTTGAGCCAAAAGGTTTATTTAGCCATTGTCACCCATAACTGGTATGCAATAAAAAGTTCTACTGGATTCACTTTCGACACACTGTACCCTATATACATTTTATAACAAAGTGGTATTGATATCTGGGCTAAAAAATGGTATCGTTACGACACTAGTTTAAATAAGATTTTTTTTAGCATAAGTTAATAACAATTAACCTTGTAGTAAAGGCGTGCGTGTGGCTTACCTGTAGTGAATGTCGTTAAAAATCCCAGTCGACGCATTTTCAGCAAGATCCTTCGACGGAGCCTGGGAAGAAAGCCATTGTCTGACGCAACCACGCGGGCTCTGCACGTTTTTTCCAAATTCCTGCCCTTTTTCGCCCTTGGACAGTTGAGAGATGCATATAGCATCGTTTCGATGCCTTTTGACTAAATTCCGAATGCGGTTTTCTTATCTTTGGTTCATCTTCGCTCGTGTCGTAGCTTGACACAGTCGCCGCCATATTGTTTGTTTATCGAAGCGCATAGCAACAGTCCTCGTCTCCTATTGGTGCACGTGACCTAAAATGGCTTCACACACTGACGATACGACTCCGCCGTATCAATATCACTGCGCCACGGGGGAAAAAAAGACCGACACGAAAACGCTAATTACTAAAAAATGACTGGAAACCGTGAGTAGAACTTTTTTTTTGGTAGTAATTAGCAACGTATGTAAATTACAATGCAGAGGTCACGTAGATCCATTTCAGTGGAACGAACCAACACAATTTTGGCTCAGCCAATACAGCCTACGAATGGGGAGGGAGGAGGAGGGGAGTTGTTCATGCCTTTCTCCACTTTATTGTGGCAACAATAAGAAGACCCTAAACAAAATAACAGCGGACTGCCGCCACATTCGACCGTGAAATTTTGCTTCTTACCTGTCTCCCCCTCGCTTCCTACTACTCACAGCTCTCCAGTCCCAGCATCTCTTAAAGGGACCGTGCATAATGTCTTGTTTTGATCTTTTTGTTGACATAAGTATCGAACACACTACGTGCTGACAACTTTGGTTCTTTATTAACACATGAAGCTAACAGCACGAACACAACTTGTGGTTCCCAGCAGGCTGTGCCTCTCTAGCTAACTCCCGCATCACGTGACCAAAGCAACAATAACGTTGCATGCACTACAGGGTGCCTCAGAAAACATATCAGAGTATTACACATAGTTACGGACATTACAGTATAAAATAATGGAATAAATTGCATAAATTCATTTACAGAACAAATTCCAAGAATTGCATGTTGTTTATAAAAATTTAAGCAGAGGTGTCGAATGGCGCCCAGCAAGTTAATACAGTGTATCACAAAAGTGAATACACCCCTCGCATTTCTGCAGATATTTAAATACTGTATTTTCCGCACTATAAGGCGCACCTAAAAGCCTTAAAATTTCTTAAAAGCCGACAGTGCGCCTTATAATCCGGTGCACCTTACATATGAATCAATATTGAGCTGTAACAGTTTTTGTTGTTGTTGTTGTTGAGAGATTTATACCAATTTGCAAACAAAAACGGGCTTACAAAATTGCACCGTTATAATAAGAAAACCACAAATAACTCTCTCCATCATATTATATACAAAATCTTACTTGCTTGCCATGTTCATGTCCAAACTGTTCTTTTCTTCACTGACCAATTATAAATCAACATTTTTGGACCAAAAAGACAAAAAATACCCCCCAAAATTTGAATAAATAGTTTTATATTTGATAATTCAACATAAGCAGCAGTTACACAAGAAAGCCCACCCGTCTCATCAGACCATAGGACATGGTTCCAGTAATCCATGTGCTTTGGTGACATGTTTTCAGCAAACTGTTTGCGGGCTTTCTTGTGTACAATTTTCAGAAGAGGCCTCCTCCTGGGGTGACAGCTATGCACACCAATTTGATGTAGAGTGCGGCGTATGGTCTGAGCACTAACAGGCTGACCCCCCACCTCTTCAATCTCTGCAGCAATGCTGACAGCACTCCTGTAATGAGTCACATGCCATTTTGGAGGGAAAATGACAAGCAGTACTCAATATGGACATTTAGGGATGTACGTAGTTTCTAAGGGGTGTACTCACTTTTGTTGCCAGGGGTTTAGATATTAATGGCTATATTTTGAGTTATTTTGAGGGGAAAATAAATTAATTCTATTATTTAAGCTTTACACAGACTACTTTTCATTGTGTCAAAGTGTCATTTTGTCAGTGTTGTCTCATGAAAACATATACTTAAATATCTGCAGAAATGCGAGGGGTGTACTCACTTTTGTGATACACTGTATCTCGGCACCCTTCTCTTGGATCGCCTGGGCTTAAATACAGTCTTGATGACCTTGAATTGGCTGCAGTTACGACGTCGGGAACGCTCCCACAAAACAAAACAAAACAAAAAAAAAAAAACAATTTGACCAACATTGTGACAGCCGATGCCCACCCACAAAAGGTTTGGGAGCAAAATTTTATCAGGGGGCAAAATTTGACAGAACATGGGTCCGTGAAAAAAAGGACCCAAATTACACCGGTCCGTGGTGCAAAAAAGGTTGGGGACCCCTGCTTTACACTACATCACCATCCACCTACTGGTGGCGCAGCACCAGAAGATACAAATATCTGTATATTATATGGTTATTGCTGTGCTCTTTGTAAATTACATGTTTTGTCATTGCTTTGACATCGACGGCGATAAACAAGTCCAATCCGGGGGCGGAACTTATGGGGGTGCGACCGCACTCGGGAATGCAAGCCGGGCCTTGAGAGGGGAGGGTCAAACAAAAAGGTAATGTCAGGAAACGGGCGGCAGGTGGTGTGTGGACCCAAATGCAGGGAAAGGAAGGCGAGGCAGATTGACGGTGCAAAAATGATTTCATTAAGGCAAGCAAAAAACAAAAGTACCAACAAATAATGACGAGATCCCAAAAAACACCGCAGCAAACAAAACTCAGGTTACTAACAAAAGGCTGGGTAACAAAAACTTTCTGAGGGGAACACGAGGGCTTGGAGAAAACTGGCGAGAACAGGTTCAGACGTGCACATGGACATTGATAATGACTCAACAACGAGTGAAAAGAAACTGGGAGCTTATATACACACACAGACAAGGGGTAACGACACAATGAGGAACAGGTGAGCACAGGAGGATGCAAGTTGGAGAATACGCTAGGAGCAGGTACAACAGGTGAAATCAATGGGCAATCACAGGGACAAGTCACACTAGGAGAAAACCAACACAAAACCTAACAGGTAAGATGGTGTACGGGGCTGAGGAGCTGTGTTGTTAATCTTACTTTAAAAAAGTAATTAATTACAGTTACAAATTACTTCTTCCAAAAAGTAACTGCGTTAGTAACTCAGTTACCTGAATGTAAGAGTAATTAGTTACTTGGCAAAGTAACTGGTGATAATTTTCATGTTTTTTTTTTCTCAAAAAAAAACAGGTCACACAATGTGAAGTTTAAAGGGTTTTGGGGACAATTGGCCCTAGCCCAATTCTTTACCCTAAACTTAACTAGACACAGGGGTATCGCAGATATTGCAATAACTTGATAGTAACCTTTGCTATGTGTGGAAGTCATTTAATGTTGTGAATCAACCGTTAAAGTTGTTAAAATTGCGCCCATTTTTGCATTAGTTCCCTTCTGTCTATTTTTGACATGTGCAAGTTTTAAAACTGTTTCATCATTTAAAGATAGATTTAAGTTTTGCCAATTTAGGAGCATTTCATATAAAAAGTTACTTAGGTTTGCTAGGAAGGTTCTCTACAACAGAGCTTTCCTGAGAAGTCTACTGCTTTAAGTTCTAGTTCTTTATCATACATGTTGCTAATGCCGCCTGTCAATTGCATCTAGTTCTGTATATATGTGATATCTTCCGAAGCATCAGGTGGGTGTAGTTTGTAGGCTATCGGCTACAGGGAGGTATTATTGGAGCCACCTAGCATTGTAGCATCGCGTTTGCAACAGCGTCACACTCCTTGCCTCCTCCCCACTCCTGCTCTGCTCTCTCTTCTCCGTGAGTCCGTCTTTTTCAGACTTTCCTAGCGACAGTCAACCAACATCATAACGCATAGTTACACACGCCTTTCCCGCCTCAGTAACGGTAACGGCGTTGCCAAGATGAGAAAAGTATTTATTAGATTCGTCACTACTGAAGAAAATAACGCCGTTAGAAACGCCGTTATTGACAACACTGCTGAGGAGTCCGTGAAAGCTTGAAGGGACCCTGGAATAATTGTGTCCCCCCCACCCACATTTGTTATTCCACTGGTCCAATCTATTTCGAATGGGAGGGATGGCAGTGATTTTACACTCCCAGTTAAAATTGATGAGACATCTAAGCTCACATTGACAGTGACTACAGTGGGGCAAATAAGTATTTAGTCAACCACCAATTGTGCAAGTTCTTCTACTTGAGAAGATTAGAGAGGCCTGTAATTGACAACATGTGTAAACCTCAACCATGAGAAACAGAATATGGGAAAAAAACAGAAAATCACATTGTTTGATTTTTAAAGAATTTATTTCAAAATTGGAATGGAAAATAAGTATTTGGTCACCTAAAAACAAACAAGATTTCTGGCTGTCAAAGAGGTCTAACTTCTTGTAGCGAGGTCTAACGAGACTCCACTCGTTACCTGTATTAATGGCAACTGTTTTAACTCATTATCGGTATAAAAGACACCTGTCCACAGCTTCAGTCAGTCACACTCCAAACTCCACTATGTCCAAAACCAAAGAGCTGTCAAATGACAGCAGAGACAAAATTGTAGACCTGCACCAGGCTGGGAAGACTGAATCTGCAATAGGTAAAACGCTTGGTGTAAAGAAATCAATTGTGGGAGCAATTATTAGAAAATGGAAGACATACAAGACCACTGATAATCTCCCTCGATCTGGGGCTCCGTGCAAGATCTCACCCTGTGGCGTCAAAATGATATAAAAAACGGTGAGCAAAAATCCCAGAACCACACGGGGGGACCTCGTGAATGACCTACAGAGAGCTGGGACCACAGTAACAAAGGCTACTATCAGTAACTCAATGCGCCGCCAGGGACTCAAATCCTGCACTGCCAGACGTGTTTCCCTGCTGAAGAAAGTACATGTCCAGGCCCGTCTGCGGTTCGCTAGAGAGCATTTGGATGATCCAGAAGAAGACTGGGAAAATGTGTTGTGGTCATATGAAACCAAAATAGAACTTTTTGGAAAAAACACAGGTTCTCGTGTTTGGAGGAGAAAGAATACTGAATTGCATCCGAACAACACCATACCCACTGTGAAGCATAGGGGTGGAAACATCATGCTTTGGGGCTATTTTTGTTATGAACGGCAAGCCGTTGATGTGGATCCCAAAAACAGACAAGGAGATCAGGTAGAGCTAATGTTTGTATTTAATAAGTACAACAAAGGGAGCACGCCAAAAATGCGAGAAGAACTGAGAGAGCACGCCAATAAACGCGATTATAATAAAGTACAACAAAGGGAGCACGCCAATAAACGCGGATATAATAAAATACAACAAAGGGAGCACGCGAAAAATGCATGAATATAACACAGTACAAGATTCTGACTACAAAGACCAAAAGAGCACTAAAGTAAAGATGACCAAACCAGAATACGATCGTAGAACGTCGGGAAACTCGAAGGATGACGATGAACACACAGGCGGTAAGCAAGGCAAATAGCAAGCAATAGTCCGACACTTGCAGATGGTGACAAGCTTCCTTAAATACTGAGCTTTCCTAATCAAGCACAGGTGTGTCGCATTACCCCGCCAATCTGGCTCAATCAGGTGCTGCATAAAGGAAAGAAAAAGAACTGAGACACACACAAATATGACAATTTTTCTGCAAAGGAACCAGGACGACTGATCTGTGTAAAGCAGTGGTGTCCAAACTATTCCACATAGGGCCGCTGTGGGTGCTGGATTTCATTCCTACAAAACAAGATGACATCTTGTCACCAATCTGGTGTCTCACAGGTATAATCAGTTGATTGCAGTCAGGTGCTGCTTGTCTTAGCACAAACTTCATTGGTTAAACTGTCTGTGCTCGATTGGTAGGAACAAAAACCAGGACCCACAGCGGCCCTTGCGGACAGGTTTGGACACCCATGGTGTAAAGCAAAGAATGAATGGGGCCATGTATCGAGAGATTTTGAGTGAAAATCTCCTTCTATCAGCAAGGGCATTGAAGATGAGACATGGCTGGGTCTTTCAGCATGACAATGATCCCAAACACACAGCCAGGGCAACAAAGGATTGGCTTCGTAAGAAGCATTTCAAGGTCCTGTAGTGGCCTTGCCAATCTTCAGATTTCAACCCCATAGAAAATCTTTGGAGGGAGTTGAAAGTCTGTGTTGCCCAACGACAGCCCCAAAACATCACTGCTCTAGAGGAGATCTGCATGGAGGAATGGGCCAAAATACCAGCATCAGTGCGTGAAAAGCTTGTGAAGAGTTACAGAAAACGTTTGGCCTCCGTTATTGCCGACAAAGGGTACATAATAAAGTATAGAGATGAACTTTTGGTATTGACCAAATACTTATTTTCCAACATGATTTGCAAATAAATTCTTTAAAAATCAAACAATGTGATTTTCTGTTTTTTTTTCCACATTCTGTTTCATGGTTGAGGTTTACCCATGTTGACAATTACTGGCCTTTCTAATATTTTCAAGTGGGAGAACTTGCACAATTAGTGGTTGACTAAATACTTATTTGCCTCACTGTATGTTAAATAAAAAGACGGTTTTCATATGAGTGTAACTAATAACAATACAGTTCATTTGCTCCTCCAAAATGCGTTGTCTTGTTAGCCGCATGTCTCATATTAAAGCAGAATCATCAGATATGGTCGAGCGAAGGGATCACTCAGTCGCAAATAAGTCAAGATGAAGCCGGGACAGCTCGTTTTTCTCTCCCGCCGGCGTATCACCGAGACGATGGCATCAAAACAACATCCTCGGGCTGAAATAAAGGCAGGCGTACAGTGGCCGACACGACCTGGGTCGCCTACTGTAATCAGCTGGCGTTGCGCGTGAGCCGACCATTTGCCTCGGAAGGCAGCTAAATTTTTTACAGCCTTGACGCGCATTTCCATTTTTCCGGCAGACGGTGTCCCGTGTACTCATCTCAGCTAACAATAGGCGAAATGTCAGCATACTTTCAGCCGCCTCTAAATTAAACATTCAACCTTCCTGAGTATACACTTATAGGTTGTTCTTTGCTATTGTCACACCTATCCCACTACTTTTCACTTTTTCTCCCCCGAAATGAAGCACCATTGTATTTATACACGCACAAATAAAAAACGACAGATGTTGGACTTTCTTTTCTTCTTAAATGTCACATGGCTGTATTAGCCTAATGGTCAAGAAAGTAGACTTAATCCAGACGGAGTAAAAGGGATATTTTATTAATGATAACTATTAATATTCCATCTCAGTGGGTGTGTTTCTTTTTTGCAGAAGCATAATGAATAACTAAACACCTCCATCGTAGCAGGCTCCTCGCCATGAATATTCAGGCCCCGGTGAGCTGAGAGCTTCACATCCCACCCGAGCTCCAATTTTCTCCGGAGGGACCGTGCGCTTTTTTCGATCAGATGTTTGGCGGGATTAATCTCTTCCTCTCGTGGCTTGGCGTAGGTATTTAACTGATTGATTAATCGCGAGCCCCTGGGCCAATACGGAATTGATTAGGTGTGGTCACCGTGTCCAAAATCACTGCAAAAAAAACACCATCTTGTTAGGAGTTACTACACACTATCCCATGCAAGTCTGCTGTATATCTTAGTTAAAGCAATACTAGAAAATTTTTCAACCTTTATAAAATGTTTTCATAACATATGTGATAATATGCCGACGGCAACTAATTGAATGACACCTCTTTTAGGGCTTGATGGGGTCTGTATCGCTTTCACCCAAGGGCCTAGGTTTGCATCGGGACGGTAGCAGGCGTGAAAGTGGGCCAGAACGGTCATGAACGCAGTTCTGGTATAAGATACTGGGCCAGAACGCAGTTCCGGTATAAGATTCAGGGCCGGAATGCTGTTTTGGTACACTGTGCTTTGATTCTGAAAATATGACAGCAATTTAGAGCAGGGCGGTAAACCGAAAATTTACCGTTACCGAAATTCTTCAAGATGACGGACATAATTTTGACCATGTCGGTAAATTCCGTAATTTAATAAAACAAGAAAATATATATCTATAATTTTCGGACTATAAGCCGCTACTTTTTTCTTTCATTTTGATACTTGTGGCTTATAGTCCAGTGCGGCTTTTTTTTTTTTTTTTTTTAGATAACACTTTATTTGACAGCAGTGTCATAAGACTGTCATAAGATCATCAAAATTATGACATGACACTATCGTGGACATTACTGAATGCTTATGTCATTAAGTGTCATTTGGCAAATTATGTCACTAACTCAATTTTTGTCCATCTTGGATCTTTTGCATCCATTCAAAAGTGAGATCATTTGCCGGATAACACTTAATGACATCTTTTATAAGCATTCATGAATGCTCAGGACAGAGACATGTCATAATTATGATTGTGTAATGACAGTCTTATGGCACCGCTGTCAAATAAAGAGTTAGCAAATACCATAACTAGCAATTGATGAAACAATTGGAACAGCAACTGAAGAAATATTTAGCACAGAACATGATTTTTGATTGTTATTTACATCTGTAGCGCTGCAATGCATGCTAAGAGGCATGTTGGATGACAACAGTCAACAGCAGGTGGCAGCAGAGGTTGACTGTCTCCCCCAAGGGAGCAGTGATGGCCAAATGAAGCTTCTTGAAGCAATAAAGCTTTGCACTAATTAGTTCAAAGTTTAATGATGGTTCATTTGGTCTTATGACAGTCGGTCGTATGATGCCGCTGTCAAATATCGTTGTACCGGTTTATACATTTTGGTGTAAATATCCCATGATACAGTGAGGACAGCTGTGGCTTATAGTCCAGTGCGGCTTATCTATGAACAAATGCTGTTTTTGTGCCAAATTTGGTGGGCTGCGGCTTATAGTCAGGTGCGCCTTATAGTGCGAAAATTAGGGTAGTCGTTTCATCCCGCTTTGACTCTGTGTTGTTCGGCTATGTTCATTCCCATTTAAGAAATTCTGTCAGTGCGGTTACGCATGGAGTCATGTGGTTTTCAGGAAGCCAAACAAACAGAAGCCTGGTAGGCTAACGCTAGCAGCTAACGCTACAAGCAAACGTGATGGATGGCTTAAGGGAGCTTTGCCAAACTTTCATCCTACATTAAGTAAATTCTTGCAGGGTTCCAGACGGGCTTTCACCAGCCGTCCTCCCTGGGTCTGTATCGCTTTCACCCAAGAGCGTAGGTTTGCATAGGGACGGTAGCAGGGGTGAAAGTGGGCCAAAACGGTCATGAACGCCGTTCCGGTATAAGATTCTGGGCCAGAACGCAGTTCCGGTATAAGATTCAGGGCCGGAACGCTGTTCCGGTACACTGTGCTTTGATTCCGAAAATATGACGCCAACTTAGAGCAGGGCGGTAAACCGAAAATTTACCGTTACCGAAATTCTTCACGATGACGACGTAATTTTTACCATGTCGGTAAATTCCGTAATTTAATAAAACAAGAAAATATAGTCGTTTCGATCCCGCTTTGACTATGTGTTGTTCTGCTATGTTCATTCCTCTTTAAGAAATTTTGTCGGAGTGGTTACGTATGGAGTCACGTGGTTTTCAGGAAGCCAAACAAACAGAAGCCCGGTAGGCTAACGCTAGCGGCTAAGCAAACGTGATGGAGCCGGGCTTAAGGGAGCTTCGCCAAACTTTCACCCTACATTAAGTAAACTCTGGGAGGGTTCCAGACGGGCTTTCACCCGCTGTCCTCCCTGGTTCTCACAATTTCAGGAGAGGATGCTTTCAGTGCTTTCTTCTGGTAGCCAAGCCACAGGCTAACGCTAGCGGCTAACGGTACAAATGAACGTGATGGAGTCGGATAGCGGCTCTAACCTTGTCGAAATGGCTGAAATTAATAAGTGGACTGGGCCCGGACTTCATCTAGCAATCATTATGTCGCGTTATTTGGTATCTCTGTGTGATTTCTCTGAAAGCTTTCATGATGGTAAAGCACTCAGCATAAAGTATAATCCAACAGTGAAGCCTATATATAATGTGACAGTTTAATGGCCACAGTTTTTTTTCTGTATGTGTTTGCTTTATTCTGCCATCATAAAATCTTAAATGTTTCGTTGGCATCAGAGGAATACAGCTTTAATCTGGTTGTGTCTGTGTGGGGGGGTGTATGTATTAAAAAATGTTCTGGGAAAAAAAATCTGAAACCTTGACGTAAACATGTGTGTTGAATAATTATGTCACAGCAGCCATTACCAATAAGTTGTCTGAAGTGTACTGTTAAAGCTGCAAGTCATTTGTGTTACAGTGACATGTTTGCACAGTCGTCATTTTGATTTTTTATAATGTTGTACATTTTTCAAGTCATACAAGCTGTCATAAATGTTCACACTAGAATTCTTATTGTTTACAAGATGTTTTTTTATACTTAATGTTTAGACTGCATGTGCAATTGTTAAATTGAAAGCTGGTAAATAAATTTAACGAGAAACGGTTACCGTAGTTTCCGGATTACAAGCCGCTACTTTTTTCCCTCATTTTGAATCCTGCGGCGTATCCAATGATGCGGCCAATTTATCAATTTTTCTAACGACCGCCAGGAGCGCTAGAGCATAAAATGTAAGCGTAAGACACATGCAATATATGTGTCGAGGAAGACGCTAGTTTGCACTTTTACCCGTATTTTAATTTTGTGCATACCCGCATCATGGAAAATGCTAGAAGGAATGGATATGACGTGCCGAGTTGAATTGAAGGCTTGGATGGCCAGCGGCGTCAGATCGTTTACAAAAGTGGCCGTATGCGAAGAGCAACTTTTGCAATAGTCTGACAGCGTGGAGCAGCATGAAAAAAATCCACCATCACCAACGGGTTTCCAAAAGCCGGTCTGCTTCGTGACGAAGAGGACGACACACGCTTAGGAGTGAGCTTGAGGAGTCAGCTAATTGTCCATTTGTCACGGTAAGCGATTTTTATTGCCAAACCTGGTTGTGCTGTAACGGTAGCGCGGGGATTCTGGGGTTGACAAACTCAATTTAGCGTCATCGTTACCCTTGTTATGCTTGTTTTTGATGCTTGTTGCTTGCTCTTGTGGGATTGTAATCAATAAATCTAATTTATTCTGCATTTTCTAATCAATAAACATCGTCTATTGAACAAAAGTGTGCCTGGTTGCTGACTCACCGCGAACCCGAAAATTTCGGAAAACAGTATGCTACTTATATCTTTATTATTATTTTTTTTTAAAAAGTAAATGTTTACATTAACTTCAATTTTAATATACATCCTATGTTCTTTAGTAGTTAAAATTGAGATTTGGCATTTAGTATGTGAGGAAATATGGGAAAATAAAAATTAGGAGATGAAGGTTGGGGTTATAGATGTTTTTGTTTACTTTTATTTTGCATCTTGTTGAAAACAAAATTTTGAATGAAAATCAGTTTTTGTATGTGTTATACAAATAACTGTGCTTAAACAGTTTTCTTTGCATTTCAGTAGTTTAAGAGGTTTGACCCCCCCCCCCCACAAAAAAAAAAAAAAAAAAAATAGAAGAAAAAAAATAATAATAATAATTTCTGGCTCCGTAGCGACCTTCACTTCGGGGAGTTCCAGCTAGAAATTCTAGCCACTTTCACCCCTGGACTGCAGGGACATAACACTACTTTAGGCAGAGATAACTACTAACTTTTCAGGATCCTCAAACTGTCCCCACCAACTTTCAGGCAACCTTATTTGTATTGTATAATGAGTTCAGTTACTATATGTACTGTACATATTGAAGGGAATAGGTACCGTTCTCGCACACACCATACAATTGTTTGCATTAGTCTAACACATTCATCTAACTATAGTTTAGGCAGACTTCACTCCGTGCCCTTGACACAGTAAAGTGAATCACCTTATCGGAGCTCATGAGGGGGAAATGAAAAATGGGACCGTTTCTCGTAGGCACCGTCTAACTGTTTGCATTACTCGAACACACGTAATATAATTAATCAGGGAATAGTATCATTTTTCATACTGCACTACTCCAACACACTTAATATAAAATAGATAGCACACCATAGTTTAAAGAAGCAGAATAGATACACAACGCCATCTTATCACAGAAGCCCAACATGTGCGTCACGAGCAAGGTTGACACACCAACTCTGGCAATCAGTTCTCCCGACAACGAACAAGGACAAAGACCAGCGCACTTTGTCCTAAAACAAGTAGCGCCAGCCTGGATAACAAAGTTGATAGCGGGCGCTTGGGACGTCAAGACCAGCGTCGGTCGCTGTGGCAACCACGTCCCATTCGCGCACGGACCTAATCCGCCCAAAACCGGCCAGAGAGGAATGATCCCAAAGCAACGCCCGAAAACACCTTCGGCCGCCCCACTCCACCACGGACTTAAAAAACACTGGACAGTGAGATAACACAGATTTGCTGCTCAGAAACATTTTCTATGTAGTCTTGCTTTGGATTCAGCATTATTCCCTCCGTCGTCTGTTTTTGCCTTGCTTTTGACCATTGTCGACGAATAAATTATCAACCTGTTTTCGGTGAGTCTTCTTCAAACTTTTGAAACATGGAGTCAGTACAAAGGGTTAAAATAAGAAGAGAACGCGCGGAATTTCCGTCTTCCCAGTTGGCATGCTCCCGCGTGCAGCTTGGCCGGGGGGTGGGCGAATTCCAACAATATTCATTAAGCCTGAACGATATATCGTTTAAACATCGCCATCGCGATGTGCGTGTGCGCAATAGTCCCATCGCAAGCACGTGCGATAGTTTTTCTTTTTTTTTTATCCACATAAGCCTCACTTTCTGGTCTGCGCACAGCCTCCTACCCTCCCTCTCCCAGCCTTTTGATCCTCTCAGTCACTGCTGCACAACGATGGGTTTGATCTGGCCAAAGAAGCAGACTTCACACGGGCATCTGTCAATCATCGTTTAACTTGTTAAACAGTTGCAAGGAAGCCGCGCTGGAATGAATGTGTGTACTGTGGGGACGTTGGAGACATTTAAATGCCAGAAGTGATCATGAGGAGTTTCTACATGTCACTTCAACGGTCACAGCTAAAGTAGATAAACAGAAGCATTTAATAAAGCCAAGCATTTATCTGCTACAGTACTTTATTCTTGTTCAAAAATGATTTGGTTGGACAGTTATGTTGTAAACTTATCATAATTATGACATTTGAAGTGCTTAAAAGCCATTTATTTATATACATTTTTTAAAATCACTTTGGGGGGAAAAGTGAGAAAAAAACATGTCTTATATGTATCTCTTTCCAATGCTAAATCTGAATAAATACATTGGGCACAAAAAACACACACACACAAAAAAAAAAAAAAAGGGGGGGGGGGGGGGGTGCGCTACTTCGTGGTTTTTCACTTATCACGGCGGGTTCTGGTCCCCATTAACTGCGAAAAACAAGGGATGACTGTACACTGTGGTGATGGTGAGTCATCTAAAGTCTTTCCAAACAGCTATTTAAGTCATCTTGTGAAAATTTCTTGAAAAAAAAATATATACATTTTTTTTAATATCGCAATATAATATCGCAATATATCGCAAACCCCCAAAAAATCGCAGCAATAGTTTTTTCCAATATCGTTCAGGCCTAATATTCATACAATCAATGGGACTAAACCAGGGGTGAAAGTGGTTAGAATTTCTTGCCGGAACTCCCCGACGTGAAGGTTGCCACGGAGCCAGAAATGTTATTTATTTATTTTAAAATTGTGTGTGTGTGTGGGGGGGTCGAAACTACTGAAATGCAAAGAAAACTGTATTGGTCAGTTAATTCTATGACACATACAACAACTGATTTTCATTGAAAATTTTATGTTTTCCACGATTTGCAAAATAAAAGTAAACAAAAACAGCTATAACCCCAAGCTCCATCTCCTAACTTTTATTTTCCCTCATTTCCTCACATACTAAATGTCAAATCTCAATTTTAACTACTTAAGAACATAGGATGTGTATTAAAATTGAAGATAATGTAAACATTTACTTTCTGTTGTGTTTTTTTAATAATAAAGATATAAGTAACATACATTCAGAAAAATAAGTACAAATGACTTATTTTATGCAGAGTGGAATAGACTATATTTTGAAGATCGCGCAAAAATTGACTTTTTTAAATCATATGGAAATGAATAAGTAGCCTAACATAAATGAACAAATATAAGTCCAAAGTGCACATTGACAGCTAAGATGTTCTGAACCTCCCCATCAGAGCAAATAAAACTAAATATGATAAATAAGCCAGATAAATAAGCCACCTTAACTCTTTCCTTACTCTTAAAGATTTGATCCATCTTCTGTTGCATTGCCCTTTTTTTTTTCTTTTTCTTTTTTGCTGTTTCAGAAAACATGTACATTTGAACCAATCAGAGCTAACGATCTCTGGTGATCACATGTCAGTATGTCAGCCAATTGAACGGATAAATGAGTCCAGGCATTTTGCTTTGCTGCGTTCATTCGCACATTGACGCGACTCGTCATCGTCAGACTCAGATAACTGCAGCAGCTGGGGAAACCTCCATGCCGTCCGTGGAATAAAATAAATAATAAATATCGGTCGAAACGGATTACACTACACAAGCACTTTATTATGCTTGTTGTTAACACTTGTGTATTTAAATCTGATGTTGGTATGATTTTTTTATGTAGCGTTTTGACAGTTGCCGTCATATTTTCGGAATCAAAGCTCTGTATACCGGAACAGTGTTCCGGCCCTGAATCTTATACCAGAACTCCGTTCCTGACCGTTCCCGCCCACTTTCACCCCTGGACTAAACATACAATCATCCTGCTTCATGTGGTGATGCACATACGATTATTTTATATTTATTTTATAAATTATTTCTTACACTTAACCAAATCTTATTTTATTGTCCTGACAGCAGGCTTTAGTTCTTTTCATGGACATAAGTAAACTGGCATATTGACGCATTCACAAATCACCAGATCTGTAATTCGCTGCCAACAGACCAGTCGCGCTCTACTCGCTGAAGCGGTGTTGGATTTCACAGTGAGGGTGGATTTTAATTCCTCATAACTCCGCATGACTGTCGTGCACTCCTCCTCGCCAGGGACAATATATATATTCCATCCGTGATGCTGAGTGCGATACGGAGTGGGGTATGGAAACGCTTGAAATTGATTGTTGAAAACGCTATTCAGAAACCTGTGTCAGCTTAGCTGACTGTAAACTAGTGTGAAGCTTTGCTCTCATGCAAGAAATATATTTAATAAACTTTTCCATTGTTATTTCGTTGTGTAAATGCATTTATAATGATCATAAAAATATGTAGACTATTTAAAAATTGAGAAAACCTGCGTTTTTTCTGCCAACTTGAAGAGATTAAAATAAATGTCGAATCCACTATCCGCCAGATAGAACAGACAAACAAATATAAAAGATAATTTTTTTATTGAATATGCATCTTACAGTCTTGTTTAACTGTGGGAATTTGTTACAAAAGACGGGCTTTGATTTTTTGATCATTATGCAACAGGAATCGTCACAAATGTGATCACACAAAAAGCAACCACCTATCGCATTACCGCATTTCCTTCTTCTCCTGGACCTCACAAATATAACATAAAATTGCGGGGGGAAGGGTTTGGGCTCGGGTGTGCAAATCAAGTTATTTGATCGGCTCGGGCCGGGTCAGGCTGGATTTTTTTTAGGCCCGAACTAACATCTACTCTGAAGATGTTAAGGACATACTGTACATATTCATACAGTCAATGGGATTAAACATACAATCATCCTGCTTCATGTGGTAATGCGCGATAAATTATTTCTTACGGTTAACGTACCAAATCTTATTTTATTGTCCTGACAGCAGGCTTTAGTTCTTTTCATGGACATAAGTAAACTGGCATGTTGACGCATTCACAAATCACCAGATCTGTAATTCGCTGCCAACAGACCAGTCGCGCTCTACTCGCTGAAGCGGTGTTGGATTTCGCGGTGAGGGTGGATTTTAATTCCTCATAACTCCGCATGACTATCGCGCATTCCTCCTCCGTGAAGTAAGGTGCCCGTGCCATCGTCACAAGTAGTGCTTGACTCTGGTCTCCGCCCCCTTTAATGTGAACACGCAGTAACTCAGATTCTGTTGACACAGGTTCGACTAATCAACCTCATAATCAGCGTCGTAGCACCGATTGACCACAAACTAGGGAACCAGGTTTTGTCAACTCTGGTTACCTGCTGGTAAGCAGGATTACTTCTGGGGAGGTTGAACTCCGTTCGTAGTATAGACCCCACTCACATGACGTCACAACCACGCCTCTGCGCCATATTGTCCGTCAGCTGGTCGTGTTTACGCATTACCGCTACTTAAATTCCTCCTATTATGGCTTGTTTTTCTGCTCGTTAACATTAATAATCAAAATGGTGAAGGCGTGTGTGGCGGTTGGTTGCAGTAACAGAAGATAGACGAAGAGACTTGAAGTTCTACCGTATTCCGAGAGACCCGGAGAGGAGAGCGAGATGGACTGCTGCAATTCGACGAGAAAACTGTGCACCAAACGATCACCACAGACTATGTAGTAGTCATTTTATACCTGGTAAGGTGCATTTAATATATATTTAGAGGGTTTTGGGCTGACAACCACAATTAAGATCATTGCGAGGCTAATCGCTGACAACATACAGTTTCAAATTCAAGATGTTTATTTCTTCCGCCATCATTATTTTTTTGAATAATATTTAGCTGGTACCAAGTGAAAGAAGCTGGCCTCGTCTACGGATCATCAGTTAAACAGGGGTGTCCAAACTTTTTGCAAAGGGGGCCAGATTTGCTGTGGTAAAAATGCGGGGGGCTACCTTGGCTGATTTACGTAGAACAATATATTTAAACAATTTTTAGCAAGCCCTTCTGTGTGTCACATTTGCTTTATTATTTTTTAAAATTCATAATTTCAACAATCTCGCCTTTGTGGCGTTCTCTTTCAACACTGGGGCTCTTGCTAAATACTGCTGCTGTGAAATTAAACTAGCTTCAAGTTGCTATAATTTCTCGCTGTGTATCTTCCTGGTAATGTTGTCGTACATATCAGCGTGTCTTGTTTGGTAATATCGCCTCACATCGAACTCTTTGAAAACAGCGACTGTCTTTTTGCAAATGAGGCGGACACAATTGTTGCGTATTGTATTGAAGAAATAGTCCAACATCCACCTATCCTTGAAGCGTCGGCCATCGCAGTCAACTTTTTTTTTTATTGATTGTCGCCATTTTAGAAAATTGAAAGTAAAGGGTCACACGGGGTAATGTTGCTTAGAGTGCTGCTCTTAAAGTTTTTCAAAGTTTCGTGAGAATAGGCTGAGTTTCTGTGGACAAGATAGTTGTAGATATCAGGGTAGCAGATGTCAGGCAGAGACGGCGAAGACAGCGGGTCGAAAAATATCGATTTAGGCATCAAATATGGATCTGGCGAATGGATAGACTGAAGTTTTTCCACATAACGCCTTTTATGCAACGCATCCAATGAGTTTACAGCGTCTGAAAGCACCGGGGCTTCCATGAATTGCACTATAAATTGCACGACAAATTGAAACCATTGAGAATACGGATAAACAATGACGGACAATATGGCGGCCGGATACAGCGACACGTCATTGTGTGACGTTGGTGAGTAGGGTCTATAGGCTACTGGTGAAGAGCGGCAATAGCCACGTTTACATGCTGACTTTTATTCATACCGATTCAAATCATTCCGAATGGAAATTTCACATCAGCTGTTTACATGTCACTTCATCTATTCCGATCCAGCGTTTACATGTGACTGCCTTTATTCCGAAAGAACGTTTGACAACTGCCGTTTGACATGCGCAGATTAATCAAAACAAAGCGTCACGTTGCAAAACATGGAGATCGACCGTCAGATCAGCTGCTGTTTTAACTTTTCGAGTGGAAACAAAACTTCAGAATGATACGCCGTTCATTTAAAAAGTTGTGTGGGTGCGCTGTGCGTGTGCTTGGACGCCATGTTGCAAGTGATGTTACTTACGTCACTAACTGACGTCACCACGTCAGTACGGAGCATGCGCAGAAAGAACGCAACCAGACACCATTCCGCTTCCCTGTTTACATGATATAATTTTACTTCTAATCGGTTTGGGAAAAGAAATATTCCACCCCTGTGAATCGGAATGAAATTTCATTCGGTTTGGGCCTGTTCATTCCGAATAAGGTGTTTATATGGAACACATTTATTCGGTTTGAACAAATATTCCGATTGTAATTGGAATATTTGGCTCCATGTAAACGTGGCAATTGAAGAGCAGGCTTATGAAGGTGGCTGATTTTAATGGCTCGCAGCTGTTGTCGTTCCCCCCATCTGGTCTCCACCCTGCAATCAAGGAGTCCTAACAAAAACAAAACATTCATAACATTTGATAATGTTAAAAAAAACTGAAAATTGGTGTTGAAAGTTATTAAAAAGTGCTTGAATTTAGACATGAAAAAGGTGTACAAACCCTTAAAATATTTCTGATAAGCCTCACGATGCCCATTGGCCATTTACCAGGTTTCACCAAACATTTTCTTTATCAAAAAAAAAAAATATGTGGACATATTAAACAGAAAAGATGTTTTTTTTCCCTTATACAGTCTTGTAAATTATAGCAAAAAAAACAAGCCTAAATCCTAAAATGCTGTCCCTCCACTTATTGTGCTTGCTGGAGCTGCAATTTTATTTGGTGTTGCACTTAACATCGCCATAGAACTCAGCATGCATTCTCTTCTTACCAGCAGAGTGTTCAATAATGTCGAGTCGGTGATATTCAGCAGATTTGTACAAAAGGTTTCTTGTAAGCTTCCAATAATTCTTGCTCTCACTGGAAAGGTTTGAACTAAGCATACCAAGCATACCGTGTGGTAGCAGGGATCAGTGGAGAAAACATTTTGAGACAATAGTCAGTAGCCTGAGGAAGGAAGACAACACCGATATAAAGACAATTCGATCAATAAAATCTAGGGCTGTCAAAATTATTGCGTTAACGCGCGGTAATTAATTTTTTAAATTAATCACGTTAAAATATTTGACGCAATTAACCCACATGTCCCGCTCAGACAGTATTCTGCCTTTTGGTAAGTTTTACTGCAAGGTTTTTTTGTGCTAACAGCGAACTCTTGTGGTCGCTTTGCGACATGGTTTATTGCTTTCTTGCCAGTTCAATATGGCTGCACGACGTCTCGGGCTGACGCCTACGTGGTAATGTTGTGCTAATATGATCCTTGGACAATATTTGTCCGTAAGTATGGTTGTTGTAAAGAATGTACATATTATGTTAGTAAGCGAAATGTTATATTTTTTGTATGAGACGCTTTTTGTTTATGTTTAGTGAACCTGTATAGCGTGCTAAGCTAACGTTGTTGCTAATGCAATGCTTGTGTACTTTTTTTTTTTGTAGTTTTACTACGGTCTAAAGAGGACAATGGTTTGAGGCCATTTTATTAATAAATAAGATGAAAAAGGAAGAAGTCTGATTATTAAGGCGTCGTTCACTAGCTTTGGAAAAAGTAGATGCTTCGGAGTGAGGACAGCATAGACAGATTTAAATGACAGTAGAGTGAAATGCCCACTACAGTCCTTATGTACTGTATGTTGAATGTATATATCCATCTTGTGTCTTATCTTTCCATTCCAACAATTTATTTTACAGAATATATATATAATTTACAGAAAAATATGGCATATTTTATAGATGGTTTGAATTGCGATTAATTGTGATTAATTACGATTAATTAACTTTTAAGCTGTAATTAACTCGATTAAACATTTTAATCGTTTGACAGCCCTAATAAAATCATGTGCGATAAATAAGACAGTTGTTTACCTTCTGATTTAAGATAGCCACTGCTGCTCTGCTACCCTGTTCCACACAAATCAAATAAACAATAATAGAGATTGTCATTGCCAGAATTAGCGATCAGGTAGCACAGAATAGGATATCAACATACATATCCACACTTAAAAACCAAATGTGAAGTAAGGTTGGCCAACCATGTTTTTGAATAATATCAATGGCTAAACAATTGTAAGCATATTTTCGTTATTTATTTTAACACAACCCTTCGCGATTCTTTGTTTAACCCATAGCAACGCCCTTGAAAACGAAAATGCTTTTCTTCGACAATCTTCATAAATCTTCAGAAATTACGTCACACAGAGAACTGCGAGGGAAGTCTGCCATAGAACAGTATTGTTGCATTGCTTCTCGGTAAGATGCCACGGCGGTGTGTGGCGATGTATTGTTCTCAATCTAAAGAAAAGTTGTATGAGTGGCCAAAGGATAGCTGGGCACGTAAATGGACATCTTTCGTTCGCACGAAGCGAATGAATTTCACGCCATCATCGAGTAGTGTTCACTGCTACAAACTCTTCGAAGATGCCTGCTTCCTCAACCGGTCTGCTTATGATCAAGGATTTGCAAAAAAGTAAGTGTGATTTTTGGATAGATGACTGATGACTTTGTCAAAGCAGAGCTGGCAACTGTTGTGGAATGAACAGTACAAGGTAGCTACGTTAGCCGAAAGGTAACTCGAGGCAAAACCCCGATTGTGTTGTGGAATGAACAATAGAAGCTAGCGACGTTAGCCGGAAGCTAATTCGTGGCAATCCCCGATTATAGTTGTATTGAGTCCATTTTGTCGACACTTATAAATTCGTCAAAACTTTTCTTTTATCCCAGGCAATAGTAGGTGGTTATTTACCTGACATGTTTCGGCCAACACCTCCGCCTTCGTCAGAGGGTCCGAATGGGGAAGTGTTCGCCGAAACATATCAGGTAAATAAAAGCTAACGTCCCTAGCTTCTACTGTTCATTCCACAACATGATCGGGGATTCGTCAAAACTTTTCTTTTATCCCAGGCAATAGTAAGTGGTTTATTTACCTGACATGTTTCGGCACACACTTCTGCCTTCGTCAGAGGGTCTGAAGGCAGAAGTGTTCCCCGAAACATGTCAGGTAAATAAAAGCTAACGTCGCTAGCTTCTACTGTTCATTCCACAACATGATCGGGATTCGTCAAAACTTTTCTTTTATCCCATGCAATAGTAGGTGGTTTATTTACCTGACATGCTTCAAATCATAAAAATAATAACAGCCTATAGCTTACCAATCTTGTAATCTCGATGGGTCTTGTCTCCATTCCATGTCAGGTGGTTTGGGCACATTGTTTGCATCCTGATTAGCGTCTGGCTAATACATGTACAGTCCAACATAAAATTCCAACCTCCTCCTCTTCCTCCAACTCTTCAAAAACTTGGATCTCCTCACTTGCGCTCGATCTATCGCTTAAATCGTTGTTTGAATCATTGTTTGAAGGGCTTTGTATGGCGGCCGTATGGAGTGCTGCCATCGCTGTTCTTGGTGTGAAGAATCACTTCCGGGTTCGTTCCCTTTCAGGCTCGAACTTCGGAAACACGATTATTTTGTCAAATATACAGTGGGGCAAATAAGTATTTAGTCAACCACTAATTGTGCATGTTCTCCCACTTGAAATTATTAGAGAGGCCTGTAATTGTCAACATGGGTAAACCTCAACCATGAGAGACAGAATGTGGAAAAAAAAACAGAAAATCACATTGTTTGATTTTTAAAGAATTTATTTCAAAATTGGAATGGAAAATAAGTATTTGGTCTATACCAAAACTTCATCTCAATACTTTGTTATGTACCCTTTGTTGGCAATAACGGAGGCCAAACGTTTTCTGTAACTCTTCAAAAGCTTTTCACACACTGTTGCTGGTATTTTGGCCCATTCCTCCATGCAGATCTCCTCTAGAGCAGTGATGTTTTGGGGCTGTCATTGGGCAACACGGACTTTCAACTCCCTCCTCACCCCGTGGCGTCAAAATGATAACAAGAACGGGGAGCAAAAATCCCAGAACCACACGCGGGGACCTAGTGAATGACCTACAGAGAGCTGGGACCACAGTAACAAAGGGTACTATCAGTAACACAATGCGTCGCCAGGGATTCAAATCCTGCACTGCCAGACGTGTCCCCCTGCTGAAGAAAGTACACGTCCAGGCCTGTCTGCGGTTCGCTAGAGAGCATTTGGATGATCCAGAAGAGGACTGGGAAAATGTGTTATGGTCAGATGAAACCAAAATAGAACTTTTTGGAAGAAACACAGGCTCTCTTGTTTGGAGGAAAAAGAATACTGAATTGCACCGTACTCACTGTGAAGCATGGGGGTGGAAACATCATGCTTTGGGGCTGTTTTTCTGCAAAGTGACCAGGATGACTGATCTGTGTAAGGAAAAGAATGAATGGGGCCATGTATCGAAAGATTTTGAGTAAAAATCTCTCTTCCATCAGCAAGGGGATTGAAGGTGAGATGTGGCTGGGTCTTTCAGCATGACAATGATCCCAAACACACCGCCAGGGCAACAAAGGAGTGGCTTCGTAAGAAGCATTTCAAGGTCCTGGAGTGGCCTAGCCAGTCTCCAGGTCTCACCCCCATAGAAAATCTGGGGAGGGAGTTGTAAGTCCGTGTCGCCTAACGACAGCCCCAAAACATCACTGCTCTACAGGAGACCTGCATGGAGGAATGGGCCAAAATACCAGCAACAGTGTGTGAAAAGCTTGTGAACAGTTACAGAAAACGTTTGGCCTCCGTTATTGCCAACAAAGGGTACATAACAAAGTATTGAGATGAACTTTTGGTCTAGACCAAATACTTATTTTCCAACATGATTTGCAAATAAATTCTTTTAAAATCAAACAATGTGATTTTCAGTTTTTTTCCCCCCACATTCTGTCTCTCATGGTTGAGGTTTAACCATGTTGACATTTACAGGCCTCTCTAATATTTTCAAGTGGGAGAACTTGCACAATTAGTGGTTGATTAAATACTTATTTGCCCCACTGTACAACATATAAATAATTTTTTTCATGCTTTATTTGTTGGACAATGTTTAATTACTTTAATGTGACCCTATTTGGCATGTTATTAAATTACTTCACATTTTGTCTTTAAAGGTGATTTACATGATACTGGGCTCCCCACCTCACTTTGCTGAATTCTGTATGCTCCACCCTGCCTGATTACAGTATGTCTCTTTTTACTCACCTTCCGTCCTCTTTCTCCTTGGTTACCACCCCCCCACATGGTACCCACGAGTAAATATAGTCATAATATTTTTCATTGTTCTCTCAGCTCATTGGTAATATAGCAGGAGAGGCGGGGGTGGGGTGGGGGGGTGCGTTCGACGTTCCACTACACATTCTTGAAAAGCACCATACCAGTATCTGTTCGTTCTAAAAATAAAACACCATTTTCGATTTTCATGGAAAAAAGGGACAAAATGTGTCCCTTGTAAGCGTAATACGGGACACGTACTTTTGTTTCTGAATACTGGACGAATCCGTATTTCAAGCAACGGTTGGCAACGCTACTCAGATTCCTATTCTCTGTATCTAAGCGGGTGAACAGGACAGGTTAAAAATAAATAAATAAATGAAAAATAAACAAGTGTAGAAAAAGACAGAGGCACATTGAATGACTAGTTTTAGCCTGGTTTTACCTTTGGCTAAGTTTTAAGTGCAACTTGTGGCACTGCTCATAAACTCATTGGTCAATCTCGTTGGTTTACTACTGTGTTAAAGAAGCACCGCTGGGTATTACCTTGTCATCTTGATAGGACCGATAAATACAGGACAGGTCAAATTTAAAGCGCGCAGTGACTTTCTGAACAACTTGTACCATTTATTGCCTCTGAATGAGCCCAGTTTGACAACGTCCCGTCGGGTTTCTCGAGTGTCCTTCCAGAGAGGATGCAATGTTTCTTTAGCCATGAAGAAGACTTCCTATTATGCATAACACTGACCCCTGCAAGGACCCCAAACACGGCGTAGAAAAGGAGTCGTCTTAGCGAGCCCCGCGCCTACTTCCGCGTCCTTGTGTTGTCTAGTCAAGTGATTTCCGCCGAGACGGTCCGCAGAGAAATATACGACTGGGCCGCATATCACAGCCATCCATCAGCCCGACTCTCCCAAATGTGGCGCGCGCTGTTATGAGAGTGGCACTGTCGTATATCAAATGATTCTACAGACAAATCAAAACCTCACACAAACACTCTCACTCGGGGGCACTTGCCTCGACACGTTTGTGGCCCAATTTTGTTTACAGGATGCAATTCGCTCGGCACGTGCCGATGCCTCAAGGCACAATTGAGACTAGCGCACACAAAGACGGTTTATTTAGCGTGTACAGTACATGGGGTACATTTTTATTACCGTATTGGCCAGAATATAAGACGGCCCTAAATATAAGACGACCCCCTTTTTTTGAGGCTCAAGTTGGAAAAAAGACTTTTTGAACACCAAATAAATTACATACATAAATACAGAAAATAATTACAGTACATCTGAAACAAATGATTATAACAATATATTTGAGAGAAAAAGCATGTTATTTTGCCTCATTCAAATCTTAATATCTGAACATTTAAAAATGTAAACTAAAGTGCAATCACATTCGTAAATGAATGGCTTCTGGTTTTTGAAATGTAAATAAACCAATCTATTGTGATAAAACAACAAAATTGCAATATCTGCATTACCCATTAAAGTGAAGTCCAACTGTAACTGTAGTCTTGAAACAAATTTCAATAAGGAAAAACATTGCAATAAAATAATGCAAACTGGTTAAAGTTGAGAGTAGCTGAGATTTGTCATGACAGAACATTGCTTCAATGACATCTGGCACCATCTAGCGTCGTGAATGGGGAGAGTAGCTGTGATCTGTCATGACGGAACATCGCTTCAATGATATCTGGCGCCATCTAGCGTCGTGAATGGGTATTATGTCTAGACCATAAAATATAAGACGACCTCATCTTTTTCACTCTTATTTCAATGCAAAAAAACCCCCTCTTATATTCGGGCCAATAGGGTATTCTTGTTTGCGTTGAAAAGGTTGGTTAGTTTTATTTTTCTTAAGATACAGTAGTTGCTGAGTTGGTTATTTGAGAAAAAAATATTTTGTGCAGTTCTTTGTTTACGAAAGGTTATGTTGGTTTTTTTCTGGCGTTGGTTAGAAGATGTAATGCTTCATGTCATCAAAAACCTCAGGGCACCTCACGATACGATACGATTCGCGATACAATGTTCACGAAAACGTTTATCTCACGATATCATGATACATTGATTATCGATATATTGGTCAGAAATTTGATACATGATATTCTACGATACAACTGTTGAAACAAACAAAAAAAAAAAGATTTCAAAATAGAAAAAAATACTGTTTGTCATTTATTAAACAGTGACACCTTTTCTGTGCAACATTGCTGTAAAATATAAATCTACTGCAAATTGTGTACCTGCACATAAAGAGGAAACAAACCCACAACCACTGATATTTCTTGGAGAGATCATGATGAATATCACTCTTAATTTCTTTCAAGTTTTAAATCTTTTTAAAAGAAAAATAACAGTGCTGTAGGTGTCAGTCAGCAGTTGAGCTTAGAGGGGGCAATGATAAAATTAGTGGGTCTTTTCTTCATATATGACCTTTGTTGCCAAAAGCATTGGTTTGAGCACTTCCACCATATTTATTTATTTATTTTAGGGCTGCCAAAACTATCGCGTTAACGGGCGTTAATTTTTTAAATTAATCACGTTAAAATATTTGACGGAACGCAGATGCCCCGCTCAGACAGATTTAAATGACGGTACAGTGAAACGCTCACTTGTTAATTGTGTTTTATGGAGTTCTGCCGCCCTCTGCTGGTGCTTGGGTGCGACTGATTATATAGGCCACAGCACCCATGAGCATTGTGTAAGTAATTATTGACATCAACAATGGCGGGCTACTAGTTTATTTTTTGATTGCAAATTTTACAAATTTCATTAAAATGAAAACATTAAGAGGGGTTTTAATATAAAATTTCTATAAATTGTACTTACATTTTTCTTTTAAGAACAACAAGTCTTTCTATCCATGGATCGCTTTAACAGAATGTTGATAATGTTAATGCCATCTTGTTGATTTATTGTTATAATAAACAAATACAGTCCTTATGTACCGTATGTTGAATGTATATATCCATCTTGTGTCTTATCTTTCCATTCCAACAATAATTTACAGAAAAATATGGCATTTTTTATATATGGTTTGAATTGCGATTAATTGCGATTAATTACGATTAATTAATTTTTAAGCTGTAATTAACTCGATTAAAAATTTTAATCGTTTGACAGCCCTAATTTATTGATTGATTGATTTATTTTTATATATTTATTTATTTTCCCTTCAGGCATGATCCAAACAAACATACAGCATTTATATGTGTTTACAATTAATTCAACCCGAAAAGAAAAGGGCTGACGGGAGAAGCCGAAGCTTATTGAAACCCGTCCCCAGTATACCATATAGGACGCAGAAACCCTGAGCTGGTCACTGCAGAATCTAGTTTGTTCCAAAGCTTTACACCAGAGTAAGGAACCGAAAATGATTTTAGTGTTGTTCTAGCGTAGTTAAGTTTAAACACATTTTCTCCCCTCAAATCGTATTTCGATTCCCTAGCCTGGAAACGATTTTGCAAGTTATACGGAAGGCTATTAGTTAAGGCTTAGTACATCATCTGTCCCGTTTTGAAATTTATTCAATCATACAGCTTCAATAACTTGGATTTGATGAATAACCCGTGTGTATGTGTTGTGTATTTTGCCTTATGAATAAATAATCCGTATTGCTTTTTTTTGGATGACCAACAGAGGGTGTAATCGAGATTTGTAGGTGTTTCCCCAAATTTCGGCGACTGTAACAAAAAATTCACTAAAATTATTTGCAATGTCATCTGCATTAGTTATCTTCAAGTCATTAGCATAAAAATAATTTGGATACACTTGTACAGACTTTTTGTTTTTTATAATTTCATTCATGATTTTCCATAATCTGTAAGTGTAGTCTGTTATCTTTTAATAGTTCTGTATAATACTGTTTTTTACAACCTCTCAAAATAGAGTTTATTAATTTTGATATTTTTTGTACCTAACCTCTGCCTGTTTTGTCTTTTGGGTAATGAAAATTTTGTATAAAGTATTCTTTTTTTCGGCAAGCATTTATAAGGGACTTGGTCATCCAAGGTTTATTTTGAGAATTGTGTTGTCTGTGAATTAACTTCATAGGACAGTGATTATCATATAGTTGTTCTAGTTTTTTTATGAAACAGCCATACGCTTCATTTACATCACTTGTATGATAGACACAGTCCCAGCTTTGAGTTAACAAGTCCTTTTTTAATTCTGCGATATTTTGCTCTGATCTAAGTCTCCCATATGCTTCAGCATTTGAGATGTCGGACTCAGTCAGTCACATTCTTCCTCACCTTAAAAACAACGAAATAAAACAAAGAATATTAGCTACTTAATAACTTCTGAGTTGAAATCCTGATTTATTTTTGTGTTGGAAGTATTGAATTAAAAAATATGAATTGAATGTATAGAAATAAAAAATGCAATAATTACCATTAATTATCTTGCACATCAACTTAAACATCTTGGAAGCTATTCAAACCATTTTTATAGCTTATTGTATCAAAATGGCAGTAACAACAGTTTGTGTAGTAAACTAGATGGAAAGTGGTTCTCAAATAATATCAAATAAATCAGTAAATTCATGTAGGCTTGTTCGATAGTCATTTTCATCCAGTTTAGGGTCCTGGTTTATTTTATATCATTCAACACCAAATGTCATCAAAATAAAACATGTGAATTAAAAAATCAACTACATTGCAAAACTAACACTCAAGTGATGAAAGCGAAACAGTGAAGAAATCCGGTGTCCACGTCGTCACCAGCTGCCAGTTAACCTTATTTTTATTAGAAAATTCTTGCATACAGCAAAGTCCTTGTTCACCTTACTTCCTTTCTTGTTGGTGTAAAATCTAAAGTGTGGCCACATGTGTGATTTGTAGCAATATTTTTCTCACTTTTTCATCCACCGTTCTCATGAAGCTTTTTCATTTTTTTCAACCCACTTGGAGTTTCCTCTCTTCTTCTCTAGACAACTTGTGCGCACTTTACCTTCACTGCTGCTCTTGATCGCCCCTAGTGGACCGCCAAGGAATTGCTCAACAAACATTGAGCAGTTTACAGCAGGGGTCATGGATTAAAAATCCTCTGGGTCCTAAATTAAAAAAATTCAACAATCTCGGGTCAGGAAATATTTTTAATGCTTCTTTTTTTTCCAAAAAATACAAACGTATCTTTACGTGGCCATGCTGATAATTACAACATTCAAAAATGTAAATAAAATATAAAAGGTGCATAAAACAAAAAAGTGCTTGAATTGAATCATTAAATAGCAACATAAGAGCATGTTCAATACTTTTTTTTTTTTTTTTTATTGTGGATGCTGACAGGGGGACTTGCTTTATTTTTTGACAGACCTCTTCTTTTTGCTTTCCACGAAGCAAAGTTTCAGCAACTACACTCATACAATCTTTGACAATCGGTGCGTCACTGAAAGACTTTTTGTTTTGACCCAATATCCACGCTATTCTGAGGGAGCATTCATTTGCGCATTGCTGTGCAGTGAATGAATGAACCATGAGCCTTGAGGTAAGATCATATTGAGCCCTTAATTCCGCTATTTTTTGAGAATGGATGGCAGAGTTCATAGGGAAACTTTGCGAAAAAGCTGCGTGCTTCGTCTCATAGTGCCTTTTCAAATTGCTGCTCTTTACAAGCGCTACCGTCTCTGAACAGAGCCATTGCGGTCTTGTGCTGCCGCCAGGTAAAATGAACAAAAATGTGTTGGTCCACTCCTCCTTAAACACTCTGTTTTCTGCATCAATCTTGCGTAGTTTTGAGCACGCCATTTGCCATACCTTTTTCGCCTCTTCCTCCAACTTCATTCGGCTTAGTTTTTGGCTGTCACTCTGCAGAGTCTGGAAAGCGAGTGTGAGACATGCTGTTCTAAAAATAACTTTCAAATGCTTCACTCCCATTGGCTGGCTCACACGCGTCACCACAAAGGTTTTTGTTTTTGCCCACCTCCGCTCTGCAAACCCACAGACAAAAATGATTTTTGTTGTTGCAACGTGTATTAGTCGCGACAGCTTGAGATCCGGTCCAGACGGCTTAGGGGTCCGGAACCGGATCGAGGTCTGGGGTTCCGTGACCTCTGGTTTACAGCATCCATACTCCAGTGTATAGCCAATATGTCAAATAAAAGTATCGATACTTGGCGGGAGCATATCAATAACCGATCGGGTTGCAAAATATCGTGACATATCGCTCTATCGAGATATTGTCACACTCTTAGTTACCAGTTGTACACATAACCTAATAATTTCATTCAGTTGTTTTACTGTGGCCTGCCCAAATGTCTCTTTCCGGCTCATATGCATACGCGCATACGCTGACGCTTAACATATCCCTTCTAAATATGGATTCCTGCTGGCAAGACAGATGCACCAACTCTGCGCTAAGAAACAGTGCGGTGGCATGAAGATAGACGACATATGGCTCTCTTTCTGCTCCGAGTGGTTTGGAGTTAAAGCAATTGGGTTTGATAGACCCAGTCAAGAAAAACCATGAACCTTGACCACTCCCTTTTGTGGAGCCTGCATTGTTATGCTGGAAATTTCACAGACTGAGGCCTAGGGATGTGACAAAATATCGAAAAGGTGATATTACGTGATACTTTGTAGCCCAAAAGGTTATCAATATGCTACCATTAAAAATCAAACAACAGAGGTATGAAAAAGTATCTGAACCTTTTTGCATTTCTCACATTTCTGCATAAAATCACCGTCAAATGTGATCTAATCTTTTTCAAGATCACACAGATGTAAAAACAGTGCCTGCTTTAACTAAAACCACCCAAACATTTGTAGCTTTTCATATTTTAATGAGGACAGCATGCAAACAATGACAGAAGGGGGAAAAAATAACCTTCTGCCTAAGGAGACTTAAAGAGCAATTGAAACCAATGTTTACCAAACAATCTAAGGCAGGTGTTTGCCCAATTACTGATGAGTGGTTTAAAGCTGCCCTGCCCACTATAAAACACACACCTGCTAATAATTGTCTTGATGAGAAGCATTGTCTGATGTGCATCATGGCTCGGTCAAAAGAGCTGTCTGAAGACCTGCGATCAAGTATTGTTGATCTGTATACAGCTCGGAAAGGATACAAGACCATCTCTAAAAGTCTGGATGTTCATCAATCGACAGTCAGAGAAGTTGTCTACAAATGAAGAGAGTTTGGCACTGTTGCTTCTCGCCCAAAGAGTGGCCGTCCACCAAAGATGACGCCAAGAGTTTAGTGCAGAATACTCAGAGAGGTCAAAAAGAACCCTAGAGTGCCTGCTAAAGACTTACAGAAATCACTGGCACAGTCCAACTACTGTACATGTAAAACTATGGCCAAGAATGGTGTTCATGGGAGAACTCCACTGAGAAAGCTACTGCTGTCTAAGTAAAAAAAAAAAATTGCTTGTTTAATGTTCGCAAAAAGGCACTTGGACACTGCACAGAAGTTTTGGCAAAATATTTTGTGGACTGATGAAACCAAACTTAATTTTTTGGGAGTAATACACAACGTCACGCGTGGAGGAAAGCTCACCAGCATCAACACCTCATCCCCACCGTAAAGCATGGTGGAGGAGCATCATGATTTGGGGCTGTTTTGCTATCTCAGGGCCTGGAAAACTTGCAATTATTAATGGAAGAGTGAATTTAAAACTTCATCAGAATATTTTTCAGGAAAACCTTAGGCCGTCTGTCAGACAGTTGAAACTAAAAAGAGGATGGATGCTGCAACAGGACAAAAATCCAAAACACAGAAGTAAATCAACTTCAGAATGGTTTCAGAAGAACAAAATACATGTTCTGCTGTGGCCAAGTCTAGGTCCAGACTTGAACCCCATTGAGATAATGTGGCATGACCTAAAGACAGTGATTCATGCTAGACATCTCAGGAATCTGACTGAACTACAGCAGTTTTGTAGAGAAGAATGTGCCAAGATTAGTCCTGATCGATGTGCCAGACTGATCTGCAGCTACAGGAAGCGTCTGGTTGAAGTTATTGCTGCCAAAGGGCGGGGCACAAAATATTGAATGTGATGGTTCACTTACTTATTTTTCCCCTTTTTGTCATTGTTTGCATACTACCCCTCATTATAATATGAAAACCTATAAATGTTTGGGTGGTTTTAGTTAAAGCAGAGACTGTTTTTTTCATTTGTATGATTTTGACAAAGATCACATCAAATTTGATGGTGATTTTATGCAGAAATGTGAGAAATTCCAAAAGGTTCTGATACTTTTTCATGCCCCTGTATCGTTTTAAAATGGTGCTAAAAAATAAACAACTGACTCCTAGCAAAATCTCCCATTGGAATACGATCTAGGTTAGCTCAATGGTTGCCATTACATTTTAAGGGTATTTTTAAGGGTGTGACAATATATTGAAAAGGTTATATGTATATCGGGATACTTTGTGGCCCAAAAGGTTGTTGATATGCCCCCACCAAGAAAAAAAAAATATATATATATATATGTGTGTGTATATATAATCGTTTTACAAGGTATCACCGTTTCAACAAAATAAAAAAGGAACCAACACGTTACTACCAAAATCTACCATTAGAATAGTATCTACATTAGCTCAATGGTTGCCATCGACAGCGCTAGACAACCAATTCATTTTGACTGGATTCGACGTCTACCGCCGTCAATGGCACTGAAACTAGAGCATTCCCAGCCAGTCGTTAGTGGGCGTTTACAGATCACGTCTTGTCTATATTAGGGCATTTACTGGTTTGTTCCTGTAGATTTTGAGACACTTTCCATTCATTTGGAGACATTTTGGAGTCACTTCCTTTTCAGTAATGCAAAATCAACAGGAAGTGACCTGGAAATGCCCCAAAATCAACAGGAAATGGCGTCAAATGCTCCCAAATTTACTTATTGCCTGGAACTGGCTGCCACTGACAGCGCTAGACCTTGCAGCAAGGGCGTAGGTTTGCATAGGGACGGTAGGGACATAACACTACCAGCTTTTCAGGATGCTCATATTGTCTCCACCAACTTTTAAGGCAACCTTATTTGCATTATATAATGACTAAGATTGTATCCCAATATGTTGTAAGGATATAATTGACCCTACTATTATTAAGTGCATTATTTTCACTATGTTCAGACTTACATTTACCCCTTTTCACTGCTGAGTGTGCTAGTGTGCCAGTCCATTTTTTTCCCCTCAGATTCACGTTTGATTGGTTGATTAAGTTGGACCCCCCCTCCCCAACACCCACACCCACACACACACGCACTCACAGCCTCAGCCTCATGCCGCCTCCTCCACTCCCTTCGAAGAGGAGGGATATTAGAAGGTTTTGTTTTTTTCGACCAGCTGCACCCACTCTATTTAATGTAAAAAGACGTCAATGTCGTGGAGGTGGGGAACACACCACTAATTTCGCTACTGAAAGTCCGACCTGTATCAGTGTTGGCATAACATTAAACTGTGTGAATTTGCTAACCTGCAAAACTTGAGTAGGAAGCTGCTTAGAAAGAAGTGTCCTCCTGTATGTATTTTCTACTGTCGACAAAAGCAGCAGTGTCTTACCAGAAGGAAGGCTGATTTTTGTTATTTTTTGTTTATCCCTTGCTAAGAGTTTTTTTGTGTGTGTGTGTGTTATTTCTAATGTATATTTAAATATATTACATATATGTTATATTTAGGGTTGTTCCGATCATGTTTTTTTGCTCCCGATCCGATCCCGATCGTTTTAGTTTGAGTATCTGCCTATCCCAATATTTCCCGATCCGATTGCTTTTTTTTTTTTGCTCCCGATTCAATTCCAATCATTCCCGATAATTTTTCCCGATCATATACATTTTGGCAATGCATTGAGAAAAAAATGAATAAAACTCGGACGAATATATTCATTCAACATACAGTACATAAGTACTGTATTTGTTTATTATGACAATAAATCCTCAAGATGGCATTTACATTATTAACATTCTTTCTGTGAGAGGGATCCACGGATAGAAAGACTTGTAATTCTTAAAGGATAAATGTGACTTTGTATATTGTGACTAAATATTGCCATCTAGTGTATTTGTTGAGCTTTCAGTCAATGATACTGTAGCGATTTAACTGTTCTGCCCGAATGCATGATGGGAAGTGCAACCATGACTGTGCGTAGTGGCACCAATTGATATATCTTCTCTGCGTTGGGAAGTAACATAGTGTGTTAAGAAAAAGATCAACTACTACCTTTCTTCCCCACATTGCTTCCCACGATATTTCTATTTGTTGAGGGAGGGATTGTAAGGCTTTAGCCAATTAAAAAAAGGCTCAAAAGACTGCCAAAATTCACTCTACTCGTTTTACGCTTCCTTTTAGCTCTCTATATACGTAAAACAGCGCCATTATAGATGGAACGCGACAATGCGTGAGTGGGCATGCAGCGCATGCATTACTTGCGTTAAATATTTTAACGTGATTAATTAAAAAAAAAAAAAAATTACCGCCGTTAACGCGATAAATTTGATAGCCCTACTTTAAGACAAAACTAAAGACTGTGGATGAGTGTAAGACATTTTGTCTGTAACGTTAAATATGATTAGAAAACAATTTAATAAAAAAAAATATATATATATAATTAAAAAAGGCACGTCCGATATTTTTTTGCCGATTCCGATTGTTATGATACGGCAAGCCGTTGAGCATGGATCCAACACAGAGGTGGAAGTTTGTCGTATTTATTACAAAGCAAGAACTAAGGGAGCACGCCAGAACACGCGAGACAAAATACAAAATAAAAATGGCACGAACCTAGTCGGCGAGTAAACTAAGGAGAAGGCACAAGGGCCGGAAAAAGGCTAAACTAAATGATAGCAAAGTCCAACAAAAATACTAGCACAACAATGTGATAACAAAGAATACAACCGTAAATGGCAAGTAGAACTCGAGATGATGCACACAGCGGTAAGCAAGCAGGTTGGCATGTAATAGTCCGACACTTGCAGATGGTGACAGGCTTCCTTAAATATCAAGCTTTCCTAATGCAGCACAGGTGTGTCGCATTACCACGCCCATCTGGCTCAATCAGGTGCTGAATATAGGAAAAAGAACTGAGAACTCAAACAAATATGACAGAACCCCCCCCTCAACGGACGCCCCCTGGCGGACCACCTGGTTTCGTGGGATGGAGGGAGTGGAAATCCCGCAGAAGCGACGGATCGAGGATCCAGGAGCGGGGAACCCATTGGCGTTCCTCAGGGCCATAACCTTCCCAGTCGACCAGGTACTGCACACCCCTACCCCGCCTCCTAGAATCAAGTATGGTACGTACTGTATACACCGGCCCACCATCGACCACACGAGGAGCAGGAGGAGGCACTGGCGGAGGGTTCAGGGGACAGGTGGAGACTGGCTTGAGCAGAGACACGTGGAAGACTGGGTGAATCCTCATTGAATTAGGAAGCTTCAGCCTGACCGCGACGGGGTTCACCACCGAGTCCACAGCAAAAGGGCCCACGAACCTAGGGCCCAACTTCTTGGACGTCCCCGCAAGGTGCAAATCCCGCGTTGATAACCAGACCATTTGGCCCGGTTGATACACTGGAGCAGGCCTTCTGTGGCGGTCAGCAATCTGTCGGTTGCGGGCTGCTGTGCGGACCAGTGCAGCCCTTGCGTCCCTCCAGACTTTATGGGCCCTCCGCAGGTGGACCTGGACAGAAGGCACAACCACCTCGGCTTCCTGGGACGGGAACAACGGAGGCTGGAACCCGTATGCGGTCATAAATGGTGACCTCCCTGTGGCCGAGCAAACGAGGGTGTTGTGGGCATACTCCACCCAAGGGAGGTGTGATGACCAGGAGGCTGGATGCAGTTGGCAAACACAGCGAAGGGCAGCCTCCAGCTCCTGGTTGACCCGTTCCGTCTGCCCATTCGACTGCGGGTGGTAACCAGAGGACCGGCTTGACGTGGCCCCCAAGGCCTTGCAGAATGATCCCCAAACCCGCGAGATGAATTGTGGTCCTCTATCCGACACAAGGTCACATGGAATGCCGTGAGTCCGAAATACATGAGTCACTAACAGGTCAGCAGTCTCTAGAGCTGAAGGCAATTTGGGGAGCGCGACGAAGTGTGCCATCTTTGAGAACCTGTCCACCACGGTCAAGATGACAGAATGGCCCCTGGATCGTGGGAGGCCAGTGATGAAGTCCAGTGCAACATGAGACCAGGGGCGAGATGGAACAGGGAGTGGATTCAGCAATCCCGCAGGTGGCCGATGAACTGCCTTGCCTCTAGCGCAGATGGTACAAGCGGAGACATAGTCCATGATGTCCTTGCGCATGCCTGGCCACCAGAACCTCTGTGACACAAGAAAGAATGTGCGGGAAACGCCCGGGTGACAGGCAAACTTCGAAACGTGGCCCCACTTCAGCACTCCTGCGCGCTGTGCGTCTGGTACGAATAACTTGCCAACGGGACAGCTTCCAGGTACCCTTACACCCCGCAAGGCCTTCTCCACAAGACGCTCGACCTCCCACCGCAGTGCTCCAACGATCAGGTTCTCTGGCACCACCGGCTCATCCGAAGGACCCTCTTCCAATGGTTCATACAGCCTTGACAGGGCGTCTGGCTTCCCGTTCCTCGACCCTGGACGGTAAGTTATCACAAAGTTAAAGCGGGTCAGGAACAACGCCCAACGGGCCTGGCGGGAGTTGAGGCGCCTGGCAGCCCGAAGATACTCCAAGTTTTTGTGGTCCGTGAGTATTTGGAACGGTTCTTCCGTCCCCTCCAACCAGTGCCTCCATTCCTGCAAAGCCTGTACGATAGCGAGCAGCTCCCGGTTGCCGACATCGTAATTTGCTTCTGCAGGGCTCAGGCGGAGGGAGTAGTATGCGCAGGGGTGCAGTCTCTGGTCAACCGTAGACCTCTGGGATAGAATGGCCCCCACTCCGGAACTCGATGCATCAACCTCGACCACAAAAGGAAGTTCAGAATCAGCGTGGACTAGGACAGGTGAGCTCGTAAATGCACGTTTTAGACCTACAAATGCGGCCTCTGCCGCAGAAGACCATGCAAAGGGCCGTTTGTTCGAAGTCAGTCTAGTAAGTGGCTCGGCCCTCATACTGTAATTGCGAATAAAACGTCTGTAAAAGTTGGCGAACCCAAGAAACCTGTGTAAGTGCTTACGTGACGTGGGAGTCGGCCACTCTGCCACTGCCTGGATCTTAGCCGGATCAGGCCTGAGCTTTCCTTTTTCCACTATAAAACCCAGAAACTGTATTGACCCACAGTGAAACTCGCACTTCTCGGCCTTGACAAATAATTTGTTCTCGAGAAGTCTTTGTAGAACCATGCGGACATGTTGGCAATGTTCCTGCTCATTACTTGAGAAAATTAAAATGTCATCCAAGTATACAAAACAGAAAACGTTTAACATATCACGCAATACATCATTTATGAGAGACTGGAATACAGCAGGTGCGTTTGTGAGACCGAAAGGCATGACAAGGTACTCAAAATGCCCGAGCGGGGTTTTAAAAGCAGTTTTCCACTCATCTCCCTCACGAATCCTGACCAAGTGGTATGCACTGCGCAAATCTAATTTTGTGAATATGGTGGCCGATTTTAATGGGGCGAAAGCCGAATCTAACAACGGCAGCGGGTATTTGTTTTTAACGGTAATCTCATTGAGACCCTGGTAGTCGATGCACGGCCTAAGACCCCCATCTTTTTTGCCGACAAAGAAAAACCCCGCCCCCAAAGGAGAAGATGAAGGTCGTATAAGGCCAGCAGCCAAGGAAGAGGAGATGTATTCCCTCATCGCCTCTTGCTCTGGTTTAGAGACCTGGTACAATCTAGAGCTAGGTAGCGGGGCGTTAGGCAACAATTCAATCGCACAATCGTACGGACGGTGCGGTGGAAGTGTCTTAGCACACTCTGTGCTAAAAACTTGTTTGAGGTCATGGTATTCGGCCGGAATATTCCCCAAATCAATTGGCTCGGTAGGCGCTTGCGCTCGGCTGGGAAGTAAACTTGCAGAGCGCAAGCAGTGCGAATAACAAAATGTACTCCATGTTAATATTTGTGTTTTGGTCCAGTCAATATTAGGGTTGTGCACTTTTAACCAGGAGAGCCCCAACACAACTGGAGCCGATTTACATGGCATAACCAGAAAGCTACGGATTTCAAAATGATTCCCTGAAAGTCTAGTTTTGAGTGGCGCCGTAATAAACCTCACGTCCGCCAGGGGGCGCCCATCGAGGTCCAAAACCCTTTTTGGTCTAGCTAGCTTTATTAAAGGACATTTGAGAGCTTCTACAACACTCCGGTCTACAAAACAATCATCTGCCCCTGAATCAATCAGAGCAGTAATCCCAATATTAACCCCACAATGCGACATTTCCCCCTGTAATTGCAGTCTCGTAATATCCTGGGGTTTTATTTGTTCTTTTAACTCTCCGTGATGAGACTCACTTGATGGGACGTTGTCGTGCACGAACCTCGTCCCCCCTCGGGGAAGGCGAACCCCAGGGAGAGCAGATCCAGGTCGACGAGAGGGGACCACGTCACAGGTGGCGAGACGGTGCCCCGGCAAACCACAGTACAGACACACACCTGCTCTCATCCGTCTCCGTCGCTCCGCTGCAGAGAGACGCCCACCGCCGATTCGCATGGACTCCTCCCTCATCGAGCCCGGACTCTGCGACGGCGCCCGGACGACCAGTGACTCAACGAAGCCGTCCTCACCGATGGCAGTCGGGCAGCTCCTCGGCGACGACCACGGATATCCCCGGTGCTCCATGGCCCGTTCCCTCTCGCGTTCCTTCAGCCGACCATCCAGAGAGACTGATAAGGAAATCAGCTCCTCCAGGCTTGAGGATTCGTCCCGGGAAGCCAGCTCATCTTTGATTTTAGAAGACAGCCCTCGCCGAAAAATTCCACACAGCGCTGCATCACCAAACCCGCACTCCGCCGCCAAAATGCGGAACTGAATGGAGTAGTCAGCTGCGGACAGATCGCCCTGAAAAAAATCCAGCAGGCGGCTGGCTGCCTCCTTGCCTCTAACCGGGTGATCAAAAACTGTCACGAACTCCGCCTCAAAAGTTTCGAATGAATTACGGATCGCGGGCCTTGTGTTGCATACCGCCATGGCCCATGTAGCTGCTTTACCGGTGAGTAGACTCATAGCGTATGCTACCCGGGATCTGTCACTAGCAAACGTGTATGGCTGTTGATCAAAGACGAGGGAGCACTGGTGTAAAAATTGTCGGCATGCGCCAGGCTCGCCTTCGTAACGACAGGGGTGTGGCAATACCGGCTCTCGAAATGACGCCGGTGGGGTGGATTGTTCAGACGCCGCCGCCATATTACTAGTAGCACTAGTTTGTATAGGGGATGCCATGTTTTCAATTTTTGTGGTTAAAGAACCGATCAAACGCACTAATTCGCGCAACGATTGCTCATGTTTACCGATCATGCGGTCGTGACCAGCCAGAGCATTGTGAACACCCTCCAAGTCTGTGGGATCCATGTGGTCGGACTATTCTGTTATGATACGGCAAGCCGTTAAGCATGGATCCAACACAGAGGTGGAAGTTTGTCGTATTTATTACAAAGCAAGAACTAAGGGAGCACGCCAGAACACGCGAGACAAAATACAAAATAAAAATGGCACGAACCTAGTCGGCGAGTAAACTAAGGAGAAGGCACAAGGGCCGGAAAAAGGCTAAACTAAATGATAGCAAAGTCCAACAAAAATACTAGCACAACAATGTGATAACAAAGAATACAACCGTAAATGGCAAGTAGAACTCGAGATGATGCACACAGCGGTAAGCAAGCAGGTTGGCATGTAATAGTCCGACACTTGCAGATGGTGACAGGCTTCCTTAAATATCAAGCTTTCCTAATGCAGCACAGGTGTGTGTCGCATTACCACGCCCATCTGGCTCAATCAGGTGCTAAATATAGGAAAAAGAACTGAGAACTCAAACAAATATGACACCGATACTTTGAAAATGACGTGATCGGACCCGATCGATCGGGACATCTTTAATTATAATATATTACATACAGTATATGTTGTATTAATTTCTCAACAATGTTGAGTGGTCTTAAGAAAAATGTTTATTTTTTGCATTCCTGGATAGTTAAGAGATTATTAACAACTTTGTATTTATTATGTATTTTAATATAATTTGAGTTATGTTCAAATTTTGAAATATAAATGATAATTAAATCCAGACATTTATTCTGGACGTTTTCAAACTGTTTCTTTAGTAGTTTTTGAAAACAAAGGTTTGAATGGAACAGTTTATCACCTGAACCAATAGATATGAAAGTTAGTATAAGTCAATACTGATGTAGTTTGCATTAATTATTTAGCCTATTAATTAATTTGGTTTATATTCGTGAGAAATGTAGCCCTGACCTCCATTCATCCGATCTGTTTGGGCTTATTAACGTCCCGTCCCCAGCAAAAAGTGTACATGCAGGTTATGCTGTTATATCGTCCCTACCAATGTTGAGACCAAACCTGCCTTGCAGAAATTGAAATTATGAACATGTTTTGTGTGCGTATTGGACTAGATTTCTGTATATCTGATTATTGTTGTATTTGTACATTTTTTTAAATCTCGACTTCTGTTTTGTGTTTTAATCTGTACAAACATGAATGACTTCTGATGTGTTAGGTCACGCTTTTGGTTTTAGACCGGCCGCACCATGTTGCCCAGCGGCAGAAGCAGTAGCGGAGGCAAAGCTACTAACCTTTCCTGCTTCCATTAGAGTCAGAAAAGTAAGGGATTACTACCCAGGGGGCAGAGCTAATGACTACCATGGTCACAGAAAGCCGATTTAGCGAGACTGCGGCATGGAGGCGTGAAGCCAAAATCTCATACTAAGACCCACAGTGAGAGGCCTTAATAAAAGAGACACTCGGCCTTATCGTCCGCTTCTTCCTCGAGGAAAAAGTTGTCCAAAATCAAAAGGAGGATGGGATGCATGAATTCTCTCACTGTATATTATATCAATATTTTTACACAAAAGGACTGGGAACTTCTGAAGCTTCGGTAGCCCTTTGACTATCCTGCTTCATGTTTGGTCTTCTGCTCAATGCGATGACGTGTTGAGTGGGATGCTTTGAAAAGTTAATGCGGTTTGGGGCTCTGTTGTATCAAAACAATCTTTCAAAATAATACAACCAATCTATACTCGTGGAAGCTGTTGCAGATACACAGAAAATCAATTGTGGTCACGTTCCACGAGGCAGTCCCACTGCCATCTCAGCCGGGCTATCTTATTTTAATGCATACACTGCTCAACCCTCCCCACACAACCCCATCACGGTGCTGGGTACTGGCTGCCAGTCAGGGACCTGGCAGCAGCAGTAATAGTGCGGTAAGTGGGTCTTACACTTTTCTATGTGGATGGGGTCCTGGGGCGGGGCCTTCTCTTTGTCTGGGCTGTCGGTTGCAGGGGTGGGTGGGTAGGGGCTCCGGTCTTGCGCCGTTCCACTCTCAGGGTTCTCCTGCTTCTGCCTTCTCTGCCCTGGACACCGGCAGCGCAGCAGGGTGTCCCCCACTCCAGAGGGGGATCATTTCCTACCCGGTCTTAGTAGGCCTGCGGTGTGCTGCGGTGTGCTGCGGTGTGCTGCGTCGGTTGGAGGATTTGCAGCAGTGGCTGAAGGTCCGTGTGGGCGGCAGTGGGGGGCGGTGGCTGGCGGTATGAGTGGTTGGCAGGTGTTGGGGGCGATGGCGCGTCCTCTCATTCCTTTCCAGAGGGCTGGTTAACGGGGACGCGGATGGTCCAGGGAGGATTACAAGGGGAGGAGTGTTCCGCGCTCGCTTCACCCCGATTGGCTGGGGCGGTGCCAGGGCCCTGGAGCGGCCCCCACGCTGCTTTTCCATTTTTCTGCATGAGTATCACACGTCTGATTGGGTTCACACATGACTGGGTGCATTTAGACACACTCATGTAGAGAGTTTGTCAGTGCCAGGATTAGCGATCAGGTAGCATAGAATAGGATGTCAACCTATCCACACTTGCAGGTGATTTACATAGTACTGGATTCTAGAGCTGGGAATCTTTGGGCACCTAACGATTCGATTACGATTACGATTCAGATGCTCCGATTCGATTATAAAATGATTATTGATGCACCCCCCTCCTTTTTAATTTTTTTTTTTTTTTTTTTTAATGTTTTGTACATTAGTTCCAAAATTGTTCAAAAATCCTCTCAGGCTAAACCAAACTACTATTTCAGTATCAAGTTAGCATATAACAGTAAACAAATATACAAAAATAACAGTAAATAAAATACTCCAGTCCCCATTCTGTACCAGCAGCTTTAAACTACATTCAATTAATTTAATGTTGTGAATAGACTGTTATAGTTGTTAAAATTGCTCCCGTTATTCCATAATTTCCCTTCTGTCTACTTTTGTCAAAGTTTTAAAACTATTTAATCATTTAAAGATAGATTCAAGACAAGATTCTGCCGATTTAGGAGTATTTTTAGATAAACAGTTAATTAGGTTCACTACAACAGAGCCTTCTAGAGAAGTCACTGCTTTAGTACTGCTTTAAAGTGCCTGTGACACGAAAAAGCATGTTTATTTCATAATACACGCGGTATTTTATGCTCCTGAATGATATGGACCGCTTGGATGTGTGTGGAAGCGATCGCTATACTTATTTAGTTTTTTGAATCCCGCGCCAGGAAAATGAGTGACTTCCGGCTTCGGTCTTGCATTGAGGAGGAGGGCGCTGTGATGTGTACGGTAGAAGACGTCCTCTTCACGCTACAGTGTACTGTTGTGTATGAGGACGAAGGATTCAGCTGATTTTGCGGATTAATACGTTTATTTTTCGCATCACGCCAGCCAAACGGCTGCAGAAAAATCATTCTGTATGAGGGAGAGGCGTATGCGCCTTTTTGGAGTTTCAAAAGGTTCCCATTCACCGTGGATATTTACTGTGGGACCATTGGACTTACGAGGAAGTGAGTAAACATCTTGTTTTGTATTATGTCAAATACGAATACAGTGATTACAAAGTAAACACTACAAACTTCCTTTAAATGAAGGACTACTTACGTTTGATCATTGATAGGCATGTAAAAAGCTCTCCTAATGCATTAGCAGCAGCACGTTAGCTGCGTTAGCTCCAGCCACCCTCCTCCGGGGAACGAACTGTAAATTGCTCTCCGCCGGGCGGTTTGCCGATCCGCTAAGACATTCGACAACCGGGTCGTCATGTCAAATAATCCAGGATAGCTTTGTTTGATTTTCCGCTTTGAAGACTTTGAAACGTCACTCTGTTCGGGTTAGCATGTCGGCTAGCTGTCACTCCTTCTGGTTTGTTTACATTCTCCGAAGCCGGGGAAGGGAAATGACATATGTCCGATTTAGGTGTCATAAAATATCGTTCGGGAGGTGCGACAGTAAAGGTGAAGTCAACAGTTTTGACCATTATGTAGTAATTTTGCCATGTCGTCTTGAATAAATGGATTTTTTTAATTTCATATTCCATTTAGCACAAGATTGTTATTTGTCTTGACCATGCCATTTATTTAGCAATTGGGGAAAATACTTGGATAAAAAGAATATCCTGTAAAAATATGGAAGTAAAGAGACAGAAACAATGACATTTTGCCGCTCTCTTCGTCGCGTTTTCCTCATTGTGAATAGTTCCCCCTCGACGGGCTGACTGGTCCTTCTCAAGCCATTTATATAGCTATTGGGGAAAAATACTTGGATAAAAAGAACATCCTGTAAAAATATGGAAGTAAAGAGACAGAAACAATGACATTTTGCCGCTCTCTTCGTCGTGTTTTCCTCATTGTGAATAGTTCCCCCTCGATGGGCTGACTGGTCCTTCTCAAGCCATTTATATAGCTATTGGGGAAAAATACTTGCATAAAAAGAATATCCTGTAAAAATATTGGAGTAGAGAGACTGAAACAATGACATTTTGCGGCTCTCTTCGTCGTGTTTTCCTCGTTCTGAACAATTCCCCCTCAATGGGCTGAATAGTAAAACCGATGAGCCCAGTCTACCGCTGACGTCATCCACCTGTTGGGGACGCTAAAGCCCTATAATGGTAGGCGTGGCTAACCGGCAGATTAAAAGACTAATTTCTCGTCATCTGTGCTTTGCTAAATTGTTATATATAGTCGAATCGTCTCAAAATATCATTCTAATTCACATAATAATGCCATTTAAGACTTTTTTTCTGGTGTCATATGCTCTTAAAGATGGTGGCTGTTTACTCACGCCGGAAAGTCTGTCATTTCGCATCTCAGTTCAATAATACATGTTCTAACACCGCCGTCGTCTGTCATTTTACATCTAGTTCTGCATATATATGATATCTACTGTAGCCGTATGTTTGTAGCAACTAGCAACTGCCGCAGTCAGGTATGATTGTTTTTTTATCAAGCAGCATGAGTTGAACATGATATTTACTCTCGGTCCGTTCCTCATTGCGTCCCAAAGACTGCACTGACTGTGTTTTACTTCCGTTTTATCTGGTATAATTCAATAATCGGAATTTGGATGTTTGTGAATCGTTCTCGAATCTTCCACGGCCGAATCCTGAATAATCTAAGAATCGGAAATTTCGCACGCCTCTGCTGGATTCCCCACCTTACATTGGTGAATTGTGTATGCTTCATCCCACCTAATCACATCTACTTTTGACTCACCTTCCCTGTTCTTTCTCCTCGGTTATCAGATACCCCACATGGTGTTCACGGGTAAATAGAATTAGCTAACGATAGCACATCGATAGTTCATAGGTAGCATAAGAGTGTAAAAGTGTATTTCGTGTTTTTGTTACGGGCGGCCGTGGCGCAGTTGGTACCCTGAGTTGTCCTGGGACCGTAGGGTCACGGTTTCAATTCCCGGCTAGGACTGTCCACTGTCGAAGTGCCCTTGGGCAAGGCACTGAACCTTAACTTTCTCCCAATGGGTTGGCAGCGCCTTGCATGACAGCAGCACCATTGTTGTGTGAATGTGTGCATGAAAGGGTAAATGTACTTTGGGCATTGTAACAATGTAGACAAAGCGCTAAATCAGTATTTACCATTTTGTTTGTTCTTCTTCTCTTCTGTCTTCTTCCCTCCTTTCTGTCCCTCCATAACCCCTTCCTGTTCACTGTTCTTTCCCAATAAAATATAAAATAATAAACAACTACAATGGGAGCGGATCATTAAAACTGTTCAGGCAATAAGGACACCCAGATTTATTTTCTCCATGTCCAAGGAGCTAAACAGGACAGGTTAAAAAAAAAAAAAAGATTGGTCACGTGGAATTCATGTCATTGCGTCACCATCATAAGGATGTTAATTTCAGTCAAAAGGACAAAATGGTGGCCCTCTGAGATGACAATTGAAGAATTAATCTGTTTATTTGTTATTCAGCCAACACAATAGCTGTCAAAATGATGTGTTGTGACATGTGGCGGCACATGCATAAGATTCTTTGGGAACAAACGCAAGTTTCATTTAGTTCCACTGGTAAAAAAAAAAAAAAAAAACTTAAAAAATTTATTGTTTGTTTAAGGAAGTTGGACTGGAATAATTGCATTTGCATGTATTTCAATGGAGAGAAAAATAATTCTGAGATAGTTCTTTCTTTACGTACAGTGGGGCAAATAAGTATTTAGTCAACCACTAATTGTGCAAGTTCTCCCACTTGAAAATATTAGAGAGGCCTGTAATTGTCAACATGGATAAACCACAACCATGACAGACAGAATGTGGAAAAAAAACACAGAAAATGACATTGTTTGATTTTTAAAGAATTTATTTGCAGATTATGGTGGAAAATAAGTATTTGGTCAATACCAAAAGTTCATCTCAATCCTTTGTTATGTACACTTTGTTGGCAATAACTGAAGCCAAACGTTTTCTTTAACTCTTCACATGCTTTTCACACACTGTTGCTGGTATTTTGGCCCATTCCTCCATGCAGATCTCCTCTAGAGCAGTGATGTTTTTGGGCTGTCGTTTGGCAAAACAAATTTTCAACTCCCTCCACAGATTTTCTATGTGGTTGAGATCTGGAGACTGGCTAGGCCACTCCAGGACCTTGAAATGCTTCTTACGAAGCCACTCCTTTGTTGCCCTGGCTGTGTGTTTGGGATCATTGTCATGCTGAAAGACCCAGCCACGTCACATCTTCAATGCCGTTGCTGATGGAATGAGATTTTCACTCAAAATCTCTCGATACATGGCCCCATTCATTCTTTCCTTTACACAGATCAGTTGTCCTGGTCCCTTTGCAGAAAAACAGCCCGAAAGCATGATGTTTCCACCTCCATGCTTCATAATGGGTATGGTGTTCTTCGAATGCAATTCAGTATTCTTTCTCCCCCAAACACGAGAACCTGTGTTTCTACCAAAAAGTTCTATTTTGGTTTCATCTGACCATAGCACATTCTCCCAGTCCTCTTCTGGATCATCCAAATGCTCTCTAGCGAACAGCAGACGGACCTGGACGTGTACTTTCTTCAGCAGGGGGACACGTCTGGCAGTGCACGGTTTGAGTCCCTGGCGGCTCATTGTGTTACTGATAGTAGCCTTTGTTACTGTGGTCCCAGCTCTCTGTAGGTCATTCACTAGGTACCCCCGTGTGGTTCTGGGATTTTTCCCAGATCGGGGGAGATTATCAGTGGTCTTGTATGTCTCCCATTTTCTAATAATTGCTCCCACAGTTGATTTCTTTACACCAAGCGTTTTACCTACTGCAGATTCAGTCTTCCCAGCTTGGTGCAGGTGTACAATTTTGTCTCTGGTGTCCTTTGACAGCTCTTTGGTCTTGGTCATAGTGGACTTTGAAGTGTGACTGACTGAGATTGTGGACAGGTGTATTTTATACCGATAATGAGTTAAAACAGTTGCCATTAATACAGGTAACGAGTGGAGCCTCGTTAGACCTTGTTAGAAGAAGTTAGACCTCTTTGACAGCCAGAAATCTTGCTTGTTTGTCGGTGACCAAATACTTATTTCCCACTCTAATTTGGAAATATTTTTTAAAAAAATCAAACAATGTGATTTTCTGTTTTTTTTCCACATTCTGTCTCTCATGGTTGAGGTTTACCCATGTTGACAATTACAGGCCTCTCTAATCTTTTCAAGTAGGAGAACTTGCCTAATTGGTGGTTGACTAAATACTTATTTGCCCCACTGTATTTGTTTTGAAATGTCTTAGTACAGTGGTACCTCGACATACGATCGCTTCGACACACAATCTTTTAGACATCCGGCTTAATATTTCAATCGCCATTTGTTTTTACGTCCGATGACATGCTCGAAATACGACAATTTATGAAAACGCCAGTTTCTTTATTTACCGCAAGACGGACACACATCGGATTGATTGTGAGCGTAATCAACACGTATTCTAAGAAAGTTAGTGCTGGTGGTAAAAATATGAAAAAGGTGAAGCTTACCATTGAAATGATGAGCGTAGTGGGCACATCCGTGAACTGGCTTGACAAAACGACCGTAGAATGTCTATGATTCTTACATTATTACAGGAATTATTATATTTTACCGATATTTATTTATAATTTATTTAGGGCTTTCAAATTTATCAAGTTAAGGGGCGGTAATGAATTTTTAAAATTAATCACGTTAAAATATTTGACGCAATTAACGCATGCACGGAATGATCCGTTCATGCGTTGCCTCAAACAGTTTACAATGACGCCGTTTTAGCACATTGAGAGCGAAAAGGCAGAGAAATGCGAGTGGACACAGGCGTTCATTGGACCATATTGGCTTAAGCTTTGGCAGCCACTACTGACAGTCATGATTGCCCAACTTCCCATCATGTATTTGGGCGGAGCAAGAGACGATCTTTTTCTTAACAAGCTTGACTGAACACAACGCAGAACATATTGTATACCATTTGCAACCACGACTGACCCTCATGGTTGCCCAACTTCCCATCATGCATTTGGGCGGAGCAGGAGACGTTCTTTTTCTTAATATAAAATTACTATAACTTGCACTCAAATTTATCTTTTAAGAACTGCAAGTCTTTCTATCCGTGGATCACTTTAACAGAAAGAATGTTTTTTGTTTTTTTTAATGGAATTTTATTGTCATCATCATCAGTAACATTGACAATCATTGACATTTACAAAATGTGATATGATTTGCCCGAAGAAACCGAAGAAGACGACAAAGGCGGACGAGATAAAGCATATGCTTATCAGTTTCCCGTCCCCCATACAACTAAAGACGCACATTCAGGCATGGAACATACATCAAAACTGTAGAATAACACAGTCAACAATCTGGGTTTAGTGACAAAGCGTCCAGTCAAGCAGCTCGATTAATTTTAGGGCGTATAAGGTTATGATTTTGTCATGTCCCTGACATTTTTTCATCTGTTTGCTGTGGAACATTTTGTTGTGGCAATGTGTGTGACATGTTATCAGAGCTGGTGTGAGTAGCGACTCAAAATGCTTTTCTTATAAGTCTCTTAAAAGGATACATTGCTGAGGTGTATATGGTGGCAACATTTGGCGCACACAAGGTCACTGTAACAGTTTCATCAGACATGAATGTATGAGAAAATCAAACAACATGCTGTACATATTTTGTCCCAAGATTAATGTCTCCACAACGAAAACATGCTTATTATTCGTTTTATACAGTATCTTTTCCATATACAGAGTGACCCATAAAAAAGTTTACACTCAGTTGACTGCTTGTTCAAAAGCCATTGAAACATATCTAAATAGGTTGTCATGGTTAAGTGATACATTAAGGTCACTCAATGCAGCTGGTAATCTCTCGTCTCTACAATTCCTGTGCTTCTGCTGAAAATGAAGAAAACTTTAGCTGTACCTGAATTGCTGCGTGCCGGCGTGCGACACCTACTGAGATTGCAGCAAATCTGAGAATATCCAGATGTGCAGTCTACAAAGTTAAAAAGAAGCTGAAAGATACTAGAACAGCCTCACGAAAACCTGGGTCTGGAAGTGACGATCTGTGCGGACCAAAAAGTTGATTGACAAGGTGATATGTGGCCACCCCAGAGTCCAGATCTCAATCCCCTGGATTATAGCATATGGGCAACTGTGGAGGACAGTGCCTGTAAGAAGCCACAAACTTCTGTGGCAGCCTTGGAGAGGTCCATTGTTAGATCTTGGGAAAAGATGACAGCATCCTACATAAAGAAGACCTGTCAAGGGTTCCGCAGGCGCCTGGAGGATGTTGTGACACTTAAGGGAGGACACATTGAAAAATAGAGTGTACTGTACATGTTCTTTACAATAATGTATAATTTGTGATTCAATTCTAATTCTAAGCTGAATAAACATGGCATTTAAGTTGTATTGTGGCAGTGTAAACTTTTTTTTGGGTCACCCTGTACTCAGTAAACTAGACATTTGAATCAGGAGCTCGGTAGACACAGCAGATAATTATGTTTTTACAATCGGGGATTAGGAGTTCAATTGTAATACATTCCAGGAGATTGTCAATCATAATTGCAACACCCCCTCCCCCCTTAGATGCACGATACTTTTGTGTCATGTTATATCCGTGCAAATTAAAGTCAGAGTCTTTGTTGTCTTTAGTAGATAATCCTTAATGTGTTCAAGATTCTTGTAACTCCTGTCGTTGATAAGTTTCAGCTACCGTCCACATCCACGAGTTGTTATACTGGTCGGCTGTGTAGTACTTACAGTTATCCAGCTATTGTAGTCAGTTGGTCAAGACTCGTAATAGCTCTAATCTTCATATCCTGCGTCTTGACAAGGATCCTGCAATCCGAGACCCAGGTGTTGGCTATTTTCCCAGCTTTCTTGAGTTGACGTGCTTTTCTTGCAATTTCGGCATTTCAGCGAGTTAAGTTGTCATTCAAAAAAATCTTCGACCCTTTCAGGTGGCGGCGCTGGTTAAGCAGGGCAGTCTTGGTCTTGTGGTCTGCCAGCTTCATGAGCACCGTCGCCGGTCCTCTCCCCCCAGATGGGAGCAGAAGGCAGCTACGGATGTCCAGCGGTTCCATGTTTATTCCATACTCTTTCAGCTTAGCAATTGCCAGTTGCGCCACTGTGTCCCCTGGGCCAGGCATCAGTTGTAATCCAGAAATGATGAGCTCATTTGCTCGTCGGCACTGGTCGAGATCGTCAGCCAAAATTTCCAGCTTCTTGATGCGAACATCTCTCTCCTCGACCGCCTGCTTGAGTTTCTCGTTTTCAGCGAGAATTAAATGGAGCTCTCTGACGATTTCTTGATTCTGGTTATGAATCAAGCCAGTCAAGGAGACCTCCAACTTCTGTATGGAGGATTTTATTTCATCCAAGTCTCCAGTTTTCAAATTCTTTGGAGCCATCCTGGGAGTCGAGCTTGCTGGCCCTGAGCGCTTATCGGTTAAGATAAGAGAGTGCTTCAGAGTGCGTCTGTACGCGGCAAAGGCTGAGCAGCGAATGTTAACAATGTTAATGCCATCTTGTGGATTTATTGTTATATTAAACAAATACAGTACTTATGTACAGTATGTTGAATGTTTATGTCCGTCTTGTGTCGTATCTTTCCATTCCAACAATAATACAGAAAAATATGGCATATTTTAGAGATGGTTTGAATTGCGATTAATTACGATTAATTAATTTTTAAGCTGTGATTAACTCAATTAAAAATTTTAATCGTTTGACAGCCCTAAATTTTTTTGTTTTGTATGTGTAATTGCCATTGATAATAATACCAGCAGTATTTATTAAGGATTTAGTGAAGTTTTTCGGGCTGTGGAACAAATTAATTGAATTATAATGTATTCTAACGGGAAAATCCTGCTCGATATTCGACCAATTCGAATTACAAACAAGGTCCTGGAACGAAGTAACTTTGTATGTAGAGGTGCCACTATATTTAACTTATTGCCTGCAATTGACAACGATAAAGGTCAACTTCATATATACCGGTAGGACTGACTGTGAATGCTCATGTTTTAACGCCAATAATTTAAATAACTAACCTTGTGTCATATGTTAAAGCACCACTCTGATGGAAACTGAAGGTTAAAATGGTCGCTTTGTTAAAAACTGGGGTTCCACATAAAGTAGGAGTTTCACACACAACAACTAAGATGCAGATTGGGGTTTAGACATGCAAAGACGAGTGTGAACTGGGTCTTACACACGCCAAAAGTCTCTTTTGTTGCATGTTTAAGGAATAATACCCAAGGGTGCGTAGCACTGAATGCAGTTTGAGCGCTTCCTGCAGTCCTTTTTAGATTCCACTCAGCGCTATCAAGAGACTTCAGCTCCGTGACATTTAAGAATATCTGATCTAAGGGCGTTCTTATCGTTTACTGGCGCTTTTCTTATTCCCTCTATTTTCTTTTGTTCACAGCGCCCACCCCCCTCTCTTGCGCCGTCAGTGTTGCGTTCCACGGCTCCCCTTCCTGTCTAAATAACACTCGCGCATGCGAACACAGCGCATGCGGTGGCACCTTATTGATCGGTAGCGGGGCCAGAGGAGAAGCGCTCGTGTAGAAGTTTGTACAATTGATCTGGCACATCCCCCTTCTGCTTGTCTGCTGCTTTCTGGCACATTTTCCTACATCCATGCATATTCAGATTGCGGTAAAGGCAAAGTGGAGACGATTGTCTTCAAAGTCTGTGATTTTAATTGCGGTTGCGCACCCCAGAATAAAAGTCGTCTCTTCCGTTGTTTACCCGTAGGACGTGTCTCAATGGGACGGATGGATGTACGGGAATGTGTGTCAGTTTGCAGAGGAGCGCACTTTGCAATGAACTCGCCACGAGATTGCAGCACGCATCATTGTGCAACACTGTACAGAATCTGAATACGTGGGATGCAGACTAGTTCTTTGCATCACTGCAGTTAGCAAACGGATAATGTGTGAAGATTAACTCGTTGGCTGCCAATAATGCTGTGCGGTAGGCCTGAGCGATATTTGAAAAAAAAACTTGCTGCGATTTTTTGGGGGTTTGCGATATATTGCGACATTATATTGCGATATTAAAAAAATATACAGTATATATATATTTTTTAAAAGAAATTTTTACTAGATGACTTGAATAGCTGTTTGGAAAGACTGGATGACTCATCATGACCACAGTGTACAGTATTCCATCGTTTTTCGCGGTGAATAGGGACCAGAACCCGCCGCGATAAGTGAAAAAACGTGAAGTAGCGCACCCCACCCCATGTTTTGTGTGTGTGTGTGTGTGTGTATGTGTGCTCAGTGTATTTATTCAGATCTAGCACTGGAAAGAGATACATATAAGACATGTTTTTTCTCACTTTTTTCCCCCCAAAATGTGATTTTAAAAAATGTATATATATATATATATATATATATATATATATATATATATCAGAGGTTGCGCTAGAATTTTTCGTTGTCTGTCATTTTGACTGACAGGGTCTTAAAAATCCGGTCATAATCTATTTTTACCCGTCACTTAAATTTTTAAAATGACTATATCTTGATGCAGTCACTATATGTATATACACAATAATACAATAATACTTTATAATATAAAGTAACTAACATTAGTGCAGTCATGGATTACAGTAAGCAGGCCAGTGCTGTGTTTCCGTGTATATTTTTATTAAATTATGTATATACAGGATATATATATATATATATTTTTTTTTTCTCCCAAGTGGGACCTTCCATGATCCTAATACATTTAATAATAGTAAAATATTATATAATTCCATTATATATATTTATATATATATTAGGGCTGTCAAACGATTAAAATTTTTAACCGAGTTAATTACAGCTTAAAAATTAATTAATTGTAATTAATCGCAATTAATCGCAATTCAAACCATCTATAAAATATGCCATATTTTTTTGTAAATTATATATATATTCTGTAAAATAATTTGTTGGAATGGAAAGATAAGACACAAGATGGATATATACATTTAACATACGGTACATAAGGACTGTAGTGGGCATTTCACTCTACTGTCATTTAAATCTGTCTATGCTGTCCTCACGCCGAAGCGTTTACTTTTTCCAAAGCTAGACAGCTAGTGAACGACGCCTTAATAATCAGACTTCTTCCTTTTTCATCTGATTTATTAATTAAATGGCCTCAAACCATTGTCCTCTTTAGACCGTAGTGAAACTACAAAAAAAAAGTACACAAGCATTGCATTAGCAACAACGTTAGCTTAGCACGCTATACAGGTTCACTACACAGCGTCTCATACAAAAAATATAACATTTCGCTTATTTACATAATATGTACATTCTTTACAACAACCATACTTACGGACAAATCATGTCCAAGGATCATATAAGCACAACATTACAACGTAGGCGTCAGCCCGAGACGTCGTGCAGCCATATTGAACTGGCAAGAAAGCAATAAACCATGTCGCAAAGCGACCACAAGAGTTCGCTGTTAGACAGCACAAAAAACCTTGCTGTTAACTTACCAAAAGGCAGAATACTGTCTGAGCGGGACATGTGCGTTAATTGCGTCAAATATTTTAACGTGATTAATTTAAAAAATTAATTACTGCGCGTTAACGCGATAATTTTGACAGCCCTAATATATATATATATATATATTTAATTTATTGTTATTATTAAATAAAAATGCACGTTGATACGACGCACATAAAGGCAACTTCATTTTTAAAAAAAAAAAAATTGTTAGAAAGTTGTATGGACTTACAATCCGCTAGCTCGTTGTTTCCTGTTGTCTTCCGAAATACACCTGGGTGATGGCGCGTCAAGTGTTCGTTCATAGCCGACGTGCTACCGTGGTATGCGAGCTCAGCTTAGCAAAAAGAGTACACACAGTGGTGGCACCCTCCATATTTTCCTTGAAATAATTTCAGGCTCTGGCTAGTCTGGTCCGCTTTTTTGGCTTTATGCCGCTTTCACCGTGTTACCAATTCTGCCCTTCTTGGTAATTGGCGGCGTTTTCAACTGCTCGCCGCAGTGAGGAGTGAACCAGCGATTCACTTGATTCGTTGTCGTCCTTCACTGCATCAGTCCCTCTTTTTTCACCTCTTTTATCAAGACCATCGTCGTTTTGGGGCTTTATGAAGAAACTTCAGACACTCAGCTGCCTTGACATTTTTCCGAGTAAGGCCAACGACGTCATGCATCAAGAGAGACAATAGCTAATTAATATGCTCACTTGCCACCTTGAGGTCTGGGGTGTTAATTGCAACCTGTCAAAATGACAGATGGACTTCAGTTTTTTCCGTCACCGTTGTAAAAACCGGTCAACGACGGAAAATATTCGGTTAACGCGACCCCTGATATATATATATATATATATATATATATATATATATATATATATATATATATATATATATATATATATATATATATGTATATATAAATAAATGCTTTTTAAGCACTTCAAATGTAATAATTATGATCAGTTTTAAACATAACTGTCCCACTGAATCATTTTTAAACAAGCATAAAGTACTGTAGTCGAAAAATGCTTGGCTTTATTAAATGCTTCTGTTTACCTAACATGGCTGTGACTTTTGGAGTGACATGTAGAAATTACAAACTCCTCATAATCACTTCTGGCGTTTGTTTTATATGTCTCGAACGGCTCCACATTCTCACCCCACAGACACACACATTCATTCCAGCCCGCGCTTCTTTGCAGAAACTGTTTAACAGGTTAAACGATGATTGACAGATTGCTGCCAGGCTTCTTTGACCAGATCAAAGCCATCGTTAACTTTAATAAGCAAGTGCCGCGGTGACTGAGCGCTGGGAAAGGGGGTGAGAGAGGCTGTGCGAGCGAATGAAGCAGATCAAAGGTTTGTGGATTGGGAAAAAAAAAAAAAAACGTGCGTCCTTGCGATGGGACTATCGCGCATGCACACATCGTGATGGCGATGTTTAAACGATATATCGTTCAGGCTTACTATGCAGTGTTGTTTTTGGCAGCCCTTTTAATTTTTGTCTTAGTCTTTTGGCCGAAAATACTTACTAGTCATATTTTAGTCTATTGACTTGACTATCAGTTGACGGGGCATGGGGCTGCTCCATAGGAGGCCTATTTTCAAAAACTTCAAAATGGCAAAAAAAAAATCTCAGATTTTACGCTAGATGCACAAAAGATAATCACCTATATTTTCAGGATCAATTGCAATATTTACCATATCATAAGTTTTTGCCTGAAATAACGACTTAGGTCTGACACTATTCTTCAGTGGTTCACATTTTGGATTTCTTTGTGTCAATCGGAAACCATCAGTCAGAACGAACCAAATTCACGTGTGGAGTACCTCAAGGGTCTATTCTTGGACCACTCTTATTTAACATCTATATGCTTCCCCTAGCTCAGATCATGCAACAGTATGACAACCCCTATCACACCTATGCAGATGACACGCAACTCAACATTTCTGTCTGCCCACATGATTATAGTCACCTAGTCTCCATCCAAAAAATTTGACTAGCCATTTGTTTCTACGTCCAATGACATGCTCGAAATCCGACGATTTAGGACAGCGCTGCAGTTTCTTTGTTTTCCTGCAAGACAGACGCATGATGGATTTTTTTGTGAAATCAATCAAGATGGGCTCCAAAAAGTTATGTGCAAGTGGTGAAAAAAGGAAAAACGGATGCTACCCATTGAAATGAAGATGGAAATGTTAGAAAAATATGAGCGTGGGTTGCGCGTCCGTCAACTGGCTCAACAATTCGGCCGTAGAATGTCTACGATCTCGACGGTCCTCCTTCGACCTCCGTTCGCTAGTCTTTATAAGTTAAGGTGACAGTTATTATTGTGGTAACATCGCCAAGGAAATCGCCAGCTTTGTCAGGTTTTTAATCATTTATTTCAGAACTTGTACAACACAACATGCCTACTGTCCATCGCAGTTGACACCAAAAAAAACAGAACATTAAAAGGGAAAGTAAAACCTCTATTAATATCTATTTCACTGTCACGTCAGCCACGCAGTGCTTTCAGGTACAGCACGCAACACACATCCGGCACATGAGAACCCGATTTGTCACATTATTGCAGGAATTATTATTATGCCAATTTTTATTTATTATGTACCGTACTGGCCCGAATATGAGACAGCCCAGATTATAAGACGACCCCCTCTTTTTCAAGACTCAAGTTTGAAAAAAGACTTTTTGAACACCAAATTTTTAATTTTTATACAGAAAATTACAGTACATCCGAAACAAATGATTATAACAATGTATTTGAGAGAAAAAAGCATGTTATTTTATCTCATTCAAATCTTAATATCTGAACATTTAAATATGTAAACTAAAGTGCAATCACATTCGTACATGAATGGCTTCTGGTTTTTGAAATGTAAATAAACCAATCTATTGTGATAAAACAACAAAATTGCAATAACTGCATTAACCATCAAAGTGAAGTCTAACTGTAACTTTAGTCTTGAAACAAATCTGAATAAGGAAAAACATTGCAATAAAATAATGCAAACTGGTTAAACTTGAGAATAGCTGAGATCTGTCATGATAGAACATTACTCCTCAAGTTCAGCATTCGCTTCAATGATGTCTGGCGCCATCTAGCGTCGTTAATGGGGAGAGTAGCTAAGATCTGTCATGACACATCGCTTCAAATGATATCTGGCGCCATCTAGCATCGTGAATGGGTATAATGTCTAGACCGCGAATATAAGACGACCCCCTCTTTTTCAATGTTATTTCAATGCAAAAAACACCGTCTTGTATTCGGGCCAATACGGTATTTGTTTTGCTATGTGTAATTGCCATTTGTAATGGTACCAGAAGTAGTTTTTTGGGCTCTGGAATGAATTAATGGAATTAGAATGTATTCTTAGGGGAAAATCCTGCTCGACATATGACCTTTTCGACTTACAAACAAGGTCCTGGAACGAATTAACTTTGTATGTAGAGGTACCACTGTATTTAACTTATTGCCTGAAATTGACAACTATAGATGTCAACTTCATTTAAACTAGCAGGACTGACTGTGAAAGCTCCTTTTTTGTCAAGATATGAAGACAAATCTTACCATGTGTTTCCAAACAAGCAAGATGGAGTGCAGCCTCGCTCGAAACACATTCTAAATACCGGTGAGGAGAGTGAGGTAGAGGCGCAGCACATCTCACGAGTGTCATGACTAGAGGCGTGCGAAATTTCCGATTCTTAGGTTATTCGCGATTCGGCCGTGGAAGATTCGAGAACGATTCACAAACATCCAAATGCCGATTATTGAATTATACCAGGTAAAGCGGAAATAAAACACAGCGCGGTCTTCAGGATGCAATGAGGAACGGACCGAGGGTAAGTATCATGTTCAACTCATGCCGCTATTTAAAAAAAAAAAAAACAATAATACCTGACTGCGGCCGTCAGCAGCTACAAACAGCGCTCAGTTGCTAGTTGCTACAAACATACGGCAACATACTGCTATGGTAGATATCACATATACCAAGAACTAGATGCGAAATGACAGACTTTCCTGCGCTAGTAAACAGGCGCCATCTTAAAGCAGTAGACTTCTCTAGAAGGCTCTGTTGTAGCGAACCTAATTACTTTTATCTAAAAAAAAAACAAAAAACAAATCGGCAACATCTTAACTTGAATCTATCTTTTAATGATGAAACAGTTTTAAAACTATCACGTCGAAAGTAGAGAGAATGGAAATTATGGAATAATGGGAGTAATTTTAAACACTTTAACGGTTGATTTACAACATTAAATTAATTGAATGTAGTTCAAAGCTGCCGATACAGAATGGGGACTTGAGTATTTTATTTACTGTTTTTAATGTTAACTTGATACTGAAATAGTATTTTTTAGCCTGGGAGGATTTGTGAACAATTTTGGAACTACTGTACAAAAAATTAAAAGCGGGGGGTGGGGGTGGGGTTGCATCAATACTCGATTTATAATCGAATCGGAGCCTCTGAATCGTAATCGAATCGTTAGGTGCCCAAAGATTCCCACCTCTTGTCACGACCCAAACACTGCTACGATGCAAGCTGCATCAATATGTACAATATGAAAATGTCATGCATTGTGACCATATGATAGAAACTGTGGCATTTTCGTCTCGTCAGACGAAAAACCGCCATTCGTCTCATTATGTTCTACTTTCCTAAGCCACGATTTTAGCTAATTTCATCGTCATGAAAAAAATTGTTTGATGAAATAGTTTCGTTATTGTAAAGTCAAACTCTGAAAGATATACATGAACAAAAAAAGAAAAAAAAGTTAGCTGACAACCAGGGGTAGGGTGACCAAACATCCTCTTTTGACCAGACAAGTCCTACTTTCACGTAGTGTCCTCGTGGTCCGGGCGAGTTTTATAAATTCATAAAAATGTCCGGTTTTTATGATTTTTCACGGGACCAATTTGAAGAGAATCCCTCCGACCGCTGGGTGGCAGCAGTTGACATGGCTCCTACGAGAATGGAGGGAAGTAGTAGTTCTTCTTGTTTTTGTTGGCAGTTTACCCCTATGACGAGGCATTACCGCCATCTACTGGGTTGACGATTTGGCCACAATGCCTGAAGTTTTTTTGTTTTTTTTTAATGATAAATACGTATATAATGGCAACGGTTGACTTCTGTCAGAGCTTTGACTGTAAAATCCCGTTTGGTGTCGGATCGGCGCGCTGCCGATGACTGTAAACTTTTATAGCAAAGTTTGATTTTTGCCTCAGCTAGCTATCAGTAAGCTAAACCGCGCTAGGCATTATGGGAAACGTAGTTTTGAACTGCTACTTTAGGAAACATGCTGATTGAATAGTTTGTCAGTTTATTTCGGGTTTTGTTTGTGTGCAATCTAGAACATTGAATGAGAACATCAATTGAATGGGAATAACAATTTGTCAAGGACAATTGTCGTGATAGTCATTTATAAAAATGTTTAGTTGGCACATAGCCTACTGTGTGTATGTGTATTGACTGGACTACATTTCTATGGGTCTGCATTATATATATATATATATATATATATATATATATATATATATATATATATATTTTTTTTTTTTTTAAGTCATTATTTTTTTTCAAACTGCATTTTTCCATCCAGAGTGAGGGGGCACACTTTAAATATATTAAAATGATATAGGCATCTTTGAGTGAACTTCGAGTAAAATTCAAGTATCTTGAGGCCGGGCTGAGGCTGGGCTGAGTGTCCTCTTTTTTAGAAATCAAAATATGGTCACCCTAACCAGGGGGAACTGGGAAATCACCTGGCTGGAAACGACGCGCAGCTGGAATGGATTGGCCAATCAATCAATAAGCAACCCGAACCCATAAAAGTAGCGCAGAAAGGCGATGGCCTGATTTGGCTGTTGACACTTGCAGTCCCGGGCAGCTGGAGACATTGGCAACATGCAACCACAGAGGCAGCCGGTAAGAAGCAAAACTTGATGGACTGTTGTTCATATGTGACAGCATCGGCCATTAGCACATGGCATGTAGCTTGCCTCACCAGATGAAATGTTTGGACACACTTTTGGAGACACTGGTTTAGTATTGATGTTTAACGCAGTGTTCTTCAACATTTTCTGAGTCACAGCACGTCTTTACATTGGAAAAAAATTCACGGCACACCACAGACCAAAAACGTTCCAAAGTTTCTGTACAGTAGGCCTATATACTGTATATGTAGGATAGTGATTTAAATGCGCCACCAGGTGTCAATGGCGGGTTTTAAATTGGTTGGGAGATCAAGACAATATGTGCGTTTTGACCCTTGACTGATGCCCTAGAGTTTCCTTTCTTCTATGGATTGCATGCTAGCAGACTGCAAAAATCTGCTGCTAAGTTTGGGTGAGACATCTTTTTGGAGATATTTTTAGTCGGCGGGGTCAGGGCACCTGAGAAAGGAAGATTAAAGAGGATCTAATTTCATTACTAAGCCTTTTCTGTCACTTTCGATTTCATTGAGTCCAAATTATTGTTTGTTTTAATTAAAAGGTCACTTGCTGTAGTATTTCATAGCACCTTTAAAGCCACGCCTTGTAACTTTTCAGTTTTGGTCAATTTTAGCGACGTCGGTGGACAAAAGCGGTAGTGTTTTGCCTTAAGGAAGACTGCGTTTCCCATGATGACCTGCGCTGCATTTCCCATAAGGACCAGCGCACACCCGAACAGTGTAGTAAAATCATCAATGACTCAAAAATCAATCTCTCGCCCACCTGCAAATGGATTAAACCATTAAATCTGTGGTGCATTCGCTACTGGGCCGCAGAGAAATAATTTGTTAATAAACGCTATCTGACCTGTGCCTCTTGATTAATCAGAGTAGAGATTTTTGTACGTCGCCTTCTAGTGGTTGGCTGCCATTACTGGGGTGTTTGCAGCCAAGTGTCAACCAATGTAAACAGCAATGTTGGCTGCTGTTGGCTGTGTGCTGCGGGAGTCAACATCTTTGGACAGCTTTTTTACAGGGGATATTCTCAGTCAAGTTTTAGGAGAGGCCGCTGTTAAAAAAGGTTGATTTAGCGTATGGTGAGTTACATTTTCCCTGCACTTTAATGTTAGTTTTCAGCCCTGTTGTGCTATTTTGTATTTACTGTAATTTTCTGCCAAAATTGCCGGTCCGTGAAAAAAAGGCCCACTTCATCACACCGGTACGTGGCGCAAAAAAGGTTTGGGACCACTGGATTAAACATTTGTTTCCAGCGACTGTGTGAAGGACAAAGATTATGAATCCAGTTGTGGCTAAAAAATAGCATATGACTGTTAGCAACTGTGTGGCTTAGTATGACTAACTCCAGCGCTGACGAGTCAGGTTTGGAGGGGGTGTCACGCCAGTGAGTGAAAGCCGGGCCATTGTTTATTCTGTATATCCAGATAGCCTCCCTTTTTTTCCTCCTCAGACAAAACTTTTTTGTCTTTTTTGTTGCTCTGCCATCTTTGCAGAATTCGCGCGAGAGCGTTTGCATCGCCCATCTCAAAGTTAAATTCGTGCCAGTGGAAGCGATACAGATCCATTCAAGATATAAGAGGTGTCATTAAACTAGTTTTCAGTCGACATATTATCACAAATGTTTTAAAAATATATTTTAAGGTTGAAAAGTTATCGAGTGTTGATTAAAGTTTACCAAAAAATATCACTTGTGGGGTTTTATCAATTTTAACTGGGAAAGAATCAGCCACGAACAAAGACAAGTCATTTCGAGCATAAGCAGAGTTTAAGGGCCGAAAAGTGTCATTGCATGTAATTTCCTATATATATATATATATATATATACAGTAAGTTGTAAAGCAATAAAGCAAACAACAAAAATGAATTAAATGAACAAAAACATATTTTTATAATTGGTCAAAATTATTTTTCAAACAGATCTTGAGAATAGCACCTTAGACGGTCATTTGCTTTGCATATTATTAAAAAAAAAAAAAAAAAAATTGAAAATATTTTTTTTTTGATTGAAGCAACTTTTGGGGGGATTGAATGATTTAGACACAAATGTCCTACCCATAATATGGCCCAAACACAAAAAGGATTGCTAAAATCAAAGAAAACTCTTTAAAATAAAAATTAAGTGATCAAATGCAAATATTTGAGTTGCAAATGTTTTTTCGCATTCAAAAACTTTTTCAATGATTGAAATTTTTCTTTTTTTGATTGAGGTGATTTTTTGTTTGAAGCAACTTGTTTTTTGATTGAATAATAAAGACACAAATGTCCTAGCCAAAATGTGCCCCAAACGCAAATAAGAAAAAAATGGACTTCAATCCCAAAAAATTCAAAGAAAAATAGCTTTCAAATGCATTTTTTTGAGTTTCAAATTTATTTTTGCTTTCAAACTTTTTTTTTTCATCAAATAACGAAGACACAAATATACCTCCATATGGCTCCGCCCAGGGGATACCATTTTTGACTGGGGTAACTACATTGGCACGACACCGGCGGACAAACCATATTAAAAGGATGACTATCTTGGTGAAAAGTATAGCTGTCCAAAGCAGCCTGATTTAGAATTCCCCTCAAAAATGATGAGGGGAAAAAAAAAACAAAAAAAACGCTCATTTTCAACTTATTATTATAAATATTTCTGTAAGTTAATTTTATTGCTGACACCACGTTTTGGGGTCACCAACATGTTGTGCCCCCCATCCCCCAAAAGTCAAACTCTGCCTGTGATTTTGAGTAAGTTTTTTTTTTTTGACTACCAAATAAATTAAAAATACACTAAATCTTATCATTTTTGACATACAGTGGGGCAAATAAGTATTTAGTCAACTACCAATTGTGCAAGTTCTCCTACTTGAAAAGATTAGAGAGGCCTGTAATTGTCAACATGGGTAAACTTCAACCATGAGAGAAAGAATGTGGGGGGAAAAAAACTGAAAATCACATTGTTTGATTTTTAAATTTAAATTTATTTCCAAATTAGAGTGGAAAATAAGTATTTGATCACCTACAAACAAGCAAGATTTCTGGCTGTCAGAGAGGTCTAACTTCTAACGAGGTCTAACAAGGCTCCACCCATTACCTGTATTAATGGCACCTGTTTTAACTCATCAGTATAAAAGCCACCTGTCCACAATCTTAGTCACACTCCAAGCTCCACTATGGCCAAGACCAAAGAGCTGTCGAAGGACACCAGAGACAAAATTGTAGACCTGCACCAGGCTGGAAAGACTGAATCTGCAATAGGTAAAACGCTTGGTGTAAAGAAATTAACAGTGGGAGCAATTATTAGAAAATGGAAGGCATACAAGACCACTGATAATCTCCCTCGATCTGGGGCTCCATGCAAGATCTCACCCCGTGGCGTTAAAATGATAACAAGCACGATGAGCAAAAATCCCAGAACCACACAGGGGGACCTAGTGAATGACCTACAGAGAGCTGGGACCACAGTAACAAAGGATACTATCAGTAACACAATGCCAGGGACTCAAATCCTGCACTGCCAGACGTGTCCCCCTGCTGAAGAAAGTACACGTCCAGGCCCGTCTGTGGTTCGCTACAGAGCATTTGCATGATCCAGAAGAAGACTGGGAGAATGTGTTATGGTCAGATGAAACCCAAATAGAACTTTTTGGTAGAAACACAGGTTATCGTGTTTGGAGGGGAAAGTATACTGAATTGCATCCAAAGAACACCATACCCACTGTGAGGCATGGGGTGGAAACATCATGCTTTGGGGCTATTTTTATGCAAAGGGACCTGGACGACTGATCTGTGTAAAGGAAAGAATGAATGGGGCCATGTATCGAGAGATTTTGAGTGAAAATCTCCTTCCATCAGCAAGGGCATTGAAGATGAGACGTGGCTGGGTCTTTCAGCATGACAATGATCCCAAACACACAGCCAGGGCAACAAAGGAGTGGCTTCGTAAGAAGCATTTCAAGGTCCTGGAGTGGCCTAGCCAGTCTCCAGGTCTCAACCCTATAGAAAATCTATGGAGGGAGTTGAAAGTCCTTGTTGCCCAACGACAGTCCCAAAACATCACTGCTCTAGACGAGATCTGCATGGAGGAATGGGCCAAAATACCAGCAACAGTGTGTGACAAGCTTGTGAAGAGTTACAGAAAACGTTTGGCCTCCGTTATTGCCAACAAAGGGTACATAAAAAAGTATTGAGATGAACTTTTGGTATTGACCAAATACTTATTTTCCACCATGATTTGCAAATAAATTCTTTAAAAATCAAACTGTGGTTTTCTGGGGGGTTTTTCCACATTCTGTCTCTCATGGTTGAGGTTTACCCATGTTGACAATTTCAGGCCTCTCTAATATTTTCAAGTGGGAGAACTTGCACAATTAGTGGTTGACTAAATACTTATTTGCATTACTGTATAAAATGACCCATATTGTGATAGAATTATTTTTTCCCCCATGTCGGCCGAACACTAGCGGCCATTGACAGCGATATATACAACCAGTCAAAAAGGATTGGACGTCCATCCCTATCAATAGCACTGAAACATGATCACTCACTGCCACTGATCCATCCTATGTCGTATAACATCCAAATTAGCGAGTTAAGCGTGTCCTCTGTGACTTTTTTAAAAACAGTTTCAAAACTGTGCATCACTCTGCTGCCGTGTGACGCCTGACTGCATTTCCTCCAAAATCCTTGTATATTTGTGAAGGAGGCAAGTCTGGCGAAGGATTAGGAGTGGGGGGGAGAACAGCAAACTGCCAAAATCTGCACAGCCTGTCAAGAGTTTGGAAAAGAAAGAGACAGGAGAGGCGAGAAAAAATGTCAAGGAGGAGACTGCAAATGAGGCTTGTTTCAATAACGGGATCGATGGGGATGCAGGAAAAGATGTTGTGTGCATCGATGATAAGTGTCCATTGGCAAACACCAGACGGGAGGTTATTGAAGGGGATGTGTGTGTCTACTGGCGGGTATAGCGATTGTGTCACAGGAAATAGATGAGTTATTTTTTTCCCCCCGCAAGTTTTCCTTCCCTATGGTTGTTAGCGCTCGAAAACAATGCTCCCGGGTAGCAGCCGTGCCTGCAGAGATACATGATGTCTATTTCATTCTGGAATCAGCCTGCTGGTATATTTATTCCAGTTCCTCCTGACGCCTTGATGATGATCACTCGTGGCTACTGTACTGGTCGGGGGAATCTCTACAGGCTTGATAATTATTTTTAGGCGCTTGCCCTTTGTGTTTTTCACTTCTCTGGCCCGGGTCTTCTTTTGGAAGACGTGATTGTTGGGGACAGCCCTTCAGCAGTTGTCCATGTCACAGGGCCTTGTGAGGAGGATGCACTTTTATTTCGGCGCACACAACCTCTACATCTTCAATGATGATGAGCTACCCAGGGGAGCTCCCTTATTAACTCATGTCCTGTCGATAGTGATAAAAATATAAAAGTCAGATAATGCTCAATTTCTCCCAGAAAATGATTGCAATTACTTCATTTTGCTTGCAATGAAAAAACACAAAAGAGAATGTGGGGGGGGGGGGGGGGGGGGGATTAGATCAATCATTTTACATAGGGGTGTAACGGTACACAAAAATCCCGGTTTGGTACGTACCTCGGTTTTGAGGTTACGGTTCAGTTCATTTCCGGTACAGTAAGAAAACAAAATGCAAAATATAAATGTGCTAGTTGTTTATTACGCACTTTTGTGCTTTCAACAATAGGAACAGTAGCCTATACAAAGCTAGAATTCTGCTAAAACAGTAGCGGGTATTTAAAAATAATAATCTAACAACAATTTGCCTTTCAGACCCCACGTATTGGTCAGCTTTCTTTCTGAAAGAAGAAAAAAGTCCTGTGCTAAAGAGAAAAGCAATCCCAATGACAAAGATTTTAACATGTATTTTACAAATGAAATGCCTCAATGATTTTTTCCCCCTTATGAACGTTTTTCAAAAGCTTTATTGGTGGATTTTCTCAAGCTAAAGCGCCACACAGAAATGAATAAATTTAATTGTGTAAGCAGGATCTGTGTATTATTTTTATCATTTAATTACAGGTGTTTTAGCTCATTTCAATTTATTTTATTTAAATGGGCTATTAGGCGGCATGGTGGCTGAGTGGTTAGCACGTCTGCCTCACAGTTCTGAGATCAAGGGTTCAATCCCGGGCTTCGGCCTTCCTGTGTGGAGTTTGCATGTTCTCCCCGTGCCTGCGTGGGTTTCCTCCGGGAACTCTGGTTTCCTCCCACATCCCAAAAACATGCATGGTAGGCTGATTGAACACTCTAAATTGTCCATAGGTGTGAGTGTGTGCGTGAATGGTTGTGTGTCTCCTTGTGCCCTGCGATTGGCTGGCAACCAATTCAGGGTGTCCCCTGCCTACTGCCCGAAGTTAGCTGGGATAGGCTCCAGCACCTCCGCGACCATCGTGAGGAATAAGCGGCATGGAAAATGAATGAATGAATGAATAAATGGGCTATTATTTATTTTATTATGCGTTTGTATTTTACAAATGTGATGTAGTATTCATTTCTATTGTACATTTTATGTTGTATAACTTTAGTTCCTATGTGAATATTAGTTCCTACTTGTTTTGTTGTGGTAGGAGGGTTTTGAACACGGGGCCGTGTTGGTTATTATTACTTTAGCAGAGAAGACAACTGTAAATCAACAAAGACAACTCAACTGTGCCCCGATCTACCACTCAAGAGATCTGATGGACTCAAAAAGTGGGTTACGATTGCATATTAGTTTGAAAATCGACCAGATCCACTATATTTTTAAACGAGTGACTTCCGGTCTGCCCGGTTTGCTAGCTAGTAGTATTGACGCAGGAGGGCCGCGTCAAATAATAAACTCTGCCTTTCTTTTTGCGTGCATCGCATTGGGCCGCTTCTGGGACGCGTACTCAGGCTACGGCGCAGGTGTCGTAAATCAGGTCTTACTTGACGGCGCAGTTCTGACGCGAAAGTATAACTCTGCCTTAACACGCAGCCACACTGTGACTGGTGTGCATTGACTGATTGACTTTTAACGGCCACGTTTCACTGCGTTCTAGCGGCGGCCACGTTGTCACGCCGTTGACAGAGAAGACGAAGTAAATATAATCTACACAAAGAAACTGTAACCCGATCGACTCAGTCTCGAAAACTAAGGGTTATATTACGTCAGAAACTCGTTCGGTACTCGTCCGTTCCGAACCGAGCACCAAGTACCGAAACGGTTCAATACGGATACATGTACCGTTACACCCTTAATTTTACACAAAACTCACAAAATTAAATCAATGTCATTTTACACAAAACTCAAAAATGGGCAGGACAAAAGTATATCTACCCTTTGAAAAATCATGTGATGCTTCTCTAATTTGTGTAATTAACGGCACCTGTTACTTACCTGTGGCACATAACAGGTGGTGGCAATAACTAAATCACACTTGCAGCCAGTTAAAATGAATTAAAGTTGACTCAACCTCTGTCCTGTGTCCTTGTATGTAGCACATTGAGCATGGAGAAAAGAAAGACCAAAAACTGTCTGAGGACTTCAGAAGCAAAATTCTGAGGAAGCATGGGCAATCTCAAGGCTACAATTACATCTCCAAAGACCTAATTGTTCCATTGTCTACCGTGCGCAGTGTCGTCAAGAAATGTAAAGCCCATGGCACTGTGGCTAACCTCCCCAGATATGGACTGAAAAGAAAAATTGACGAGAGATTTCAAGATTGTGCGGATGGTGGATAAAGAATCTCTACTAACATCCAAACAAGTGCAAGCTGTCCTGCAGTCCGAGAGTACAACAGTATCAACCAGTACTATCCGTCGGTGTCTGAATGAAAAGGGCCTCTATGGTAGGATACACTGGAAGACTCCACTTCTGACCCAGAGACATAAAAAAGCCAGGCTGGAGTTTGCCAAAACTTACCTTAGAAAGCCAAAAACGTTTTGGAAGAATGTTATCTGGTCAGATAATACAAAAGTACAGGTTTTTGGGGAAAGGCATCAACATAGTTTACAGGGGGAAAAAAACGAGGCCTTCAAAGAAAAGAACACTGTCCCCACAGTCAAACATGGTGGAGGTTCCCTGTTGTTTTGGGGTTGCTTTGCTGCCTCTGGCACTGGACTGCTTGACTGTGTGCATGGCATTATGAAGTCTGAAGACTACCAACAAATTTTGCAGCATAATGTATGGCCGAGTGTAAGAAAGCTGGGTCTTCCAGCAGGACAATGACCCAAAACACACTTCAAAAAGCACTAGAAAATGATTTGAGAGAAAAACATTGGAGACTTCTAAAGTGAGTGAGTCCAGACCTGAATCCCATAGAACACCTATGGAGAAATCAGAAAATGGCAGTTTGGAGAAGGCACCCTTCAAATCTCAGATGCCTGGAGCAGTTGGCCAAAGAAGAATGGTCTAAATTTCCAGCAGACCATTGTAAAAAAAATAAATAAAAAAACAACTCATTGATGGATACCGAAGCGGTTGTTTGCAGTTATTTTGTCTAAAGCTTATGCTACCAAGTATTAGGTTGAGGGTGCCAATACTTTCGTCCGGCCCATTTTTGGAGTTTTGTGTAAAATGATAATGATTGAATTTTTTTAATTTTAATTATTTTGTTTTTTCATTGCAAGCAAAATAAATGAATGGATGAATAAAAATATAACCACCAAAGCATTTTTAATTGCAATCATTTTCTGGGAGAAATTACGCATTATCTGACAGAATATATGTATGTGTGGTGGAAAACACCCACAAGGTTGAAAAAGCAGTTTCTGTTCTTACACCCCTCTTTAAAATTAACTGCTGTATTTTAAGACAAATGAACTGTTGTGTTTGATAGAACAATATGTGTACCGTATTTTTCGGACTATAAGTCGTTTTTTTTCCATAGTTTGGCTGGGGGTGAGACTTATACTCTGGAGCGACTTATGTGTGAAATTATTAACACATTATTATGTCACTTCACATGTTATTTTGGTGTTTTGGAGAGGCACTGATGGTTTGGTAAACTTATTAGCATGTTCTTTATGCTATCGTTATCTAAATAACTAAATACTAAATGGTTTAATAAATAGCTATGCTCCATTAACATATCGGCCACGTTTGCATTTCGTTGTTCATGCATCATTTAACATTATCATACTGTACACTTATTCAGAATGTTGTTCTCTATTGTATTTTTTTTAAAAATTGCCTTTCAAGATGACATATCTGTTCTATGTGTTGGATTTTATCAAGTAAATTTCCCCCCAAAATGCTACTTATACTCCGGTGCGACTTATGTTTTTATCTTCTTTGTTTGGCATTTTATGGCTGGTGGAACGTATGCTCAGGTGCGACTTATAGTCCGAAAAATACGGTATATACTGCCGTAGCAGTTTCACGGCGCGTTATGCCCCAGGACTATTTTTAATATGTCAGTTTTACCCTGGAGACTCCCTTTTATAGCCGCTTTTGTTTCAACCCAGCCATAACAAGAAGGTAATTATATTATTTGAAATGTCTATCATTTTTAGCTTTGAATCATTGATGTCTAATATTTAGTTTAAAATAAGACTTTAAAAAAGTATTCACTTGCGTATTTTAAACTTTTAAACTAATAACGTCACAATGGAAAAAAAATAGTGTCTGTAAATAGGTCATGCATATCTACCTCATAACGATCGCTTGAATGTATTATTATTTTATTTTTTTGTTCCCGTCGCATTTTTCCCGATATTTCAGATGATAATCGATCCAAATGAAGAAGAATGGGGGGGCAACGTTTAGAAGGGTATTTTTTATACTTGTGTGTGGCCTAGTGTAGGTGTTGCCCTAACAAAGGCTATTATAACCTTTAACATAACTTAGTATATTGTTATCATAATTACTATTCCCTCTAATGTGGCAATTTAAATCAATATTTTTTTCAATTGTGTACATGTCATGCCCTACCCCTCTTCTTTCTTTATTACTATATGCAAACACCCACACACACATTTACAAAATCACTGTTTAGTAACAGTTTATTCATGTCTTATTGTATTATTTTTCACAATTTGGAAGACAATAATTTAAAAATGATTTGATCAGTACTGATGCAAAACCTGCCTATTTTGTGGAATTGCAAGAGTACACAGCTTTGACACCCTGGCGCTAACGTTGCTCAAATAATACAGTAGCGTCATTAAAAAAAAGAATGTTTACAACTAAACTGACAGTGATGACCACTTCTCTTGTATCTTGCATGTTTTCACTTCAGTAGTCAACCCTGTCAGCAGTCAAATGCATAATTTGTGACTTTTCCACTCCCAACTTTTGAGCTTCGATGGCAGTTTCAGAGGATCTGTCTTTGTTGCGTCTCACTTAAAAATAGTCACGCAATGAGTGACAATGAGCCGTCATGACATGCCAGTTTTCGGGATCAGCTCTGCCTTGAGAAAATGTCAGGAACCCTCTCGTCCGTCCGTTTTGCAGTTGAGAAAATTCTGTTTGTCAGCTTTGTCAGCGCGTTCTCTTACTACAGTGCTTTTAGTCATTGGCAGAACAAAAGGATGGCACAAATCTGCTAACCAGTGTTGTTTTATGCAGCTCTTTTAATTTTTGTCGTCGTCTTTTTGGAAGAAAATACTTATTAGTATTATCTTTTAGTCGTTTCAAAATGTCTTGTCTTTCTCGTTTTAGGCAACGAAAACTATGACATTTCGTCTTGTTTTAATCGACGATTACTCAAAATGTTTTCGTCTGTACAATTCAAACGTTTTACTCCAAAAATGATTAACTTTTTAACACCGGATGTGTCGGCGTTGACATGTTAACACATATCATCTTTGAAGCCTGGTCACGCTGTAATTACGTCACCCACCTGCCTTTGGTTGGTTTCATTTTAAAGTGCGGAAGTTGAGGTCCACACCTATTTATACTTGAAGTGAATCGGTAGTCACTCATTTTCATGGAGCGGGATTCAAAAATTGAATATATAAAACGATCGCTTCCACACACATCCAAGCAGTCCATTTCTTTCAGGAGCTTAAAACACTGCGTGAAATATGAAATACACATTCTTTTTGGTGTCATACGCAGTTTAATGCGACATGAAACTGCTATGGCAGCATATAGACCAGGGGTGTCCAAATTTTTTGCAAAGGGGGCCAGATTTGGTGCGGTAAAAATGTGGAGGGCCGACATTGGCTGACATCCTTTACGTAGAGCAATATATTTAAGGAAATGTTAGCAAGCATTCTGTGTGTCACATTTGCTTTATTATTTTTTTTAGTGCTGAAACGATGACTCGATTAACTCCAGTATTCGATTAAAGAAAAAAAGATTCGGATTAAGTTTTGCTGATCCGAGTATACGTTTAATTAAAGTGATACACTGCCCTCTAGCCTGCCTCATTTCACATGGCTGAATCCAGCTGCTCCATGTTAAAACCAACATAAGCCAAGTTTTTGTTTGAGCTTTTTTTTTTTTTTAAATGTATTGGTATATTTAGCAGTTTTTTTTTTTTTTTTTTTGTGGGAATATGTGTCCGAACCATTTGTCAAGAGCATTGTTAAAAAAAAAAAAAAAGTTAGTATTTTATAGCATTTAAGCTAGCAGACATTTTCTATGTAAGTTAGCCATTGTTCTTTTGTCAATCCTTATTTTTTATACCGTTTGAGGCTCAGCTCAGGTATTTTAATTTTTCATGTTCCTTATCCGATTACTCGATTATTCGAACTAAATAGTTCATCGATTAATCGATTCATCATCTCTTTGCAAATGAGGCAGACAAAGCTGTTGCGTATTTTAGTGAAGAAATAGTCCAATTTCCACCTATCCCTGAAGCGTCGGCCGTCGCAATCAACAGTTTTTGTTGATTGTCGCCATTTTAGAAAATTGGGAGTAAAGGGTCACACGGGGTAATGTTGCTTAGAGTGCTGCTGCCTTTTAGTGGGTAAATGAGGAGCAGCATTTAGTGTGTAAGGTACTTCATATGCTGGTAGCAGTACTGCTGACCAATATATTAAGTCTATGCGGGCCAGATGTTGATGATTATTATGACAGAGGCTGGGGGCCGGATGAAATTTGACCGAGGGCCGCATTTGGCCCCCGGGCCAGACTTAGAACAATATGTCTATATCAGACATGTCCAATGAAACACAACAGTTCTTTTTGCTTAAAATACAGCACTTTATTTTAAAGAGGGGTGCAAGAGCAGAAACTTTTTTCCTTGTCTGTGTTTTCTGCCATATATATTTCTATATTCAGTATTTTTCACTGTTGGTCGATTGTATCTAACCTGTTTTGACCATAGTATGTGTAAAGGCCAAAAACGCCTAAAGCCCGAGTTATACTCCCGCGTTGCGGTGACGGTGAAGTGATTACGGCGTCAATGAGCATTCGATAGTTCTGCGGTGAGGGAACGCGTTGCTCTGTAATTCACCGCCAAGCCACTAGAGGGGTGTGGCGTTATGTTTGTATGGTTTTGGGGCATGCTTGTTGACTTCCGCTAGTCTAGTTTAACGGAGAAAAATAAACAATGCAAGATGGAACGCTTGAATGTAAATCTTCTGCTCATTAACATTGAATGAATGTTGATCATACAAATGTTGAGGGGCAGGCGACGCAGAAGACTGTTTCGAGGCGGCCTGGCCGACTTTTGATGCCGCACAGAGTTCAAGACTCGGGTGGAGAGAGCTAGCTGTGGCGGCTAGCTTCAAACTGGCGTCGAGCACTGCGTCCAAGGTCTGCAAAGTCCTCCAGCCCGATTTGTTTTTGCCGTGTCCTACAACCGGCCAGTGGGAAGCCATAGCAGATTTCTGGCGTTTATGGAACTTCCCAAACTGCGTTGGGAGCCTTAATTTTAACGTTATCATAAAAAGCACCGAGGCACTGATGTATCGTGTGTGAACTGTCTGTTATTGAAAATTAAAGATCAAAACAACTCTTTGGACACCAAACCTGTGCTTTATTCTTCAAATACTTGAAGTGTGACCTGTAATTAAGTCACTCAAAGCAAACATATGTACACCATAAATGATGAAGTGCACCAACCAAAAATACAACATAAAGTGATCAAAAGTTGGCAGTTTTTGGCCGACTGGGTCACCGCTTCGCGTGGCCACTCGATTCCGAACACACACGTCTCGGTGGTTCTTCCATTTTTTTTTTTTTTTTCCCCCAATCGCCGACCTTGCCAATTTGCAATCATAATAATGTCTTGACGAGACTTGCTCTTCGATGATACTCCCGTCGGCTTGGTCCATTTTTGCATGTAGAAAAATGTTTTACAATGGCGGTGATTTCGCGCTGAACCGGAAACAACAGTCTGAGCGAACCAATCACAGTCCATTTCCCCCACGTCATATGCGTTGACGTGACGCTAAGGTTTGAAAAATCAATAGAACCGCTTCGGGCTACGGCGCAGGGTCGTAAATCGGGTCCTCCTTGACGGCGCAGGTCTGATGCGGAAGTATAACTCGGCCTTAAGACCATACTTGCTGTTTGTGTTGAATCGTCAAATATAAAATGTTCATTGGTTCAAAACTGCTCGTCGAGCATGTCTGGTTGTCAATGTGACATCAATATTACAAATTTTGACAAAAGATTTTTTTTCTTTTTGGCTCTAAAATATTGATAATTGGTCAGTGACCAAAACAACAGTTTGGACATGAAGGTTATGGTGTCCTGAAAAATGGGACCCAACCAGGCCATTGTGAACATTTTTTTTCCTTTGAAATATAAAGGATAATTTAAAGGCATGCAATTTCGGACAAAATAGGCTTGGGATTTAAAGTGTTAAATAAAAAAACACTTTCCAACATTTTCAAATGAACATTGACAGACAAGCACATAATGGACCTATGAAGCATGGAAATAAACTCACTTAGTACAATGTTCTTATTACTCAGTGATGTGGGAAAATATTACATTATGCTTTTGTGATGTATGATTGCCTCTGTGACATAGATTGTAACAACTTCTATTGTTTTGCACCTTGTTCCCATAGTTAGGAGACGCGCTTGACAATCTCACGAGATAACTTGTTTTGCACCATAGTATTGTTTTACTACACGCCTGGGTCCCATAGAGATAACTTGTTTTGCATCCATAATATTTACCATTTGTTGGCATCTGTTGCAGCACAGCTCATTTGTCCCATGTGAAAAGCCCTTTTTTCAAGGGGGATGAACCAAAAGTAGCTTAAATGTTTGTGATTGGACGGAGCCGTTCCGCTCGGGGGCGGAAGTTGACCTCTCCGCCTCCGGGGGGTGCGTCCTTACAAAACCGGACATTTCCGGGCGACCCGTGAGGTCCACCAGTGGGTCACGTACGGATCGCCTGGCTTTTGTCCTTTTGACGCTTTACTGGAGTGTTGTTGGTTTCCCACTCATTTGTCACGGGAAGCGATTTTCATTTCTAAGGGACAACTAGTTGTGCTGTAACGTAACGTGGTAATTCTGAGATTGACAAACTCAAATCTAGCATCACGTTCCAATTTGTTTGCTTGTTTTTGATATCTGTTTGCTTGCTTTTGAGGGGATTGTTATCAATAAATTTCATTTATTCTGCATTTTCTAATCAATAAACATCGTCTATTGAGCAAAAGTGTGCCTGTTACTGATTCACCGCGAAGCTGGAAATTTCGGAAACACTCACATTGCAAACAACTGAAGATTTGCCTTAATTACTGCTACCGTTACAAAATATGTCCTGCCTTGTGCTTAGTGTATATGGGCGAAGTTACCTTTATTTGAATCATGCAACAGTGTGTCTGTGTCTTCCGTGTGCGTGGCTGAGGCTGTGTGATTAGATCAAGTCCGCGCAGCAGCTGCAAGCGACACTGCGCTACGCCTGAATCTAATAAAGCCCAGCGCAAAGGCTCAGTGTGTTTTCCTTTGGCATTCAGTATAGCAGGGTGTGCGTAATACCTTCTGTACCAGCGCCAAATACTGGCGCGCCGTGATCCCTCGTCACCCCGACGAGTACTTCCAGGCATGGTAAAAAGTATAAGGAGAGAAAGAGAGACGAGTTGTGAGGGCCATATTTTATATCAAGTGGTAACATTAAAGTCAAGGTCTGATTTTTCATTCGAATAGAGACGTCAACTTTGTTTCCATTGCATTTTTTTTTAATTCGTTGTTGTTTTCAGCTACTGATTATTAATATAGCACCCTCTACTACAGCGGTCTCAAACCGACTCCACAAAGGGCCGCAGTGGGTCCTGGTTTTTGTTCCAACAGATCCAGCACAAACAGTTCAACCAATGAGGTTTCTACTAACATAAGCAGCACCTGATTGCAATCAACTGATTACACTTAAAAGAAACCAGATTGGTGAAAAGGTATTTGTCTCGTTTGGTTGGAATGAAATCCAGTACCCCCTGCGGCCCTTTGAGGACCGGTTTGAGACCACTGCTCTACTATAAGGCAACCGGGGTTGCCTTCACACGTATCATCGAAACCACTTGCTTTTAACTGTCATTGACAGCTAGTCATTTGGGATCAAAGGAAGACAGATATGGCTCTGAGAGAACAACATACTTGAGAAGACAGAATGTAGACTGCAGAGAGGAAAAAAAGGATATTCAACATATAGAAACAGCTTTTCCTCATCTAGAAAAGACCTCAAAGGACTCTGATGTTGTGGGACTGTAATGACTTAGCAAGCCTAATGAAAACTGGAAATGTATGTTCAGAAGATAGCACTGGAATGAAAAGGCGAGATGTTTTCAGATGGGTTACTTTGTTCGAAGCAGTGCTTTGGTAACGAAAATATTTCGTCGCTGAACAACTTTTTTCATGATGATGATGATGAGCTAAAAACGTGTCTTGGGAGACTAAAACTTGAGACGAATGCCAGTTTTCGTTTGATAAGATGAAAATGCGCCTTAGTTCCTGTCAAATGTTCACCATGTGTCATATTGTTTGGTTGTGACACTCATGTGATGTGCTGCACCACCTCCCTCCCACTCAGTTATTCACCAGTATCCGCTTGTTTTGAAACAAAAACACTTTCTTATCTTGGCTCTAGAAAATATGCCTTATTGCTTTGGTCTTGAAAGATCTGTGCTGGGTAAACATTACACAATAAATGTAACATGAACTGTTAGCATAGCGTTCGCTTTAGCATTAGCATTTAGCGTGGCGATTATAGTCTTAAACTCTTGGACGACAGCAACAAAAATTACCATACAGTTCATGGCGTCCAGGTGGGTTTTATGCAATGAAAATAGGGGTGTAACAGTACGTAAAAATCTCTGTTCGGTATATACTTCGTTTTTGAGGTCACGGTTCGGTTTATTTTTGGTACTGTAAGAAAACAAAATGCAAAACATAAATGTGCTAGTTGTTTATGAAACACTTTTGTGCTTTCAACAATAGAAACATTAGCCTATACAAAGCTAGAATTCTGCTCAAAAAGTAGCGAGTATTTAAAGATAATAATTAGGGCTGTCAAAATTATCGCGTTAACGGGCGTTAATTAATTTTTTAAATTAATCACGTTAAAATATTTGACGCAATTAACGCACTAGGCCCGCTCAGACAGATTTAAATGTCAGTACAGTGTAAGGCCAACTTGTTAATTGTGTTTTATGGAGTTTTTCCGCCCTCTGCTGGCGCTTGGGTGTGACTTGCATATGTTATGTGGCTTAATGTCGCCCTCTGCTGGCGATTCAGTGCAGCTGATTATTTGGGTTTCGGCGCGCTTTTCTGACGTGATTATATGTCGACGCGAACTCACACTAATACACAGTGCTATTCAGACCAGCTAACGTCCACATCCAGTATTCTGTGGCAGTTCTCATAGCCCCATCACACTGTTTGTGTCTAATACATGCATCGCTTGTGAGTTATATTCCTCCTTTGTTTATATTCATGAGCATTAGATAGTTCTTGATGATGTGTATTTGAATTTGTTCACATATATGGTGAAATGCAGTTACATTGTTAGATGCTTGTGAGCTAATTGGCTAGTGCTACTGCTCAAATGGACACGTGTGTGTACATTTTATGTTATTTTGTGATTTATGCAAGTTATTGACACATTGCCTTGTTATTTTCAGTTTTACAAAAATACAAGAAACGTGCTCCTGTCAAAAAGAGATGACTTCAGTAAAGCCCATGCAACTTTGCCACACCGTCTGATTTCTTTTTGGAACTTATGTTCGCTATCTGTCAATTTGTGTACTCACACACATTGAGGACAGAATAGGGCTACTAGTTTTTTTTTTTTTTTGATTGAAAATTGTACAAATTTTATTAAAACGAAAACATTAAGAGGAGTTTTAATATAACATTTCTATAACTTGTACTAATATTCATCTTTTAAGAACTACAAGTCTTTCCATCCATGGATCACTTTAACAGAATGTTAATAATGTTAATGCCATCTTGTTGATTTATTGTTATAATAAACAAATACAGTCCTTATGTACCGTATGTTGAATGAATATCATCTTGTCTTATCTTTCCATTCCAACAATAATTTACAGAAAAATATGGCATATTTTATAGATGGTTTGAATTGCGATTGATTGCGATTAATTACGATTAATTTTTAAGCTGTAATTAACTCGATTAAAAATTTTAATCGTTTGACAGCCCTAATAATAATCCAACAACAATTTGGCTTTCAGACCACGCGCATTGGTCAGCTTTCTCTTAAAGAACAAAGTCCTGTGCTATAGAGAAAAGCAATCCCAATGACAAAGATTTTAACATGTATTTTACAAATGAAATGCTTCAATGAATCTTTTTTTTCTTTTTTTTTTTCTTATGAACTGTTTTCAAAACGTTTATTGGTGGATTTTCTCAAGTTAAAGCGCCACACAGAAATTAATAAATTTAATTGTTTAAGTAGGATCTGTGTATTATTCTTATTTAATTACAGGCGTTTTAGCTCATTTCAATTTATTTTATTGAAATGGGCTATTATTTATTTTATTATGTGTTTATATTTTACAAATGTGATGTAGTATTCATTTATATTGTATATTTTATGTTGTATAACTTTAGTTCCTATGTGAATATTAGTTCCTACTTGTTTTGTTGTGGTAGGAGGGTTTTGTATTGAACACGGGGCCGTGTTGGTTATTATTTTAGCAGAGAAGACAGCAGTAAAAATCAACAAAGACAAGTCAACTGTGCCCCGATCTACCACTCAAGAGATCTGATGGACTCAAAAAATGGGTTACGATTACATATTAGTTTGAAAATCGACCGGATGCACCGTATTTTTACACGATTGACTTCCGGTCTGTCCGATACTGGCTAGTAGTATTGACGCAAGAGGGGCCGCGTCTCACGTCAAATAATAAACTCTGCCGTTCTTTTCGCGTACGTCGCGTTGAGCCACTTCTGGGACGTGTCATACACGCGGCTGCACTGCGACTGGTTTGCATTGGCTGATTGACTTTAACGCCCGCGTTTCACTGCGTTGATGTTTCTGGGTTATATACTGTCCTACCATGTTGGTCCTCATTATAGTAGAGAAGACGGAGTAAATATAATCTACGCAAAGAAACTGCAATTGCATATGAATAGTGTATAATCAAGATTTAAAACTTTTTTTCTGACTCTAAAATAGAAAAAACTTGATGGTTTAATGCTGTGCGTGTGGTACCTTTAATTCTGACACCAGGGACACTGAAAGACTGAAAACCTGAGATTTTTATTGTGCCTTTTTCAAAGCTCCTGTGTCGACCACATAAACAACAGAATGTCAAGACACTCATCCAAGGACACTTATGCTTGCTCAAAAGTGAATTAATGATCAATTTGTAAAAAAAAAAAAAAAAAAGCTGGAATATAGTAAAAACATAGGCTAAACTACATTATAACGTTAGTTTGCTAATATTTGACTGCCTACTCGTTTACTTGCCGATCACTACACAAATAGAAAAATAACTAATCTAAACTGTCAAGACCCCAGCATTGAAAGTCCAAAGCAAACACCACAAACTTTATTTTTTTTAAAAAAAGATACGTTTGGTCACTGACGCACACAAAGGAAAGTTCACCTCATGAACACACCTCACATTTGGCTGCAGTCAACTTGACTGCACGCTGCTCTCTTAACAGTGAGCATTTATTTACGTCGTATTCATGTTGCACATGCACAGTATGTTTATGAAGTCATTCAGCACCTCTGGATAATACTGAGAATCCGATTGAATGTAAAAGACCGCTTATTCATTGTTATGTCTCCAAATCAAAGGCTGCGAAGGACGCGACATAAAACAAGCCACAATTTCACAAACTGGCACAATTTACACAAGCCAAATCACAGTGAATACAAAATAAGGCAAAATAAGCTTGCCTTCAGTGTAAGCCCAGGCCAAAACGACAGACAAAACAAATCTACAATTAAACTACACCCGCTAATTAAACCCTGATCATAAGAAAGGAAATGACTAAAAGACGGCCACTACCCTGGCTTCCCACAATAAACAAAACAGGAGAAAACGGGTTGAACATAAATGGCAACTTACCCCTACTGCTTCATGCTCCTCAATTCAATTCAATTCAATTTTATTTGTATAGCCCTCAATCACAACAGAAGTCACAAAGGGCTTTACAGAGGCAATATGATACACAATTAGAAATGAAGCAACAAAGATGAATAGATACATAGGTTTTTCTAAAAAAAATTTGGCATATTGTGATAAAGTTCATTATTTTCTGTAATGTACTGATAAACATTAGACTTTCATATTTTAGATTCATTACACACAACTGAAGTAGTTCAAGCCTTTTATTGTTTTAATATTGATGATTTTGGCAAAAAAGTCAAGAAAAAACAAAAATCCCCATCTTAAAAAATGAGCATATCATGAAAAGGTACTCGAAAGAAGCTACTAACCTAATCATCTGAATCAACAAATTAACTCAAAACCCCTGCGAAAGATTCCTGAGGCTTTTAAAAACTCCCAGCCTGGTTCGTTACTCAAAACTGCTATCATGGGCAAGACTGCTGACCTGACTGCTGTCCTGAAGGCCATCATTGACACCCTCAAGCAAGAGGCTAAGACACAGAAAGAAAGTTTCCGTGCGAATAGGCTGTTCCCAGAGTGCTGTATCAAGGCACCTCAGTGGGAAGTCTGTGGGAAGGAAAAAGTGTGGCAGGAAACACTGCACAAACAAAAGAGGTGACCGCACCCTGAGAAAGATTGTGGAGAAGGGCAGATTTCAGACCTTGGGGGACCTGCAGAAACAGTGGACTGAGTCTGGAGTAGAAACATCCTGAGCCACGGTGCACAGGCGTTTGCTGGAAATGGGCTACAGGTGCCGCATTCCCCAGGTCAAGCCACTTTTGAACCTGAAACAGCGGCAGAAGCGCCTGATCTGGGCTTCAGAGAAGCAGCACTGGACTGTTGCTCAGTGGTCCAAAGTACTTTTTTCAGATGGAAGCCAATTTTGCATGTCATTCGGAAATCAAGGTGCCAGAGTTTGGAGAAAGACTGGGGAGAAGGCAAAATGCCTGAAGTCCAGTGTCAAGTACCCACAATCAGTGATGGTCTGGGGTACCATGTCAGCTGCTGGTGTTGGTCTACAGTGTTTTATCAAGGGCAGGGTCAATGCAGCTAACTATCAGGAGATTTTGGAACACTTTATGCTTCCATCTGCTGAAAAGCTTTATGGAGATTTCATTTTTCAGCACGACCTGGCACCTGCTCAAAGTGCCAAAACCATTGGTAAATGGTTTACTGACCATGGCATTACTGTGTTCAATTGGCCTGCCAACTCTCTTGACCTGAACCCCATAGAGAATCTGTGGGATATTGCGAAGAGGAAGTTGGGAGACACCAGACCCAACACTGTGGATGGGCTTAAGGCCGCTATTGAAGCATCCTGGGCCTCCATAACACCTCAGCAGTGCCACAGGTTGATTGCCTCCATGCCACGCCGCATTGAAGCAGTTATTTCTGCAAAAGGATTTCCGACCAAGTATCGAGTGGATAGCTGATATAATTAATTGAAGGTTGTCTTTTTGTGTATTAAAAAACACTTTTTTGTATTGCTCGGATGAAATATGCTAACTATTTGAGATTGGGATTTTTGATTTTTTTCTTGACTTTTTTGCCAAAATCATCAATATTAAAACAATAAAAGGCTTGAACTACTTCAGTTGTGTGGAATGAATCTAAAATCTTATGTTTATCAGTACATGACAGAAAATAACTTTATCACAATATGCTAGTTAAGTTTTTAGAAGGACCTGTACAGTGTTGAACAAAAAAGATCCAATGTGTCACAAAGTCTAGATCGAATGTGAAAGGCGAATGTATAGCGAGCAAAAACTGCTAGCGAGGAGGTACGCGACAAAGGCTGTCAAATGCGACGTCTCTGTTCATTGACAGCGGCTGATATTTGAAGCTTAGCGGCGTCCTTCGTTGGCCAATCAGTGGCAGCCATGACGTCTGCCCATTCGGTGTCGATCAGGTTACGTCACGATGGGAGGGGATGCAACCAGCTTGTGGAGGCGAGGATCAGCTAACTGGAGATGTATCAAATAAAAACAACATTTAAACGGCCTACGTTCATCGCCACAAAAGCTTCAGGAGAAAAATCTGACGGAACACATGACATAACGTTTCTAAGTAGCTAACGCTATAGCTAGATAGATGAGTCGTGGTTGCGAGTGGCAGCATTTTGCCTCAATTATAATAAGTCTTCTCTATGTAAAGATTACTACCATGGACGTACTGCTCCACTGCATACTGCAACGTTCTCTTTCTGCTTCTAGATTAAATTTATTTAAACAAAAACTTTTTTTTTTTTGAAAACAGGTGTATTTCCAGCTGTTGTAGTGCAAATTCAGAAATTCAAACTTCCGCCATCATCCATAATCATTGGTTTACTCAATCTCTGTCACTGAGAGGAATTGACAGAGCCTTGGGGTGACAGTTTAACAATGGGGCGTGGCGTGCATGCACACTTTAGCGATTATTTGACCATTCTGCCATTTTAAAAAATTTTATTTTAGTCTTGCCCCGCCTTAACTCTGATCTGCTCAAACCTGTCATTCCTAGCTTCACGTTAGATGACTGCCTGTTCTTTATCTCCTGAGGTCTAAGCGGAAGCTTCATTTGTGTGCAGCACTTGTTGTTTTGAAAGTCCTCTATAATTAAAATTGATTTAAGTTGTAACTCTGGCATTCCCACCAGAGTGGGATATGTTAACCCTTCTGTGTCCAGACTGCATATTTATGATGAGTGATTCTTACCGCCACTTTGCAAAGACAGATGTGCTAGCCTACCTGCCAAATCACAAGTGTAGAAACTTGGTAGTTATGACGTAAATTAGCCCTACTGTTGCATAATGGCGTACCGCAAGCAACACGTCACTTTTGCTCATTAATATTTATGACGTTAGCAATTGTGGCTAACGGGTAAACCTTCCATTTGTCCCTAATTGTAAATGAATGGAAATAGTGTACGAACGAGATGTTTACTGAGCTAAACGTACCAATTCTGTCTGAAAATGATGCCCCTAGTGTCAAATTCACTGGTAAAGATGTGGAGACCAGCCGACCTGATCCAGATTTTTTATCGACGCCTTTTTCTTGTGTGCACAGCCTTACGCAACTGACGATTAAATTCTCCTGTTTCAACAATGTCTTTTACCACCATATGCCCTTTGTTTCTTCTATATTATATTCTCTGTTTGTCTTACGTCTCTGACCGTTCTTGGGCGCAATTTACATTGCTATTTTTGTGTAGCGATCGCAAATGCTACTCGGTGACAGCAACGAACGAACTTTTAATTTTTTCATTAACCCATTCACTCCCAGCCATTTTGACCGTGGCAACCCCCTTCATTCCCGGCCATTTTACTGGATTTTGAATGATTTTGCAAGGCCCACAGAAAATTCTGTTCTATTGCTATATAAACATGGAACCCACCAAAAGAAAGATTACTCTTCTATCAGCAGAAAAAAGTAAGTTCATATCTTTTTCCATTCTTTAGAAATCAGCATTAGAAAATAGCTTAGTTTGAGCAATTTTCCAATTTCTGATGGCAAAACAGAGAAATTGAGCTTTTTGTGACAGCATACATTTCAAACATAACTTTGACTTTAACACAGCTATTTTTTTTGTTGTTGCTTTAGTTACATCCCAAACATCTGAATAATGTTTTCCTTTTACAAAATAACAGAAACAACAAGACAAATAGAGCTTTTGATAGCAAAGTAACAATTTATTTACACATAACTAACTGAAAGATGACGCTATTGTGGCCGCGTCAGCCAGTTAAACCTTTCCCTCATACTTGCCTGTCTCAAAAAGATGTTTTTTTTTTTTGTCTCTGCGGGCTCTGCTCGGGAGCAGCACTGGCTCAACGGCACCTAGTGGTCCCGGTCGTTCTGTTCGGTCGTCCAGCGCCTGGCATCCCGGCGTCCCTCCAGGTGTTCTGCTCGGTCGTCCGCCGCCTGGCATCCATTCGGTCGTCTTCCGCCGGCACCCGGGCTTTGCGGCTTTGCCGTCGTTGCCGTTGAATAGGGTTGCAGGTCTTACCAAATGCGCTACTGCCCTCCAGTGGCCAGTTTTATTGCTTTAAAATGGATTTTCAGCTTTGTGCTTTGGAGCTAAATTGAATCACGACCCAGAGATGTCTTAAAAAATAAAATTAAAAAAAACGTAAAAGATGCATAAATACGTCTTTGGGACACTGAAACAATTAAAAATAGAACGTATTTATACATTTTTGGGAGCAAATGAGTTAATAAGATATCTTAATTCTATATTTACATTTCCCCCTTACTGAAGTTGTTTTTTTAAAACAGAAAGGTAACAGTGGCAGTCAGATACCATTTTAAAAAAATTTCAGGTCATTCATTGTCAGACTAGCACAGGAAAATGCCCAGCTAAAAAATAAGTAAAACTATGAAAATGGCTTACCTCTTCATCCTCTAAAGGACCATGGACCCCAACAAAATGTTTATTGCATATGAAATGTGAATGGCTTCCCCTTACTGGTGTAAACTGGTCTTTTGCACATCAGCACAAGTTGATCCATTCTTCATTTTTCCCCTCAGTTTTTGGTTTCGGGAAACGTATGAAAAAAAACATCCTTCATAAGTCGTAATGTCTAGTCGTTTCCATAAGTTCCATAGCAGCAGTGTTTGATCGGCATGTTTTTTTGAAAGATTACCGGAGAAAACAAGCAGAAATAACATGGTTTGTATGTGAGGGCGTGTCAATAATGTCCCACTTCTGCGTTACAATGGCGACGTCACGCTCTAAAAATACGCTATTGTGGATGTAAGAAAGGTTCGCCCACAATAATAGGCAGATAACAAATTTGTATTTCACACTTGATTGGTCCACAGAGACCCAACTATTTGTATACAAGGATTTAAAAAGTCAATTTTCTGTAATATGTGACCTTTAAAACTTGCACAATTAGTTAAAGGTTAGGATAAAAGTGACAATTTGAGCTCAGAACTAATTCCTTCACATTATTTCCCATGAGTAGAAATGGAGTTTCTGCTAAAATGTTTCCTCTATAAAAGCAGCTGTTTTATTTAACTTTTCATTTTTTAACCTGTCACACGGCTGTGATGAATAATCTATCACTTGTTTTAATTGAGTCATTAGCCTCTGTAACAGCAGTGTCATAGCTGAGAACGTCTTTGCGATTCGGGTGAAAGGAGGCAACCACACATGTTGATTTGGAGCCACAAGTTGCCCATTAAGTGAAACTTGTTTTTGTGTGTGTTCGAGTGTTACTGTGTACCGAGGAGGAACGTGGCGTTTCCCGAGTCGGCGGCGCGTATGCGCACCAGCCTCCGCGCTGACACTCGCGCCACGACACGCTGCTCTGCAAATGTCACTCGCATCCAATTAAAGGGTCGACTGACGCCACAGCCCCCCCCAACAAACACCTCCACCCTCTGCCCATAAAAGTTTTGCTGTTTTCACGTTTATTTTATTGTGGGGGGGGTCATTTAAGGGTCCTCGTAAGCCCTCCTGGAGGTATTTTAGAGGTACGTTTCTCTCGGGTCAAATCTACTCTTGTTAAACAGTTACTCTTGGGTCCCACCTACACACTATTGTTATATTTACAGCTTCGCCAGTGTTTGAGTGCTCTCGTCTTAGGTTTATTGGCCCCTAAGCAAATGTCGCAGTTATCCATCATCTCGCCCACGCTGCTCAATAGCAATGTGCAATATCTTAACAATCATCAGTGCGCGATGAAAGATGAGAAAGGAACTTTTTGAGCACTATTTCTGTCCTCTGTGTTGTCATCGACAGCAGACGGTGAAAGCACTGTTGCCTTGGAGATTAAGTTGATTCAACAGTCTAAGCCCCTATACAAAGCATATACAGTGCATATACTGTACATGCAATAACAACAAATCTGTCATCGCACCGGTTTCTATCATTGCCTCATTTGCCACCATAACTTTTAAGTTTAGTGTAGATTGACAACTCTACAGCTAATGGGTGGACTGTAATCATTCACTGCCTGTCCTTCCATTTTAAAGGAAAGGGACGTCTATAACTGTCAATGGCAACTAAATAGGTGTTTTCCGAAGTTTCCAGGTTCGCGGTGAATCAGTAACAGGCACACTTTTGCTCAATAGACGATGTTTATTGATTAGAAAATGCCGAATAAATGAGTTTTATTGATTACAATCCCACAAAAGCAAGCAAACATATCAAAAACACGCAAACAAATGGTCACGTGATGCTAGATTTGAGTTTGTCAATCTCAGAATCCCCGCGTTACGTGACAGCACAACTAGTTGTCCCTTAGAAATGAAAATCGCTTACAAACGAGTTGGAAGCCAACAACACTCCAGTAAAGTGTCAAAAGGACAAAAGGCAGGCAAGTACGTGACCCGCTGGTGGACCTCACGGGTCGCCCGGAAATGTCTGGTTTTGTAAGGACGCCTTGTATGACTGAAGTGCAAACTCGTCTGACATGGATAAAGGACAGCTGCGCTCTGGTTTGGCCCACAAAAGGCTGTAAGTTGTTTCAGCTAATATTTGTTTGTGTATGCATTCGTAATTAAGTTTAGAGCTACAGTTTGTGGAGTTATATGTGAGAGATTTGCTATGAGAAATGTAAATACGTTAGCATTTGTAGCATTTAAGATAGCGGATTTTTGTTAGGCAAATTAGGCTAATTTACGAAATTTACATTCCGATCAGACTAAATGGACCTTTGAACACCAATTGTTTTGTCAAGTGTTTTATTGTTAAAATGTGTGTTGTTTTGAACATAAGTATACATGTGTTTTACAGATTTACAAATTGTCAAATAGGAAGGAAGTCAAAAGCTCAAAATCACAATTGCCTTGTTTGCTGTCTGTCAACTTCACATTTATTGAGGACTGAACAGATCATATTAATGAAGTAAAGTAAAAAATAAGATACCGTAAGGTAAAATAACATACTGATTACGTGAGGGAAAAAAATTAGGAAAAAGAACTACTAGAGACAACATAGCGGACGAGACTACAGCCGTCGTAACCCGGGGACTACCTGTAGTCTGGGTCCGCTTAGCGACGCTCCATTCTGAATGACGCAATAAATAAGTTTCTATTTTAATTAATACGAGTTCCGCTCAGCTCTAATACTGCTCCGCTTGAGTCCGTCCTCTCTGGTCTGTCAAACTGAAAATACAGTCGAGGTCTATTTTCTGCTTTGTCAACCTGCGGACAATGCACAAAACCGGAAATAGAACATGCTCTCTTCCATTTTGTGCATGCGTTCCCATGTGTAGGGACCAGATGAGAGACTTATGCAGTGGGCATTGGGCAACACAGCCCGCAGGCGGTCCGCAACGAAGCGGAGCTGTGATGGGCTCTGTGGGATTTCAGGGTTACTCTCCTCTTCCTCTATCCAGGCATCATCCTTGGGCCCCGGCACAGCTTGCCGGCTCAAGGCCTTCGAGGTGGGGTGTCACCCCTCCAGGTGGGGAACTGCCATGTCTCCTTTCGATTTACATTCTCTCATTCATCTCCTCGGTTATCACTCCCCACATGGTGTCCACGGGTAAATATACCATAATTTTTGGACCATAAGGCACACCTGACTATAAGCCGCCACTCACCAAATTTGACACGAAGACTGCATTTGTTCATAGATAAGCCGCACCGGACTATAACTGCAGATGTCCTAAAGGTTTTAGCCGGGACATGGCATGACACTGCCATGAGCATTAATAGATGCTTATGACGGATGTTTTGACGGTGTTATGACAATCTTATGACACAGCTGTCAAATAAAGTGTTACCAATTAACCCAAAATAACCAACAAATAAGCTGCACTTAACTATAAGCCACAGGATTCAAAATGAGGGGGAAAAAGTAGCGGCTTACGAAAATTACGGTACTTGGATAATGCATAGGCATTTAACAATGTATGTTCTGTTGTGGTTTGTTCTTCTCTTCTACTGTGTTTTCTTCCTTTTTGTCCCCCCTATACCCTTTCCTGTTTGCCAATTTCTCCTTAAAAAAGTAAAACATAATGAACAACCACAATGGGAGTGTATCAAACTCCCATGCGATACATCAAAACTATTCAGACTTTAAGGTAAGGTTAAAAAAAAGGTAATAATTCACAGCCCCCCCCCCCCCCCCCAAGGTGTGAGTTTCACACTTAATTCATTTGCTCCCAAAAACGTATAAATACGTTCTTTTTTTGTCTTGTAAAAGTCTTTTTTTTTTTTTTTTTCCCCACAAGAGACATCTATAGGTTCTGATTCAACTTAGCTCCAAAGCACAATGCTGAAAATCCATTTTAAAGCAATAAAACTGGCCACTGAAGGGCAGTAGTGCATTTGGTAAGACCCGCAACCCGATTCAACAGAACGAACGGCTGGGGTGCCGGCGGAAGACGACCGAATGGACGTCCAGGATGCCAGGCGGTGGACGACCGAGCAGAACGACCGGGATTGCCAGTGCAGCGGACGATGCTGTTGAGTCCGTGCTGCTCACCGAGCGGGGCCCACGTCGCCGTGCTCGGCCACTCGCGTCCCCCGCACCCTCCAGTGTCCCGCCACTCAGCCGAAAATGCGCACGGCCAAACCAGGTGAACTCCGCCACGAGGCAGTGGTCACCACAAAAGAAAGACTAAAAAAAAAAATCCATCTTTATGAGACAGGTGGGGATGACGGAAAAGTTTACCCCGGCTGTCGCGGCCACAACAGTGTCATCTGTTATGTGTAAATTGTTACTTTGCTATCAAAAGCTCTATTTGTCTTCTTTATTTTGTAAAAGAAAAACAATATTCAGATGTTTGGGATGTAACTAAAGCAAAAATAGCTGTGTTAGTCTGTTATGCTTGAAATGTATGCGTTTACAAAAAGATCAATTTCTGTTTTTTCATCAGAAATTGGAAAATTGCTCAAACTAAGCTATTTTCTAATGCTGATTTCCAAAGAATTGAAAAAGATATGAACTTTTTTTTCCAGCTGAAAGAAGTCTAATCTTTCTCTTGGTAGGTTCCATGTTTATATAGCAATAGAAGAGAATTTTCTGTGGGCCTTGCAAAATCAGTCAAAATCCAGTAAAACGGCCGGGAGCGAAGGGGGTTGCACCGGTGAAAATGGCTGAGAGTGAAGGAATTAAGCTATTATTACTAGGGCTGTCAAAATTATCGCGTTAACGGGCGGTAATTTTTTTAATTAATCACGTTAAAATATTTGACGCAATTAACGCACATGCCCCGCTCAGATTAAAATGACAGCAGTGTAATGTCCGCTTGTTACTTGTTTTTTGTTATTTGGCACCCTCTGCTGGCGCTTGGGTCCAAATGACTTTATGGGTTTGGGGAGTGAGCATGGTGTAATGACATCAACAATGGCGAGCTGCTAGTTTATTTTTTGATTGAAAATTTTACAAATTTTAATAAAACGAAAACATTAAGAGGGGTTTTAATATAAAATTGTCAGGAGTACGCGGGCAAGCAGGTGGTGTGGACCCAATTGCAGGGAAACAAAAAGCAGCAAGGCAGGTGGTGATGAACTAAAAAAAAAAAAAAAAAACGTTTTAATAACAACTAACCAAAAGCACAAAGTACAACCAAAAGGACTGGGGATCAAAAAGGCAATGTTCAAACCAAAACTTACTTAAACATGAGGGCTTGGACAGGACTTGAAATTGACATAGACATAGACAATGACGCAACAAGGAGTGAAAAGAAACTGGGAGCTTATATACACACCAGGGCTCGCGTTAACCGAATATTTTCCGTCGTTGACCGGTTTTATAAAACGGTGACGGAAAAAACTGAAGTCCGTCCATCATTTTGACAGGTTGCAATTCACACCCCAGACCACAGGGTGGCGAGTGAGCATATTAATTAGCTATTGTCTCTCTTAATGCATGACGTCGTTGGCTATTCTGTCAGAATATTGTAGCGTCACTGGGGTCTGGCGGCGGCACTGTGATTGACACATCAACGCGAGGTTCTTATTGGTGCACCCGGTGTGCCAGCGCGTCATCCAATTGGTGGACTGGATTGCCACCTGTGTATAGACCCCAATCACATGACGTCACAACTCCGCTCCCTGACTGGAGCCGCCATATTTTCCGTCAGCTCGTCGTATTTACACATTACCGCTACGTACATGCCTCCTATTACGGCGTGTTTTTCTGCTCGTTAACATTAATAATCAAAATGGTGAAGGCGTGTGTGGCGGTTGGTTGCAGTAACAGAGAAGATAGACGGAGAGACTTGAAGTTCTACCGTATTCTGAGAGACCCGAAGAAGAGAGCGAGATGGACTGCTGTAATTCGACAAGAAATCTGGGCACCAAATGATCACCACAGACTATGTAGTAGTCATTTTATATCCGGTAAGATGCATTTGATATATATTTAGAAGATTTTGGGCTGACAACCTCAATTAAGATCATTGTGTGATGTTGGTGATTGGGGCCTATATAGTTGCCTTTTTTTCTTTGGGGGCGGCGTTGTTGTTTTGTTGGTGTTGTTGGCGGTAAGCAGAGTAAAAAGAGGGTGGAAAAATACGACTTCCGTGTCTAATTTTTCGCCGCCAAGCAAGCGTTACAATATTAATTAAAAATGAATGAAAAGTAAATACTATTGAATATGTCATCATCATTTAAAAAATTTAAGTGATGGGTAAAAATAGATTATGACCGGATTTTTATCACCCTGTCAGTCAAAATGACAGACAACGAGAATGTCTAGCGCAACCTCTGATACACACACAGACAAAGGGTAACGACACAACGAGGAACAGGTGAACACAGGAGGATGCAGATTGGAGGATACACTGGGAGGAGGTACAACAGGTAAAATCAATGGGCAATCACAGGGACAAGTCACACTAGGAGAAAACCAACACAAAACCTAACAAATTTCTACAATTTGTACTAACATTTATCTTTTAAGAACTACAAGTTTTTCTATCCATGGATCGTGTTAAGAGAATGTTAATAATGTTAATGCCATCTTGTTGACTTGTTATAATAAACAAATAGAGTACTTATGTACCGTATGTTGGATGTATATATCCGTCTTGTCTTATCTTTTCATTCCAACAATAATTAACAGAAAAATATGGCATAATTTATAGATGGTTTGAATTGCGATTAATTACGATTAATCAATTTTTAAGCTGTAATTAACTCAAATATAAATTAATCGTTTGACAGCCCTAATTATTACCTGTCGAAATGTTTGCGATAGACATCCCATCCATTTTGGATGAGAGTGACTGGCAGCGATCAAATGATCATGAATGGCTTCAATGGCAGTGAATCAGTTTTAGAGATTCCACTGGATGTAATGTGTGAGCAAAAAAATCATAGGTCAGGTACATCGGTGCTGTTGTTCGAGGTGTCTCGTCTTGGCTTCCTGTCAGAACAAAAAGAGGTTATTGACTAGGGGGTGAACGTGTGCTCTCACAAATCCCTCCTTTGCCTCAACTTCCAACTTGCCTTCGGTAGTAATTGTGGCACTCTGCCACTCTTAAGGGGAAGAGGACGATTCAGCAGGCGTAGCGTGCAGGGCTCACTGTCTGTTACCACATGAGTTCCTAATTGGCGGGCTAACGACATGAGACGCAGCTTGCATCCGCAGGCACGTTCAACAGATGCCAGGTCCTGCTCCTGTCCTTTTCTTCGTGATGGAAAGGCATGCGCGCTTTCACACTCGCGTTAAACTCATTAGTACGACACACTGCGCCTTGAAATGAAACTCCTCTAAATGATTTTAGCTTCAGAGTATTTCTGCTTTACTCCCCTCACGTCCCCTCTTATGTTTTAAAGAGGCCAGACCTTTTATCTGACCATCAGAGGGGTTTTAACTCCCTAAAAGCAATGTGATGTTCACTCTTGCTTGTTCACTATCCTACCCAAGTGAAAGGAGCTGAACACTACATTATGGGCTAATGTCTGGCATGGCAGTGGCTTCTACACGGGTCAGTGCATAATGCCAAGTAAATGTTCCGTCTGACGTTTATTTAGAGCTTTTCATTTGAACTATTTCAAGGTTTCTGTCATTGCAGATCTGTCCGTCTCTCCTTTTTCTTAAGCAATGGTTCTCAGACATTTTACAGTAAGTAATCGCTCTCCAACACAGCCAACATTGACTCATGAGCTGCCATTGACGGCGCCAATTTCTCAGATTTATCAATAAGAAGTCATAAGCGCTACAGGAATAAATTTAAAAACTGAAAATTAAATAATCCATGTTATTGCTTTAACCCTTCATGCACGAATTGTCTTTTTTGCGGTGTGCATGGGGCCCCAGGAATTTTATGCTTGGAGCCTAAGAGACCCTAGAAACCCACGTCATCGCGAAATTCGTTTTTTTTAACTCTGTGACCTTGGACCTCATAACCCCAAAATTTAATCACTTCTTCTGTTTCCTATTTCGAACATATCCTGCAAGATTGATTATAATCCCTTTATTTGTTCTTGTGTTAGCTTAAAGTGCCTGTGACACAAAAAAGCATGTTTATTTCATAATACACACGGTATTTTATGCTCCTGAATGAAATGGACCACTTGCATGTGTGAAGAAGCGATCGATATACCATGGGGCAAATAAGTATTTAGTCAACCACCAATTGTGCAAGTTCTCCTACTTGAAAAGATTAGAGAGGCCTGTAATTGTCAACGTGTGTAAACCTCAACCATGAGACAGAATGTGGAAAAAAAAAAAAACAGAAAATCGCATTGTTTTATTTTGAAAGAATTTCCAAATTAGTGGAAAATAAGTATTTGGTCACCTACAAACAAGCGAGATTTCTGGCTGTCAAAGAGGTCTTTCTTCTAACGAGGTCTAACGAGGCTCCACTCATTACCTGCAATAATGGCACCTGTTGTAACTCGTTATCGGTATAAAAGACACCTGTCCACAATCTCAGTCAGTCACACTTAAAACTCCACCATGGCCAAGACCAAAGAGCTGTCGAAGGACACCACAGACAAAATTGTAGACCTGCACCAGGCTGGAAAGACTGAATCTGCAATAGGTAAAATGCTTGGTGTAAAGAAATCAACTGTGGGAGCAACTATTAGAAAATGGAAGACATACAAGACCACTGATAATCTCCCTCGATCTGGGGCTCCATGCAAGAACTCACCCCGTGGCGTCAAAATGATAACAAGAACAGTGAGCAAAAATCCCACAACCACACCGGGGGGACCTAGTGAATGACCTACAGAGAGCTGGGACCACAGTAACAAAGGCTACTATCAGTAACACAATGCGCCGCCAGGGACAAATCAAATCCTGCACTGCCAGACGTGTCCCCCTGCTGAAGAAAGTCCACGTCCAGGCCCGTCTGCGGTTCGCTAGAGTGCATTTGGATGATCCAGAAGAGGACTTGGAGAATGTTATGGTCAGATGAAACCAAAATAGAACTTTTTGGTAGAAACACAGATTCTCGTGTTTGGTGGAAAAACAATACTGAATTGCATCCGAAGAACACCATACCCACTGTGAAGCATGGGGATGGAAACATTATGCTTTGAGGCTGTTTTTCTGCAAAGGGAGCAGGACGACTGATCTGTGTAAAGGAAAGAATGAATTGGGGCCATGTATCGAGAGATTTTGAGTGAAAATCTCAGCAAGGGCATTAAAGATGAGACATGGCTGGGTCTTTCAGCATGACAATGATCCCAAACACACAGCCAGGGCAACAAAGGAGTGGCTTCGTAAGAAGCATTTCAAGGTCCTGGAGTGGCCTAGCCAGTCTCCAGATCTCAACCCCACAGAAAATCTGTGGAGGCAGTTGAAAGTCCGTATTGCCCAACGACAGCCCCAAAACATCACTGCTCTAGAGATCTGCATGGAGGAATGTGCCGAAATACCAGCAACAGTGTGTGAAAAGCTTGTGAAGAGTTACAGAAAACGTTTGGCCTCAGTTATTGCCAACAAAGGGTACATAACAAAGTACTGAGATGAACTTTTGGCATTGACCAAATACTTATTTTCCACCATGATTTGCAAATAAATTCTTTAAAAATAAAATGACGTGATTTTCTGTTTTTTTTTTCCACATTCTATCTCTCATGGTTGAGGTTTACCCATGTTGACAATTACAGGCCTCACTAATATTTTAAAGTGGGGCAACTTGCACAATTAGTGGTTGACTAAACACTTATTTGCCCCACTGAATTTATTCAATTTTTGAATCCCGCGTTTTCGAAAATGAATGACTTCCGGCTTCGGTCTTGCATTGAGGAAGAGGGCGCTGTGACGTGTACGAATAAGGAGTCCTCTTCACTATTCAGCCGTACTGTATGAGAAGGACTAAGGATTTAGCTGATTTTGCGGATTAATACGTTTATTTTTCGCATCACGCTAGACAAACGGCGGCAGAAAAATCTTGCTGTATGAGGGAGAGGTTTGTGCGCCTTTTTGGGGTTTCAAAAGGTTCCCATTCACCGGCGAATATTGCCCAAAACAAGCCCTACAACTGTTGGACCATGGGACTTACGAAAAAGTGAGTAAACATCGTGTTTTGTATTATGTCAAATACTGGGATCATTTTAATATGTAGGTGGCTGACATGCTCCTTGTCCCCTCGGCCGACGACTGGTGGCTTGTCGCACATCCGCCCGTCGGGAGAGCACTACATATACTCGGCTTATTGCCCTCTTCGTGTGCCCGTTCTGTCAAATTTTTCGACCGATCAGAAATTGCAACTATGTTAAAAATAGCCGCGACTGCAGCGATTACAAAGGAAACACTACACACTCACCTTTAAATAAAGGACTATTTACGTTTGATCATTGATGGGAATGTAAAAAGCTCTCCTCATACACATTACCTGCACATGTTAACTGCACAACAACTGCAGCCACTCTCGTATGACTGTCGCTGTTTACGTCTTCACCGTGTAGTAAAGCATTATTTTGCCATATTCGTGTTGACCATTTGGCAGCTACACGCTCCTCTGACGTCGGCCGGTTTGTTCGGCGGTCATTGTCCAACTGCTTGCCCCGGCGAACTCTCCTGTCCGTAGTAGCAGGGGAACGAGCTCTAAATTGCTCTACGACAGGGGGGTTGCCGATCGGCGAAGACAACAACCCAGTCGTCATGGGAAATGATCCGGGCTAGTTATGTGTGATTTCCCGCTTCGAAGACTTTGAAACATCACTCGGTTGGGGTTAGCATGTCGACTAGCTGTCACGCCTCTTGGTTTGTTTATTCTCCGAAGCCGGGGAAGGGAAATGACATAAGCCCGACTTAGGTGTCATAAAATATCGTTCGGGAGGTGCGACAGTAAAGGTGAAGTCGACAGTTTTGACCTTTATGGAGTAATTTTGCCTTGTCTTCTTGAATAAATGCATTTTTATTATTTCATATTCGATTTAGCACAAGACTGTTATTTGTCATGACCATGCCATTTAGCCATTGGGGAAAAATACTTGGACACAAAAAATATCCTGTAAAAATATTGGAGTAGAGAGACTGAAACAATGACATTTTGCGGCTCTCTTCGTCGCGTTTTCCTCTTTCTGAATAATTCTATTGGGGACGCTAGAGCCCTATAATAGGCGTGGCTAACCAGCGGATTAAAAGACTAATTTCTCTTCATCTGCGCTTTGCTAAATTTTTTTATGTAGTCGAATGGTCTCAAAATATGATTCTAATTCATATAATAATGCTATTTAAGACTTTTTTTTTTTTTTTTCTCCTGTCGTACGCACTTTAACCCTTGAGAGTCGAAGGACGCGCCGGCGCGTCCTCAGCGCACATCGTCTTTGAAGCGCCCTCACGTTTTAATTACGTCGCCCACATGCCGTTGGTTGGTCTCGTTTTAAAGTGCGGAAGTTGCGGTTTACTCTCGTTATTATTTGAAGTCAATCGGCCAACTAAAACGTGAGATATTGTCATTTAAGTTTTACAGTTTTACTGTCCTCTCAAAAAAACATTAAAACACTGCATGGATCATTTGTTTATGTCTATATTTCCATCATTTCTTGTCCTTTTTCAAAACGGAAGCTCCATGAAAAAAAACACAAATCAAACTAACCCTTTCGAAGTCACAGTGGAAGCACAAAATGCGTTTTTTTTTTAATTTATTTTTTTTTTTTATAAATATAACTGCCGTGCGAGGTTCCACCGAACAAGAGGAAGGAGTGTTCTGAAGCAGCGAGGTGGCGAACGACGGCCGTTTGGATCGAGCAGCGACTTTGTGTGACTTTGAGAATGAACGGAAAACTAAATTTAGTTCAAGCAATTGTGCTTTTTAATCAACTTGAGGAAGAGGATGGTCCAAATTCGTCATCATCGTCTTCTTCGGAAGAGTCCTCGAGTGAAGATCGTGACGGATTTGAACACGTGGGTGACGCCATCGACGAGCAGAGGTAAGCCAACTCACTTTTTTTTTTTTTTTATGCAGAAAAAGTTTCTTTTGATATTGCAAGACAAACTTAATTTTGATGCAATATAAGTGTGTGTTTGTGTATATAATAATAAAATGTGCATATCAGATCAAAGTCGTACGTGCACTGTGTGTATCCCAGGCAGGAATTTATAATTTGTGGTCTTTTTTTCTATATGAAGATTAGGGATGTATCACATATTCAGCTATGGTATTCTTTCTATTGTCATACATATAGATTTCCATTATTATTTATTGCTGTATATATTTTTATTTTATACTTTATTATTTTCATAAATACTGACTTTTTTTCATGTACATTTATAGTGACAATGAAAGTAAAGTGAAATGAAAATGGAAGGGTGGAAAGAGGACCGACACCCTATGGAAGTGTGGGCTGTGTGATGCAGCCCTGTGTCTAATTCCAGGACGAAACTGCTTTTCGGAGTGGCATGCCTAAATAAAATCTAACTTGTTTATTGTAAATATTTTTGAAAATACTTTTTTTTTCAATGTTATATAGATGTATATATTTTTTTCCCCCACAATGTCTTCTCAATTTGTGTATATAAATGTGTGTTCAAGAAGCTTGATTGTGTGTACATAGTTTTCATCAGGGGATGGGCCGCAATACCTAAACTCATAAAGAGATGGCCTCTAAACACTTTTTGTGTTAGATGGTATATACTTTTTCACTGTTCTTCACTGTTTGTTCTGCTGTATATAACCTGTTTTGACTAGAGCATGTATAAAGGCAAAAAACGCCTATGGCTGTACCTGTTGTTTATGTTGAATTGTCAAATATAAGACTATTTATTCTAAATTTTTTTGGTTGAATGTTCATCCTAACATGTTGATATAAATATTACAACGTTTCAAAACGGTTCGTTACGCATGTTTGGCTGTCAATTGGACATCAATATTAAAAATTTTGACCAAACGATTTTGGAATTTTTGGTCTTTTTGGGCCCAAAATGATGATTTATAATTGGTCAGTGAAGGAAACAACAGTTTGGACATGAAGTTCAAGGTGTCACAAAAAAAGGGACCAAACCAGGCCATCGTAAACAATTCTTTCTTTGAAATATAAAGGCAACTTCAAAGGCATGCAAAATCAGACAAAATAGGCCCAGACCTTAAAGGGTTAAAAACAAACATGAAAAAAATAACTGACACCTCTGCAGTTGAAAATAGAGTTCATAAAAAAGATGGTACTTGAGGAACACAGTGTGCTTCACACGGAACACTTGAATGGCAACCAGAGTTCCAAACCGTCCATAAATGTATCACAAACAGTGTGTGCTTAGGCCCTATAGTACCTGCTTGCAGATATATTGTTATATACAGTATTACTTAAAGTTTAAAGGAACAAACTTGAAGTATAAAACTAGCCGAAGTCACAGAGGGTCAAGAAGTGTCGGTCAAGTGTCTGGCCGGTCCTCGGCCTCCGTCAGCCTCATCCATCAGCCTGCCATTCTTCAAGGTGTCAAGTTAGTTAAGATGTTTACGACAACAGAGCCTTGACACAATCAGTTGGGTGGTAGGATTTATTTCGGCTTTATTGAATGTATTTTGTTGCATTGTGTTGTGTTGAATGGGAAGGACTCAGAAATCCGTGTGACTAAACGGTGTTCTTTGGTTTAATTTAACAGGACTTAAAAAAGAGATGAACATGTTAGGATGATAGACTCAAGGTCTTTATGAACATTGTGTTTTATTTGAATCCTCACTTGCTTCAATCATGTTGCCCTCTATATCTGTTATTAATCCAATGTGTTTATGGAGCCTGCTTGTCTTTTCTTTGTCCTGGATCACTGTCAGTGTTATACATTATGTGCATTTAGATGAGTTCAGACTTTTATTTTAACCTCTTACAGGGCAAGTGAACTGTTTTTTTGGACCATTAAGAAAAACGTCATGTGCCTGATTAATAACTATTAAAATGAATAAACACACAAATAAACTCTGGGTATGCCCCTAAAAGCATTCTAAAGTTGATTAAAAAACAAATATATTTGTTCGTATTTAAAGCAACACTTGTTAACTTTTCAACCTTTATAAAATATTTTCATAACATTTGTTATATGTTGTATGACACCTCTTTTTAAACCTGTCCTGTTCAGCTGTTGACACGGAGAATGGAAGTCTAAGTGTCTGGTTGGTCTGGACATTTTTAATGTTTCACATTGAGAATATGACATACTCCCATTGTGATCATAGAACATACCTCATTTATTATGACAAAGCAGCGAACAGGAAGGGGTGATGGGGGAACAGAAGAAAAAGAAACACAAAAGAAACACAAACAACAAATACATTGAACGCCTACACTAACTATTAATATGTTGGTGCTATAATCAGCTAGATGTATTTCGGTTGACACCGTGGTGGGGCCTGTTGACCAGGGAAAGAAGGGGACAGGGGTGGGGGAGTCTATAAGCTAAGTGATTGAAAGGGGTAGAGTATACCCAAATCAGCTCTGAGATCTAGAACCCAGTAATCGTGTGAATCCCTTGTGAGTGTAAGCACGTTGGCGACCGACCCTACGCCGCCCCATCGCCACTCCCGGCACCGGGACCCCCCACCCGAGCGCGCCCAATCACATCCAGCTGAACGCGAGCCCCACCAAGCACGCGACAGCCACACAGACGAGCGGAGACGCCACGCGGGCTCCAACCCTGGGCCACGGCCCCCACCCAGCCAGCCCAGGGAGGGAGGGTGGCTAAGCAGCCATCGGACCACCCGCGCACCCATCAACCAGCCTTCAGGGATGGCAAGAGGGGACGCACCACGTCTTCGCCTTGTTTTTAAGCATTAATTTACGCCATATTCGTGTTGATCATGTGGCAGCTCCTCTGACATCGGCCGGTTTGTCCGGCAGTCATTTTCTAGCTGCTTCCCTGGCAAATGAGCTCTCCTGCCCGCAGCAGGGGAACGAGTCCGACGAGCTGTAACTTGTATGCTGCCGTGCGGGTTACCGACAATCGACAAAGCCCCTGCCGTGTGAAACGATCCCGGGTAGTTTTGAGTTATTTTTCGCGTCGAAAGCTGAGAACAGACTTTGAAACGACACTCGGTTTAGGTTAGCATGTCGACTAGCTGTCACGCTTCCTGGTTTGTTTATGCTCTCCGAAGCCAGGGCAAGAAAATGACAAAAGCTGGACTAACGCTGGTGGGATAAAATATAGTTTGGGAGGTGCAACAATTGGACAGTTTTGAGTAATTTTGCCATGTTGTACTGAATAAATGCATTTCTCATTCACTCCCAGCAATTTTCACCGAAGCAAGGCCCTTCACTCCCCGCCGTTTTACTGGATTTTGACTGATTTTGCTTGGCCCACAGAAAATTCATTTGCTATATAGACATGGAGCCCACCAAAAGAAAGACTACAAAAAAAGTTAGTTCATATCTTTTTCCATTCTATAGAAATCAGCATTAGAAAATGGCTTAGTTTGAGCAATTTTCCAATTTCTGATGAAAAAATGGAGAAATTGAGCTTTTTGTGAAAGCATACATTTCAAACATAAAAACTTTGACTTTAACACAGCTATTTTTTGCTTAAGTTACATCCCAAACATCTGAATAATGTTTTCCTTTTGCAAAATAAGATAAACAAGACAAATGGAGCTTTTGATTGCAAAGTAACAATTTATTTACACATAACTGAAAGATGACGCTGTTCCGGTCGCGACAGCCGGGTAAACTTTTCCCTCATCGCCGCCTGTCTCATAAATAGGGATGGGAATTGATACGATTTTTACGATTCCGATTCCATTATCGATCCTGCTTAACGGTTCGATTCTTTATCGATTCTAATTTCGGGGAAAAAGAAGAAAAAACATTTTGATTGGCATCGAGTTTGTTTAATCAGAAGTTACAACCTTACAAACTCACAACAAGTTCAAAAGAGGCCCAAAGCCTCAATGTTAACGGTGGCAATAAGTGGCAAATGCACAAGAATGTGTAACATTTTACTGAAACATTTTTCTAATAGAAATAAAAAATATTGGTATATATTGGCATATAGGTCGTTGTTCTGCCTTTGGCAATATGTTTTAAAGCAGGGGTCCCCAAACCTTTTCCTGTGAGGGCCAAATAACTTTTCCCTTCTCTGATGAGAGGCCGGGGTCAGTTTGTAACAGAAAAAGTGTGACGATTGCAGGAGTGCGTAAATGTAAAAAAAAAAAAAGTTTTTCAGAAAGCCACAATCAAATAACCCTCTGTGGATTTTTCACGGAACAAAAGTATATAAAAATAATAATAATAAATATATATAAATAAATAAATAAATAATTAAATATATAATAACCAAATAACCCTCTCTGAGTTATTCACAGAAAAAGGTCAGGAAATATATAACACTACTGAGAGAGGGTAAAAAATAAAAATAAAAAATTCAAAATGCTCTCTGGTATTGTTCAGGTGGCCGGACCAAATGTGGAGCCGCAGGCCATAGTTTGGGGACCCCTGTGTTAAAGTGTATTATTTACCATTACATTGAAATGCATGCCTTTTAGTTTTTATGGCGCTTTCACGCTCAAGTGGGGGTGCTTTTGCACTTCCTCACGCGAAGAATGCGCTCACGTGAAGAAGAGCGCGCTTACACACGAAGAAGTCCCGCATCCAAGAGAGTGAGCGAATTAGTGAGAAAGGGAAACACTGCCACGAGCCTACGTTCTTTGTTAATGTTTGTAAAATAGCTAGAGAGGCAACGTCTGTATGTATCATCTTTTGTGTTGTTGTTGTGTGTTTCCACTCGCGATCGGACACTTAAATCCAGTTATGTAGTGGTTTAAACGATGTGCTAATGCTAGCGAACGCATGTTAACTGTTTGTTATTACTGTATTAGCAGCCAATCATCGCTGATTTACGTTGATGCAAACCTGTTATTGGGGACGAAATTTATTTGTTTCATTTCTATTTTTAGTTTCACTCTTCAAGTGATGGTTGAATAAAGTCAGCAAATTATACCAACGTCTTCTGCATCGTCATTTGGGAGTTTAGCTAGCCATACAGACAGGACTGAGCCTTAGCGTCTCGGTGAGGACAGTGCAGTCTATTCCTTCCCGATGCAGTTATCTCCACTTTGCAATGACTGCAAGTCGCTTTGTTGTAATTTTTCCTCGTGAAGTGAAGACACACTTTCGAGCGTTTGAACCTACGTGCTGTCATTGTTATGTTTACAGCGGCAATGCTCGTGCTAAACTATCGTAACCTTTCATTTTCACCCTCTTTCCTGGTGAAGTGTAGCCAAACTATGGAGCGAGTGGTTCTTGGCCCCATGCTAGTTTGATGCGTCTGGACAACAAGACACGTGATGACGCAATATGTGTCTTTAGGAATCGTTAAAGGGATCGTTAAGGCTTTTTCATTGTGATGTCGAGGCCTCGAAACACTCGGAACCGGTTCGGAATTGGAATCGGATTTCGATTCCCATTCCTACTCATAAAGTTGAATTTTTTAGAGTTTCTGCGGGCTCTGCTCGCGAGCAGCACAGACTCAAAGGCATCATCCGCTGCACTAGTGGCCCTGGTCGTTCTGCTCAGTGGTTCAGCACCTGGCATCCCGGGTGTCCTACCGGTTGTTCTGCTCGGTCGTCCGCCGCCTGGCATCCATTCGGTCGTCTTCCGCCGGCGCCCCAGCTGTGCGGCTTGGCCGTTCGTTGCCGTTGAATCGGGTTGCGGGTCTTACCAAATGCGCTACTGCCCTCCAGTGGCCAGTTTTGTTGCTTTAAAATGGATTTTCAACTTTGTACTTTGGAGCTAAATTGAATCAGAACCCAGAAATGTCTTTTTGGAGGGGGGTTGGGGGGAACGTAAAAGATGTATAAATACGTCTTTGGGACACTGAAACAATTAAAAATAGAACGTATTTATACGTTTTTGGGAGCAAATTAGTTAATATTTCATATTCCATTTAGCACAAGACTGTTATTTGTCATGACCATACCATTTATTTAGCATTTAGGGAAAAATATTTCGTAAAAAGAATATCCTTTAAAAATGTTGGAGTAAAGAGACTGAAACAATGACATTTTGCGGCTCTTCGTCGCATTTTCCTCGTTCCGAATAATTCCGAGTGCCCTATAGAGTGTTAAACATAACCACTTTCACGGTGTGTTGTGGCTTCACCGTATTACTTTTGAATTGTCTGATAAACCTTGTTGTGCCCTGTAAAAGTCAGCAACTTTTCCGACCAATTGAGCATGACTGTTGATGAAGGAATTGCTCTTGCTGTTTAGATAGCCTCAGGCAAAGCACAACTACTACAAGAGTCCAAATTCTCTGCAGAGCGGCAAACTGAGGAACACACTTAGAAGACAAACACTTAGAAGAAAACTACATGAAAAGTTGGAAAAGAACTTGTTGAGGTTATAGGGATTATCTGTAGAACTGAAGGACAGGTTAAAAGAACTAAACATGGTTGAGTTTTAACCTCAACTATTGTTAAGAGCGAGATAAAACAACTACATTGAGTTTGTGTGCTAATTTAACATTCGCATAATGCCTCAAATTTCCATTTGCGTGTGCAGTGCAGTTTACTGGTAAAAGGGCATTCCTAACACATCTCTACGACAGAGAGAAGAACCCCAGGCAATGGAGAGACATGCATTAGCTAATGGGAAAGCCTTCAAGTGAGACAGTAATCTGGCCAAAATGTCAGACCTGTTTCACGAGGGAGGGCTTGATGCTTTCCCAATTAAAGCAGGAGTGCGAAGGCAGCTTCTACCAAAACTATTTTAATACCGGTAGCCCCCGAGTTACGAACAAGTTCCGTTCCTATGCTGGCGATGTAAACGAATTTCCGCGTAAATAGGAATTAAACCGTTAAGTACCCTAAATACCCCCCCAAATCTCAAAATAACTGTCCAAAACCATGTATTATAGGTCAATGTACTATCCTTGCCAAGACCTTGGCGCTAAGTCGTAGCTAGACGGCGGGCTCAGCTCAGAAAAGTCTGTCAGACGTCCGTGTGGTTTGCTGACTTTATTCAGCTGCTCATGACATCGACACTTGCAGAATGAAACTCAAACAAAAATGATATTAAATCATTTTCATCTTCAATAACAGCAATTCAAATGTGCGCTTATAACTAGCTGTTGATACAGCAATAAAAATCCATACAAACGATCAGAGGTGGGTCGTAACGCATTACATGTACTCCGTTACATTTACTTGTGTAACTTTTTGAGGAAAAATGTACTTCTAAGAGTAGTATTACTCAGCCATACTTTTTACGTGAGTAGATTTGTGAAGAAAAAAACACTAATCTTACTCCGCTACTTTGGGCTGCACGAGTAGTTACATTTTTCTTCTTTTTATTCTACATACATATATATATTTTTTTACCAGTGATGCCAAGAGTTGCTCTACCAATTTCACCAATAAGACGTAGCAACAATAATCACATGACTCCATTACACCAATCTGACGCAAGCTTGCCGTTCTATGATTACGCCAACCTGATCATTCGCGTGGCGTCTTTAAAGCACCATAAAAAATGAAGAATTTGATATAGAGCATCACCCTCAACATGACTCGAAAGCGAGGAGTTTAACCTCGCTCCCAGGTTTTATTTGGCACTGATTGACCACGGAAAACTGAAGATATGATCCTTTTAATTCCATAAGAGGAACTATGAAGGAACTATTCACTATGCAAACAAGGAACTATTATCTCCACTAGAGGGCGATCATGCTCTTTGGACGAATAATTCTTCATTTGTCATTTTTTTTCTCTTGCCGGAATGCAATGATTTTTTTTTTTTTTTGTATTTCTTTGGCTAAATGTAGTTATGTTATGGGTGGTTGTACAGTATCATTATAACAGTTCATATAGATAACTGTGCTGAGAAAAAAATACCATTGTTTAAAAAAAAAAAAAAAAGAAAAAGCAGTTACTCACAATGTTACTTTTTACTTGAGTATTCTTTTCACCAAGTACTTTTTTACTTTTTTTTTTTTTTTTTTAAAACCTGTCCTGTTCAGCTGTTTGACACAGAGAATGGAAATCTAAGTGCCCGGATTCTGAACAGTTTTAATGTTTCACATGGAGAGTCTGACATACTCCCATTGTGATCATTCAAAATACTTTTTTATTATGACAAAGCAGCGAACAGGAAGGGATTATGGGGGGACAGAAGAAAAGAAATACAAGAGAAGAAAGAAAAGAAACGCATACACAAACAACAACAAGAAATACATTGAACATCTAAACTAGTTACTAATATGCTGGTGCTATCGTCAGCGAGATGTATTTCCGGTTTACACCATGTGGGGGCCAATTGGCCAGTGAAAGAGGAGAATGGGGGTGGGGGTGTCTATAAGACTATAAGCTAAGTGATTGAAAGGGGTAGAGCGTACACAAATCAGTTCTGTGATCTAGAACCCAGTAATCGTGTGAATCTCTTATGAGTGTAAGCCCGTTGGCGACCAACCCTACGCCGCCGCATCGCCAATCCCGGCACCGGAACCCCCAACCCGAGCATGGCCTACCACATCCAGCCGCACGCAAGCCCCACCGGGCGCGCGACAGCCACGCAGACGGGCGGAGAAACCGCGCGGGCGCCAACCCAGGGCCACGGCCCCAACCAGCCAGCCAGCCCGGGGAGGGAGGGCGGGCGGGGGGTCGGGGGGGGGGCCATGCGCAGCCCATCCCTCTACTTTTTTACTTGTATTTGAGTAAATTTTTTGGATGACATACTTTCACTTGAGTGATATTATTTTGAAGTATCTGTACTCTTGAGTAAAATTTTTGGCTACTCTACCCTCCTCTGCAAACGATTAGCATGTATTAGTGTCCGCACATGATAAAAAATAATCACATAAACTGACCCCAAGTATTTGAACACAATTGAAAATGCACAATAAACAGTAAAAAAAAAAAAGGGGTTATCTACAGTTGCCTCTGTGGATACTTCACAAGCAACAAATCTGCACGCAGGCTTGCTGCTGTAATCTACACACACAAACATTAATATTAAAAAAAAAAAAAAATGGAGACAAAACGGCGGATGACACTCCGGAGTCGTAAATACAAAAACACTTAAGTCGGGTACGTCTTAACCGAGGCACTACCTGTATATTGTTGTGAGTTTTGCATATTGACGCAGATATCTCAGAACTATGACCGAGGGGATTGCTCTAAGACTGCAATGGAAGCTCAGATTCTCCTAAAATGTCAAGAAATAAGTGATCAAATATACAGTAATTTTCAGACTATAAGCAGCTACTTTTCCCCCTCATTTTAAATCCAGCGGCTTATAGTCCAGTGCGGCTTATTTGTTGATTTATTTGGGTTAATAGGTAACACTTTGACAGCAGCATCATAAGATTGCCATAAGACCATCATGATTATGACATGACACTATCATGGCTATTAATGAATGCTTATGACAGATGTAATTAAGAATCATTTGGCAAATTCTGTCACTAACTCTATCTGTGTCCAGCTCAGATCTTTTACATCTGTTTAAAAGTGAGATCATAGTCATAATTATGATGGTCTGATGACAGTCGTATGGCGCCACTGTCAAATAAAGTGTTACCAAATACCATAGCTAGCAATTAATGAAACAACTGGAACAATAACTAAAGAAATATTTAGCACAGAACATGATTTTTGATTATTTACATCTGTAGTGGTGCAATGCATGCTAGGAGGCATGTGGAATGACAACAGTGTTGACCGCAGGTGGCATCACAGGTTGACTGTCTCCTCCAAGGGAGCGATGATGGCCAAATGAAGCTTCATAGTGGTTCATTTGGTCTTAGACAGTCTGAAGATGCAGGTGACAAATAAAGTTGTACCGGTTAATATCTTTTAGTGTAAATAGCCCATAATACAGTAAAGACAGCTGCAGCTTATAGTCCGGTGCGGCTTATCCATGAAAAAATGTCAATTTTCCTGTCAAATTTAGTGGGTGGCGGCTCATAGTCAGGTGCGCCTTTGTGAGAGAATTTTATTCATGCTTAAAACACAACCATTATACATCATATTTTGTATGCTTTTGTTATGCTTGCATGAAAACATTGCAGCATAGACAACCTGTTTGAGTGTGCCTTCCCATAGCCTTCACAATATGCTCAAATATGGACTGTTATGTTCCTGTTTTCCAGTATGCCCTGAATGAATACAATGAGCGACTGTGGTTTATCAGACGAAGCTTATCTTCGTTCTAGCCACAGCCGGTGTTCAAGGTCTCAGCTAAAAGATGTTTTTGTATGGAAAAATACCCAGGTTTGTGAGATTAGTTTCGTTTCACGGTGGGTTTTCAACAGTATAAATGTCCAGCCTCTATTGTACTTCTTTGTACTTCCTGGGTGATCACAGCTCCTGGCTGAGTCACATCATTTTGTACTCGAGAGCTCTTGTTCGTAAAGCCTTCAAAGCAAAGCAATCCATGGTTGGGGTCGTATTCATTTCTCTAATCGAGCTATCGAGGTAACACTTGGAGTTTCTAAAGGTGGATTTACTTGCAAATTATGGAAGCCCCGGTGCTTTCAGACACTGTAAACTCATTGGATGAGTTGCATAAAAGCCGTTATTTGGAAAAGCTTCGGTCGATCCAGTCGCCAGATCCATATTTGATGCCCAAACCGATGTTTCCTCCCGTCCGGTCCCATCCCGTGCGTCAGAGCTCGTCCTGAGACCACAAAATTTCCAATCATATTCCAGTTTATGTCACGATGAGTCGGGTAGCCAAAATCGGCACCGGCCTGAATATAAACAGACATTTGGTCATCTGAGCGTCACCTTTGTCACGATTGTAAAATGAAACTTGATCGACAAAGGGCCAGTGTGTGCCGAAAAATGGCTGCCCCGCGTGAAATGCCCTCCCTGACGGGAGCGCTTATTTATAACGCTTTATTGACGTGAAAACATCAAATGTTTTCATGGGCGCATTACAGTAATGGATTTACAACTGTAAGATCAGTTTTAAATAATTAAATTGCACAAAATATTAGTATTGTATTTTAGTAACAAATCGTGGACTGGGCCACATAACCATCTTTGAACAGATATGTATTAGCCTAAAGGTTTTCACGACCATATCCCAATGACAATCACACAGGTATGACATTTATTAGTTCAAGCAGAGTAAAATAATACATATTCACGGTACAAGACAGTCGTTTCCGTGTGGGCACTCCCGTCAGGGGGGACATTTCACGCAGGGCGGCTATTTTTCGGCACAACACCTGTTGTTGCGCTCACCTTCTTGCTGAGCGACCGTGGCGACGAGCTTCGTAGTCTCCGTCTGATGAGGTCTGCGATCGTGTTGGCATCATATTGATGTTTTCTCCGCTGCCTAACGGCTGTCGACGCAAACGCATCACGGACAGAGATAAACAAACCGTGCTGCTTTCGAGATTTGCCCTTTTAACAATGGGCACACAGCAACTACTAAAATGACTGTTTATCTTCTCTGTTACTGCAACCAACCGCCACACATGCCTTCACCATTTTTGATTAATCAATGTTAACGATTGTCAGGAAGGTTTTTGGGTTCGTTTACTAGGCGGTGATTCCTTAGACAAGCAGAAAAACACGCAGTAATAGGAGGAATGTACGTAGCGGTAATATGTAAACACGATGAGCTGACGGATAATATGGCGGCACCAGTTGTGACGTCACGTGATTGGGGTCTATAGTCCAAAAATTACGATATACTGTTGTGTTTACTTGTCATTGACCAAAAATGCACTACAGCGGGCAGAATTAGCTTATCACTGGTTATGATGCGAGTTGCTTTTCATTCATTCGCATTGCTTCAAGGTCCTTTAAACAGTGTGGACGCAGCGCGTCTCCAGAGTTGAGAGTACTTTGTTTTACTGCAGTAAAACATATCTAGTCATTGGCTAAAGGCTGGGTTTATCCCGCCTATTGGACGTAGTGCGCGTCTGGCTCGGCTGGCCTGGACTCGCTGCTTCTTTGCATGTTGATTGGATGATCTGTCTGAGGCTATATCTCTTGACTGACAGCGAAATGAGCGAATCAGTGATGTCGTCGTATTAACATCCGCGGGAGGCATTTTTCAGTTTTCATTCTCTTGTTCTGAGTTGAACCGGAGACTTTCATAATCATCCTGACACTTGCTTTCTTCAAAACGACTAGCAAAAAAATTGATCTTATTTATTTGACTTCTGGCACTCTAGTTTCTTTCACTACCGAGCAGCGGGTGCCGCTGAGCCCCTCCATTATCACAAAGCACTCACAGGTGGACACACTTTGAGCTTCCCCTCACTAAAAGACCGGCATCCGCCACTGAACTGTGATGAAGCTTTTATCAGGTCTTGACGTTCTCAGGCAGCATTTTTTTCCTAAAAGAAACAGTTTGTCTTCATTATGATCGAAACATGACATTCAAGCATCCGTTCCGAACCCATTATTGATCGCGGCGAAAATCGATATAGACGCTGACAAAAGTAGTCTTACGGGAGATCTTCATTTAGCTTCTTTCTGCCTGTCCCGTCTGTTCCTGTTGTGTCTGTCGCACAAGTTGTAAGCTGGTTGCAATCGGAGGAAGCTTTTCATTTCATCATCTTTTGTTGTTTGACCAGCTTATTGAAACCGTGATTTCCCAAACTGCGCCTCTATATGTTCCTTGTCTCATTCCTGCCTCCGCCCGCAAAGCGAAAGTGCCATTTGGTTTTGTTTGTGGAGCGCGCCGAGCCAACTGAACCAACAAGCTGACTGATTGAAATGAAAATGGACCCACTCGCTCTCGACCCGCTGCCGGGAGTCGTGCCACATAAATCCTCCTCTCGTGAATAACGACCATGAACCTCCATATCTGCAGTTATGACACTTACCGTAAAAACACTACAAAACATATTAACGTCGGTTTGGTTGTCTTTTAGCGAAGGATTCTCAGATACTGGAATCAAAAACTTCATTTTGGTTTGAAACCCTGGAAAGATATTTTGTATGGAAGTTGGTTTTTGACATAGCCTACTCAAAGCTACACTGTGGCGGACTTGGCAATTTTGGGGCCTAAGGCAAACTTATCCAGGGGCCCTCTTCAAGTGTCAGGGGTTAAAAAGGTGAGAAGGGTGTTGAGGAAATATGTTCCGGTACACTAGGGCTGTCCTAAACGACAAATTTTCTCCTGATGACCCAAGCATGACCCAGTTTAGGAAGTGGTACAAACACATGGTTTTCACAGGGTATAGGGAAGAGAAATTGTTTTAATATAGGGGGTTTTCACATATGTTATTGGCTGGTGCTTTTTATTTCATTTTATGTTTATTTTGTGTTGCATCTTATCTATATGGTTGCATTAATTCTTTCTTAATATGAGGCCTAATTAAATAAGGCGGACTGATATTATTATTGAGAAATAGAAAAGGCGGGTAGGTTTTAATAAGCAAATGCTTCATCCTGCTCTTTTTTTGGACACAATGAATAAATTCTAATATTTATTATTATTATTGTCTTAAATATTGTTGCTGTTATCTCAAGTATTATAATTGGTTTGTCTATTTTTGTTTTGTTTTGTTTATTACTTTTATTTTCTCATGTCCAAAATAAAGCATTCTCATTCTCATCCTCATTAGTCAGCCGGCCAGTTTTACGATTAGTCGACTAATCTAATAATTTTTTTTTTTTTACTAATTTAGCAATGAAATTTTTGTTGACGTTTATTGTTGAAGTAATTATCGAGGGTTGATTGAATATTTGCTTGTGCTCATTAGCGGCCTGTTCTCAATGTCTCACTCACTGCACTTTGGCTCTCATGGAGAGCACCTTCGCTCATGTGTTTGAAATAAACGATAGCAGACGTGCAAAGTAGCAAGTGAGCTGTGAAAATAGCGAGCTTGGTGGCGTGAAAAACGCGGGAAAGCTAAGAGAAGCTAACGAACAGCTAAGCGATGCTAAACGGAGCTAAGCGTAGCTAAACGATGCTAAATGAAGCTAAGCGACTGATGCTCAGTTTGTTGTCGTGGAACAGTCCATTGTAGTGCGTGTGTGTAGGGGAGAGATAATATAAATGCAGAATTCAAATGGCTCTTTATTTTTTTGTTTGTTTGGTATGCTGATATAAGTATACATGACGAATAGCTGGGGGTGCTGCTGGCTCCGGTGGCCCAAGCCCTTGCTCGTTGGGGCAAGGGCAGCTGGTTGTGGGCCCCCTACTGGTTGGGGGCCTAAGGCCTACTTCGCCTACTTTGCCTCAATAGTAGATCCGCCTATGAAGCTACAGGTGCTATTCACCTCGGCCACACATCTCGCTTCGTCTTTACTGACAGGCTTGCAAAGGATAGCTTCATCTGGCTACTGTGCAGTGTGTTCCTCTTCCGGCTACGGATGACTACACTGCAACAATAACCCCTGCTACTAGCTGCTGAAAGTGCAGTGAAGCTGAGCAAAAGCCCAACTGGGGCCACTTGCAACAAGGAGCCTGTACTTTGCTTCTTTGCGCCAAAGGCGCTTTGATAATGTACTTCACCATTGAATCGATGTTGAAACGTAATCGAGACATAGTATGCAACTTTCCCTGAAATTAATATTGGTCCAGGTTTGTTGAACCTTTAATGGAGCACTCATAGTATTATACAGTATACTGTAATATGATTATCCTCTTGATGCCTCACCATATGATACATGATGCGGGCGTGGACTGGTAATCTGTGGGTTCTGGAGGATCACAGAACGGCCAATGCCATGGATGGCCGGCGGCCGCCATTCATTATACCTGTACATCAGTTTTTATCCCCCCTATCCTCTGATTATCTACAGTTCGCATCCAATCTGACAGGTGGCAGCAATGCGCCTGGCTGTACACCGCCAATCTGATAGAAGAACGAATAAAGCACACTTCATTGGTTCCTTGTGGAAGCAAAATAGTGACGAGCGTTAATGCACAATATGGATGGTGGTGGCAAAAAAAGAAAAGAGAAGGGTGGCGTGGAGAAGGTTAGGGAGAAAAAATTAAAGAAACTGGAGAGCCAAGCATTAAAAGGTCGTAAGTTGACAAATATTTTCGCAAGCAGCAGTCTGGCTGCAACGGCCACGTCGGGTAACAACAGCCCAGCCCCCGGCGATGGTGAGAGAGGGAGCGGCAGCCGCTCTGATGTGCAGCCGGTGCAGGGAGTGAGAAAAGGAGGGGGTAATGATAAGCTGGTGGAAGTTCCCCAGACAAGCGCAGGGCAAGTAAGTATGGATGAAGAGGGTTACTTGCTCTGTATACTGGAAATTGTTATCCACCAGGTAGCTATATTTTAAATGAAATAAATGATAAAGGGTAAATGCCAGCTAGTCCATGTACCCGTTTGCAATCGTGTCATTACAGTATGCTAGTCCTACTATCTCTCAGAAGAAAAAATATTTTAGCCGTAAAACAACTTAATTGCAACATTAATTCAGAAGAAATATAACAAAATATTAATAAAATGAATGGTTTTACTTTAAAGTTTAGGTAGTTAACTTGATATGATATAAATTTTTAATCATTTATAGATCGTTTTGTTTTCTGGTTAATAATTTCCAATGACGGTTATGTATACAGGATTTGTCTTGAAATGTTTATTGTATTTTCATTGAAATGTATTATTTGTATGGCAAGATTAATTATGGCAGGGGTCTCCAAACCGGTCCTCAAGGGCCGCTGTGAGCCTGATTTTTGTTTCAACCGATCGAGTACTGACAGTTTAACCAATGAAGTTTCTGATAAATCAAGCAGCACCTCAGAGCCGGCCCAGCCAATACGCAGACTATGCAGCTGCTTCGGGCCCCTGACCACTAGGGGGCCCAATCTGGCAATTGTTTAATTTATATTCTATTTTGTTTACTACAGTTGGCTTTATTTGACTTTTGTGAGTTTTGATACTTGATTACAAGCTTAAAAAAATAAGTTCTTCCTTAACTTCTTTCTTTCCTCTTTTAGAAAAAGGTTTGGCGCTATCTACTGTAAGTACTGACAATCATTTGGGGTGAGAAGTTTGACGTATGTAGTGCAACAAAATCTGATTAATATACAAAATATGGACGTATGGGTTGGATTGCATGTATGGGTTTCACAGTACACTTTGACGAAATGGTGGGCCAAAAACATGGGCCCCTTTGCATTATTTTGCATAGGGACCCCAAATGGCCTGGGCCGGCCCTGCAGCACCTGACTGCAATCAACTGATTACACTTGTAAGACACCAGATTGGTGTATAGGTGTTGCCTTGTTTTGTTGGAATGAAATCCTGCGCCCGCTGCTGCCCTATGTGGAATAGTTTGGAGACCAATGAATTATGGCATAAACAATGAAGTCATTTTATAGACAGAGATACATTATAATCAATTGGATACATAAAACTTGCTTTGAAATATAAATGCTTTCATTTGTTTATTCAGGTTGATCATAGAGCTAGTACAGAAAATGAATCCAATTCCAGTTTGGCCTTGCAGTACTTTGAGCGCCCAAAGTCAGACAGTCATAGTCTAGACACATTTTCTTCAATTTTCTCTCAAAGTGCACGAAATTGATGCATTTTACAATAAAATGTAAAAAAAAAAAAAAAAAAAAATCTCCCCGGGGGGGGCATGCCCCCGGACCTCCCTAGGGGGTCTGTGTTTCCTTTCGTATAGCGATTCTTGTGGGCTGGGCTGAGTCAGTCCAGGGCTGCTTTTTAGTCCCAGTCCGCCCTTGACATGATGTGAGACACAAGATAACGATGATCTCACAATATGGCGATATAACCAGTGTTGGGAGTAACGCTGTTATAAATAACGCCGTTACGTAACGGCGTTATTTTTTCAGTAACGGGGTAATCTAACTAATTACTTTTTCCGCCGTTACAACGCTGTTACCGTTACTGACGGTCAAAAGCGGTGCGTTACTTACTCTGAATAAATTGAAGAAACTACCAGCCGTGTCGAGTCGACTCTCTGCTCTGTTGATTTGTCATCCAAGACTTGGGGTGCTTTCAGGTTTGAGAATAGCGCACGTACTTCTGACTCCAAGCTGTTTGCCCCTGCTCATTCAATTAGACAATGCTTTCCAAAGTTTGGTAACGTCTCTGTGTTTGCTACACCTGATGCTAGCCTCGTTCCCATCTCCCACTGTCAGCCAGCAATAATTCTGCTTCCATCTTGAGGACTGCAAATGCTTTGAAGGTGACGTGAATTGTCGGGAAACGAGCCTACCTGAATACGAGAGATGCGATGGAAGTGATTGTGATTGGCTGAGGGTTAGTCATGTGTCGTGGTAAGCCAATCAGAGCCGGGGATTTCACAAGCAAACCGGAACAGCGCGTGCGCCAAACACACACGCAAAACAGATGCACAGGGCCGGGATGGCAGAGCAGTCAGAAGAAAAATTGTCCTTTAAGAGGTGGAGATATAGACACTATTTCAAGTTTGTCGAAATTAAAGGAAAGAACCTGCATGTAATGTGTAACTTATGTCCCGGGGCAAAGCTTTTGTCGACATCTGTGGTAAGCAATTCAAATCTGCTGAAGCACCTAACAAGTTAACTACCTGTCTGTTCTTCTCTATTCCACTGACTCGAATACTGCTCACAAAATTTCAAATTCTTTGACATACAACAAGTTTTTTAAAGTAACGGAAATAGTTACTTTCCCTGGTAACTAGTTACTTTTACTGTAGAGTAATTCAGTTACTAACTCAGTTACTTTTTGGAAGAAGTGAGTAATGTAACTAATTACTTTTTTAAAGTAACGTGCCCAACACTGGTCTAGACACATTTTCTTCAATTTTCTCTCAAAGTGCACGAAATTGATGCATTTTACAATAAAATGTAAAAAAAAAAAAAAAAAAATCTCCCCGGGGGGGCATGCCCCCGGACCCGAGGTCTGTGTTTCCTTTCGATTCTTGTGGGCTGGGCTGAGTCAAAGTCCAGGGCTGCTTTTTAGTCCCAGTTCGCCCTTGACATGATGTGAGACACAAGATAACGATCTCACAATATGGCGGTATAACAATTATCGATACATTGGTCACAGGGGTGAAAGTGGGCCAGAACGGTCAGGAACGCAGTTCCGGTATAAGATTCTGGACCGGAATGCTGTTCCGGTATAAGATTCTGGACCGGAATGCTGTTCCGGTACAAGATTCTGGGCCGGAATGCTGTTCCGGTACACGGTGCTTTGATTCCGAAAACATGACAGCAACTGTCAAAACGTTATGTTAAAAAAAAAAAAAAAAAAAAAATGCTAAGCTGTAAAGTGCATTTAGCGCAATCCGTTTCCACAAATATTTATTATTGATTTTATTCCATGGACGGCATGGAGGTTTCCCCAGCTGCTGCAGTTATCTGAGTCTGACGATGATGAGTTATATCAATGTGCGATGCACGCAGCAAAGCGAAACGCCTGGACTCATTTATCCGTTCAATTGGCCGACATGCTGACATGTGATCAGCAGAGATGGTTAGCTCTGATTGGTTCAAATGTGCATGTTTTCTGGAACAGCAAAAAAAAAAAAGCTTGTTGAATTGATGTGACAAAATAAGGGCAATGCAACATAAAATGGATCAAATCTTTAAGCGAAAACAAAGAGTTGATGAGGCTTATTTGTCATATTTAGTTTTATTTGCTCTGATGGGGTGGTTTGGAACATCATCGCTGTCAATGTGCAGTTTGGACTTTTTAGACTATTTGTTCATTTACGTTATGCTACTTATTCATTTCCTTATGATTTAAAAAATGTCAGTGCGCGATCTTCAAAATATTCATTTTCACTCTGCATAATATAAGTCATTTGTACTTATTTTCCTGAATGTATGTTACTTACATCTTTATTATTTAAAAAAAAAAAAAATGTTTACACTTAATTCAATTTTAATATATATCCTATGCTCTTAAGTAGTTAAAATTGAGATTTGGCATTTAGTATGTGAGGAAATGAGGGAAAATAAAAATTAGAAGATGGAGGTTGGGGTTATTTCTGTTTTTTGTTAACTTTTATTTTGCAAATCATTGAAAAAAATAGTTTTTTGAATGAAAAATAAATACAATTTCTGGCTCCGTGGCGACCTTCACATCGGGGAGTTCCGGCAAGAAATTCTACCCACTTTCACCCCTGATTGATCAATAAATAAGTCTTGGGGGGGATTTTATGGGTGAAACATGGTCATATAACAAGGGTCGCGATGCAGAAATCGCAGACATCAAGGAGTGGTTGAGATTTTCTTTTTCATATATTTACCCTCTTAAACATTTTTTTCTCCCCCAATTTTTCTTTGTTTGGATCGATTATTTATCATCCAACATATCGGGAAAAATGCGACGGTAACAAAGAAAAATTACAACTAAGTGAAAGTTATGAGGTAGATATCCATGACATAGAAACAATTTTTTTCATTGTGACGTAATTTGTTTAAAAGTTTAAAATATGCGAGTGAATAATTTTTTTTAGTCATTTTTTTAGTCTTTTTTTTTTTTTTTTTTTTTTAAACGAAATATTAGACATCGATTAATGAGTCTAAGCTAAAAATGACATTTTATAATTACTAACCTTGTTTTTATGGCTGGGTTGAAACAAAAGTGGTTGTGTGACGTCTGTAAACGGGGGTTTCCAGGGTAAAAGGGACAAATTAAAAATAGTTTGGGGGCTTAATACGCCATGAATCCTCAATGGCAGCATATACACATATTGTCCTATCAAACACAACAGTTCTTTTGGCTTAAAATAGTGCTGATTATTTTAAAGAGGGGTCCAAGAGAAGAAACTTCTTTTTCAGTCTTGTCTGTGTTTTCCACCATATACAATATATGGCGGAAAACACTCAGGTGACTTGAAGTTCCGCTCTGACCCCCAATCTGGCCAGATTTCCAAATTGTCTGATATGCATGTGTGATACATCATTGGAAAGCTTAAAATCTCAATTTTCTGGGGGAAGACATTTTTTGAACTGGAGGGCACCTTTTTAAAAAAAAAAACAAAAAAAAAAACACTTTTTTAAACAGCAAAACCCTAACTGGAGGTGAGAGCACACGAGAGGAGAATTACAGACGCCATGACTTTAACGAGATATTATCGCGTACTTATTTCGATCCAAAAACTCCATGTAGCACGTATCACCGAGTGTCGAAACAGCTGTGAATGGCCACAGCTGGATTCTGGGGGGATTTTATGGGTGAAACATGGTAATATAACAAGGGTCGCAATGCAGAAATCGCAGACATCAAGGAGTGGTTGAGATTTTTCATATATTTACCTTTTTACCTTTTTTTAATTTTGTCAATTTGTTTGGATCGATTATTTATCATCTAACATATCGGAGAAAATGCAACAGTAACAACAAAAATACAATTAAGCGATAGATATGAGGTGGATATCCGTGACGTTTTTACAGACGCCATTTTTTTCATTGTGACATAATTTGTTTAAAAAGCAGTAGTGTTTTACCTGAAGGAAGGCTCTTTTCTTATTTTTGGTATTCCCTGGCTAAGTTTTTTTTCAGTTGTATTTGATTTCTTTATTTAGACAGACAATGTTGAGTGGTATTAAGACAATTGTTTATTTTTTGCATTCCTGGATAGTTAAGAGAATATTGTGTATGTTAATATAAATTAAATTCTGTTAAATATGTAAATCATTTGCAAAGTAAAAAAAAAAAAAACATCCAGACATTTATTCTGGATGTTTTCAAAATGTTTCTTTAGCAGTTTTTGAAAACAAAGTTTTGAATCGAACAATGTATCACTAGAACTATTACATATGAAAGTTAGTATAAGTCAATACAGCTTTATTTTTCATTGATCATTTAGCCTATCAATTAATTAGCTTCACATTTGTGAGAAATGTAGCCCCAGTATGTTTGGTCTTATTAATGTCCGTCCCCAGCAAAAAGTGTACATGCAGGTTATGCTGTTATATCGTCCCTACCGATGTAGAGACCAAACCTACGCCCTTGATGTATATATATATATATATTAAACTTTGGGGGTGGGGGGGTGAAAAAAAATGTGTCATGTGTATCTCTTTCCAATGCTAAATCTGAATAAATACATTGAACACACACGCTTTGCTGTATTCCACTTATCGCAGCGGGTTGTGGTCCCCATTAACCGTGAAAAACTCAAAATCACTATATTGCACTTGCAGGGAGTGAGCGAATGAACGTTGGTTCATTTGAAACCAGAGCATTTGCAGCCAGTCTTTCCGATTTTCGGGGCATTTACAGGACACTTCCTTTTGAATTTGAGTCACTACCTATTCATTTGGGGAGATTCCCAGGTCGCTTCCTGTTTTGTAACCCAAAATCAGCAAGAAGTGACCCACTAATGCCCCGAAATCAGCAAGGAAGTGACTCAGAAATGCCCCGAAATCGACAGGAAGTGACTCAGAAATTCCCCGAAATCGACAGGTAGTGACTCAAAATCAACAGCAAATGTCCTGAAATGCTCCGAAATTAGGGCTGTCAAACGAATAAAATTTTTAATCGAGTTACATACAGCTTAAAAATTAATTAATCGCAAATAATCGCAATTCAAACCATCTATAAAATATGCCAGATTCCCAGGTCGCTTTCTGTTTTGTAACCCAAAATCACCAAGAAGTGACCCCATTAATGCCCCGAAATCAACAAGGAAGTGACTCAGAAATGCCACGAAATCAACAGGAAGTGACTCAAAATCAACAGCAAATGTCCTGAAATGCTCCGAAATTAGGGCTGTCAAACGATGAAAATTTTTAATCGAGTTAATTACAGCTTAAAAATTAATTAATCGCAATTAATCGCAATTCAAACCATCCATAAAATATGCCATATTTTTCTGTAAATTATTGTTGGAATGGAAAGACACAAGATGGATATATACATTCAAAATACAGTACATAAGGACTATTTATTATAACAATAAATCAACAAAATAGCATTAACATTATTAACATTCTGTCAACGCGATCCATGGATAGAAAGGCTGTTAGTACAAGTTATAGAAATTTTATATTAAAGCCCCTCTTAATGTTTTCGTTTGAATAAAATTTGTAAAATTTTCAATCAAAAAATAAACTAGTTGCCCGCCATTGTTGAAGTCAATAATTACTTACACAATGGTCATGGGTGCTGAAGCCTATGAAATCAGTCGCACCCAAGCGCCAGCAGAGGGCGGCAAAACTCCATAAAACACTATTAACAAGCAGTTCACTGTACTGTCATTTAAATCTGTCTGAGCGGGGGGAATGCGTTAATTGCGTCAAATATTTTAAAGTGATTAATTTTTTTAAAAATTAATTAATGCTCGTTAACGCGATAATTTTGACAGCCCTATCCGTAATTAAACTCATTGGTTGCCATTGAGCGCCATAGGGGTCCAATTTTTTTTAATTGGGATGGCAGCGAATGAACATCTGTTGAGTCAGTCCACTCAAGCTGCTCACTTACACACAATGAGTTGCCACAGCAACTGTTTAACAAGCTGAATGATGATTGACGCATGTGGCGCCACCCTGCCACTTCAAACGAATTGGATGTCTACTCGTTATAAACTCAATCGTTTTTAATGTCTTAAATCTGCATTTTCATGTAGATGAGACCAAATTGTTGTAAAATATCTTGGTTCGATTAAGATACCCGTCTACGTGTGGCCATGGCCTTAGATCACCTCGTTCCACCGAGTAGAAAATTGGCATACAGCTGACTTTTTCCGAAGCTAGACACATTTCCCGTGAGCTGTATTAGCAATTAACCGTCGTCTTCTGTCTCCGCGGTTTGGGCGGAGCCCACGCTGTGTTTCCGTGTGCCAGTCATGATCATCACGCACCTGAGTGCGACACGGCAGGGCGTGGCTGTCTAGCAATCTTAGTAATCAGCACCTGCTGCCTGCGACAACGGACCGAGCGGCCACATGACATATTGCCCGGTCGCACGCTGTGTCACGATGCGCCGCTTTCCACGGAGGAGGGAAGGAGAATGGCGGCGGCGAGGCGGCTCGCACGCTGAGAAGCTTCTCGGTGTGAATGACTAATGACGAACACAGCCATCCAGCGTCCTCAAATGGGATAAGGTGTGAGATGACACCCTTACAGATGCACCCGGGTGTGAATATCCCCTGTTGGCAAACTGTTACAGCACCTCCCACTGTCTGTGCACATTTGCTTTGTGCCTACACAAAAGCATGTGTCTTGCCATTTTCGGCAGCAAGACTGCAGGAAAGGTGTATTAATTATCAAGAAAATTAACATCTGTAGTTGATTATTTCGGCAATGAAACAGTCGGGACCTTGATATTTTTTCCCCAAAAGTCACACTGTCAGTGTAGGAGAAAAGAATTTTGCACTCTAATTATGAGAAAAACTTTCTATCTTGCCATGAGACGACAAACTCGATCATGCTAATGGTAGCAAATAAGTTAGTGACTCTTTTGCTGCCGTTGACAGGGATAGACGTCCAATTCATAGGCGGCGTTTTAACTTTTATTGGGGTGAACAAAACATGTTGATGACCCCGAAACCAAGGGCGTAGGTTTGCATTGGGAAGGTAGGGACATAACGCTACCAACTTTTCAGGATGCTCAAATTATCCCCACCAACTTTAACCCTTGGATGCAGAAGTTACTGGACCCTACACTCTTCCATAAGTGGGTCAAAAATGACCCATATACCAATGTATTTTTATTCCATTTTGGTGAAGAATAATCACTTGTATATTAATTAGTATGATATTTAGGGCCACACAAGAATGATTTCATGCTTGAAATATCTTTACGATTCAATTAACATTTTTTGAAAAAACAAAAAAAAACAACAGCAATAGACTTCATCCTTCCTTGTATTTTATCAATGATGAAGAGCTCCCATGCATCTTTTTGGTGAGACAGCGGTGCTAAGCCCTTGTGGAGGCAATGACCGATTTCTGAAGATATTGTGGCTCTGTGTTCTGCCCTGGGTGGGAGGTAATTTTCTCTAGTAAGAACCCTACTGTTGAGTTAATTATCGAGGGTTGATTGAATATTTGCTTGTGCTCATATATACCTAATGCATACATAATACATATTGCCATATTTTTCCTTATTTGATATAACCAGTAAATGATTATTGCTTGCTATACTAGGCTGTAGTATAATGTTTAAGTGTTACAAAGTGTTAAAAGGGTCGGGGTGACAACTGCCTTGCTTCATCGCCGCAACATTGCGTAACTAGACCTTCTAGGACATCTTCAGCATCTTACGTCTAGACTTTCGCCTAGACTTTCGAGGACATCTTCCATGCGAGGGCATCTTCCATGGCCACAGCGTTGCATAACTGAAGTGTCTGGGTCATTCGGACCACTTTATTTAAGTGCCTTTGCTTACACACGTGTATTTAGTTAGTTCCACCTACATGCTCACGCATAGCCAACCAAAATCACATGGGTGTCTCCAGCTTGCTTTCCCCCTCCCTTTAGGGCGGCACCTTTCTGTGTTAGGACAAGCCCCTAATAAAAGAAAGAATAAGGCGTTTAGGTTAGATCAATTTTGGTGACTATACAGCGTAATCTAGCATTTCACTGTCTAGTCCCTCGTTGCTCTCCTTGGCCAAGAAAACTGAGTGTCTTCTCTCCTTATTTTTGGGTAATTTTACAAATGTCTACCTAAGGGTCTATTTTTGAACTTGACACCTACCAACTCATTCTGTTGGCCATGATTAGGACACTTTCTTCTTCAGAGGACACATGCTGTATGTTGAATCTTATGAGTCAGATTGATCCTGTTCAGTTGGATTTCCAGGTGGACAACTGCCACTGCCACCTGGACAATAGTCTAGGTCCTCATCATCAGAAATTTCGGACACTTGAGTCCAACCCCGTCACTGCCTCTCCATCATCCAACATCTGTAGGACCATTTCGGCTGTAAATCTAGCATAAAAGTGGACCATTTTCAAATTCGATCCAGGTCACTTTCGTATGTGGTTAAAATCCCATCCGGGCCACATTTTTCCAGAATGAGGCTGCGGTTCAAAATGTCAAGTCCCCCAAATTGGAATTCATGCAGCAATTAACATCAGCAAAGAGCGAGAGAGGCAGGGTGCTATGGTAGCGGTGCAGCTGTGCATTAGTGTTAGTGCCTGGCTTGAACGTGGCTTTTGGGAAGGAGCGGGCTTGACAACAGTCATAAAAAAATAAAATGGGTTCAGAATAAGCCTGACAATGCTTGGTTTTCTCTCTGCTCCAATGCTCCTGCGCATGCGGGCCAGTTTGCTCCGTGCATCTTGGACTGCAAATTAGAGCGCATGTGTGATACTTGAACAGGCTCAATGGACAAAGGCAGTCTGAACGGGTACGCCAAAAAAAACAGATATGACAAAAAATCGGAACTGTGCATTAGAACCTGCAGTATGAACCTAGCCTTAGTTAGCTAGCTAGTTATGAAGTAGGTTAATTTGTTGATAAATAATAATAGTCATGAAAGACACACACAAAATACTATCTGGACATAATACTTACAGTACACGTATCAGCTCTTGCTGTGTAAAGTAATCTTAAGGGATGTCAGTTTTTACATACCTAGTCTGTGTGGTCCAAGGTAAATTTATTACTGACAGCCAAAATTGATAAGAATGAAAGATTCCCATTGGATTCCATAGAAAATGGATGTGGGCCAATTTTGACCCACTTGTGGAAGCTTAGGGTAGTAATACAAAAATGACAATTTCTTCAATTGTATAAAAAGTTCATCAAAAATTTGAATGGCATTATATCAAGAACATGTTTTTTGAAGAATTCTTGAAATATGAATTGATAACAATTTTTCATTATTATATTTCAAGAAAACAACCTCACCGGGTCATTTTTGACCCACTTATGCATCTCAGGGTTAACCAATTTTCAATAACACAGGAAGAATACAATATATAATAATAATACTAAGTAATATTAAGTACACCCATTTAAACGGAATAAAATATCAATAACGCACAGAAACACAGAAAAAAATAACATTTTTCAAGAAAAAATAAAATTGCACTTCAATAACTTAAGCATTTAGGCAGAGATATAAAGCTGTAGTAACACAAACAGTTGAACTTTAACAACAAGAGAAAAATACATTAATTAAGTAGCAATAACAAAAATTTGGCTTCACTAAGGCTAAATTCATACTGCAGGTCTTTTAATGCACAAATCCAATTTTGGGTCATGTCTGCTTTTCTTCGTTTATTTTTTTATGACTGTGGTCAAGCCCGCTTCTGCATAATAGCAGAGTTCAAGCTAGAAGCCAATGCACAGCTACATCGCTCCCGTCCTGCCTGCTGCTTTCCCTTTGCTGACGTCATTGCTGCATGAATTCAGATTCCGGACACTTGAAAGTTCAGACCGCCATCCACATTCTGGAAAAATGTGGCCCAGATCGGATTTAGACCGCATACGAAAGTGACCCAGATCGGATTTGAAATGGTCCACTTCAATGCGACTTGTCACGTTGAGACCGTCAAGTTAATGCTTCGCTTGAGCCGGAAAAACACGAAAAAATCGGATTTGTGCATTAAGACCTGCAGTATGAATGCCATTTTGCGGGATCTCGTTTGTGTTTCTCAAATCAGGCGATTACCTCTGTAATTGTCGATTCCCGTGACGAGGAAGGCTCTGCTTGTTGTGATGCAGTTTTCTTACCAAGCAGTTTTTGGTTGCCTGGCCATTTTCATTTGGTTTAAAAATCAAAATATTCCCACACCGGGGCTGTGGTCTTTGGCTTGGAAATCAGCATTTTCCGTCCATTTTGCTGCTCGCTCATTGCTGTACGCCGACAGTGCACTCGGCCCTGCCCATCCACCATTGAATGATAGTCACGCAAACTCAAATGTATAAAAACGAACATACCCAGAAGTCAATAAAAAAGAGGGAATCCTCGTCACAGCATATTGCGCTGTTGGTAAAGAGGAAGCCAAACTTTTAACAGCACGTCCGCTGCACGCGCGCGCACGCACACACGCACGCGTCTGAGGTGATAAATCGCAGCGGGAAAATTACCGCCTTCATTTTCATTTACCGTGCGATAAAGAGAATTATTGTATATCGCGAAAAGTTTATATCAGGTCGTATTGGTTTATCATCCACAAGTTTAGTTTCCAGTGGAGTTTGTTTGAGATGATACGCTAGCTTCCCTTACAACCACGAACACAACTATTTTTTGACCATAACTCCCGCTCATCCATAATTTGATGACTTTTCAATCATATTTCCCGGTCAATCAAAAATAATAAAAATAATAACTAAAAAATAAAGTATTTGTTATTTTATCAACTTTAAAACAATGTTAACTAACGGTGTAACGGTACATGTATTTGTATTGAACAGTTTCGGTACGTGGTGCTCGGTTCGGAACGGAGGCTTACCGAACGAGTTTCTGACGTAATGTAAACCTTACTTTTCGAGGCTGTGTGTCGATCGGGTTACAGTTTCTTTGTGTGGATTTTATTTACTCAGTCTTCTCTACAATAATGAGGACCAACACGGTAGGACAGTACAACCCACAAACATCAACGGCGCGACAACGTGGCTGCGGCAAGAACGTAGTGAAACGTGGGCGTTAAATCCAATCAGCCAATGCACACCAGTCGCAGTGCGGCTGCGTGTTAGACGCGTCCCTAAAGCGGCTCAACACGTCGCACGCGAAAAGAACGGCAGAGTTTATTATTTGACGCGAGACGCGACCCTCCTGCGTCAATACTACTATCGGTAGCTAGGATCGGGCAGACAGGAAGACACTTGTGTAAAAATACGGTGGATCCAGTCGATTTTCAAACGAATATGCAATCGTAACCCACTTTTTGAGTCCATCAGATCTCTTGAGTGGTAGATCGGGGCACAGTTGACTTGTCTTTGTTAATTTACTGCTGTCTTCTCTGCTATAATAATAACCAACACGGCCCCGTGTTCAATACAAAACCATCCTACCGCAACAAAACAAGTAGGAACTAATATTCACATAGGAACTAAAGTTATATAACATAAAATATACAATATAAATGAATACTTCATCACATTTGGAAAATATAAACACATAATGAAATAAATAGCCCATTTAAATAAAATGAGCTAAACACCTGTAATCAAATAATAAGAATAATACACAGATCCTGCATACACAATCTAATTTATTTATTTCTTTGTGGTGCTTTAACTTGAGAAAATCCACCAATAAAGTTTTTGAAAACCGTTCATAAGAAGAAAAAAATGATTCATTGAGTCATTTCATTTGTAAAGTACATGTTAAAATCTTGTCGTTGGGATTGCTTTTTTTTTTACCACAGGACTTTTTTTCTTTCTTTCAGAAAGAAAGCTGACCAATACGGGGGGTCTGAAAGGCAAATTGTTGTTGGATTATCTTTAAATACCCGCTACTTTTTGAGCAGAATTCTAGCTTTGTATAGGCTAATGTTCCTATTGTTGAAAGCACAAAGGTGTGTAATAAACAACTAGCACATTTATATTTTGCATTTTGTTTTCTTACTGTACCGAAAATGAACCGAACAGTGACCTCAAAACCGAGGTACGTACCGAACCGAGATTTTTGTGTACCGTTACACCCCTAATGTTAACCCAACCATTGCCTGACACACCACAGAACAATGTTGTTTCAACGTCGTCAGGTGTCATCGGTATTTGCAATGTTGATTCAACATTGTTTATTGTTGAAAATTTCAATGTCAGCCATACTGATGATTTTGAAAAATTAACGTTGATTCAACGTCCGTCTGCTATCTGGGTTATTTTTTAGTGCTACATTAACTTAAATTTCCCTTGTCCCGAATATCGCTCCTCCACTCTCGGAGTAAATTGGGTGCCTTCGGTGGACCTGCAGCATTGAAGACGTGCTGTAGTGTTATGCAAACGCTGTCTTACAGTGAATATATGAAACAGTGTTTGCCTTGTTTTCCGAAATTTCCGGGTTCGCAGTGATTCAGCAACAGGCACACTTTTGCGAAATATACGATGTTTATTGATTAGAAAATGCAGAATAAATGAGATTTATTGATTACAATCCCACAAGAGCAAGCAAACACACGTCAAAACAAGACCAAGTGGTAACGATGACGCTAGATCTAGCTTGTCAATCCCAGAATCCCCGCGCTACCGTTACAGCACAACAAGATGTTCCTTAGCAATGAAAATCGCTTACCGTGACAAATGAGCGGGGAGCCAACGCTTCAGTAAAACGGCGAAGGAACAAAGCCGAGCAATCTGTATGTGATCCTCCAGCGGACTTCGCGGGTCGCTCGGAAATGTCCGGTTCTTGTAGGAACGCGCCCCGTGGGGGCGGGGATGGCCAACCCCCGCCCCCAGAAGGCGCGCACCCTGCCCAATGACAAATATTAAAGCTACTGTCCCTGCGGTAAATATTATGGGTGCAAAACAAGTTATCTCGTGAGATTCCCTCCTAACTATGGGACCCAAGCGGGTAAAAAACAATACTATGGTGCAAAACAAGTTATCTCGTGAGATTCCCTCCTAACTATGGAACCCAATGTGAAAAACAATAACATCCGGAGTAAACAAGGAGAAGTTGTTACAATACAGGTAACAGAAAGGCATAATGTGCTAATGTTAAGGCATCACATAATATTTTCCCCCATCACTTGGTGTCCAGATCCCATACTTTTGTCATTTTCTGCATTTTCTCAGTCCCTTTCTCTTCGCTTTCATTGGCTTCTTCATAGTTACCTCTATATTCATGCATGATGGTAATCAAATATTTCCGCTGCTTCTGTTTTTTCTTCCTGCACGTGGCATATTAATAGTCCGAGCAAAACGTCATGCTTAGAGCTGGCAAAATTAGACGATAGGTGGAAGTGGAGAAAATACCTCGATCAATTTTTAAAATAGTTACTCGAATTATTCGAAGAATCGTTTCAGATCTATTGTAAACATGTGTGCGGTCAGACGCTTGTCCGAATTGATCTGTTGCATAAAGATGAGGACAAAGAGAGCAGATTTTCTTCTTCAGCTTAATTATTTGGGATATTTTTCAACTGATGTAGTATTGGTGCAGAATTTCTAGGGAAAAAAGTGGTAAAATTCCAAATTGCACACTCTCAACGCTGTTTGAATTGAGACGCTAGGGGCAACGTGTCCACCTGGCAGAACTCCATGCAGGATTTGGCTTGTTTTGGGACTATTAAAACTGCAAGGAAATGTTTGTTAACTGTGTGGAAAACGACCATCTGCGCTTCGATTTTTTTATTTTATTTATTATTTCTTTTTACTAACGTAATGCTTTCTTTTCGCCGACGAGGGTTAACGTCGAGCTTTCATAGCAGGCTCGCGGCTGCCTCGTCACAAATTGATATTCACGCGTGTGTGTGCAAGCGTGCGTGTGTTTCGGCCTCCCACCGCTTCCAATCGCACTGCGGCGCACGGGGCTGCAGAAGAATCTTCGTTCTGGAGAAGCTTTGACCCTTTGTTGCTGTGCTTGTCTGAGTGGGAATTAAGTGCTTGGCTCAGTTTGAGCTTTTGAGGAACTCACACGCTTGTGTAAAGCCAATAACTGCATCTAAAGAACTGTATCTTTCAGCAGATGCGATGAGTTCATGAGGTAAAAGATCCAAATGTTGTATTTCCGTCCATTAGCTCTGCCACCTGTCTTGTGTGTAGCCGAAGCCATAGAATGGACCCCGTTTGAAACACACACACAGATTGTTGGGTGAACTGTCAGGCTGACATTTAGAGAAGGGTGAACACTTACATGGTATTTAGCCTATTAAATACCACAGTTAGACACGCACTTCTCCATAGAGAGGTTTCATTGCATAACTTCACTGCTTATTTGAATAAATTCAGCTCTTCGTATTAAGTAAAAAAAAATATTTCTACATAGGAAATAAAAGAATCATGAAGCCTTTCAATACTGCACGCAATGTTTTCAATGCAGTAATTATTTTTCTTTGCCAATGCAGTGCAAATAAAATGAATTATTATTTTTAAGTGTATTGAGTCAAGCTCAGAGTTTACAGGGAAAAACTAAAACTGCTAACGTGCGATTTGTGAATACTAATCAGTAATAGAAAAATGATAATACCGAGCTAACAGAACTAGAGGTGGAATTAGATTCTTTAATCTAATTAGAGGACTTGTATTTAATTCATTATGATTAATTGCTTTTTAATTCCTTAGCAATATTTGGAAAAATAAATAAACAAAAAACTACGTTTTAAATTGAAAGAATTTTAGTGGCTGAATTTATTAAATGGAATATGATTACTCTAATAGCATTTCAATTCAAAACAGTGAAAAAACAGTTTACAGAAAAAAAGGAAAAACCTACCACAGCTTGATTTCTGAATGCTAACTTTAAAAGAAAAATGCTAATAATGAGCCAACAGAACTAGCATCGATGATGTAGTGTTAAAACTATGGGTGAGATTCAATCAAAAAATCTGCTCTAATTAATTAGTGGTCTTGTAATAAATTCATATTGAATAGTTAAAATAACTTTTTCTGCTAAAGCTTGACTTCTGAATGCTAATCAGTAATGGGAACATGCTTATAACGTGCTAACAGAACTAGCATCTATGATGTAGTGTTAAAACTAGGAGTGAGATTCAATTAAAAAATCTAATCTAATAAATTAGAGGCCTTGTAATATATCTTGAAGAGTTAAAATATTTTTTTCTGCTAAAGCTTGAATTCTGAATGCTGACCAGTAAGGTGAAAATGCTAATAACAAGCTAACTGAACTAGCATCGATGATGTAGCATTGAAACTAGGGGTGAGATTTGATTTAAAAAAAATCTAATCTAATTAACTAGAAGCTTGTTTTTAATCCATCTTGATTGTGTTTTAATCACAAAGGAATATTTGGAAAAATAAACAAACAAAAATGACTTTTTTTTTTTTTTTAATTGAAAGGATTTTAGTGGATTTATGAATTAATATACAATAACTGTAATTGGATTTCAATTCAAAACAGTGAATAAACGGTTTACGGGGAAAAGAAATGTGTTATAGCTTGATTTCTGGATGCTAACCAGTAATGAAAAAATGTTAATGACGAGCTAACAGAACTGGCATCGATGATGTAGTATTAAAACAATAGGTGAGATTCCATTAAAAAATATAATCTAATCAATTAGAGGCCTTGTAATTCACCTTGAAGAGTTAAAATAACTTTTTCTCCTAAAGATTGACTTCTAAATACTAACCAGTAATGAAAAAATGTTAATAACAAGCTAACAGAACTAGCATCAATGATGTAGTATTAAAACTATGGGTGAGATTCTATTAAAAAAATCTAATCTAATAAATTAGAGGCTTGTATTTAGTCCATCTTGATTAATCGTGTTTTAATCGCAAAGGAATATTTGAAAAAAATAAACAAAAACTACATACAGTATTTTGAAATTGAAAGGATTTAGTGCATGAACTTATGAAGTAGTATACAATAAGTGTAACTGTAATTAAAGCTTGACTTCTGAATGCTAACCAGTAACGGGAAAATGCTAATAACGAGCTACCTGAACTAGCATTGATGATGTAATCTAATTAACTAGAGGTTTGTATTTAATCCATCTTGATTAATCGTGTTTTAATCTGCTGAGTACTGTACATATTTGCAGGATCCCACAGTTGAACAAATGTACTTAATTCATCAGATTTCTCTATTTCGTTAGCCGTTAGCTGAGCTAATGTGTGCATTAATGTAGTTGGTGTATCAGAAAATTGTGTAGGCCCTTACTGACAAAAGTTACGTGTTTGTGTTTGCTTCCATGATCCTAATACATTTAAAGGGATCCTCTATTTTTAAGACAATTCTTAAAACATAAATGTTAGTATGAGTTATAATAATTTGATAATAAAACCCCTCTTAATGTTTTTGTTTTAATAAAGTTTGTAAAATTATTTTAAGTGATTGGTCGCCATTCTTGTTACGTCGCAGTGATTGACGTCATCGGGCCCGTTGCCGAAATTCCAGCGTGTCACTCGTTAGCTTTCCCAACATGCCGTCAGTTCTACCCTTCCTATTTGAACCAGATCTGAAAAGTGAAGAGCAGAACAGCACTGTCGGTCGTTCACAAGACGAGCTTCAGGGGAAAATGTGTGCAGCAAATACCTCATAAGACAAAAGCTGGGCAAAACTGGTGATTCACTCACTGCAAGTGAGTCTCAATAGCAACAGAGCGAGAGAGTGCTGTTGGGAACTCCGGTTTTATTAGCAGATATTCAAGGTAAGCATATTGCATTTTCAAACTTATCCCAATATAATTATGTAGATTGTTAGCATCCAGAGCTGTCATGTGCTTTACATACAGTACAGGCCAAAGAGCACACCTTGTGTAATCCATGTCTTGTACATTGTAACGCGTGGTAGGTGGGATACGTGTATAAAAGTACCAAAAAGTGGAGAAGCTTCGAATATGCACATATATTCACAAAAAATATTTCCACCATGACCCCTCTTCACTCGGGAGCTCAGCAGTACACAAACACGCGTTCCCTGACGAACTCCAACATTGTTGTAAGGTCCACGTCAGAGTCACTGTCGTCACTGTAGCGTGCCATAGAGCTTTAATTATTTAGTATGATTTGGGGAAAACTCCCACGAAGAATAGTCAACAAAAAAGATAGCAATAGTAATCCAAATCCACGTTTTTTGCTCACTCGAAGATCGAGGAATTAGACCGATCCCATGGCAACGTTGCAGCCGCGATCAGGCCGCCGATTCCACAAAATAGACTGATCCGAAAAGCCGCTGTGGGACTGACGAATCAAAAAAATGGACGGATCCGAAACCAATATTGCAGACGCGGTGGGACCATCGGATCCAGAAAATAGACGGATCCCTTACTTGACTGAGGATCCAGGAAAAATGTTCGGGCGCCAGTTGTAACGCATGGTGGGTAGGATACATGCATACAGGGACCAAAAAAGGGGGAGAAGCTTCCACTTATGCACATTTATTCACTAAAAATAATAATTCCACCTTGACCACTCACTTCACTTCCCTTGTTTCCACTTGACTGGAAATTGCATCCAAAAGCAGCACATCGTGGCATTTTACTTTGCGCGTTTAGGCAGCAATAAGCAATTGTTGAACACGCTACACATTTGGAAAGATCCCAATTACGTCATCACTGCGAGCCCACAAACCATGGCAGCAACTAACGGTCAAAATACAGTGGTGAGAACAAGTATTTGATACACTGCCGATTTTGCTGGTTTTCCCACTTGCAAGCCATGTAGAGGTCTGTAATTTGTATCATAAGTTCTCTTCAACTGTGAGGGACGGAATCTAATACAAAAATCCAGAAAATCACATTGTATAATTTTTGAATAACAAATTTGTGTTTAACTGCATGAAATAAGTATTTGATACATTACCAGCTAGTAAATATTTCGGCTCTTAGTTCTTTTTTAAGAGCACCTCCTGTTCTCCACTCATTACCGGAACTAACTGCACCTCTTTGAACTTGTTACCTGTTTAAAAGACACCTGTTTACATGCTCAAACAAACAAACTCCAACCTCTCCACAATGGCCAAGACCAAAGAGTTGTTTAAGGACATCAGGGATAAAATAATAGACCTGCACAAGGCTGAGATGGGCTACAGGAAAATAAGCAAGCAGCTTGGTGAGAAGGTAACAACTGTTGGAGCAATTATTAGAAAATGGAAGAAGTTCAAGTTGACGGTCAATTTGCCTCGTTCTGGGGCTCCATGCAAGATCTCACCTCGTGGGGCATCACTGATCATGAGGAAGTTGAGGGATCAGCCCAGAACTACACGGCAGGACCTGGTCAATAACCTGAAGAGAGCTGGAACCACAGTCTCGAAGAAAACCATTGGAAACACATTACGCAGTCATGGATTAAAATCCTACAGCGCACGCAAGGTCCCGCTGCTGAAGCCAGTGCATGTCCAGACACGTCTGAAGTTTGCCACTGACCATCTGGATGATCCAGAGGAGCAATGGGAGAAGGTCATGTGGTCGAATGAGACCAAAATTGAACTTTTTGGCCTAAACTCGGCTCGTCGTGTTTGGAGGAAAAAGAAGGATGAGTACAACCCCAAGAACACCATCCCAACCGTGAAACATGGAGGAGGAAACATCATTTTTTTGGGGCTGCTTCTCTGCCAATGGTACAGGACGACTGCACCGTATTGAGGGGAGGATGGATAGGGCTATGTATTGCCAAATCTTGGCTGAAAACCTCCTTCCTTCAGTGAGAGCCCTGAAGATGGGTCGTGGCTGGGTCTTCCAGCATGACAACGACCCAAAGCACACAGCCAAGGCAACTAAAGAGTGGCTCCGTAAGAAGCATCTTAAGGTCGTGGAGTGGCCTAGCCAGTCACCAGATCTGAACCTGATAGAAAATCTATGGAGGAAGCTGAACGTCCGTGTTGCCCGGCAGCAGCCCCGAAACCTGAAGGCTCTGGAGAAGATCTGCAAGGAGGAATGGGCCAAAATCCCTGATGCAGTGTGTGCAAACCTTGTCAAGGACTACAGGAAACGTTTGGTATCTGTAATAGCAAACAAAGGTTTCCTTACCAAATATTAAGTTCAATTTTTGTGATGTATCAAATACTTATTTCATGCAATTAAATGCAAATTTATTATTTAAAAATCATGCAACGTGATTTTCCGGTTTTTTTTGTGTTAGATTCCGTCCCTCACAGTTGAAGAGAACTTATGATACAAATTACAAACCTCTACATGCTTTGCAAGTGGGAAAACCAGCAAAATCGGCAGTGTATCAAATACTTCTTCTCCCCACTGTATGTAGTAAATATTATAAAATATTGCCATTGATTTAACATTTCATGTGTTTCTAAAATCATATTTTAGTACAAGAGAGGTTTATTAGAGCCTACATGTATTTAAGTTAGAGGATCACTTTAAATATTTTGTAATGAATTTACTAATGCGTTAAAAGTCCCAGTCAGAACGCTTGTATACAAACGGTATAGCAAGACTTCATTTAATTAGCATGATGATAACCACTCCACAAGACAGAACACCTAACAAGCATTAACCTGACATATTGTGCGGGGGATGTGATAGAAACATTAACTTCTTTCTATATAAATCCTATATAATTGCATGGTCTCACCCGCACTTCTTTGAAAAGATAAAGTCTAACATTTACACTGAGTGTTTATCAACTGTGATGCATAGTCTGTTCAATTTTTGATTCAATTTTCATAAGAGCATATTAGGACAACATTAAGTCAATACTCGATATAGTTAGTGTATATTAAGATTAAAAAGCTTGTCAGGATTCTTGTACTGTACATCTTAGCAGAATGTGAATCATACATGCAGGCAGCTATACAGTTTCCTCTAATGCCATTCGACGCGCGTTTTCATTGATATTAAAATATGTATATGCTCCGGCACGGGCGAGGCGCCAGTATGTCATATGAATGATTGTCTCTCAGCGACGGGATTGGATCGTTCTTCATTGGCGAGGCGGTCGTGGAATGAATGCTCTGTGACTGTATAAAGGCCAGATGAGGTTCAGGGAGAGGTCAAGCGCCAAACAATTCATGTCCACAGTGACGCTTCTTTAACGTGAGTCATTAGGTAGCCGCGTGGATGCTTCAAAGTGGCAACCATCACTGGCTTGTGGAAATCAAGGCATGTAATCTTGATAGTGTTCTTCACAAACCAGAACTCAACTGGGACCAGGGGTGAAACCCCATGTTAAAAAAAACCTGCTGGGCTGCCACACATATCAAAGAAAACAATCCACTAACGTCAGATTTACATACACAAGTGTTAACAACAAGCCTAATAAAGTGCTTGTTTAGCTTCATCAGTTTTCACCGATTTTTATTATTTATTGGTTCCACGGAATTTTGCCCATCGAGGAGATCGATGTGTGCATTTGTGCAGAAAACCACCCTGGGCTAGGGTGACCAAATGTCCTCTTTTGCACGGACATGTCCACTTTTCAACTCCTGTCTGGGACGCCCAGTGGGATTTTATAAATTCATGAAAATGTCCGGTTTTCATTATTTTTCGCGGGACCAATTAGCATGTGTTGAAATCGACTGACACTGTGCACAGAATACTACGGTACTGTGCTGCCTATGACGTGTTCCCAGAGAGCCTGCGCAGTTGTTAAAGGGTACCACGGATAGAAAGACGTGTAGTTCTTAAAAGATAAATGTTACTAGTAGTTAAATATATAATAATTTGATAATAAAACCTTTTTTAATGTTTTCGTTTTGATAAAATTTGTAAAATTTTAAAACCAAAAATAAACTAGTAGCTCGCCATTGCTGTTGACGTCGCAGGGCAGTGACGTCACATTGGTACGCCGCCGTATTTCCACAGTGTCACTCTAACTATGTAAGGTAGTGATTTAAATACACCAAAAGGTTTCAATGGCGACTTTTTAATTAGAGATCAAGCCAACGAGTGCGTTTTGTCCCTCGACTTGTGAGAGAATATTTTATTCATGCTTATAAAACACGTAACTGCTGTGATACAATATTTCATTTGTTACACCGTATTCATCTATGTTCTTGCGCTGCACATGTATTTCTTTGAACATAATACAAAGGGTTTCTGTGGACTCTTATCTCATTTTACTCCCTTTTCGTGCCAGCTATGGCTAAGTTTCCAATGTGATATGCATCTTGATAATTAGGAATAACAAAAAAGCACAAACCAGAGCGGTAACACACAACTTGTTGAACAATGCGGTTTTCGTCAACGATAACGAAAATGTTCCGTCGATGAATAATTTCTTTGTGATGATGACGAGCTAAAAACGTGTCTTGGGAGGCTAAAACATAACTATTTCAGTGTTTTGTCTTGAAAGAAAGAAGATTGCATTCCCAATTTTTACACTTATTGGGCAGTATTTACTGTTAATCGTGAAGGGATGTTTTTTTCCATGAATGACTCAAAAAACCCTTTGCCAAGAGGTTCTGCAATGAAGCTAGGGTTCCTTTATCTGATGTTGATTACCGTAATTTTCGGACTATGAACCGCTACTTTTTTCCCTCATTTTGAATTCTGCGGCTTATAGTGCAGTGCGGCTTATTTGTTGATCTATTGGGTTAATAGGTAACACTTTATTTGACAGGGGCATCATGAGACTGCCGTAAGACCGTCATAATTATGACATGACACTATCATGGGCATTAACGAATGCATATGACAGATGTCATAAAGTGTCATCCGGCAAATTATGTGACTAACTGCATTTATGTCCAGCTCGGGTCTTTTACATCCATTCAAAAGTGCGATAATTTGCCGGATGACACAAAATGATATCTGTCATAAGCACTGATTAATGCTCATGGCAGTGTCCTGTCATAATTATGATGGTCTTATGACAGTCTTATGGCACCACTACAGTCACTGACGAAAGTCTTGTTGTTTATCCATTTTGTAGAAACAATTGCTAATAACGTGACTTTTAATTATTCAATTGGTTTTTAGAAATGGCTCATATGAAAGCTAAGACCCTCCCAAATAATGTTCAATGTACAAAAATATATTTGTTTCAGTGAAAAAAGATGTATCATTTAATGAAGACATAAAGGTCAAATTTTGGCAAGACAGAAGTTTTGTCGCCTACAGAAAGTAGTGAGAAAATTGAACAAAAATGTACTTCAAATACAAAAATTTGTTACATAAGTGAATTAAGTAGTGGTGCTGTGAATCCAAATTTTGTATGACTTCTATGGGCTTCGGCAAGGATTCATACACTTTACTGATGAAGTCATCAGGAACACCGAAGAAAGCAGTCTTGCATGCCTCCCAGAGTTCATCAACATTTCTTCACTGTTTTCTGAGTGAATCTCGGATCCATACGGGCTCCAGTAGTTCTCCTGCAATATTTGCGGCAACTGTGGTGTGATTCAATGGAAGATTCATCTGAAAAATCCACCTTTTGCCACAAAACAGTGATGTTTGGTGGTGGAAAAATTATGGTCTGGGGTTACATCCAGTATGGGGGTGTGCGAGAGATCTGCAGGGTAGAAGGCAACATAAATAGTCTGAAATATCAACAAATCTTAGCTTCCTTCTTAGCTTCATTCTTGATTCAGCTCAAGCTGTGTGCAGACGCACTCCTCCGAGCTCCCAAGAAGAACTTATCTCAACCGATAAGCGCTTAGGGCCAACTCAGGGCCAGCAAGCTCGACTCCCAGTATGGCTCCAAAGATTTTGAAATCTGGAGACTTGGATGAAATAAAATCCTCCATGCAGAAATTGGAGGTCTCCTTGACTGGCTTGATTCAAAACTAGAATCAAGAAATCGTCAGAGAGCTCCAGTTAATGCGCGCTGAAAACGAGAAATTCAAGCAGGCAGTCGAGGAAAGAGATGTTCGCATCAAAAGGCTGGAAATTTTGGCTGACGGTCTCGACCAGTGCCGACGTGCAAATAAGCTTATCATTTTGGGATTACAACTGACGCCTAGCCCAGGTGATACAGTGGCGTAACTGGCAATTGCTAAGCTGAAAGAATATAGAATAAACATGGAATCGCTGGACATCCTTCGCTGCTTTCTGCTCCCATCTGGGGGGAGAGGACCGGCGACGGTGCTCATGAAGCTGGCAGACCAAAAGACCAAGACTGCCCTGCTTAACCAGCGCCGCCACCTGAAAGGCTCGAAGACTTGTTTTTTTTTAATAACAACTTGACTCGCCGAAATGCCGAAATTGCAAGAAAAGCACGTCAACTCATGAAAGCTGGGAAAATAGCCAACACCAGGGTCTCGGATTGCAGGATCCTTATCAAGATGCAAGATATGAAGATTAAAGCTATTAGGAGTCTTGACGAGCTGACCCCACTTGAAAATTAATGATGATATCTGAAACCACACTTCGATTAAAACTGGATGAACAGATTGAAGAGTGCCATGATGACCCAAATGAGTAACTTGATCTGGACCACAACTTCTACAATAGCTGGATAACTGTAAATACTACATAGCGGACCAGCATAACAACTCCGTGGATGTGGACGGTAAGCTGAAACTTATCCACAGCAGGAGTCTCTAAAAGAATTTTGAACACATTAAGGATTATCTACTAAAGATAACGAAGGCTCTGACTTTAATTTGCACAGATATAACATGGCACAAATGAATCAGGCATCTAAGGGGAGAGGGGGTGTTGCAATTATGATTGACAATCTCCTGGAATGTATTACAATTGAGCTCCTTATCCCCAATTGTAAAAACATAATTATCTGCTGTTTTTACCGTGCTCCTGATTCAAATGTCCAGCTTTCTGAGTATATGGAAAAGATACTGTTTAAACCAGACATCTCCAAAGTCCGGCCCGGGGGCCAAATGCGGCCCGTGGTCAAATTTCATCCGGCTCCCAGCCTCTGTCATAAAATCCATTACGTCTGGCCAGCACACAGACTTAATTGGTCAGCAGTACTGCTACCAGCATATGAAACAGCTTAATGCTGCTCCTCATTTACCCACTAAAAGGCAGGAGCACTCTAAGCAACATTACCCTCTGTTACCCTTTATTCCCCATTTCTAAAATGGCGACAATCAACAAAAAAAAGAAAGTTGACTGTGACGGCCGACGCTTAAAGGATAGGTGGAAATTGGACTATTCTCTAAAATACGCAACAACTGTGTCTGCGTCATTTGCAAAGAGACAGTCGCTGTTTTCAAAGAGTTCAATGTGAGGCGATATTACCAAACAAGACACGCTGACATGTACGACAAGATTACAGGGAAGATACATAGCGAGAAATTGAAGCAACTTGAAGCTAGTTTTAATTATACAGCAGCAGTATTTTGCAAGAGCCCGAGAGTCAAAAGAGAACGCCACAAAGGCTAGTTGCGAGATTGTTGAAATAATTAATTTAGGGCTGTCAAACAATTAAAATTTTTAATCGAGTTAGTCACAGCTTAAAAATTAATTAATCCTAATTAATCGCAATTCAAACCATCCATAAAATTTGCCATATTTTTCTGTAAATTATTGTTGGAATGGAAAGCTAAGACACAAGACGGATATATACATTCAACATACTGAACATAAGTACTGTATTTGTTTATTATAACAATAAATCAACAAGATGGCATTAATATTAACATTGTTAAAGCGATCCGTGATTGAAAGACTTGTAATTCTTAAAAGATAAATGTTAGCACAAGTTATAGAAATGTTGTATTAATACCCCTCTTAATGTTTTCGTTTTGAATAAAATTTGTAAAATTTTCAGTCAAAAAATAAACTACTAGCTCGCCATTGTTGATGTTAGTAATTACACAATGCTACTGGTGCTGAAACACATAAAATCAGTCGCACCCAAGCGCCAGCAGAGGGTGACAAAACACCCAAAAACACAAGTAACAAGTGGACATGATACTGTGCTGTTGTTTTAATCTGTTTGAGCGGGGCATGTGCGTTAATTGCGTCAAATATTTTAACGTGATTAATTTAAAAAATTAATAACCGCCCGTCAACGCGATAATTTTGACAGCCCTAAATTAATTAAAAAATAATAATAATAAAGCAAATGTGACACACAGAATGGCTTGCTAAAATTTGCTTAAATATATTGTTCTACGTAAAGGACGTCAGCCAAGGTCGGCCCTCCACATTTTTACCACACCAAATCTGGCCCCCTTTGCAAAACGTTTGGACACCCCTGGTTTAAACTGAATAATAAGCATGTCTTTTGTCGTGGAGACATTAATCTTGAGATAAAATATGTACATGTTGTTTGATTTTCCTCATACATTCATGTCTGATGAAACTGTTACAGGGATCTTTGTGTGCGCCAATTGTTGCCACCATTTACACCTTAGAATGTACCCTTTAAAGAGACTTATAAGAAGAGCATTTTGAGTCGCTACTCACGCCAGCTGTGATAACACATAATCACTTTTGCCACACACACAGCCACAACAAGATGTTCCCACAGCAAATAGATGCTAGAATGTCAGGGACATGACAAAGCCATAACCTTGTACGCCCTGAAATTCAGACCGCTAATCTTGTGCAAGAGACTGCTGTGTCAACAACCGCAATCGAGCTGCTTGACTGGACGCTGAGTTGTTGTAAACCCAGATTGTTGATAGTGTTATTGTACAGTTTGTGGCCATATGATGTATGTAACTGTACAATGTCTGATTGTGCGTCTTTAGCTGTATGGGGGAGACGGGAAACTGATAAGCATATGCTTCCTCCCGTCTGCCCTTGTCTTCTTCTCCGGTTCTTTCCTTCGGGCAAATCATATCACATTTGTGATTGTCAATGATACCGATGATTGATGACAATAAATATTTCAATCATTCCTCTTACATTCCTAACCATAAAAAGGGACAAATTCTGCAGCAGGATGGTGGTCCATCGCATACTTAAATCTCAAAGTTCCTCAAGGCAAAGACGATCAAGATCCTCCAAGACTGGCCAGCCCAGTCACCAGACATGAACAGGATGAAAGAGGAAGCATGGAAGACGAAACCCAAGAATGTTGAATGAACTCTGGGAAGCATGCAAGACTGCTTTCTTTGATTTTTCCTGATGACTTCATCAATAAATTGTATGAATCCTTGCCGAACTGCATGAATGCAGTCCTTCAAGCCCATTGAAGTCGTGCAAAATATTAAATTTGGATCCCACAGCACCACAACTTAATTTGCTTATGTTATGTAACATTTTTTTGTATTTGAAGTATTTTTTTGTTCAATTTTCACACTTTCCGTAGGCGACAAAACCTTTGTCTTGCCAAAATTTGACCTTTATGTCTTCATTAAATGATAAATCTTTTTTCAGTGAAACATATTTTTGTACATTCAATATCATTTGGGAGGGTCTTAGCTTTCATATGAGCCATTTCTGAAACCAATTGAATAATTAAAAGTCAGGTTATTAGCAATTGTTTCTACAAAATGGATAAGCGACAAGACTTTTGTCAGGGACTGTATACATGTAAAACATGTAGTTGACTTCAAATCTTATACCTCTCAGTGTTTCATCCCTGCATTTATGCACCCCCAATTCTCATAAGTCTCCATACGTGTAGACACGTTGACGCCACTCTTTGTTTATAGCCCTGACACGGACAATGAAACGAGGTGTTTGAGGATAAGCGGAAGGCAATCAACATTTGTCAACGCTTGTCAACAAGCGAATGATTTATGTCCGACGTTGGCGCTCGTTTGGCCCATCCTCCTGCCGGTCGGAGGCCCGTGCGCCGCCGGAGAAAGCGCGGCGTTTGATTACGGCACGTGGAGACAAAAAAAGAGGAGCCTGTGTCACCTTGTCACTCTCGGGCCAGCTGCCAAACTACCGGCGGGGGGAGGGTGCAATTGGCGTGTTTCCCAGTGTGTATGTGATGTGTGTTTGTGTGTGTTGATGAATCATTGTGATCCTCAACCCCCTCGAACCCCTCCTTCCCTCGATCTGTCCAACTCTCCACCCTCATCCTCACCCCATCACTAACGCTGTAATTATCTGCCTGTGGAGGATGAGAAGGTCTGCAATAACACTCAAGTTTGCTCGTGCGTATGGATGCGCGGGACAGGGCTCATAAAAAAAGGAATACAATTGTGTTGACGACAATTTTGGACAATTAAAAGATATGGCATCTAGGGGTCTGACAATATATCGAAATGGTGATATATCGTGATACTTTGTATCCTAAAAGGTTACAGTATCAATATGGTCCTGCCAGGAATCGAAATATCACTGTTTGAAACAAGGAACCAACAAGTTGCTACCAAAATCTTCCACTAGAATAGTGTCCATACCTGTCAAGTTTTACGGTTTTGGCGTAATCTGTACAAGTGAGCACTGATTTTTAAATGTGTACGCCGTAATTTCAAAATCTGTATGTTTTTCGTACATTGTTTTTGTTCTCTGTTCGGATTTTGTCACTATTTTGTTACTATGCGTTACTACGTTGGTTGAATGACGCCAGAAAAGTCAGAGACACGAAGAGAGAAGAGCAGGAGGGAAGAGTGTTGTGAGGCTGATGCAAACGTGATGCTAGGCTAGCTGGCTCCAATATTTCCTGACTGTAGCCGACAGCCTGCAATCTACGCCCACTTGATGCTCCGCTAGATATCACATACATATAGAACTACCGTAATTTCCCCGAATACAACGCGCACTTTTTTCCCCAAAATGTACTCGTAAAGTCATGGGTGCGCGTTATTCACGGGGACAAGGACGGAGACAGAAAAAATTCATCATGATTCATGTTCCATTGTAAGCATGCACCAGCACAATATTACCTAATCTGAACGACGGTGATATAATAAGTTTCATGAGGTAAATAATTGTTTTCATGATATTTTTAACATCTAATAAAATTGAAATGTTTTTTTTGTACTATTCGTTTATTATTTACCAATACATTTTTCTTACCTTTGCGTTGCAACATGCCGGCACACGGTGATGTTGTCTTGAAGAGAACGTATACGGCGATCCGTTTTGTATAAATGTTGACTGTGTGGCGAGCTAGGACAGGAGTCTGAAGAAGAGTGTTGAACCACTGAGCCAAGCCGCGTTGTTTTATTTACATTGAAACTCACAAAGTAACAAAGTACGTCTTGCACGCAAATCGCGGGACATTTGTTTACTTCCGGCTGTTCCCTTAACTAAACTCTTCCCCCCGGGAACTACACAACTTGCGAACATTAGTTCCGCTGGTGAATTCTGTTAAAACTCGCAAAAACTCCTTCCTTTGTGAAAATTATTATCGTATACCGTGAGCAATTTTACCACAGAAAATTAGTATTCTATTTTTTTGAAAAAATATTTGACAAAAGGATTTAAAAAATGCTGCAACTGCGTACTTTATAAAAGTTCGAGACATGAGACTCATATTTATTGGTGCTAAAATTAGGGTGCACTTTATACACGGGTACAAGAATTTTCCCGAGATTTTACAGGTAAAGTCGGGGTGCACGTTATACACGGGTGAGCCTTATATTCGGGAAATTACGGTAGATGCGAAATGACACTCGGCAGCGTTAGTAAACAGCCGCCATCTTAAAGCAGTAGACTTCTCAGAAAGGCTGTTGTAATGAACCTTCCTAGCGAACCTAAGTAACCTTTTATCTAAAATAAACCTAAATCGGCAAAATCTTGAATCTATCTTTAAATGATGAAACAGTTTTAAAACTTTCACAGGTTGAAAATAGACAGAAGGGAAGTAATGCTAAAACAAGAGCAATTTTTAACAACCTGAACGGTTGATTCACAACATTAAATGACTTCCAAACATAGCAAAGGTTACTACAGTATGTTTTTTTGAAAACGTGAAAGGTAACACCAGTTACTTTGCCAAGTAACTAATTACTCTTACATTCAGGTAACTGAGTTACTAACTCAATTACTTTTTGGGAGAAGTAACTTTTAATTGTAATTAATTTTTTAACGGAAGATTAACAACACTGGTCATAAAGATGCAGTCTGCAGAATGAAAAGTGACGAAAGCGGACATTTTATTCTGCCAATTTGTTGCCGAACACAATTTGTCTGCAACTATTGCTGATCGCTTCTCAGAATTAGCAAAAGAAATGTTCGCTGACTCAAAGATTGCATCCGTAAGTTAATTTTATCAACTGACCTTTTTTATTTATAATTGGATACACTAACGAACTACCTTCATGGCAAACTGTATTGCGAGCTGAAGTGCCATGAAGTGCAGCCATCAAACGACATGACAGAATTTGCCAAAAGTGCTACATACAATTATAACAAAAGTCACTGTTAAATTTTAGTAATCATGATGTAGCTGAAGATAATGATTGTTCTGATTGCACCAGGTTATATGTGACAATATCACCAATAAATTCATATTATTTTAAAAATTGAGTTTTATTTTTGTTTCATATTGCACACTATATACGATGTTGTGAGATTAGTCACCAATTTGTAAGGGCATATGTCACTATTTGTAAGACTGCCAACACCCTCGGGTTGACGGCTATGGGTGTCTCTGCAAACTCAGTGGCTGCCACTGACGGCACTAGACGCCCTATCCATTTACCGTAATTAGCAGACTACAAGCCGCCACTTTTTTCCTTCATTTTGAATCCTGCCGCTTATTTGTTGATTTATTTGGGTTAGTAGGTAACACATTACTCTAGCATGCATTGCAGTGCTTCATATGTAAATAACAATCAAAAAAGTTCTGTGCTAATATTTCTTCAGTTACTGTTCCAGTTTTATTATTTGCTTGTTATGGTATTTGTTAACTTTATTTGACATTGGTTTCATAAGACTGTCATATTTATGACATGACTCTATCATGGGCATTAGGTGCCATCTGGCAAATTATGATACTAACTCTATTTATGTCCAGTTTGGATCTTTAACATCCATTCAAAAGTAAAATAATTTGCCGGATAACACTAAATGACATCTGTTATAAGCATTCATTAATATTGTGACAGTGTCATGCCATAGTTATGATTGTCTAATGGCAGTCTTATGGCGCAACTGTCAAATAAAGTGTTACCAAATACCATAATTATTAACTATATGAAACAACTGGAACAGTAACTGAATAAATAATTAGCACAGAACATGAATTTTGATTGTTATTTACATCTGTAGCGCTGCAATGCATGCTAATAGGCATGTTGGACGACAACAGTGTTGACAGCTGGTGGCAGAAGATGTTGACCGTCCCCCCCAAGGGAGCAGTGATGGCCAAAGGAAGCTTCTTGAAGCAATAAGGCTTTGCAGCCAATTGGTTCAAAGCTTCATGGTAGTTCATTTGGTCTTATGACAGTCGTATGATGCCGCTGTCAAATAAAGTGTTACCGTTTAATATCTTTTGGTGTGAATATCCAATAATACGGTGCGAACAGCTGCGGCTTTTTAGTCCAGTGCGTCTTATCTATGAACAAATGCCGTTTTCGTGTCACATTTTGTGGGTGGCGGCTTATAGTCAGGTGCTGCTTATACTGCGAAAATTACGGTGGACTAGGAGGGGTGTTCATTCGAAACCAGAGCATTCGCAGTGTTTCTGATTTTCGAACCATTTACAGGTCACTTTGTGTTCATTTTAGGGCAATTACAGGTCACTTGCTGTTGAGTTTGAGTCACGACTTATTCATTTGGGGAGATTTCCAGGTCACTTTCTGTTCTGTCACACAAAGTCACCAGGAAGTGAACGTATGCTAACATCTGTCAACTTCCTGTCGATTTTTGGTGACAGAACATGGGTCACTTCCTATTCTGTCACCTAAAATCAACAGGAAGTGAACATATGTCAACATATATTCATGCCCCAAAATCAAAAGGTGACTGAAAATCAACAGCAAATGACCTGAAATGCCCCAAAATGAAACTCATTGGTTGCGATTAACCACCATAGACGTCCAATCCATTTGAAATGGGAGGAATGGCAGCGAATGAACATATGTTCATTTGGAACTTATGTTTATTTGCTGCCACCCTTCAGATTCAAATGGACTGGACGTCTACTCGTGATAAACTCCATTCATTTTAGGGCATGTCCAGGTCACTTCCTGTTGAGTTTGAGTCACTGCTTATTCATTTGGGGTGATTCCCGGGTCACTTCCTGTTCTGAAACGCAAAATCAACAGGGCGGGACCCATAAATGCCCCAAAATTAGTCACTGGTTGTTATCTAATGCCATAGACGTCCGATCCATTTGAAGTGGGTGGGTTGGCAGCCATTGCCACCACCCACTTCAAATGAATTGGACGTCTACTAGTGATAATTCATTTTAGGTCATTTACAGGTCACTCCCTGTTGAGTTTGAGTCACTGCATATTTATTTGTAGAGCTTCCCGTTCACGTCCTGTTCTGTAACCCAAAATGAACAGGAAGTGACCCAGAAATGGCCCAAAATCAACAGGAAGTGACTGAAAATCAACGGCAGATGACTTGAAATTGCACTAAATTAAATTCATTGGTTGCCATTGACCGCCATAGACGTCCAATTCATGTCAACTGGGAGGGATTCGTCCATTGGCTGTCATCCCTCCTAGTTCCAATGAATTGGACGTCTACTAGCGATAAATTCAATTCAGTTCACAGCAGAAGGACGAAAAGAGCTTGTTTTTCTGTTTATTACATGTGTAGCAAAATAGCCTTGAAAGGTGGAAAAAGCGCTAGCCAAGTATAACACGTATTACCATTGTAGAATATATATTGATAATTGTTGTTTTGCCAAATTGTGAGCCTTGTATCGCAAATCATATCATTTTGCAAGGTACTGAGATTTTCCCACCACTAGTGGCATTCACGCTATTAATATTTGGTGTACGTGTGTGGACTACATGACACAAAATGTGATTTTTAACATATGTAAATATCAGGTCTTATTTATCTCCATATACTATACATCTATTGTACTCCTTCTTAAGCTTTTATTATATGCATTATATACAATATTTTCTATACTCATCTTGTTAGTAGCATTGTAATTAGTAGCCTACCATAACATGTTATTCCCACAGATATCTTAGCTAATTTGAGGTCAACGCCTATATTTCTGTTCCGTCTCGTGACCTGAGCTGTCAGAGATCAACTTTTAAATTTTACAATATCAATACATTTTATCAATAGTATTAGTAGTCAGAGCAACCTCTACAGCAGGGGTCCCCAAACTACGGCCCGCGGGCCAGATACGGCCCACCTCCTCATTTAGTATGCCCCCCAGAACAATTTTTTTTTTTTTTTTTAACTTGTGTTATTTTCTGTCTTTTTCTGTGAAGAACCCAGAGAGGGTTGTTTGGTTATCTATTTGATTAATAGTGTTATAATATAATTTAATTTAATATTTTATTATATTATATTATATTATATATAGGGCTGTCAAACGATTAACATTTTTAATTGAGTTAATCACAGCCTAAAAATCTTAATTAATCGCAATTCAAACCTTCTATATAATATGCCATATTTTTCTGTAAATTATTGTTGGAATGGAAAGATAAGACACAAGACTGATATATACATTCAACATACTGTACATAAGTACTGTATGTTTATTATAAAATAAATGAACAAGATGGCAATAACTTTATTAACATTCTGTTAAAGCGATCCATGGATAGAAAGACTTGTAGTTCTTAAAAGATAAATGTTAGTACAAGTTATAGAAACTTTATATTAAAACCCCTCTTAATTTTTTCGTTTTAATAAAATTTGTAAAATTTTCAAACACAAAATAAACTAGTAGCTCGCCATTGTTGATGTCAATAATTACACAATGCTCATGGTGCTGAAACCCATAAAATCAGTCACACCCAAGCGCCAGCAGAGGGTGAGAAAACCCAAAAAAACACAAGTAACAAATGGACATGACACTGTGCTTTAATCTGTTTGAGCGGGGCATGTGCGTTAAATGCGTCAAATAATTTAACGTCATTAATTTAAAAAATTAATTATCTATGGTTAACGCGATAATTTTGACAGCCCTAGTTATATTATATTATATTGTATTATTATATTATATTGTTATTATTTTTATTATATTTCCTTTTGTTCCGTGAAGAATCCAGCAAGGGTTATTTGATTGTGGCTTTCTGAAAAACAATAAATTTTTACATTTAGGCACTCCTGCAATCGTCACACTTTTTTTTGTTAAAAACTGACCCCGGCCCCTCATCAGAGAAGGGAAAAGTTATGTGGCCCTCATAGGAAAAAATTTGGGGACCCCTGCTCTACAGTGACTCACTGTTGTCCCCAGTGGTGCAAAATGGTATCATATCACAGAACGTTTAGTCAAATGTAAAGTACTGTAGGCATAAATAAATCTAGTGTAATCACAAAATTTTTTAATCTAGAAGGGAAAATGTTATATTAACGCCATCACGACTGCCATATAAATATCTGCTTTTATGAGGATGTCTTTATTTACTTTTGGAGTGGAAGGCACTTGAATGTGAAGCTATCAATTTAGGTGCTTAATGGCCCAAACATCAGATATGGCGTATAAACAAACCTTTGCCGAGGCCTCTTTAGTTTGTCAAATGACTCAGCTTTTTGGGAGCTTCAGCGTTTGATGATGAAAAAAATCAAATCTGAGTAAAAGTAATGTTGTAAAACTGTTTTGGTATCATACTTTGCTGTTTAAACTATTAATATTGGCAATTATAAACCCTTGTAGTCGTCATCAATTACATGTGTTAGACACCCAAAGCTGGAACTGTTTTCTGCCCCTTGAGGTGCAAAATGAAAAATAGGGAACCTTTGATATATAGCATCATTATTAGACTTCCGGAAAACAAGGTGTCGCATTCTTGAATCTAACAAAGACGGATAGTCAGACGACCTCAGCTCCGCCTGCTCCCTCGCCACTAGCGCTTAGGGTCGAGGGGTCTGCGTGAGGTCACGTCTGATCACCGAGCTCAGGCCGAAAGTGAAGTCTGCGAAGATCAAGGTCCACACTGAAATAGACGCCCCAGCGGTGGCGGAGCTGTCACAACATCTGCCCGTGTGCCCCGAGGAGAGGCGACGTGGGTCGAGGTTACCTAGAGGGTCTCTGGTTTAGGTGGGGAGCTGTTGGTGACGCACACACTTTGCCAGAGCGGTGAGGCGTAAACGTGAGGCTTTGTTATCTAGAAGCTCTGCGGGTGTTGCTATTAAACAGTGCACTGACAATTGGTTAACCAACGGCATCTCTGGTTTTGGTGCAGTTTGGCATAAAGGATGAACCAGCTGTTACATCATAATTAATCAGTAGGTAGGTATTGAAAAGTGAAGTAATTAGCGATTTTCTCAAGATTGCAAACTGACAATCTCTGTGTCAGACTGTTTGTCAGACTTGGCAAGTCACTTAGGAGTGCTGTGTTCACAATGGCGAGGTGAAGTTTTTGCTAAACGTTGACCGATATATCGGGCCGTTACAGTGAGAAGTATTTGCACCCCTTTTGATTTTCCAAGTTCACCCACTTAGAAAATAGGTAGCGGTCTGAAATTTCAATCATAGATGCATTTCCACTTATAGAGTGTTGGAATTTAGTCCCCCCGGCCAAAGCTGCACGGGAATGGCGGCAGCCGAACGGAACTGGTGCTCCGCTGTTTACCGCCCCCGCGAGCCAAACCGGGAGGAAACAAAACTCCGCGCGTTCTCTTCTTATTTTAACCCCTTTGTACTGACTCCATGTTTCAAAAGTTTGAAGAGGACTCACCGAAAACAGGTTGACAATTTATTCGTCGACAATGGTCAAAAACAAGGCAAAAACAGACGACGGAGGGACCATTCTGGATCCAAAGCAAGGCTACAAAGAAAATGTTTCCGAGGAGCAAATCTGTGTTATCTCACTGTCCAGTGTTTTTTAAGTCCGTGGTGGAATGGGCCGGCCGAAGGTGTGTCCGGGCGTTGCTTTGGCATCCCTCTCTGGCCGGTTTCGGGCTGTTTAGGTTCGTGCGTGGATGGGATGTGGTTGCCACAGCGACCGACGCTGGTCTTGACGTCACAAGCGCCCGCTATCAACTTTGTTATCCGGGCTGACGCTACTTGTTTTAGGACAAAGTGCGCTGGTCTTTGTCCTTGTTCGTTTGTCGGGAGAACTGATTGCCAGAGTTGGTGCGCCCATCTGCGGTTTGCTAGAGAGCATTTGGATGATCCAGAAGAGGACTGGAAGAATGTGTTATGGTCAGATGAAACCAAAATAAAACTTTTTGGTAGAAACACAGGTTCTTGTGTTTGGAGGAAAAAGAATACTGAATTGCACCATACGCACTGTGAAGCATGGGGGTGGAAACATCATGCTTTGGGGCTGTTTTTCTGCAAAGGGACCAGGACAACTGATCTGTGTAAAGGAAAGAATTAATGGGGCCATGTATCGAGAGATTTTGAGTGAAAATCTCCTTCCATCAGCAAGGGAATTGAAGATGAGACATGGCTGGGTCTTTCAGCATGGCAATGATCCCAAACACACAGCAAGGGCAACAAAGGAGTGGCTTCGTAAGAAGCATTTCAAGGTCCTGGAGTGGCCTAGCCAGTCTCCAGATCTCAACCCCATAGACAATCTGTGGAGGGAGTTGAAAGTCCGTGTTGCCCAACGACAGTCCCAAAACATCACTGCTCTAGAAGAGATCTGCATGGAGGAATCGGCCAAAATACCAGCAACAGTGTGTGAAAAGCTTGTGAAGAGTTACAGAAAACGTTTGTCCTCCGTTATTGCCAACAAAGGGTACATAACAAAGTATTGAGATGAACTTTTGGTATTGACCAGATATTTATTTTCTACCATGATTTGCAAATAAATTCTTTTAAAATCAAGCAATGTGATTATCTGTTTTTTTTTTTTCCACATTCTGTCTCTCATGGTTGAGGTTTACCCATGTTGATAATTGCAGGCCTCTCTAATATTTTAAAGTGGGAAAACTTGCACAATTAGTGGTTGATTAAATACTTATTTGCACCTCTGTAACTGAGAGATGACGCTGTTGTGGCTGCGACAGCCGGGGTAAACTTTTCCCTCATCGCCGCCTGTCTCGTAAAGATGGATTTTTTTTTTGTCTTTTGTGGTGACCACTGCCTTGTGGCAGAGCTCGCCTGGGGAACTGGTTTGGCCGTGCACGTTTCCATGTGGGACACTGGAGGGTGCGGGGGACATGAGCGGCCGAGCACGGCGGGGCGGGCTCTGCTCTGCGAGCAGCACGGACTCAACGGCATCGTCCGCTGCACTGGTGGTTCCGGTCGTTCTGCTCGGTCGTCCAAGGCCTGCCATCACGGGCGTCCTACTGGTTGTTCTGCTTGGTGGTCCGCTGCCTGGCATCCTGGACGTCCATTCGGTCATCTTCCGCAGTCGCCCCGGCTGTGCGGCCCAGCCATTCGTTCCATTGAATTGGGTTGCGGGTTACCAAATGTGCTACTGCCCTCCAGTGGCCAGTTTTATTGCTTTAAAATGTATTTTCAGCACTGTGCTTTGGAGCTAGGTTGAATCAGAACCCAGAGATGTCTCTTTTGGGAAAAAAAAAAAAAAAAAAAAACGTAAAAGATACGTAAAACCCTTTCTTTTATCCCAGGCAGTAGTAGGTGGTTTTATTTACCTGACATGTTTCGGCGGGCACTTCCGCCTTCGTCAGAGGGTCACTGATGTTGGTGTGACGCGTCTTTATCAGCTGATGGATGAAGGCGTGACTCACCTGTCAGAATGACAGGCGAGTCATGCCCTCTGCTGCCCATTCACTCTTCCAAGATGCTGTTCCAGGTCGTAGAGAGCATGTATGCCCCCTCGTCCCTGTTGATGGTCCTCGGGCCCCGCTTGCGGATCTCAATGGCCTCCCTGATCCAACGCTGATGTTTGTTTTCTTCGGTGCGGATGACTCTGGCCTTTTCCCAGTCCATGATGTGGTTTTCCCTTTTGCAGTGATCGGTGATGGCTGATTTGTGATGTTCTTGTTGTGATTGTTCTTTTATTGCCCTTGTTTGTCTCATTGTTGTCTCCTTTTCACATTCCTTCTTGTGTTCTGTTTTTCTTGTAATGAAGCTCCTCCCTGTCTCCCCGATGTATGATTTATTGCATGATTTGCATGGAATTTCATCTATTGAGTTGCATTTGTGACTCGCCTGTCATTCTGACAGGTGAGTCACGCCTTCATCCATCAGCTGATAAAGACGAGTCACACCAACATCAGTGACCCTCTGACGGAGGCGGAAGTGCCCGCCGAAACATGTCAGGTAAATAAAACCACCTACTATTGCCTGGGATAAAAGAAAGGGTTTGACGAATATATAAGTGTACGCAAAATGAACTCTATACAACTAATGTAAAAGATATACAAAATACATCTTTGGGACACTGAAACAATTAAAAATAGAACGTATTTATACGTTTTTGGGAGCAAATGAGTCAAAAGGGATTTGATTTTTATGGCACTGAATGAGTTAAAACACCCTAGAAAAATGCATGCTTTTGCTCTTTCAGTCATTCGTTTCAGCACAGTTTGGTTCACTTGATGTGTCAGCGCGACACAGATAAAAGAGGCGCATCATCGTTAAAATGACAGCAAAACTGTGAAGAATATTTATTAGCTAGATCTGTAAGTCTGCTAGCTCGCAATATCTGGGAGGATCCCACTCACCAACCCGATTTCTATGAAACGCTACGAAACCAAAGACATTGCGCCATCTCATTTAAAGACTAATTGGCTTATTCATTGTGCGCGAGAGGTCGCGCGGCGTGTTCACGGTTTAATAAGTGCTCTTTGAAATGATGAATACTGAGTCCCATTTATACGTCACGCACGAGTGAATGTACATCCACAGCGCGTGTGTGTGTCTGTGTGTGAATAAATGTTCCGTGGAGATCCTGGTAGAGGTGATTTGCATAGTTATGCCTCAGAAAATTTCACAGTATAATTGGAGAGAGAGAAGATGAGCGCACATTGTTTTTTGCTGAGCCATATTTATTTCCCTGTGACACCCCAAAAAAAGGAAAGTGGTATTTGGCATGAAAGAAATAAGTCGTCACATTTATAAGCATGAAAGTTTGGCAGTTTTACTTTTTCCTGATTATTTTTTCTTCAAGGTCATGTAAACTGAATTGATTTGTTTTCTAGATAAATTGCTGTGTACAATGTGTCAAGACAATTGCTAAAAATGTGCGAAGAGTGAGGATTGTGTGCAGTACTAAAACTTTAAACCGCTTTTCAGGTGTTGTTATAAGATAGCCCAGTGAACCTGAGCACTTTTGAGTGCCTTGTTGTTGGCCGTGAGCAGTGTTGTCACAGATTACTTGATAAAGTAATCTAGTTACTTTACTGATTACTTTGTTATCAAAGTAACTTACTTTAAAAGTAATTTATCAGTTACTTTTCTAGCCAGACCGCCGGAATTGCGCCAGCCGAACCGTCGGACCAACGCTGGTGCAGCTTCAACGACCCGGGCCAGCGAGTCCCGACAATCCGCCCCATAAGGGAAAGACCTCGTGTCCAAGAGACGTTTATGCTCTCAAATTCAATATTTTCTCTTGTTTGTGTTTTGTTGTTCTATTTTTGTAAGAAATCAAAATGCCCAAAATCAGAGACGTGACCGTAAATTTGGTACCGAAAACAAGGGGCTTTAATTCGGAAAATAATGAAATAAAAAAATGAATTGTATGTATGTGTATTATTCGGGGTTTCAGTTTTCGGCCAAGTGTTTCCAATAGTCAGTTCACGGTTTCGGCCAAGAATTTTGGTTTCGTTAACATCCCTAACCAAAATGCTTCTCAGCTTTCAAGGATCCTCCGTGGCAGGCTGTTCTTATCATTTTTCGCATTTTACTGACTTGAATTATCTAAAGGCTTCTCATTTGTGCACATTTTCCAATTTGTGGCCACATTTGGAACTCTGCATCGTCTCCTAAAGTCACCCGAACTGAATGTCCGAATTAACGCGTGGGCTTTAATTGTACAAGTAGCGTTATGGTTTCCTTTTTTTTTTTTTTTTTTTTTTTCTTTAATTAACCACATATTTTAATAATGAGTCAAATTCCACATGTTAATGAATATTTTTTGCTTCCGTTTGAACTGATTTACTTCGGGACCTTGAGTGTGTTGCTACACAAGCTTAATTTTGCGTACAATTTCCTACTGAAATCATTTTAAAATACAAGTTAAAGGGTAAAATGTCACAAGTTGACTATTTGAAGAATTCCCACGGGGATTGTAAGCAACTTTTTAGAGCAACGCCACCTTAAGCCACAGAAGGAGCCCAGATGAAATATTTGCTGTGCCCGGCAGGAGACAAATCTATGCTTTTCAGGGAAAATAGTGTCTATTCGGCAATATCTTTTGTAGGCAGAGGCTAAAGTCTCCCAGGGACCAATTGAGAAAGCGCCTTCCATCCCAGGGCTTTGTGTGCTAATTACAAGGGTCAGAAAGACTGATGGCTTAACAGGGAAGGTTATAAGATGAGGTTATGACTGCCCCACGCCTTCCGACCCCGCCCACCTTCCCACGTTTTCCGATTCTGCTTCCTCCATCGAGTGCTCTTGGATGAGCCACAGCTGATGAGGAAAATTAAATCCATGAGCTGCCAGAGGGATAACGGCTGACCGGCGGGATTCTATGTGCTCCAGGTAGCCCCCAGCCCATGTTACACAAGAGGTCATGTGAAGGGCGCCCTTTCACTATATATGTTGACTCATGAGATAACTGTCACTCCTGCCCCCATTCCTCCTTGTTGTGCTCCTTCCTATGTCAGTAAAGTAGCCTGGATGACACGTGAGGGTTTGAGAACCCTTTCTTCATTCTTGAATTATTGCGAAATTCCATTTCTGACCTCTATGACTTTTGACGTCATTCCCCAAAATGGAGTCACCTCTTCCGTTTCATATTAGAAACATATCCAACAAGCAGTGTTGATAATCTTACTATGAAAAAGTAATTAGGTACAGTTACAATACTTCTCCCAAAAAGTAATTGTTTTAGTAACTCAATTACCTCAATCTAAGAGTAATTAGTTACTCGGCAAAGTAACTGAAGTAACTTTTCATGTTCTACACATTATTACATGATCCATTCTATGTCATTCACATCAAATATGTTTATATTAAAGCAACTTTAGGTAAATTTTCAACCTTTATAAAATATTTTCATAACATTTGCGATTATATGTCGACTGAAAACTAATTGAATGACCTCTTTTATATCTTGAGGGGTTCTGTATCACTTTCACCGGCACTAACTTTGAGGAGGGTGACAGGAACCCTGCCATACAAAAAAAAAAAAAATACAAATGTGCTAACTGCTTTACGGCATATGTCACTTCCCCTTTCCCCATTCATTGTAAAAACAGAACGCTTTCGCGTGAATTCTGAAAAGATGGCAGAGCTACAAAAAGGACAAAAAGTTTTGTCTGAGGAGGGAAAAAAGGGAGGCTACCATGATATACAGAATAAACATTGGCCCGGCTTTCACTCACTGGCGTCAGCGCTGATGAGTTCGGATGGATTGGTGGGGTAAGCCCCACTAAGCCACATGGTTGCTAACCGTCATATGCTATTGCTTAGTCACAACTAGATTCATTACCTTATTACTATTTATCCTTCAGACAGCCGCTGGAAACAGAAATGTCGTTTAATCCATCTGCAGGCAACAGGGAGATTGAGTCTCTTCCCTCGCCTATCTTCGCTCTAGTTGTTTTGATTTAAAAAAAAAAAAAAAAAAATTTAAATCACGCAAGGATATATATGGATATGTCATTCAAAAAAAGTTTAGGGCAAGTGACTTTTTGGTAATAAAAAAACAAAAAATTATTATGTTGTAGCATCTACAAGGACAACGCCCACTTGGTTATGATGATGCATACTCAAAAGGAAGAGTCCATTATTTTCAATTAATTGTACCCACCTCAACGCTACGAATGTAATGTTAAAAAAAAAAAAGTTGCCCGAGACTTTAAGATGCCGCTCGCCATGCTAATGCTAGCGAGCACGCGAATGCTATGCTAACGCTACGACCCACCTAGCATCGCGTTTGCAACGGCGTCACAACCCCCTTCCCTCATCCTGCTCTGCACTCTCTGGGACAGGCAGATGTGTGACAAAATTAGACAACTTGCGCTTCATTCAACCAAATTGTAGTAACGCACTAACGAGCCCGGGAATCTCCCCAAATTAACGGGCAAGTGACAGGTAAATGCCCTGAAAATCAGAAAGAATGCTCTGGTTTCGAATGAGCTTATGTTCATTCGCTCCTCACAGTTGAAATGGATTGAGCGTCTATCGCCGTCAATGGCAGCCATTGAGTTACCAGCAAGGGCGTAGGTTTGCATAGGGACGGTAGGAACATAATACTACCAACTTTTCAGGATGATCAAATTGTCCAAACCAACTTTTAAGCAACCTTATTTGCATTATTTAATGAATTTAATTATATAAGCCTTTCAGATTGTGTTCCCATATGTTGTAAGGATAGAATAGACACTACCATTATTAAGTGAATTATTTTACTATACTTATTTATCTCTTTTCACTTCCTGAATGTGCTGGTCCATTTTTTTCCCCTCAAACGCACGTTTGATTGGCTGATGACTTGGCCCCCACCCCTCTTCCGCCACACAGGCACACTTATATAGCCCCAACAGATTCATCTCACAACATGCTGTCTCCTCCGCGGAGGAGGAGGCGCCCCCCTTCCGCCCCCTTTCGAACATGAAGGATATTAGAAGTTTTTTTTTTGGCCAGCAGCAGCCACAGTAAGTACTGGAATGTAAAAAGATGTCAGTGTTGCGGAGGTTGGGGAAAAAACACTAATTTTGCTATTGAAAGTCCGACCTGCAACAGAGAGCATAACATTAAAATGTTTGAACTTGCTAACATGCAAAACTACTGCGGTCAGGCTAACCTCCACAAGGAACAACGAAGTCAAGCTAGCCATCCATCATTTGGATCATTGTTTGCATTATGTGCATTACGGTAATGCAACACAGTGGCTTCAGCATGAAAGCCAAACCCCTTTGTTAAAAAACAAAACAAAAACGGAGCTATTCAAGAATGAGTCCACGTCAGGGGGGCACTGACATGAAAAAAAAAAATCTGAAATGAAATCACACATCAGAATTTCAAGAGAGTACTTTGGTTCGAGTCCTGGGGTAGTCCAGTATGACTCCGATGTAGATCGGTCCTTGGATATCTCAGATTTTTTTTCATTCATTTTTACCCGAATCACTTTTACAGTATATCACAATAATTTGGTTTGAGTCTAGGGGTGCTCCAGTGTCACCCAGAGGTGAACCCATTCTTGGATAGCTCCCCGTTTTTTTTTTTAATAAAGGGACTTGCATTTCAAAATGTTTTAGTAGTTTTTGAAAACACAGTTTTGAATCGAACATTGTATCACCCGAACCAATACACATGAAAAATTGTTATTTTGCATTGATCAGTTAGCCTATGAATTAATTAGGTTCATATTCATGAAAAATGCAGCCCTGACCCCCGTTCAGTAATTTGGTCTTATTAATGTCCCATCCCCAGCAAAAATTGTACATGCAAGTTATGCTGTTATATCATCCCTACCAATGTTGAGACCAAACCTTGGTTACCAGAGACAGTATTCTGTGGAAGACCTCATGATTTTTTTTTTTTTTTTAAACTGTGGCGCCTTTTTAAAACGATATTTCAATTCTTGGCAGGAGCATATCGATAAGCTTTTAGGATACAAAGTATCGCGATACATCACCATTTTGATATTTTGTCACACCTCTTGTAATAGAGGGACAGAAAGGAAGGAAGCAGACAGAAAAGAACAACAACAACAAATACACTGTCACTATGCAACCTATGAACATAGTGGTGCTATCGTTAGCTAATTATTTACCAACCGGCGCCATGTGGGGGGCCTAATAACAGAGAAGAAACAGGTGGGAAGGTGAGTCAAAAGACGTGATTAGGCAAAGTGGCACGCACACCATTCAGCAATGTGAGGTGGGGAACCCAGTATTATCTAAATCACCTGTAAGTGTGGTTTTGTTGACATCCTATTCTATGCTACCTAAACGCTAATCCTGGCACCGACAATCTCATCTAACTGAATGTGTCCAATTGCACTCAGCACTGTTTTTTCTTGGCAGCTCTTTTAATTTTCGTCTTAGGCTTAGTCTTTTGGACGAAAATACTTATTAGTCTTCGTCATATTTTAGTCATTTCTAAATGTGTTCGTTTTCGTCTAGTTTGTCACCGAAAACTCAAATTTTGTCTAGGTTTGGTTGACAATTCACAAAATGTTTTTGTCTGTAAACTTAATAATAATAATAATAGTCCACGATAAAATCAATAAATGAAAGGTTACCAACAATTTCGAATGAACATTGACGGACGAGCACATAATTCTAGAGTGTACAAGAATATATTTGTCATGATAATACACACCCAGCAGGAAAACAGTACATTATTTTCAATTAATTAAACTCACCTGGACGCCACAACTGTATGTAAATAGTTTTCTCAGAGTTAAAGACGACACTCACCACGCTAAATGCTAACGTGAACGTTATGCTAACGCTACAAGTTGCATTTAATGTGTGATGATGACTCAGCATAGACTTTTAAAGGCTAAAGCAACATGGCATCTAGCTAAGATAAGAAAACAAAACTTACCAAGCAGCACCTAACACGTTTCACAAAAGGAGCCTGGAGTGGACACACACTTACTCACCGGTTGGTGAGTAAGCCAGAGTGTGGAGCGGGGGGCGGCGCAGCACACACAACCAAACACTGCTACGATGCGCGCTAACTACACATACAATAAGAAAATGTCACACGTTGTGAACTTACGACGGAAACAATGGCGAATTTCCATCACGTTCCCGTCTCGTCATACGAAAACTGGCATCCATCATGTTATGTTTTAGTCTCACAAGACTCGTTTTTAGCTCGTCGTGGTCATGAAAAATTGTTCGTTGACGAAAACAACACTGGCACCCAGACATGCATGAGCCCACTCAGACGTGTGATGTCCTCCAGAAAAGTGGAATATTTTGCACTGTTTAATAACAACCCCTTTATTCATTCTTGAGTTATCTTAAACACATAGAATAATCAGAAACGAATACATACCTATGAACGTGGGTTATAATGATATGCTAGTCCTGTTTTGTCACTTCATCTACTACAAAATAGCAGGGCTGTCAAAATTATCGCGTTAACGGGCGTTAATTAATTTTCTAAATTTAATCACGTTAAAATATTTGACGCAATTAACGCACATGCCCCGCTCAGACAGATTAAAATGACAGAACAGTGTAATGTGCACTTGTTACTTGTGTTTTTGGGCGTTTTGTCGCAAGCTGGCGCTTGGGTGCGACTGTGGGTTTCAGCACTATGAACGAGCATTGCGTAATTATTGACATCACCAATGGCGAGCTACTAGTTTATTTTTGATTGAAAATTTTATTAAAACGGAAACATTAAGAGGGATTTCAATATAAAATTTCTATAACTTGTGTCAACATTTATCTTTTAAGAACTACAAGCCTTTCTATCCAGGGATCGCTTTAACTGAATGTTAATAATGTTAATGCCATCTTGTTGGTTTATTGTTATAATAAACAAATACAGTTCTTATGTACCGTATGTTGAATGTATATATCCGTCTTATCTGTCCGTTCCAACAATAATTTACTGAAAAATATGGCATATTTTATAGAGGTTTTGAATTGCGATTAATTACGATTAATTTTTAGGCTGTAATTAACTCGATTAAAACTTTTAATCGTTTGACAGCCCTACAAAATAGACGTCATTTCAAAGCGTTTAAACTACTGCAAGTGCATAACCAAACAGTAAATCTTATAAGTGTTACATTATGACTTCTCAGCACTCGTTAATTGGCACTTCATTCCGAGAAGCAGTGAGACAAGGACGCGGGTGAACGTCGGTTCAAGAAGTCAAATGGCATATGCTGCTTCTGTGTTTAATTAGTTAGCGCTATTTTAAGGAGAAAAATAGTTTTTGCACTCCCTCCCAAAAATAAAGCATCTCTGACACAATATAGAAGACTTTTGCTGGCACAGATAGACAATCCAGATCTGCAGCAAATGTATATAATTTTTTAACCAATTGACTGAGATAGGTGGGATTTCCTGCGGCACAACTGATGATCCCGCATGGGAGTCGCTGCTGTAATTGAATAAGGATGAGGGAATCACTATTTGGCTGACTTGAGCTCATTGGGTTTATTATTGATGATGGAGGCTTTGTGTAAAGGAAAGTGTGAATAAGAAAAATTGCAGTGTAATCTCTCACGGGACAGATTTCATTTCTCAGCTCTTCTTATCACACCTTTAATGACTTGCACCGCATTTTGCAGGCGGTTAAAAGGCTCCAGCGGCAACCAAAGCGAGACTTTTTTCCTGGCAAAGAACGGGCTCCGTCTGATTTATGTGCGGTCGGCATGGCGATCGCATCTCTCGGACGCTCTTTGTCATTCTTGCAGTGAAAAGGACGGGAAGTGTGTGGCAGCAGAGCAGGAACTGGCTTACTTATTCATCAGGTTTGGCGGGGATTTCTCCCGGATGATGAATGGCGAGCGAACGCCCAAACTGAGTTCTGTTTGTAAATAATGTAACATCCACCCATGAAGAATTGTGCAGGGTTGATGCGGAGCTTCAGGTGCTTGCTGGAATTTTCTATCCCATGTATGTTTACATACCCTGAAAAGATATGACAAAAAAGATGCACGGAGGGTTAATTAAAGACTGCATACAGTGGGGCAAATAAGTATTTAGTCAACCACCAATTGTGCAAGTTCTCCTACTTGAAAAGATTAGAGAGGCCTGTAATTGTCAACATGGGTAAACTTCGACCATGAGAGAATGTGGGAAAAAAAAACAGAAAATCACATTGTTTGATTTTTAAACAGTTTATCTCCAAATTAGAGTGGAAAATAAGTATTTGGTCACCGACAAACAAGCAAGATTTCTGGCCGTCAAAGAGGTCTAACGAGACACAACTCATTATCGGTATAAAAGACACCTGTCCACAACTTCAGTCAGTCACACTCCAAACTCCACTATGGCCAAGACCAAAGAGCTGTCGAAGGACACCAGAGACAAAATTGTAGACCTGCACCATGCTGGAAAGACTGAATCTGCAATAGGTAAAACGTTTGGTGTAAAGAAATCAACTGCGGGTGCAATTATTAGAAAATGGAAGACATACGAGATCACTGATAATCTCCCTCGATCTGTGGCTCTATGCAAGATCTCACCCCGTGGCGTCAAAATGATAACAAGAATGGTGTGCAAAAATCCCAGAACCACAAAAAATTTGTAAAATTATTTTAAGTAGTATGTTGCCATTGTTGTTGACGTCACAGGACGGTGATGTCACTGGTGGCGCTGCCGGGCTTTCACAGTGTCACTCTTCAACTACATTAACGTCATCGGTTCTGCCCTTCCAATTTGAATCCGAGTGGAACATTAATGAGAAGGACAGCAAAAGCAAGATGAACAGGAAAGACTGGATGAGACGAGTAGCGTTCATGTGTCAAGTTCACTAGTGACAGATGTCAAAAACTGTTTGCAGATCTTCACGGTAAACTATCATGTGATACAACTTGAGATACTTGAATTTTGCTCGAAGTTCACTCACAGATGTCTATATCACTTTATCGCCCTATATCAGGTGGCTGAATGGTTAGCACGTCCGCCTCAGTTCTGAAATCAAGGGTTCAATCCCGGGCTCTGGCCTTCCTGTGTGGAGTTTGGGAACTCGGAACTCAGGTTCCCTCCCACATCCCAAAAACATGAGTAGTAGGCTGATTGAACACTCTAAATTGTCTATAGGTAGGTAGGTATGATTGTGTGTGTGAATCGTTGTATGTCTCCTTGTGCCCTGCGATTGACTGGCAACCAGTTCAGTGTGTACCCTGCTTACTACCTGTAGTTAGCTGGGATAGGCTCCAGCACCGCGACCCTCGTGAGGAAAAGCGGCATGGAAAATGAATGAATGAATGAGTAGAACAAAAGTATTTATCGTAGTGTTTTGTGCAAGGCGTCAGTCAATTTCAACACGCGCTAATTGGTCCTGTGAAAAATAATGAAAACCGGACATTTTCCTGAACTTATAAAACCCTGCCGGACACCCCGAACAGGATGTGAAAAGTGGACATGTCCGAGCAAAAGAGGATGTTTGGTCACCCTACTGTAGTAACCATTGTGACTGAAAGAAGCTCAAAAAAGACGATTGGGACTACTTTCAACTCAGTTTTCTAGACAATCGACTATAAAAAAAAAATAGTTGTCGAGTCACATAATAACGGAATAGTTGCTGATTAGTCGATTCATCGCAAAAGCTCTAGTCGACAGACATAATAGCCTCCCAAAGAAACCTGAGTTTGACACCACTGTCCTATGACTAGCATCACAACGAGTTGTCGCTGTGATGGCTAGAACTCAAAACTCTGTTCATGATAAGACTTTCGAGTGTAAACACTGTCTTCCAAAGTGAACTCTTTGCCCACGGGCAGTCGCCACGATAGAAGAAATAGATACCAAACAGATGGAAGCCTTCTAACATCAGCATCTACAGGAGTTGAAATGTAGCTCTAATGCAGCAGGAGGAGGTGGACAGCTAGCTATTAAGGGTAAGCGAGGGCCTGGGGTCCACTCAAGTTTTACACTCCTACTCAGAGTATTCCTCACATTCGCACACTCACACACACACGCGCGCAGCCTCTTAACCTCCTGTTCCAGCTCCGTTCCGTCTGAACTCTTTTCTCAGCGCTGAGCCGAGCAGACTCAAGGAAACGCTTCATTTAAATGTACATAATTTGCTGTGGAAGGCTCACTCTTGGTCTCGCTGTTCCCCCGTGGCGCCGCAACAGCAACAGCTCGGGAGAGACAGACGGAGGGAAGAGCTCTTTTTTTCTTTTTATCCCGCGAGGAATCCAGTGGCCCGGACACAAGTACTGGCTGGTAAAAGGCAGAGGGGAGTGGACAGGGAGGGCAGCAGAACGGGGGCATTGGAAGTGGCAGTGGAGAAACTGCAGGTACACTGGACATTCATCCCCTCCAGAGACTTTTCATGCCAACACCTGTTTCCATCGCATTTGGCCACCGTAGTTTATAGACTGGAAATAATGCGGCACCGCACACCTGTGCAGAGTCAATGTTTTGTTATCGGCGCCCTCTTGGTGAGGGTTGAAGCATTTTTGTTAACTCGTTCACTACCAGCGGTGGGTAGTAATGCGTTAGATTTATCCTATTACATTCACTTGAGTAACTTTTTGAGAAAAACGTACTTCTTAGAGTAGGTTTTCCACGCAATGCTTTTACTTGAGTAGATTATACTGGATTATACTTGATTAACTCATCTGGTTTTGCACTGATTTATAACTGTTCTTATCAGGTATATTTTTGCTCTGCACTTTAGCACTGACATGACTTTATGCTGCTGTGGAATCTTTTTTTGTACTTATGTCTAATACTGTGTCAATGTTTACACTTGGTACTTCAGGGTATTCATTATATGGGTTTTGCACTTTACCAACTTAGTTGTATGGATGCTCCAAACAAAGTTTCGTTGTGCTTTTTGCAACAATGACAATAAATATTCTGAATCTGAATCTTGAATCTGAATTTGTGGAGAAACACTACTCTTACTTCTTGGGCTGTCAAAATTATCGCGTTAACGGGCGTTAATTAATTTTTTTAATCACATTAAAATATTTGACGCAATTAACGCACATGCCCCGCTCAAACAGATTAAAATGACAGTGTCGTGTCCATTTGTTACTTGTTTTTTGTGTTTTGTCACCCTCTGATGGCGCTTGGGTGCGACTGATTTTATGGGTTTCAGCACCATCCATGAGCATTGTGTAATTATTAGAGCTGGGAATCTTTGGGCACCTAACGATTCGATTACGATTACGATTCAGAGGCTCCGATTCGATTATAAAACGATTATTGATGCACACCCTCTTTTTTTTTTTTTTTTTTCTTTTTTTTTAATTTTTTTTTTATGTTTTGTACATTAGTTCCAAAATCGTTCAAAAATCCTCTCAGGCTAAACCAAACTACTATTTCAGTATCACATTAACATATAACAGTAAACAAATATATAGAAAATAACAGTAAATAAAAAACTCCAGTCCCCATTCTGTATCAGCAGCTTTAAACTACATTCAATTAATTTAATGTGAGTCAACTGTCACAGTTGTTCAAATTGCTCCCGTTATTCCACAATTTCCCTTCTGTCTACTTTTGTCAAAGTTTTAAAACTATTTCATCATTTAAAGATAGATTCAAGACAAGATTCAGGAGTATTTTAGATAAAAAGTTAATTAGTTTCGCTACAACAGAGCCTTCTCGAGAGGTCTACTGCTTTAAGATGGCGGCTGTTTACTTACGCCAGAAAGTGTCATTTCGCATCTCTGTTCAATAATACATGTTCTAACACAGACGTCATCTGTAATTTGCGTCTAGTTCTACATATATATGATATCTACTGTAGCCGTATGTTTGTAGCAACTAGAAACTGGGTGTTGTTTGGAGCGGTTGTCAGCCGCAGTCAGGTATGATTGTTTTTTTTATCTAGCGGCATGAGTTGAACATATTTACTCTCGGTCCGTTCCTCATTGTGTCCCAAAGACCGCGCTGACTGTGTTTTACTTCCGCTTTACCTGGTATAATTCAATAATCGGAATTTGGATTTTTGTGAATCGTTCTCCAATCTTCCACGGCCGAATCGCGAATAATCTAAGAATCGGAAATTTTGCACGCCTCTAGTAATTATTGACATCAACATTGGCGAGCTACTAGTTTATTTTTTGTTTGAAAATTTTACAAATTTTATTAAAACAAAAACATTTAGAGGGGTTTTAATATAAAATTTCTATAACTTGTACCAATATTTATCTTTTAAGAACTACAAGTCTCTCTACCCATGGATGACTTTAACAGAATGTTAATAATGTTAATGCCATCTTGATTTATTGTTATAATAAACAAATACAGTACTTATGTACAGTATGTTGAATGTATATATGCGTCTTGTGTCCTATCTTTCCATTCCAACAATAATTTACAGAAAAATATGGCATATTATGTAGAAGGTTTGAATTGCGATTAATTACGATTAATTTTTAAGCTGTGATTAACTCAATTAAAAATTTTAATCGTTTGACAGCCCTACTTACTTCGCTATGTTGGGCTACACTAGTCTTTATTCAACATATTAACTTTATTTTTTGCCAATGATGCAGACAGGAGCTGACTGTTTCACCAATGCATACCTGTCAAGTTGTACGATTTCGGCGTAATTTGTACAAGTGAACACTGATTTTTAAACGTTCAAAATCTGTACGTTTTTCGTACATTACGTTTTTTTTTCTCCGTTCGGATTTTGTCACCGTTTCAGCAACGAGGCGATGTGCGTTACTATGCGTTACTACGTTGGTTGAATGACGCGAGAAAAGTCAGAGACACGGAGAGAGAAGAGTGTTTGTTGTGACGCTGTAGCAAACGCGATGCTAAGCTAGGTTGCTCCAATATTTCCTGACTGTAGCCGACAGGCAACAATCTATGCCTAGATATCACATGCAAATAGAACTACAGTGGGGCAAATAAGTATTTAGTCAACCACTAATTGTGCAAGTTTTCCCACTTGAAAATATTAGAGGCCTGTAATTGTCAACATGGATAAACCTCAACCATGAGAGACAGAATGTTGGGAAAAAAAACAGAAAATCACACAGTTTGATTTTTAAAGAATTTATTTGCAAATCATGGTGGAAAATAAGTATTTGGTCAATACCAAAAGTTCATCTCAATACTTTGTTATGTACCCTTTGTTGGCAATAACGGAGGCCAAACGTTTTCTGTAACTCTTCATAAGCTTTTCACATACTGTTGCTGGTATTTTGGCCCATTCCTCCATCTCCTTCTGGGATTTTTTTCTTACCGTTCTTGTTATCATTTTGACGCCACGGAGTGAGATCTTGCATGGAGCCCCAGATCGAGGGAGATTATCAGTGGTCTTGTATGTCTTCCATTTTCTATTAAATGCTCCCACAGTTGATTTATTTGCACCAAGCGTTTTACCTAGTGCAGACTCAGTCTTGCCAGCCTGGTGCAAGTCTACAATTTTTTCTCTGGTGTCCTTCGACAGCTCTTTGGTCTTGGCCATAATGGAGTTTGGAGTGTGACTGACTGAGTTGTGGACAGGTGTCTTTTATACTGATAATGAGTTAAAACAGGTGCCATTAATACAGGTAACAAGTGGAGCCTCGTTAGACCTCGTTAGAAGAAGTTAGACCTCTTTGACAGCCAGAAATCTTGCTTGTTTTTAGGTGACCAAATACTTATTTTCCAATCTAATTTGGAAATAAATTCTTTAAAAATCAAACAATGTGATTTTCTGTTTTTTTTCCACATTGTCTCATGGTTGAGGTTTACCCATGTTGACAATTACAGGCCTCTCTAATTTTTTCCAAGTAGGAGAACTTGCACAATTGGTGGTTTACTAAATACTTATTTGCCCCACTGTACATGCAAAATGACAGACTCGGCGGCGTTAGTAAACAGGCTCTGTTGTAGTGAACCTTCCTAGCGAACCTAAGTAACTTTTTATGTAAAATACTCCTAAATGGGCAAAATCTTGACTTGAATCTATCTTTAAATGATGAAACAGTTTTAAAACTTTCACATGTCGGAAGTAGACAGAAGGGAACTAATGCAAAAACGGGAGCAATTTTAACAACTTTTAACGGTTGATTCACCACATTAAATGTCTTCCAAACATAGCAAAGGTTACTATGGTTAGTACGAAAGGTAACACCAGTTACTTGACAAAGTAGGGATGAAGAGGGTTACTTGCTAGGTATATTGGCAATTGTTATCCACCAGGTAGCTTCATTTTAAATGAAATAAATGGCAATTAAAGGGTTAGTGCCAGCTAGTCCATGTCCCCGTTTGCAATCGTGTCAAGTTACAGTATGCTAGTCCTACTATCCCTCTCCTAAGAAAAAATATTTTAGCTGTAAAACAACGTATGCACACGCAGCAGCAATAATAATTCAGAAGAAATAGTCTCCTGCCTTTTTCTGGTTCTACATAGAGATCCTGAGAGTGTTCTGTTCATTTCTCAGTGAGTATTCAAGTTAAAATGTATAATTACAGCCGCTTTTCATTGTGATTTATCATAAATTATACCATGTTTTCTTTGTGCTTCAGGCAGTCTCCTGCCTTTTCTGGTTCTACATTGAGACCTGGACTATGCTCTTAATTTCTCAGTGAGTATTCAAGTTAAAATGTATAATAATGCAATGTGTAGTTCTTCATAGCCGCTTCATGTTTCTCTAACAGTGCACGAAACTGATGCATTTTACAATAAAATGTAAAAAAAAAAAAAAATTCAAGTTTCGGAGGGGCATGCCCCTAGACCCCACTAGAGGGTCTGTGTTTCCCTTCATACAGCGATTCTTGTGGGCTGGGCTGAGCCAAAGTCCAGGGCTGCTTTTTAGTCCCAGTCTGCCCTTGATGGTAATCAATGAGTTAAACATATCAGTTCACTGGTGAAGAATAGAAAATGGTTACTGTATACCAGGGGTGCTCAATGTTTTTTGCTCCAAGATCTACTTTTAAATGAGACAGCCTCCCGCGATCTACCTTAAGAGAGGAGGGTGAACTAAAAAAAGAAAAAATTTTAAATGTACAGTTACAGTAATTATGCTTTGTGAGCAACAAATGAGGTTATGTTGCTCACAAAACACAAATAACTGTGTACGTTTAAAAAAAATATTTTTTAAAAAATGGACGGTAAATTATGTTTGCTCACATAACATAACTATGTACATTAAAAAAAATTTTTTTTTTTTTTTTTTTTTTTTTTTTTGATGCCGCGAGCTACCCACACTAGCGTTGCGATCGACTGGTCGATCGCGATCGACGTAATGGGCACCCCTGCTGTATACCCTTTGCATCCTTTGTGTTATCAGTTGATCATTGGTCACAATGATGGTTGAAACTACTTTTTTATGTGACTCATAACAGATTTTGGTCAAATTCAAAGTCGTATGACAATCTGTTATAGTTATTTTTATACTAATTCAGATGCCGTTTTTTGGGGGGCAATTTTAGACAAACTATAACTATATTTTTGTAATTTGTTGGCTCCTACAATAGCGTTATAGTGAGACTCGGACCAAAGCAGTAATGCGTTTTGGGATGAGACGGATTGCTGTAAGTGGACAGAAAAAGACTGGATTGGAAATTGGAGTGAAAAGTGACTTTGGCCTTTGTCAAAGTCGACACTCGACCTTTTCGCAATCGGGCAGGTGATTGCGTTGCGCCGGTCGCATACAGGCTGTGTACAATACGTGCGGCGGAATACTTCGGGGGATTTAGTGCAGGCGCCTTGACCCATATTAGGCAGAGCTTTGAGTGTTTGTTCTGCCTGTGAGCGTTCTGGGACAGAACAAAGACAACAAATCCCTTCCACTGCATTGGAGTCCCCATCATTTTCCCATAATGAGTCAACAAGGAGAGACGCTAGCGACCACAATGCTTTTTTTAGAGGACGAAACAACCTCCCTAAACACTTTTCGTGCCGTGGTGTACCATAGTTTAAAAAAGTGGAATATGAAATGTATTTTGATCACATTTTTATTCACTCACTCTAATTCCAGTGAAATTTGAACGTTAGGCAAAACATATGTTTGCTAGCTTTTGAACTTTAGCCCATCATTCCAGCTTGGCTGCTACCCTCACTTTAATACAAGTGTTTGCTCAGTTGTTCAATTTCACACATTTTATTTTTGCTAAACGTGGTCCAGTAAGTTGCAAGACCTAAAATTTCCAGTAAGAATGAGATGTAAAATTGTGGTGGTGGTGTGTGAATGTGCGCGTGAAATATGGGCGGAGTTTGACTTTTGGGGCAGAGGGGCACAACATGTTGATGACCCCGAAACGCAGTGTCAGCAATAAAATTAACTTACAATAATATTTATAGTAATAAATTGACAATGAGCATTTTTCCACCCATCATTCTTGAGGGGAATTCTAAATCAGGCTGCTTAGGCAATACTTTTCGCCAAGATCGTCATCCATTGAATATGGTACGCCCGCCGGTGTCGTGCCAATGTAGTTAACCCAGTCAAAAATTGTATCCCCTGGGCGGAGCCATATGGCGGTAGATTTGCGTCTTTATTATTCAATCCAAAAAAAAGTTGCTTCAATCACAATATATATTTTCAACCCCAAAAATAAGACGCTTCAATCAAAAAAAAAAAATGTGTTTGAATGCAAAAATAAAAAAACTAAAAAAAATGCATGGGAAAGCCGTTTTTCTTGATTTTTTTTTATGTCAAGTTTTTTTTTGATTGAAGCATCTTTTTTGATTGATTTGTGTTCAAGCCACATTTTGGCTAGGACATTTTTGTCTTTATTATTCAATCCAAAAAAAAGTTGCTTCACAAAAAATATATTTTCAATCACTTCAATCAAAAAATGAAAAATTTCAATCATGGAAAGATGATGAGATTTTCAATCATTCAATCAAAAATTTGCATTTCAACACTTAATTTTTCATTGAAAAAGTTGTCTTTGATTGAAGCATTCCTTTTTGTGTTTGGGCCATATTATGGTTGGAACATTTGTGTCTAAATCATACAATCCCAAAAACGTTGCTTCAATCAAAAAAATATTTTCAATCAAAGAAAAAAATAAAATTGCACTCCCCTTATTTTATTTTATTTATTTTTGAAAATAATACGCAGAGCAATTGACAGTCTAAGTTGCTAGTCACATTTATCTGTTCGAAAAATAATTTTGACCCATTATAAAAATGCATTTTTTTGTTCATTTCATTCATTTTTGTTGCAGTTTTATTGCTTTACAACTTTCATACGTATATATATAGGAAAGTCAATTACATGCAATGACACTTTTCGGCCACAAGGGGGCCTGGCCTGGCCCCCCCTTTAAAAACCGCTTATGGCGTGAAAGGGTAAATGTGTGCTAATGTAAAGCGCTTTGGGCATGGTAACTATGTATATACAGTAAATGTGCTATATAAGTACTGTCTATTTACCATTTAAAATAAATCATGTTTATTATATCTAAAAGTGTTGATGTGCCTGAAGCTGCTAAATATTCACTGATGAAAACTGTTTTTTTTTTTATGATGTTCCCAAAAGGTTTCAAAATATTTAGTGACATTTAAGTCAACGTTACTCTTGCGCGTTGCCATAAATGTCAATGCGTTTGTTTTGTTTATCCAAGTTTTGGCTTGTCACACTCTTTTCTCTCATAATTCTAAACTGAAAAAATATATTTCAATTTGTTGTGTAGTTGTTTTTTTCAGACGAGACTTTTCATTTTCATTTCATCCATTTACAGTAGTTACTGCTTTTTAATAGAGTTAAAACACTACTAATTGCTATGGCATCTACTTACTTGTGCTACCATAGGCGGATCTACTATTCAGGCGAAGTAGGCCCCCAACCAGTAGGAGGCCCCCAACCAGCTGCCATTGCCCCAACTAGCAAGGGCTTGGGCCAGCGGCGCCAGCAGCACCCCCAACTATTCGTCATGTATAATTATGTCAGCATCCCAAACAAACGAATAACAAAACAAAAAAAGAAAGCCATTTGAATGCTGCGTTTATATTATCCCCCCCCACACACACCCACACACACTAATGGCTGTTCCACGACGACGGACTGAGTATCAGTCGCTTAGCTTCATCTAGCGCGGTTTAGCTTCGCTTGGGTCCGTTTAGCATCGCTTAGCGCCGCTTAGTTGTCGTTAGCTTCACTTAGCTCTCCCGCATTTTTCACGCCACTAAGCTAGCTATTTTTACAGCTCACTTGCTACTTTGCACGTTGGTTATCGTTTATTTCGAACACATGAGCGAACGTGCTCTCCATGGGAGCCAAAGTGCAGTGAGGGAGACGTTGAGAACAGGCCGCTAATGCCTCTTTTAACTTTCGTGTTCTTCACACCGAACATAAAATACACGACAGCACACCCTGTGGCGAAACAATGCAGTACAGTTCCTATCAGTCATACAATAACACTCAACAACTGATTAACAGCATTTGTTAACGAAAAAAAAAATTAAATCTATTAGTGACACCACAAGCAATGACGAAGAATGTTTTTTTATGGAGTGTAAAGCTTTCGGTTAGCGGTTTAGCGAACGTACCTCCGGTGAACATTTCAAAATAAAAGCACGTCATGTTCGTCATATAAAGATTTCTGGAGTTAATCCCACATACTTCAGAATTAATATTATAATATGTATAGTAAATACTACAGAATACGGATTCTACACTAAGAATAGCTTTCAAATGACACTCTTTATGACAAATATGATTGGCAATGAATAATTATAATTATTATACTACTATTATATATAGTAGTATACTATAATAATAATGCTAGATTTTTTTTTTTTTAAGAATTGTTTTGAATAATGTTGGAAAGGCAAAGTCAGTGTTCTGAATCTGTTTGCTTTCCATTCTTTTGCACTAGTAAATGCTATCAGCATTTAACCTCATTGTTTATTTGTGATTAATTTTTGTTATTTAAATGATTATTTGTACTTTGATAAAGAATTTAAGTGTTCCAAATGGTTTTGTGATTTAATAAGCGTCAATAAGAATTTCATTGCTAAATTAATAATAATAATTAAAAAAAAAAAAAAAGTTTTTAGATTAGTCGACTAATCGTAAAACTAGTCGGTTGACTAAACAGGAGAAAATTTTCCATTTAGGATAGCCCTAGTGTCCCGGAACATATTTCCTCCACACCCTCCTCACCTTTTTAACCCCTGACCCATGAAGCGGGCCCCAGGATATGTTCGCCTTAGGCCCCAAAATTGCCAAGTCCGCCACTGAGTGCTACTATTACCGCTACTGGAACCATGTCATATGGTCTGATGAGACGGGCGGGCTCTCTTGTGTACAGTCTTCAGAAGAGGCTTCCTCCTGGGGTGACAGCCATGCACACCAATTTGATGTAGAGTGCGGCGTATGGTCTGAGCACTAACAGGCTGACCCCCCCACCTCTTAAATCTCTGCAGCAATGCTGACAGCATTCCTGTAACCGGTCACATGATATTTTAAAGGGAAAAGGACAAGCAGTACTCAATTTGGACATTTAGGGATGTACGTAGTTTCTAAGGGGTGTATTCACTTTTGTTGCCAGGGGTTAAAATATTAGTAGCTATATTTTGAGTTATTTTGAGGGGAAAATAAATGAACACTATTATATAAGCGGCACACAGACTACTTTTCATTGTGTCAAAGTGTCATTTTGTCAGTGTTGTCCCATGAAAAGATATACTTTAATATCTGCAGAAATGCGAAGGGTGTTCTCACTTTTATTTTTACTGTATTTTAAAATTATTTCTTGACTGATGTATTGATAATTATTGTGTTGCCATATCGTGAAATCACCATTATCATAAGCCTTGTATTGCAAATCGTATTGTGACGTACCCAGAGGTTCCCACCCCTAATGTGAAGTATATTGGTTAACTCTGAACTAGGGCTGCAGCTATCGATTATTATAGTAGTCGATCAATTTGTTAGTCCGAATAATCGAGTAATCGGATTAGGAACATTTCATGTATTGCAGAATAAATATTAGATTTAAAACAAAGGCTTAATAAAATTGCACTTTTAAAAGAGCAATAAATGCAATACAAAATAAAATTCCCAAGTGTTTCTTCAACCTAAGCAAAATTGCACATTCATTTAAAAATAAGATTGGCCTCAAACGGTATTAAAAATTTGATCTAAGTACAACAAAAAAACTAGCATAAGAAAAAGTCCGCTAGCTTAAACATGACAAATGTTAGTTTTTTTATTTTTATTTTTAACAATGCTGTTTACAAATTGTACAAACACATATTCCCACAAAAAACAACTAAATATACCCATAAACTAAATTACGAATTCATAAAGGAAACATATTAGCTCAAACAAAAACTTTTGTTGGTCTTAACAGGGAGCAGCTGGATTCAACCATTTTAAACGAGTTATGTCATATTCACTGCTGCCACTAGAGCGCAGTGTATCCACCCAAATCAATAAAACTACATGCAGACACTTTCAAAACAAACCATTACAACTAGGGTTGTTCCGATCATGTTTTTTTGCTCCCGATCCGATCCCGATCGTTTTAGTTTGAGTATCTGCCGATCCCAATATTTCCCGATCCGATTGCTTTTTTTTGCTCCCGATTCAATTCCATTCATTCCCGATAATTTTTCCCGATCATATACATTTTGGCAATGCATTAAGAAAAAAAATGAATAAAACTCAGACGAATATATACATTCAACATACAGTACATAAGTACTGTATTTGTTTATTATGACAATAAATCCTCAAGATGGCATTTACGTTATTCTTTCTGTGAGAGGGATCCACGGATAGAAAGACTTGTGACTTTGTATATTGTGACTAAATACTGCCATCTAGTGTTTTTGTCGAGCTTTCAGTAAATGATACTGTGGCCATCCCAAATGCATGATGGGAAGTGGACCCATGACTGTGCGTCGTGCTACCAATGAATATATCTTCTCTGCTTTGGGAAATAACTTAAGGTATTAAGACGATGATCATAAGCCATCTTGCTTTCCGACACTGCTTCCCATGATATTTCTAATCATAAGGAGAGGGATTGCAAGGCTTTAGCCAATTAAAGGAAGGCTCCAAAGGCTGCCGAAGTTCACTCTACTCATTCTGCGTTGCCTTTTATCTCTCTATAGTGGTAGAGCAGCGTCATTACAGATTGAGTGCTACAATGACTGAGAGAGTCATGCAGCGCATACATTAATTGCGTTAAATAACGTGTCACGATAAAATATTCAACTAATTAATTGCCGCTGTAGTCGGGATATTTTTGTTAACCCTACCTTAAGCCTAAACTAAAGACTCTGGATGAGTGTAACATATTATGTCTGTGACGTTAAATACAAGTAGAAAACGATTTAAATAAAATATACATATATTTAAAACAGGCATGGCCGATATTTTTTTGCCGATTCCGATACTTTGAAAATGACATGATCGGACCCGATCGAGACATCTCTAATTACAACGCCACTCTAATTAAAAAAATACTCGAAGCAGCAAAATTTGGTTCGAAACTTTTTTCTAAACGAATTGCTCGAGTTAATCAATTAATTCTTGCAGCACTGCTCTGAACCACAATAATTGTTAAAGGACAAAGTACTGTATTAGCTTTTGTCCTCTTTACACGGACTTTAGTGACATAGCTGTTGATTTATTATTTTTTTAAAACAAGTCTTTCAACAGATCTCACATGACACTGCTGGGATGTCCGTCCAGGGTGTGTGATCACACAGCCGTCACGGCATAGCGATAATTGGCTTTCAACACAAAAACCCTTGAGCAGTAAGTCTAGGGGTGTTAAACATCTTATTTAGGTCGCTGTTTGTGGCACGACTTCAACTTTCCATTTTGAATCTGAAACTTACGCACCCACCTTGTTTCCCAATTAGGGGTGTAACAGTACACACAAGTCATGGTTCATCACAACAGGGAAAATAAAAAGGCTTTTTCTTTAATCACAGCATTTGAAACTAGTTTGTTCTATTGATTAAAATTAAAAAGCAGCTGTTATTAAAATTCTAAATAAATAGAAGAAAACAAACATATGAAATTGTGTTATTTTTGTTGTAACATTATTTTATTCACAGTTTACGTGCAAAAACACACCTTTTGGCAGGGCTCGACTGAGGTAACCGTTAGAGTTAGGTAGCACGCAACAGCTTTGGTAACTTTTTTTCGTTTTTTTTTTTTTTTTTTTTAACTCATTTGCTCCCAAAAACATATAAATATGTTTTTTTTAATTGTTTCAGTGCCCCAAAGACGTTTTTTTTTTTTTTTTTTTTTGAAAAGACATCTCTGGGTCGTGATTCAGTTTAGCAAGTACAAAGCTGAAAATCCATTTTAAAGCAATAAAACTGGCCACTGGAGGGCAGTAGTGCATTTGCAACTCGATTCAAAGGCAACGAACGGCCAAGCCACAAGGCCGGGCGTCGGCGGAAGACGACCAAATGGATACCAGGCGGCAGATGACAGAGCAGAACAACCGGTAGGATGCCCGGGATGCCAGGTGCTGGACGACCGAGCAGAACGACCAGGACCACTAGTGCAGCGGATGATGTGTTTGAGTCCGTGCTGCTCACGAGCAGAGCCCGCAGAGACTCAAAAAAATTCATCTTTATGAGACAGACGGCGGTGAGAGAAAAGTTTAACCAGCTGTCGCGACCAGAATAGCGTCATACTTCAGTTAGTTATGTGTAAATAAATCATTACTTTGCTACCAAAAGCTCTATTTGTCTTGTTGATAATCTTATTTTGTAAAAGGAAAACATGATTCAGATGTTTGGGATGTAACTAAAGCATAAAAATAGCTGTGTATAAGTTGTTTGAAATGTATGCTTTCACAAAAAGCTCAATTTTGCGTTTCTTCATCAGAAATTGGAATATTGCTCAAACTAAGCTATTTTCTAATGCTGATTTCTAAAGAATGGAAAAAGATATGAACTAACTCGTCTTTCGTTCGGTGGGTTCCATGTTTATATAGCAATAGAACAGAATTTTCGGTGGGCCTTGCAAAATCAGTCAAAATCCAGTAAAAGGAGCTATCTGCCGACGACCGGCGGCTTGTCGCACATCCCCCCGCCGGGAGACCACTATACTCAGCTTATTGCCCTCTTCATGTGCCCGGTGTTGTCAAATTTTCCAGCCCATCAGAAATTCCAACTTTGTTAAAAATGGGCGCAAATACAGCGATTACAAAGTAAACACTACAAACTTTCTTTAAGAAAAGGACTACTTACGTTTGATCACAGATGGGCATGTAAAAAGCTCTCCTCATACACATTGTCATGTTAGCTGCACAACAACTGCAGCCGCTGTCATATGACTCTCACTGTTTACGTCTTCGCCATGTAGTAAAGCATTATTTTGCCATATTCGTGTTGACCATTTGGCAGCTACAAGCTCGTCCGACGTCGCCCGGTTTGTTCGCTGGTCATTGTCCAGCTGCTTCCCCGGTGAGCTCTCCTGTCCGTTGTAGCAGGGGAATGAGCTGTAAATTTCTCTCCGCTAGGCGGGTTTCCGATCGGCGATGACAATCGACAACCCAGTCGTCATGTGAAATGATCTGGGCTAGTTATGTGGGATTTTTCTGCTTCGAAGACTTTGAAACATCACTCCGTTCGGGTTGGCATGTCGGCTAGCTGTCACGCCTCTTGGTTTGTTTACATTCTCCGAAGCCGGGAAAGGGAAATGACATAAGCCCGATTTAGGTGGCGTAAAATATCGTTCGAGAGGTGCGACAGTAAAGGTGAAGTCGACAGTTTTGACCATTATGGAGTAATTTTGCCATGTTGTCCTGAATAAATGCATTTTTATTATTTCATATTTCATTTAGCACAAGAATGTTATTTGTCATGACCATGCCATTTATTTAGCTATTGGGGAAAAATACTTGGATAAAAAGAATATCCTGTAAAAATATTGGAGTAGAGAGACTGAAACAATGACATTTTGCGGCTCTCTTCGTCGAGTTTTCCTCGTTTCTTAATAATTCCCCCTCAATGGGCTGCATACTAAATCAGATGGAATCGTGACTCCGCTGACGTCATCCATCTGTTGGCTAACTGGCACATTAAAAGACTAATTTCTCATCATCTGCGCTTTGCTAAACTGTTGTATATAGTCGAATCGTCTCACAATATGATTCTAATTCACATAATAATGCTAATGACTTTTTTTTTTTCTACTGTCGTACACACTTTAAATGCTATTTATTGCTAATGTTTTCAACAATTGGCTAGCAAAAGTCAGCTAGCTTAAATGCTATATAATGCTAATGTTTTGAACAATTGGCTAACTTCATAGCAAAAGTCCGCTAGCTTAAATACTATATAAGGCTAATTTTTTTCTGGTGTGCACCAGTTTGCTTAAATTTATTTTTCTCTAGGTTTGGTTCTTATTCCCGAAATGTTAGTTGTTGTTTTAGGCGCACTAACTCTCTCGCCCCCTGGCCTGGAGGAGGACTAACTCCGACAAGGAATTTTTTTGTTACACGAACTTACTCGGTACACGGTACCTGACGAATACAAATATCCTTACACTCAAGTAACTAAAGGCAGTTTGATCCAATTAATGTTTTCTGAAGTGTGTATCAAATTCTCTCTTCGTATTAATCCATCCGCAAGAAGCAGCTCTCAGTTTCAAAAAGGTTGCTGACCCCTGATATCGATGTTCTGTCTATTCTGTCTGACAACATTGACAACCTCACACAAGATGTGAACATCTTCCAAAAATGAAACCTTACTACTAATCAGTAAAAAAAAAAAATTGGGTGAAAAAAAAGGCATGTACTCCAATTTGATGGATCGGTATCAAAAACACCCACGCCTTCGAATTGAACTTGAGCCTAAACTTTGCCGCCGTCTCAAAAAGTCAAGTCGACAAGAAGAAGATGGGGAAAAAAATACAATTAGCCAGGGTGAACTGTACAAAGTGAAATCATTAACCTGCTGACAAGTTGGGAAGAGGAAGAGGAAGTGCTTAGCGAGCGAAGGTGAAGTCAAGCGAAGAGGGAAAAGAGGGCCGGAGAGGGACACTGAAAAACGTCAATAAGAGGAGCCAACACGAGCTGATCCTCATCTAACCGCAAATCGTTAAGAGGACACTTGAAGGAGTTTTTTTGTCTTGCTTTCCACGCGCGCGTACGCATGGAGTAACTGGTTCCGCCGAGACGTTCGGGGAGCCATCTGCCAAATTAGGCCACGAGCCCACAACTTCACTCTTCTATTCAATTTTCAATTACTCGACTGCTGGCTGAAACGTGTGTCTGGGCGCGCCCAACACACTCACACATTAATTTTTACGCATGCACTCAATGTGGCATGAATATTGTTTTGATTTATTCATTTTTATGGTTGTACTCTTAATGCTTTGTAGGTCACTTATTTAACTCATTGGCCGCCAGTGACGACAAGAGACGTCCAATTGGTTTTGAATGAGAAGACTGGCAGCGAATGATCAAATGATTCATACGCCCATGAATAAAATTAATTAATGATTTAGTTACTCTGGAATTTTAAAATTAAATGGGTACATTGATTTTAAAGAAGTTATTGGGGGCCATAACCACAATATATTTCAGTTATTAGGGCTAGAGCACCAAGTGGTGTGAATAGTAATAAGTTTGCCTGGTACACCAGACTCACCGCTGTTCCAGCTATTGAGTCTGGTCACCATTCAGCGGATACAATTTCCAGGGCGGAGCAGGCCACAGAAAACAGACAGCGGAGTGGACCAATCAGCGACGGGCAGACGTGACGTTAGTAAAGCGACGAGGGCAGGAGGAGGGACTTGCGCACGGACGTAAACATACGAGGAGAGCGGAGTTTATGCAACATGGCTAGCGCGAGACAGACTGTTGTAAATGATTCGTGTCGATGTGTTTTTGGTCATTTAAAACTGATTTTACCGTGGATTGGAACATATTCTCGGCTCTCCTGTTCACCATCTGTGTTGTTGTGGAGACGACTTCCGACACGCAAGAGTGACGTTGCTCGTTAAGAACACGTCACGCAAATAAACGAATCTGAAACGAATTTGCCGATTGATTTTGTACCTGCTCGAGAGGCCGCTAATGGGCTGGGTCCCAGACTTTTCTCTCAGTGTTTGAAAAATACAGGGAGAACAGTCTGGTCGTGCCAGGCAAGTAATAAGTAGGGTTGTTCCGATCATGTTTTTTTGCCCCCGAGCCGATCCCGATCGTTTTAGTTTGAGTATCTGCCGATCCCGATATTTCCCGATGTGATTCCTTTTTTTTGCTCCCGATTCAATTCCAATCATTCCTGATAATTTTTCCCGATCATATACATTTTGGCAATGCATTAAGAAAAAAATGAAAACTCGGACGAATATATACATTCAACATACAGTACATAAGTACAGTACTGTATTTGTTTATTATGACAATAAATCCTCAAGATGGCATTTACCTTATTAACATTCTTTCTGTGAGAGGGATCCACGGATAGAAAGACTTGTGACTTTGTATATTGTGACTAAATATTGCCATCTAGTGTGTTTGTTGAGCTTTTAGTAAATGATACTGTAGCCATGCCCAAATGCATGATGGGAAGTGGAACCATGACTGTGCGTAGTGCTACCAATTGATATATCTTCTCTGCGTTGGGAAATAACATAAGATGTTAAGGAAAAGCTCAATCGCTACCTTGCTTCCCCACATTGCTTCCCATGATATTTCTAATCGTGGGAAGGGGGATTGTTAGGCTTTAGCCAATTAAAAAAAGGCTCAAAGGCTGCCATAATTCACTCTACTCATCTTACGCTGCCTTTTATCTCTCTATATAGGTCAAACGGCGTCATTACAGATTGAGCGCGACAATGCGTGAGTGGATCATGCAGCGCATGCATTAATTGCGTTAAATATTTTAACGTGATACATTTTTTAAAAAATTAATTACCGCCGTAATCAGGATAAATTTGATAACCCTACCTTAAACCTAAACTAAAGACTCTGGATGAGTGTAACATATTGTGTCTGTAACGTTAAATACAATTAGAAAACGATTTAATTAAAAAATATATACTGTATATATTTAAAAAAAAGGCATGGCCGATATTTTTTTGCCGATTCCGATACTTTGAAAATGATCATCTCTAGTAAAAGGGTAGTGAATTCAGTTATGGCTAAACAATAGCATATGACAGTTAGCAACCCTGGTAGCCTCCCTTTGTTTACTCCTCCCCAGACAAAACTTTTTATTTCTTTTGTTGCTCTGCCATCTTTGCAAAATTTGCGTCAAAGCATTCGCGTCCACTTCAGTCTTTATAATGAATGGTGAAAAGGAGAATTGACGTATGCCGTAAAGCAGTCAGCACATTTGTAGTTTTTTTTTGTGTGTCAGGGTTCCTGCTACCCTCTTCAAAGATATGTGTGGGTGAAAATGATACAGACCCTCTCAAAGTATAACAGCGGTGTCATTCAACTAGTTGTCAGTTGACATATCATCACAAATGTTATGAAAATATATTATAAAAGTTGAAAAGTGTTGCTTTAATCAGGGGTCGGTTTGCGGGGGCAGCAGCTTTAGCAGGGAAGCCCAGACTTCCCTCTCCCCAGCCACTTCAACCAGCTACTCCAGTGGGATCCTAAAGCCTGAGTTATGCTCCTGCGTTGCGGTGACGGCGAAGTGACTACAGCGTCAATGAGCATTCGATAGTTCTGCAGTGAGGGAATGCCTTGCTCTGTAATTCACCGCCAAGCCACTAGAGGGGTGTCGCGTTATATTTGTATGGTTTTGGGGCATGCTTGTTGACTTTAGTCTAACGGAGAAAAAAATAAATATACAATGCAAGATTACATGCTTGAATGTGGATCTTTAGCTCATCAACATTAAATAAATGATAATCATACAAATGTTGAGGCGCAGGCAACGCAGAAGACTGTTTCGAGGCGGTTTGTCCGACTTTTGATGCCGCACAGAGAGTTCTAGCCTCGGGTGGAAACCAGCAAGCTGTGGCGGCTAGCTTCAAACTGGCGTCGAGCACTGAGTCCAGCGTTTTGTCCGAAGTCTGCATAGCCCTCCAGCCCGATTTGTTTGCCGTGTCCTACAACCAGTCAGTGGGAAGCCATAGCAGATTTCTGGCGGCTATGGAACTTCCCAAATTGCGTTGGAAGCCCTTATGTTAACGTTATCATAAAAGCAACGAGGCACTCTCAGTCAGTGATGATGTATCGAGTGTGAGTTGTTGTTCAAAATTAAACATCAAAACAACTCTTTCGACACCAACATAAACAGCAAAATCCTAACTGGAGGTGAGAGCACGCGAGAGCAGAATTAAAGACGCCATGATTTTAACGAGATATTATCGCGTACTTACCTCTTTTTGATCCAAAAACTCCATGTAGAATGTATCACCGAGTGTCAAGACACAGCTGTGAATGGCCAAAGCTGGATTTTTGGCAGATTTTATGGGTGAAACATGGTAACATAACAAGGGTCGCGATGCAGAAATATATTTACTCTTTTTAAATAAATGGTTTTCTTTGTTAGGTTAGATGATAAATAATCGATCCAATCAGAGAAAATGCGACGGTAACAAAATACAACTAAGTGATAGTTATGAGGTAGATATCCTTGATTTTTTTTACAGACACTATTACTTTCATTGTGACATAATTTGTTTAAAAGTTTAAAATATACGAGTGAAATTTTTTTAGTCTTTTTTTTTTTTTTTTTTTAAACGAAATAGTAGACATCAATTAATGATTCTAAGCTAAAAATGACAGACATTTTGAATAATAAATATACCGTAATTTCCCGAATATAAGGCGCACCCGTGTATAACGCGCAACCCAAATTTACTTGTAAAATGTAGGGAAAATTATTGTACCCGTGTATAACGCGCACCCTAATTTTAGCACCATTAAATAGAAGAATACAAGAAAACAGAGCTCGTGTACAGATACAGAAATGTCATTTTACTGACTGGTGAAACACAGCACAAGCATAGCACATTGGTAGTTCAAAACATTACCATAAACTGACCATATGTACGGTAATAATATGATCTGATAACTTCATGAACTTACCAGAATCCAGGAGAAAACAGAACAGATGTGACTTTTCTTTAAAAGGCTGCTGTATAACTTGCTCGTTTCATCATGATGAATAAATGTTTCCTCCATGGATTGATACGGTAAAATGAAAGAACGTAAGTCAGAAATCCGAGAGAGCTCATCGCTGTCGACACGACAGTAACAATAGGAACTATTGTTATTTGGGTTTGAGTTTCCCGAGGGACAGATATACGGTAATTAATTACGTTCGTTTTATGGCTGGGTTGAAACAAAAACGGTTGCGCGACGTCTGTAAACGGGGGTTTCCAGGGTAAAAGGGACAAATTTAAAATAGTTCGGGGGCTTTAATACACCATGAATCTGCTTTGGCAGCAAATAGACATGTTGTTCTATCAAACACAACAGTTCTTTTGGCTTAAAATACAGCAGTTTATGATAAAGAGGAGTGCAAGAGCAGAAACTGCTTTTTCAGTCTTGTCTGTGTTTTCCGCCATGTGCTTAAAATGCTCATTTGAGAGGCTTAAAACTAAATTATTAAAACAAAATTATTTTCTAATTTAAGTTGCCTAGTGTTTTTTTTTTTTTCCCAGTCTATCGTTCCATGTAAAATTCCATATATATTTAGTTGCCCAAATCCACATTTTTACTATAGATGTATCATTTTTAGAGAAAATGTGCTCATTTAAACCAATTTCTCCATGGGTTTAGCGGTCACCCAAGCTAATGTGTACGTCAGTTTAATCAGTGTCAAACACTAATGTAGTTATAATTTAAACCTGGCATCCACATATGTGCACTGCTAATGTATAGATAAATCAGATTATTCCACTTACTTTAAGTAAATATAACTATATGTTGTAATTACGGTAAGCCCATACAGCTAAAAGTAAAAGATTTGTTTTCAAATAATGCTTTGAACAATATCTATTCTTGAATTAAGAACATTTCTGACTAGTGCTGCAATGATTAATCGATTAACTTTAATAATCGATCGGGAAAAAAATGTGATTTACATTTTATTGCTTCGAGTATTGGTTTAATTAAAGAGGCGTTGTAATGGCTTATTTTGAAAGTGTTTGCATTTAGTTTTATTGATTGGGGTGGATACACTGCCCTCTGGACTCCCTAATTTCACATGGCTGAATCTAACTGCTCCCTGTTTAGACCAACATAAGGTTTTTTTTTTTTTTTAGATGTTTTTTATGCATTCATAATTTACTTTATTGGCATATTTAGCCATTTTTTGTGGAAATGTGTGAACCATTTGTTAAGAGCATTGTAAAAAAAAAATGTTAGCATTTTATAACATTTAAGCTAGCGGACTTTTGCTGTGTAATTTAGCCAAATGTTCTTGTGCTTAGAGCCGCATTTATTTTTTTTATACCGCTTAAGGCTCAGCTCAGGTATTTTATTTTTTCATGTTCCTTATCTGATTGCTCGATTATTCGAACTAACTCGTTCATCGACTAATCAACAACTAAAATAATCAATAGCTGCAGCCCTATTTCTGACATTTCTGACAAAGCTTATTCTAAGATTAAATATATTAATTTATTCCTTAAAACAAGTATGTTGAACATATTTTCAGCCAGCTATTTTTCTTATTTCAAGAAATCTAACGTTTACTTGAAGCACTGACAGATAATTTCACTTATTTCTAGTAGATTTACACTGAAATAAAGGGAATTTAATTTTAGGGAAGTGTGTTTTTGAAGTGTAGACATCACCTTTTTTTAATCAAATAGGTCACACTTGAACGCCAAATGTTCATATTGTTGCCTACTAGACCTAAAAATGTGACGTCCACATATGTGAATGCCAAGTCTCAATTATAATATTATTTTTTTCAATTACTATCAATCATTTTTGTATTTTTTGGAAGGGTGGTACTCCCAGCAAGTGCTAGTGTATGTGTGAAGCTTCCAAATGGCTGCCACAATGGAACATGACATATCAACAAATATTTGCAAGACTACCTACGCTCACTTCCTTGTTTTTATGCTCCATTTTGATTCAAATAAATAAACGAGGTGGCACCAAGAGAGGCGCCTGTGTCAAAGTGGCACCTGGCGCCAACTCCGCCCTTTTTTCAAAATGTCAGCGACAAACACAGCGGGGAGTGAGTGAGGTGATAAACGCTGCCGGCTGAAAATGTCACTGTGTCACATGGTTGCCATGGCGCCCGGTAAAGTTTGGCAACGGGGTTAGAGCCGCCGCCGCTGCCAAAAGGCCAAATGATTTGCTGAGGCTAATTGAACCTGAAAGTTGCATTTGGAAAAAAGTTAGGGCAAGGGTAGGACGCTATAAAGCAACCTTTAAGCTGTGCCTCAGGCAAAACTTGCATAAAAACATTTCGTGATGGTTTTACTGCATCAGACGGAAGAAACAAATGGTACACAAAAATGCAAAACTTGAAAATCATGTTGGTCATACTTGAAAATGAATATATGGTATTTGTTTTTTTCCCGTACCGTCACGGTATGGGCATCACAGTTTGGTGCACAGTCAGAGAATATGTTCGATTATATATAGACAAGTTTCCAAGGTACTTCCGCTTTACTTCCTTATGTCTGCCTACCACTTCCGTTTCCGATTTTTTGTACCATTGACTTCGATGGCGCTGGAGTGGCGTCACTCACTAAAAACCCTGAAAAAACACGATTTGGAAATACCGCATCCTTCTGCCATCTCGACATGGGAAGACAACATCAAGAAGGGGCCGAGGGTGCCCACAAGTAAAATATTATCGCATTTTATTGACTCTACAGCAGTCGATAGAAACGCCATCAGGAAGCTCCGAGGCATTCCAGTACTACCGTATTTTTCGGACTATAAGTCGCAGTTTTTTTTCATAGTTTGGCTGGGGGTGCGACTTATACTCAGGAGCGACTTATGTGTGAAATTATTAACACATTATGATATCATTTCACGTTATTTTGGTGTTTTGGACTTGTTAGCATGTTTTTATGCTATAGTTATCTGAATAACTCTTAATAGCTATGGTCACGTTCGCGTTCTGCCTTTGGCAATGTTTGTTCAATTGTGTTATTGACTTTTTTTATATTGAAATGCATGCTTTTAGTTTGTGGCGCTTTCACGCCCACATGGGGGCGCACTTGCACTTGTTTACGTGAAGAAGAGTGCTCACACACCAGAAGAAGACAGACAGCTACGTAGCTCTGAGTGAGTGGGCAAATTAGCGAGAGAAACACAGCTGCGAACCTATGTTCATTGTTTATGCTTGTAAAATACAGTGCCTTGCAAAAGTATTCGGCCCCCTTGAATCTTGCAACCTTTCGCCACATTTCAGGCTTCAAACATAAAGATATGAAATTTAATTTTTTTGTCAAGAATCAACAACAAGTGGGACACATTCGTGAAGTGGAACAACATTTATTGGATAATTTAAACTTTTTTAACAAATAAAAAACTGAAAAGTGGGGCGTGCAATATTATTCGGCCCTTTACTTTCAGTGCAGCAAACTCACTCCAGAAGTTCAGTGAGGATCTCTGAATGATCCAATGTTGTCCTAAATGACCGATGATGATAAATAGAATCCACCTGTGTGTAATCAAGTCTCCGTATAAATGCACCTGCTCTGTGATAGTCTCAGGGTTCTGTTTAAAGTGCAGAGAGCATTATGAAAACCAAGGAACACCAGGCAGGTCCGAGATACTGTTGTGGAGAAGTTTAAAGCCGGATTTGGATACAAAAAGATTTCCCAAGCTTTAAACATCATAAGGAGCACTGTGCAAGCCATCATATTGAAATGGAAGGAGCATCAGACCACTGCAAATCTACCAAGACCCGGCCGTCCTTCCAAACTTTCTTCTCAAACAAGGAGAAAACTGATCAGAGATGCAGCCAAGTGGCCCATGATCACTCTGGATGAACTGCAGAGATCTACAGCTGAGGTGGGAGAGTCTGTCCATAGGACAACAATCAGTCGTACACTGCACAAATCTGGCCTTTATGGAAGAGTGGCAAGAAGAAAGCCATTTCTCAAAGATATCCATAAAAAGTCTCGTTTAAAGTTTGCCACAAGCCACCTGGGAGACACACCAAACATGTGGAAGAAGGTGCTCTGGTCAGATGAAACCAAAATTGAACTTTTTGGCCACAATGCAAAACGATATGTTTGGCGTAAAAGCAACACAGCTCATCACCCTGAACACACCATCCCCACTGTCAAACATGGTGGTGGCGGCATCATGGTTTGGGCCTGCTTTTCTTCAGCAGGGACAGGGAAGATGGTTAAAATTGACGGGACGATGGACGCAGCCAAATACAGGAACATTCTGGAAGAAAACCTGTTGGTATCTGCACAAGACCTGAGACTGGGACGGAGATTTATCTTCCAACAGGACAATGATCCAAAACATAAAGCCAAATCTACAATGGAATGGTTCAAAAATAAACGTATCCAGGTGTTAGAATGGCCAAGTCAAAGTCCAGACCTGAATCCAATCGAGAATCTGTGGAAACAGCTGAAGACTGCTGTTCACAAACACTCTCCATCCAACTTCACTGAGCTCGAGCTGTTTTGCAAGGAAGAATGGGCAAGAATGTCAGTCTCTCGATCTGCAAAACTGATGGAAACATACCCCAAGCGACTTGCAGCTGTAATTGGAGCAAAAGGTGGCGCTACAAAGTATTAACGCAAGGGGGCCGAATAATATTGCACGCCCCACTTTTCAGTTTTTTATTTGTTAAAAAAGTTTAAATTATCCAATAAATTTTGTTCCACTTCACGATTGTGTCCCACTTGTTGTTGATTCTTGACAAAAAATTAAAATTTTATATCTTTATGTTTGAAGCCTGAAATGTGGCGAAAGGTTGCAAGGTTCAAGGGGGCCGAATACTTTTGCAAGGCACTGTATCTCTACAGAGGCAACGCCTGTGTGTATCTTCTTTTGTTGTGTGTTTTTCACCCGTGATCGGACACTTAGAGCCAGTTGTCTGGTTGTTTGAAGGATGTGCTAATACTAGCGAACTCATGCTAACTGTTTGTGTCATTGTTGTAAAAGCACCTAATTATCATTTATTTAAGTTGATGCAAACCTGTTTGGTATCGAGGACGAAATTGATTCAGCAAGTTATATGGACGTCCAGCATCGTCATTTGGGAGTTTAGCCCGCTGAATAGCCAGGACCGAGCCGTAGCATCCTGGTGAGGACAGTATATTCGCATTTCGTTGTTCATGCACTGTACACTGTACACTTAGGCTACGTTCATACTACAGGTCTTAATGCACGAATCCGATTTTTTCGTGTTTTTCCGACTCGAGTGAGGCATTAACTTGACGGTCTGAACGTGACAAGTCGCATAGAACTGGACCATTTCAAATCCGATCTGGGTCACTTTCGTATGTGGTTCAAATCCGATCTGGGCCACATTTTTCCAGACTGTCGCGGCGGTCTGTACTGTCCACGCTCCCAAATCGGATTTCATGCAGCAATTACGTCATCAAATAGCGAGAGAGACGTTACTGTATCGGTGCAGCTGTGCTTTATTAGCGCCTAGCTTGCAGTGAACACGGCTTTTGGGGAAGGGCTGAGCTTGACAACAGTCATAAAAAATAAAAATGGGTTGAGGATAAGCCTGAGAATGATCGGTTTTCTGTCTGCTCCATATAAGCAATATTTCAACATTGCTTACACGTCCGAGAGTCAGGGCAAACTAACCGTGTCTGTGTGTGACATGCACGGACAGTGCGTGCATGCTATCGATCCATATAAACTTTGAATATAAGCCTAAACAGGAATTATTTATGTCTGTTATTTGTGTCCTCCTTTTGAAAAGCAAAATATGATATCCCTGGAATGACGGATGACGTGTGTCATTTGTTTTGATGCTTCTGCGCACGCAGGTCTTCTTGCTCAACGCGTGTCGGACTGCGAATTACTGCGCATGCGTAATACTTGAACTTCCCCCCAAAATGCAACTTATACTCCAGTGCGACTTATAAATGTTTTTTTCTCTTCGTTGAGCATTTTTTGGCTGGTGCGATTTATACTCGGGAGCGACTTGTAGTCCGAAAAATACTGTAGTTGCACACCCAAAAAGTTGGATGTCCTCATTCACGAGCGTGGGAATTATGTCTTCATGAAGGCGGATGTAAAACCAAGCCAGTGCCTCAATGCTCCATACCACAAACCCTGGCTGCTCATAATACCAGAGGGAAGGAGACGTCCAAACTGCAGGCTGTCCTGCGGATCACGGCCGTCCATGTCTGACGCTGTTATAAGGAAGGTATGTGCTCCAAAAATACGATACATAAAATCTGCAGCATGAAACGACTTGTTGCCTTTGCTATTGATATTACGATGATGATTGTAATTATGAAGTTTAATCATTTTTACTACAACTACTGCTGCTGCTAGCCTGTTGCTAATCAGTATGTGTTTGATGGCACTGCATAAATCCAAGTGTTACAAATTTTTGTTCATTTGTTTACAGCTGGAAAACGCTGTTAGGCAAGGGAAGACAACTTGACTGGCACGTTGATGGACATATATCGAGACTACGTGCGTTCTACTTTGATGACAGGCGGCTTGACTCCCGGGGGCAGCCGGGAGGAAGAGGCTGGGCCAGACGGTGGTTCGCCGAACTCTCCTAGATCCAACTACAAACTTTTTAACTGCAGCATCTTTAAGATCTGCTATTGGAGCTGGAATTATCGAGGACAGCGAGAGATGGCTTGTCTGAATGCCGCCGAGTGTCTCGTAATGTCGGGTGAAAGTTTGGCTCCCTCAAGCTCTGCTTTCTGATAACGCATTCCTCGCATGCTTAACCCTCTTAAATATTTTTGTAAATATTTTATAAATTGTGATTTATTGACCTGTTTTGCAAATGCACCAATCGTTTTAAATAAAACAAGAAATGGAATTATGTTTTCCAAATGTTTTTTATTGCAATCGTTAGAATTACATACTATTTTTTATTATATGTACATATCTTGTAGTATTGTAACAACAAAATCCATGCCAGCCCTTCTGCATTCGGCAAATGTAATATAATGTGTAATTTCATCTCATATTGGTCACTCAAGTGGCCGGCGTATCAATCTATACCTCACGTCAGCACAGGTTGTTATAGTTTTGTCCACGAATGATCAACGAAGTGATAAGAACAATCATACATTCTCATCTATGTCTCATCAACAGCGTGCTGAATCAATTTATGGAGATTCTGGGAGTTCCTCTGCTTTAATTTTGCAATTTTAACTTTGATAAAACACTGCTTGCTTCAACCGTAATTCATGTCATTTTTCTGAACCGGAAGTTCGAGGCAGACATTGTCCAAGATGGCGCCGCCCATATTTCGCTTAGGAAACTTGTCTATACAAAATTTAAAAAACTGTTGGAGTTAGTCCTCCTGTACTTCAGGGGGCAGTAGGGGCAATGCATCTAAAGCAATGACCGACATTACGGGAAAATGAAGACAAACCAAAACAGATTAAGAAGCTATTATTGATCACTACTAGTGAAGTTATGCCGCATGTATGGAGTGACTAACATTTTTTAAAATAAAATGTTTATTTTGCTTTAGCCTTAGGCTAGAAACACTGAGTTAGTACAGGTAGTCCCCAGGTTACGGCATACCAACTTACGTGATTTTTACTTTACGACGTAAGAGTCTTGTCCGCCATTTTGTCTCCAGTCATTTAAAAAAAAATAATAATGACTACATAAACAGTACTATATCGTACCTTGCAGCATCGTGTTTTTTACTTTATTTTATTAATATGACTGGTCTGCCCTTCGGCGAAATGTGTATTTGATTATAATGTTGACTTTTGTTTTGTGATGCACACTTTTATTCTGGTGCAGGAAGCATGGAGCAGGTAGTACTTCCTCACGCGAGTAAGAACTCATGTACACACGAAGAACGTATTTGCACACATGAAGAACGACAAAGAATTTGCTGCAGCAACCCAATGTGAGTGCCGACAGGATGTGAAATGTAAACGCGTTTGACTTGTGCACGTACTGCCCACGCGACACTGTTTACGGCAAGCGACTGATGTGAGTCGTGAATGCATACTGTCTAACAAAGTTTTGAATTGGACGCGTAAGCGAAATTGTGTTGAACTGCTAATCAGTGGTATTCATCTATGTACATCCTGGTAGAAAGAATATCGTTTAATCAAGTGAAAAAACACTTTTTTTTTTCCATTTTCCAATTTATAATAGTGGAGAAAAAATATCAAATGGAATTCAAATGGAATTCTTGCAGATTGATCTGTCTACTTGTCATGCATTGGCTACCCATTGTGCTATGCATGGCTATTGGAGAAATAAGCTTTATTGGACAAAAGAAGTGGTCTGGCTGAGTCTCAGACGGAGAAATTATTTTGTTGTTGCCTCATAATATATGTACAATGAAGAATATTGTAGTCTTGTACGAAGAGCATTTTGAATAGAAAATGTTACAAAGGTTCCCACTACGCGTTCGTTTCCATGGTAACCACTCATAGTTCCTGTTTTGGTCTAGAGTCAGACGCTCAAGTATTTCGGGACTGAGAAAGGCATGAGGATCGCGGGTGCACATTGGAGCCGAGTGCAGCCACCTGTTGAGATGTGCGAGGGAATGTTGATCTGTGTGCGTTCATGAATGAATGTTTTTCCTTCATTCTGGAGGGTTCCAGCGATAGGTTGGAGCCGCTACATGCGCAGTCGTTTTGTAACTTTGACATTGCAACGGTGGGTAGTTATTAGGGGTGTAACGGTACACAAAAATCTCGGTTCGGTACGTACCTCGGTTTTGAAGTAAGGCTCAGTTCATTTTCGGTACAGTAAGAAAACAAAATGCAAAAAATAAATGTGCTCGTTGTTTATTACACACCTTTGTGTTATGAACAATAGGAACATTAGCCTATACAAAGCTAGAATTCTGCTCAAAAAGTAGCGGGAATTTAAAGATAATCAAACAACAATTTGCCTTTCAGACTCCGCGTATTGGTCAATTTTCTTTCTGAAAGAAAGAAGAAAAAAGAAGTCCTGCGCTAAAGAGAAAAGCAATCCCAATAACAAAAATTTAACATGTATTTTACAAATGAAATGCCTCAATAAATCGTTTTTTTTTTTTTTTCTTAAGAACAGTTTTCAAAAGCTTTATTGGTGGATTTTCTCAAGTTAAAGCGCCACACTGAAATGAATAAATTTAATTGTGTAAGCAGGATCTGTGTATTATTCTTTTTATTTAATTACAGGTGTTTTAGCTCATTTCAATTTATTTTATTTAAAAGGGCTATTATTTATTATGTGTTTATATTTTACAAATGTGATGTCGTATTCATTTATATTGTATATTTTATGTTGTATAACTTTAGTTCCTATGTGAATATTAGTTCCTACTTATTTTGTTGTGGTAGGAGGGTTTTCTATTGAGCATGGGGCCGTGTTGGTTATTATTATAGCAGAGAACACAGCAGTAAATCAACAAAGACAAGTCAACTGTGCCCTGATCTACCACTCAAGAGATCTGATGGACTCAAAAAGTGGGTTACGATTGCATATTAGTTTGAAAATCGACCGGATCTACCGTATTTTTTCACGAGTGACTTCCGGTCTGCCCGATCCTAGCTACCGGTAGTAGAATTGACACAGGAGGGTCGCGTCTCGCGTCAAATAATAAACTTGGCCGTTCTTTTCGCGTGCGTTGTGTTGAGCCGCTTCTGGGACGCGTCTAACATGCGACCGCACTGCGACTGGTGTGCTTATGGCTGATTGACTTTAACGCCTGTATTTCACTGCGTTCTCGCAGCGGCCACATTGCCGTTGACGTTTCTGGGTTATACTGTCCTACCGTGTTGGTCCTCATTATAGTAGAGAAGACTGAGTAAATATAATCTACACAAAGAAACTGTAACCCGATCGACTCACAGCCTCGAAAAGTAAGTGTTACATTACGTCAGAAACTCGTTCGGTACGCCTCCATTCCGAACCGAGCACCACGTACCGAAACGGTTGAATACAAATACATGTACCATTACACCCTTAGTAGTTATCGCTCCCGCTCATCTTCGCCAAGTCGGCAAGCATTGTTTAGATCATTTCCGTGTTGCACATTTATGCCGTGAGGTGACGTGTTAATTCAGCATCTTTCGGATGTGTTGTAAGTCCTATTGAGTGTAAAGTGCTTTGTATTTATTGCACTGTGCAATTAATTTGTGTTTTGTTAATTATTGCTTAATCTTTGAGTAAGCGGGGCTTTAATTAGTCGGTGGAGATGATTTCAACAAATTCCATGCAGTTTGTCAGTCGTTAAGTTAAGTGCTCTGGAGTGGCTAAGCTAACGCGAGTCAATAGTGGTTGAAATCAACTCCATCAACTAATTAAACCCCCGCTAACTTGAAGTTTAAGCCTTATGTGAAACATTCTGATCTTCCACTTTGAATTAAATTATCGCAAAGTCAGTTACATGCAACAACATTTTTCTGTTGTCATTCTCATGTTGGGGCAGCAAAAGGAGAAAAATTGTTAAAAAGTAACCGATAAATTACTTTTAAAGGAACTTAGTTACTTTGATAATAAAGTAATCAGTAACATAACTACATTACCGTATTGGCCCGAATATAAGATGGTTTTTTTTGCATTGAAATAAGACTGAAAAACGGGGTCGTCTTATATTCGCGGTCTAGATATTATACCCATTCATGACGCTAGATGGCGCCAGATATCATTGAAACGATGTTCTGTCATGACAGATCTCAGCTACTCTCAAGTTTAACCAGTTTGCATATTTTATTGCAGTGTTCTTCCTTATTCAGATTTGTTTCAAGACTACAGTTACAGTTAGACTTCACTTTGATGGTTAATGCAGTTATTGCAATTTTGTTGTTTTATCACAATAGATTTATTTACATTTCAAAAACCAGAAGCCATTCATTTACGAATGTGATTGCACTTTAGTTTACATATTTAAATGTTCAGATATTAAGATTTGAATGAGGCAAAATAATAAGCTTTTTCTCTTAAATATATTGTTATAATAATTTTTTTTGGGATGTACTGTAATTATTTTCTGTATAAAAATTAATTCAAAATATTTTTTCAAACTTGTGTCTTGAAAAAGAGGGGGTCGTCTTATAATCAGGGCCGTCTTTTTTTCGGGCCAATACGGTACTTTTTTGAGGCGTAATCAGTAATTTAATTACTTTTTCAAGTAATCTGTGACAAAACTGGTTATTAAAAACACTGGCAGTGTCAGATATTTAACACAATTATTGAGTTAAAGTTACACTTTGGAAACTTTAACTCAGAACCCATGAGAATTCTATAAACTCAGAGTTAAAGTCAATACTTTTTCTGAGTTAAATTAGCATTCGTGATTTTGCTGTGTATGAAAAATAAAATTCAGTGAACTTAATTGTATGGCATTATATAATATGTGGTTTTTTAATCATTATAAATCATAATAGAAATACTTTTGAATACCGTAATATATGGTTGATGATTGACCACTCATCGGCCACGCCTCCTGTCTCTGGTCTACAGACTTTACTGTCCGAATGTACACGTTTTTTTGTGTAAACAAGCCATGTGGTACAATAACAAATTGGCTTTTATGATGATAATGGTCAATCTCTGTGTAAAAGAGTCTAATGGGAGTATCTCAAGTGTGTGTTTCGGTACGTGCAAGTGTGTGACAGGTCATGGGAACATATGGCATGATGGGAGAATAATGAAGTCGTCTTCCTGCACTGGCACATCTCCAGAGGTCATGTGAATGAGCCTGTATGACACTACAGCATCTGGGCCTTGCACGCGTGCGTGGACCCTATGTGTGGGCATGTTAGTGCATACAGCTCTGTGCTTTTCATATATTAGGTGCTGGAAAAAAGGAAGAGGTTTTTGGAATACGTTGGACTGGAGGGGCCGGCAGGGATTAAACAATAACTGATAGCAGTCAATGGCACTGAAACATTATTCCATTGTCCATGACTAGGGATTGGAATCGAAATCCGATTCCAATTCCGAACCGGTTCCTAGTGTTTCGAGGCCTCAACATCACAATGAAAAAACCTTAACGATCCCTTTAACGATTCCTAAAGACGTGTATTGCGTCGTCACGCGACGTGACGTGTCTTGTTGTCCAGACGCATCAAACTAGCATGGCAATTTCGTCCCCAATAACAAACAGGTTCGCATCAACGTAAATCCACGATGATTAGCTGTTAATACAGTAATAACAAAAAATGTTAGCATGCGTTCGCTAGCATTAGCACATCGTTCAAACCACTACACAACTGGATGTAAGTGTCCGATCGTGACTGGAAACAACAACAACACAAAAGATGATACATACAGGCGTTGCCTCTGTAGATATTTTACAAACATGAACAAAGAACGTAGGCTCGTAGCAGTGTTTGCCTCTCTCACTAACTCGCTCACTCGCTTGGATGCTTCGCAGCTGCACTTCTTCGTGTGTAAGCGTGCTCTTCTTCATGTGAGCACGTTCTTCTTTGCGTGAGGAAGCGCAAGGGCGCCCCCACTTGAGCATGAAAGCACGCTAAAAACTAAAAGGCATGCATTTCAATATAATGGTAAATAATACACTTTAACACATATTGCCAAAGGCAGAACAATGACCTATATGCCAATATATACCAATTTTTTAAACATTTCTATTAGAAAAATGTTTCAGTAAAATGTTACACATTCTTGTGTATATGCCACTTATTTCCACAGTTACCATTGAGACTTTGGACCTCTTTTGACCTCGTTATGATTTTGTAAGGTTGTGACTTCTTATTAAACAAACTCAATGCCAATCAAAACGTTTGTTCTTTTCCCCCAAATTAGAATCGATAAGAACATCGATAAAGAATCGAATCGTTAAGCAATACCGATAATGGAATCGGAATAGTAAAAATCGTATCATTTCCCATCCTTATCCATGACTGTCGATGGCAGTGAATGGGCTAACAAGTATTCAACAATCTGCTTTTCACTGCTATTATTACTGAATATTTCAAGGGATCATATACGGAGAACAGTATTTAATATTGTTTTGATTACCGGAAATGTCTGCCTGCATTCTTAGAAAATGCCTGCCTCCTCCACGCCTCCTATGGTGGCTTTCCCCTGCCTGGAGCTAGGTGAGACAAGGCAGCAATGACGAACATGGCGCATGACCGTTGGAACACAGCATGAGCGAGAAAGCTAAATTTGTAAAGTTCCTATATGACGCACTGCTTACTTTTAGTGCGAGAATTATATTTAGATGAAATGTACTTTTTGACCAGGACTGTACAATTATTCAAATCTTAATCATGGTCACGATTCAAATGTGAGTTAGGCTCCTTTATATATATTGCATGATGGAGACGTCAATGTCCATATTACTGTTGGCTGCCGGCTAAGTGAGTGCAAATGCAAGCTCTTCGTGTGAAACGACCCTGACGCAATCCACCGTCCACTTTTGAAAGTCACCAACTCCACACCACGTGCAAATACGTGCATACGCCTATCAGAACCGGAGTGAGACAGCGCCAGCTCGATACTTCCCACAGCTCCATCCGAGGAGGTCGATTTGCGGATGAAGACTGGAAATAACCTTCCTTGCTTGCAATTTGCGGATTTGCTAAACAGCCCTTAAACCAAAGCGTAAATATACTCATTTGAGACGGTGAATTCTGATATGTTCAAAACATCCACAATGCCACGTAGCAATAGAAGCTAGCATGAACTGCTACTCAGATGAGAGGTCTTCCAAGACAGAAAAGTACACTGCAAATTTCTAATGTCTTAATCGGGTTATTTTTCTTAAATCTAGTCAAATAATTTCCACCATCTTGTTTTGAGTGTTAAAGACTAGTAAACAGATTAATGCATCTGATTATTCCACTTACTTTAAGTAAATTTGTTCTCAATAAGCCCGTACTAGCTCCGTACCACGGAGACCCTAAAAGGACATCGACAGAAATAAAATAAATCTCAGCAATCTGGTGCGCACTAGAAACAATCTGGTAAACATTAGCATTATATAGCATTTAAGCTAGTGGAAGTTTGCTATAAAAGTTAGCTAATTCTCGTAAACATTAGCATTATATAGCATTTAAGCTAGCGGACTTTGCTAGTTAGCCAATTGCAACAATGCAACTATTAAACTATCAACTAGTCCGGTAGCTTAAATGCTATTTAATGCTAATGTTTACCAGATTGTTTTTGGTGCGCACCAGATAGCTTAAATTTATTTTAATTGTGTAGATGTCCCTTTAGGGGATCTGTACCATACATTTAAAAGTCGGAAAATGTTCACCTAAAATAAGAAAAATTTGCTTTATAATAATGTTTTGAACAATATCTATTCTTCAATTCAGACCATTTCTGACAAACAAGCTTTTTTAAAAAGATTAAATATACTAATTTATTGCTTAAAATAAGTCTGCCAAGCATATCTTCAGCTATAGGGTGACCAAACGTCCTCTTTTGCCCGGACAAGTCCTACTTTCACGCATTATCCTCGTTGTCCGGGCGGGTTTTATAAATTCATAAAAATGTCCGGTTTTTATGATTTTTTTTTTTTTTCCGGGACCAACTTGAAGAGAATTCCTCCGGCCGCTAGGGGGCAGCGCTCGCCTGCGTTGACGTTGCTCCTGCTAGTAGGGGCGGGAGAAGGAGTAGATCTTCTTCTTCTTTTTTGTTGGCAGTTCACCCTTAGTTTCATGGTGAATTACCACCATCTACTGACGGTTTGGCGAGAGCTCAGACTACAGTAAGGAGTTCAATAAGAAGTTCTAAAAGACGTGGCTCCATACACCTTTCTGTAAGTTTCTCCTGTTAATGTCGATCACGTGTCTTCTGTTGTACATAGGGTTATATGCGTACACAGAGATGCAGTATATTGTATGAGTCTTGTAATTGTTCTGCGTTAGTTAGTGGTTGAATGCTAGTATAGCTAAATAGCTGTGTTGCTTATGAGTTTTTTTTTTTTTTTTTACGATAAATACTTATATAATGGCAACTGTTGACTTCTGTCGGAGATTTGTACTGGTGTAATCTGTAAAATCCCATTTGTTGTCGCATTTTTGCGCTGCCGATGATAGTAAACTTTTATAGCAAAGTCTGATTTTGCCTCGGCTCCCGTATTTGCTAATAGGGTAGCAAATACTAGCAATCAGTGAGCTCAGCTGCGCTAGGCAGTATGGGCAATGTAGTTTTGAATTTGAACTGCTGCGTTTGGAAACATGCTGGTTGAATCGCTTGTCAGTTTATTTCAGTTATTGTTTGCGTACAATTTAGAACATTGTATGAGAATAAAAATTGAGTGGGAATAACATTTTGTCAACGACAATTGTCGTGATCGTAATTTTAAAAAATGTTGAGTTGGCACATAGCCAACTGTGTGTGTGTGTGTGTGTGTATTAACTGGACTACATTTCCATGAGTCTGCATTATATTATTTTTTTAAATAATTATTCTTTTTTTTTTTTTTAGGAAGAATAAAGCCTGTTGAGTAAAAAAAAGTGGGAGATATACGCATTATTGAGTGATCTTCGAGTAAAATTCAAGTATCTCGAGGCCGGGTCGAGTGTCCTCTTTTTTTGGAAATCAAAATATGGTCACCCTACATTATATAGCATTTAAGATAGCGGAAGGTTGCTATAAAAGTTAGCCAATTGTTGTAAACATTAGTGTTATATAGCATTTAAGCTAGCGGACTTTGCTATGCAAGTTAGCCAAATGCAGCAATGCAACTATTAAACTATCTAACTTGCAGCAATGCAACTATTAAACTATCAACTAGTCCGCTAGCTTAAATGCTATTTAATGCTAATGTTTACCAGATTGTTTTTGGTGCGCACCAGATAGCTTACATTTTATTTTATTTGTGTAGATGTCCCTTTAGGGGATCTGTACCATACATTTAAATTTTCACCTAAATAAAGAAAAATTTGCTTTATAACAATGTTTTGAACAATATCTATTCTTGAATTCAGAACATTTCTGACAAACAAGCATACTAATTTAATGCTTAAAATAAGTCTGCCAAGCATATCTTCAGCTAGCTATTTTAATCATTTCAAGAAATCTGTGTATAATAATTATTTGAAGAACTGGCAGATAATTTCACTTATTTCTTAACTAGTTTTAAGAGGTGTGTTTTTGCAATGCGTAAGCAAAGTCCTGAACCTGCTCAGTACAAGTGCGCATACCAAATCCTGTGGAACTATGGGGGAAAAAGTAATGTTTTTAGCATTTATCCTTCGCCACTAACTAGTCATTGAAACGAGTTTGCCAATACATTGAAATGAAGTTGGCACCACGTTAAAAACAAGGTTATCAATACGTTAAAATGAGGTTAGCAATACGTTAAAATGAGAAAGCCCTGGTAGAAATGTTTCACTAACACTGGCAGCTCCGCGCTTACGTAGACTACATAATTTACATTACAACAACAACAAAAAAAAACTCAGGCATGCCACCCCAAAAAAAAAAGCAACAAAAATTGCTATTTAATGTGAAATCTGCCCATTACAGTGACATATATGAATGGCAACAAGTGGATACAGAGGCTAATTGCTTCCGCCATCTAGTGGAAGAGCATATAATTGTTCTGCGTATTACTACAACCCCTAGCAAAAAGTATGGAATCACCAGTCTTGGACGAGCACTCACTCAGACAGTTTGTAGTTGTAGTTTATCTGAGTTTGTAGAACAAAGCCTCAGATTAGATCTGCTTGCTAGTCAGCAGTTAAAAACTGTGCAGTTATCACACCTTGGAGAGCTGCTGGACCAAGTGGATTCACAAAAACCATGGCTCCAACAAGAGAGATGTCTCTTGAGACCAAGGAGAGGATTATCAAACTTCTTGAAGAATGTAACGCTACACGTATGGTTGCCAAAGATGTGGGCTGTTCACAGTAAGTACAAACAGCATGGCAAGGTTGTTAAAGTTAAGCGTACTGGTAGACCGAGGAAGACATCCAAACGTCATGACAAACAACTGAAGGCTATATGTCTTGAAAACAGAAGATTACAACAAGAAAAATGAAGAAGAAATGGGAGGAAGCTGGAGTCAAAGTATGTGACAGAACTGTGCAAAATCAGATTTTCATACAGGAAAGCTAAAAGGAAGCCATCCTTGACACTTAAACAGAAAAGAACAAGACTGCAATGGGCTAAGCAGAGGCAATTATGGACTGCGAATGACTGGATCAAGGTTATTTTCAGTGATGAGTCAAGAATCTGCATTGGACAAGGTGATGATGTTGGAACTTTTGTTTGGTGCCGTTCCAGTGAGATTTACAAAGATGAGTGCCTGAAGAAAACATACAAATTCCCTCAGTCCTTGATGATATGGGGCTGCATGTCAGGCAAAGGCTCTGGGGAGATGGCTGTGGTTAAATCTTCAATAAATGCTGTATACATTGAAATTTTAGACAGCTTTCTTATCCTTTCAATTGAAAATGTTTTTCATTTTCCAAGATGACAATGCATCATGCCACAGAGCTAAAACTGTTAACGCATTCCTTGGAGAAAGACTCATCCAGTCAATGTCATGGCTTGCAAATAGCTTAGATCTCAACCCTATTGAAAACATGTGGTGGAAATTGAAAAAAATTGGTCCACACCAAGGCTCTGACCTGCAAGGATGATCTAGCAACTGCAATCAAAAAGAGTTGGCACCAAATTGTTGAAGAATAATGTTTGTCACTCATCAAGTCCATGCCTCAGAGACTGAAAGCTGTCATAAAAGCCAAAGGTGGTGCAAATAAATACCAGAGATGTGTTTTGATTGTTATTTCATTGTTTGTTTCTCATGATTCAATACATTTTTCCTCAGAATGGAGTGATTCTATATTCATTTCCCTGCACTTGCTCTATAAAAGTAACATTTACTGACCACCACAATGTTTTTTATTCATATCTTTTAGTGTTTCTGAATGCTAAAGAGTTGCACTTTTGAACTAATTCATTTTTTTCCCCAAGCTTTTTATCTGAGTTTGTTCTACATAATAAAATGTCTGAGTGCTCGTCCGAGACTGGTGATTCCATACATTTTTTCTTGGGGTTGTATACATCGCTGGCATTGCTTGATAGCTACTATTGTACCGTACATTCAGTTTCTTTGTTGATATAGTTGTTTGCAATGGTTACATAGGTGTTGGTTCCACCTCACCCTACCAGTAGAAGGTTTGATATTTGTGAAATGCCTTCATCCTTTTTTAGCCCCGTTAGAAGCTCTTTCCCTCTTAGCGGTAGACGAAGCTAATGCACTCAGAGAAAAGCTGCAATGGATGTTTGTTTGCAGTCTTTTTATCTCACCTTACAGTTTTCATCTCCGGAGATGCCGCGTTGCAACATGTGAGAATGGCGTGGTGTGTTTTTCTGCGAAGGCGGAAGGTTTGGAGAGGGAGGTGAGAAACACTTAGAGCATCTCATGCTGTCCGTGTCCACAGCTTGTAAACTTGGCGCGGCTGCGGCAGTCGGAAAGGCGCGTAGAGTTGAAAGGTCGGAAGTCCGAGTGAGTCTTTGTGTTGTTGCCATGTTACAAGACGACAGATTTGCATTCTCTGTTAGAATCACCAGCACAGATTTACAATCCGTTTGCTAGCAAAGCAGCCCCAGAAGATTATTCAGCATGCTAGCTTTTAGTGGTATGTGACTGTTTTTATCAGCTTCGCCAGATTGCTAAGGTGAAATCTATTGTTTCACGCTCTGATTTGGAGAAATTGAGCCATGCTTTTGTCATATCTCGGCTGGATTATGGTAATTCTTTGTATGGAGGCGTCAGTCAGGCTGCACTGGCCCGTCTACAACTTGTGCAAAACTCTGCTGCTCGACTCCTAACTAGAACCCGCAGGCGCGAACATATCACCCCGATTTTAGCATCTCTTCACTGGCTCCCAGTACATTACCGAATACATTTTAAGATATTATTATTTGTTATTAAATGTTTGAATAATCATGCGCCGCCATATCTGTCAGAACTGCTTCAGCCTTACAGTCCAACCAGAACCCTCAGATCAGCTGACCACCTGCTTCTAGAAGTCCCAAGATCAAGGCTGAAGCTTAGGGGTGACCGTGCATTTGCAGTGATGGCGCCCAGGCTGTGGAACCAATTACCACTTACTATTAGACAGGCCCCTTCACTTACGGATTTTAAATCACGCCTTAAAACATTTTATTTTTCTTCAGATTTTAACCTGCAATGACTGTTTGTTTATTTTATTTTTGTGTTTGTTTTATCTTTGAAAGTTAATTTATTTTGCTGTTTTATGGTATGTAAAGCACTTTGGTCTCCTTGGTGGATTTTTTAAAATGTGCTATACAAATAAAGTTGATTGATTGATTGATTATACATTGAGACGATAAAATCAACCCACACTGAGGTCAACTGCCAAGGATTAAATTAAAGACTTTCTTCATAAAATAAACTATAATTTCATCTAATTGTTCCAAGGAAGGAAGACATGCAAAATTAGAGATTATTAAGATCTAAGTGATTGCCAATTTACACCATTACATCTGTATATTTAAAGAGCCTGTGACACGAAAAAGCATGTTTATTTCATAATACACGCGGTATTTTATGCTCCTGAATGAAATGGACCACTTGGAAGTGTGAAGAGGTGATCGATATATTTATTCAATTTTTTTTAATCCCGCGCTACGAAAATGACAGACTTACGGCTTCGGTCTTGCATTGAGGAAGAGGGCGCTGTGACATATTCGGGAGAAGGAGTCCTCTTCACTATACAGCTGTACTGTTGTATCAGAAGGACTAAGGATTCAACTGATTCTGCGGATTAATTCGTTTATTTTTCCCATCACGCCAGCCAAACGGCTGCAGAAAAATCTTGCTGTACGAGGGAGAGGCGTGTGAGCCTTTTTGGGGTTTCAAAAGGTTCCCATTCACAGGTGGATATTGGCCAAAACAAATCCCTACTACTGTGGGAACATGGGACTTACGAGGAAGTGAGTAAACATTGTGTTTTGTATTATGTCAAATACTGGGATCATTTTAATATATAGGTGGCTTGCATTTTGTGGCTGACAAGCTCCTTGTCCCCTCGGCTGACGACCGGCGGCTTGTCGCACATACCCCCGCCGGGAAAGCACTATACTCTGCTTATTGCCCTCTTCACGTGCCCGGTGTTCCGTCAAATTTTCCGACCGATCAGAAATTGCAACTTTGTGTTAAAAATAGCCGCGAATACAGCGATTACAAAGTAAACACTACACTGTAAAATATTAAAAGTTGACTTTACTAAAAAAATATATGCAAACTTGCTGCCTTAAAAAAATTAATTTATGTTGACTTAGATGAATTAGATTTGATTAACTTAATTATTGTGAGTTGGCAGTACTCAAATTAACTTAAAAAATTTGGATTATAGTCACTTGTTTTTATTGAGTTGGCAGTACTCAAACTAACTAAAATAACTGGTTTACAGTAACTTGTTTATTTTGAGTGCACAGTACTCCCATCATATTCAGGTCAACTTAATTTTCTTGACCTAAAAGAATTCCACAATAGAAATTACATCTGCACATACTAATTTCATTAAAAACACATTATCTAACAGTAATGACCCCCAAAACACAATAAATGGAGAACACTCATTGGATTAATTCAATGGAATTAAAATTTACTTTAAAATGCTCAAAAGTGCATTTAATGAGAGACACTGGCTCCTGGCAGGCTGAACGGTGTTTGGTTAATGCTCAGTATCAATGAACAATCAGTGGATTAATTATAAACCTACTTTTGCAAACATTTTGCACCTCATACAAAGTATAAGTACCTAAAATAACCTTTTGCTACAGAAATTACTGAATAATACCTGAACTGCATCAATGTCCACTCCTATCCTGTAATTTCCAAAGACTAACAGGCGAGATCCTATTATCATAATTTCAGGACATTAACTCAGCATTGAAGACATGGCGTCAAACTAGTTTCCCATTACAACATGAGCCTGAGCTCTGGTAAAGCTAACAGTTCTGATTTCTCCAACAATATTAGTGATCAAAACTGGAACTACAATCAACATTGTGCCATGGTTTAAACTGTGCAGCAGTGATAAAATAAACATAAAAATACAGAACTCTTTTTAAAACACACAACTCAGTTCAAATTCAAATTTCACTTTAACACCTGATACAGTAAACAAGATACTTGTTTTTTTTCACATCACTAAAAGAGTAAATGCAAAACGTGTACTGGAGTTATACACCTGAGAAACCTAAAATCTTACCAAGAATATGTGTCTTATTTTTATTCAAATTCTAATTTCATATTAAGCTTTTTCCTCAAAAAAAAAAAAAAAAAAAAAAGTAATTTCTATTCAAAAATATTTCATTAGTATATATATATTATTATTTTTTTAATCAAAGAAAAAGTCATGTCAATCAAAAAAAATTGTTTGAATGCAAAAATAAATTTGTAAGTCAAAAAATATGTTTGAAAACTACTTTTCTTTGAAATTTTTTAAAAAAAATTTAATTCTTTTTTTTTTATTGAAACAACTTTTTTGATTGATGTAATTCTGCGTTTGGACCACATTTTGGCTAGGACATTTGTGTCTTTATTATTCAATCCAAAAATAAGTTGCTTCAAACAAAAAATGTATATTTTCAAAATAAAATCACTTCAATTAAAAAAAAAAAAAAAAAAAAAAAAACAATTGTAGAAAAAAAGGTTTGAATGTGAAAAAATATTTGAGACTCAGAAATTTACGCTTTATTTTTCATTGAAACTGTTTTCTTTGATCGAAGCAATCCTTTTTGTTTTTGAGCCATATTATGGGTAGGACATTTGTGCCCAAATTATTCAATCCCAATAAAAGTTGCTTCAATCAAAAAACTGTTTTTAACCAAAGAAAAAAAAAACTTTTGCAAAAATATTTTTTTGAAAAAAAATTTTTTTTTTAATTTTTATTTTTTAATTGACGTGTCACTTTTTTTTGAAAAGCAAAAAGTTTTAAACTTTTTTTTTTTTTTTTTTTTTTAAAGGTGGAAAAAGTTTTGAAGGCACTTTTTTTTTTTGAAGTGGAAAAAGGTTTGAAGGCACTTTTTTTCGGTTGAATCATTTAGACACGAAGATCCAACTTCAACGCTACTTCTGACATGTTTGAGTGGCAGGTGATTACGCCAATGGCATAAAAGCAGGAAGCAAAAATAATGGCCACCAGGGCTCCATCCAGCCATCGGACTCTGCTCGAGTCCAAGCCGAAAATAGGGCACCGGTACGGGGGTGTGACATCGGCATCTCACCGGTGTGCCGGCGATGGTACGGTGCCCTGTTGCGGCACACTGGCGGACCCCGATATCACTACCCCGGCGCGGAGGCCGGCTGTTGAGTAGACGGCCCGCGACTGACACGACACTCATTCAAAGCTGAAGCGACGGGGCTCCCGGCGCGGGCTACTGGGCAGGCTAGTGTCGGGCCACTCGTCGGCCACTCCCATACCGGCGCGTCGCGACACTGCGGTTGGACCCCGATTGCCAACCGTCACGTCAGGGCAGTGGGTGAAGTTCCCCTCTTGAATCACATTAAGCAGCAGCGCACCATACCAGCGCGGGCACTCCGGTGAGATGCCGATGTCACCCCCCCGTACCAGTGCCCTATTTTCGGCTTGGACTCGAGCAGAGTCCGATGGCTCGATGGAGCCCTGGTGGCCATTAGTCATTCTTTTATGCCATTGGTGTAGTCACCTGCCACTCAAACATGTCGGAAGTAGCGTTGAAGTCGTATCTTTGTGTCAAAATGATTCAATCGAAAAAAAAGTGCCTTTAAAACCTTTTCCACTTCAAAAAGAAAAAGAGAAATGCGTTCAAAACTTTTTCCACTTTAAAAAAAAAGTTTTAAACTTTTTCCTTTAAAAAAAGTGACACGTCAATAAAAAATATATATATTTAAAAATATATATATTTTCAAAAAAATATATTTTTGCAAAAGGTTCTTTTTCTTTGATTAAAAATAAGTTTTTTTTTATTAAAGCAACTTTTATTGGGATTGAATGATTTAGACACAAATGTCCTACCCACACTATGGCTCAAACACATTTCACATTTCTTTGCTTTTGTGTGCAGTGAAGGTCGAATAAATACTGCTCTGAAAGTTAGTCTTGATATGGGCAAGTAACCATTTGCCTCAGCTTAAGATGTCCTCGCAAATGGGTAAAGAAGTCTGCTCCTGAGCAGGGCTCCACAAAGTTGCACAACTGACGGTCAAATGCAGTTTCTCCACTTTTGCCTGCATCTTTTTGAGAGTGCCATGTCGATAGGTGTACTTTGAGTGCATTAAAAGATTTAAATGTGCAGAGGCAGTCCTTATGAAGACATGGGAGTAGGGATGTCCGAGTGTGGTATCCATGTTTTAAGCGGTAATGCTTAAGCAAGTAGGCTCTTTTCAGCAGAAAATGTGCAGTACTTGCAAGTCCACTGCATTAGAGAATACTGCTTTGGTTGACCTGAAAAGACATGATAATTTCAGCATTGAGAACTTGTTAGAAAAAAAAAAAGTTAAATTTTTTCTTAACAGTCACAAATTAAAATGTCCAATTATTTTTAATCACAAATTAAAATCTGCAATAAATTATTTTAATATTCACAAACTAAAATGTTTAACAATGAGTTATTTTTAAATTAACGTAATTGATTATTTTTGAACATTCAAATTGAGATGTACAATTAATTTCTTAATCCATCTGTAAAAACATTAATGCATGTTTGTTATCCCAACCCATGAAACAAATACAAATATTAAATGATTCATTGATCAGTGTATGAAACATACCTGTAATTGCTGAGACTGAGGTATGTGTGGACTTTTGACCATTTGCTTCAGCCTGATTGGGGGATGGTGAAAAAGAACACAAAATTAAGGCAACAATTTCAAAATATAGGCACATAAATGACCAACCTTAAACACACCAGGTTGTTATGGCGTCGAGTGTGATCTCTGCACTCTTTCTATCTGTATTCCGATATTAGGTTAGACCAAAGTTAAAGTGGTGAAATAACAGGGGGAAATGTGATCTAGTCCTCTGATTTTTGCGATTAATGCATTTTAAAACAATTTCAAATTATCAGTGCAGTTTGATCAAACATGGAGGGGGAGCACTGCACATGAAGAAAAGCAAATGGAAGGGCAGATGACAAACACTCTAAAGCAGGGGTCCCCAAACCTTTTCCTGTGAAGGCCACATGACTTTTCCCTTCTCTGATGAGGGGCCGGGTCAATTTGTAACAGAAAAAGTGTGACGATTGCAGCAGTGCCTAAATGTAAAAAAATTATTGTTTTTCAGAAAGCCATAATTAAATAACCCTTTCTGAATTCTTCTTGGAACAAAATAAAATAAAAATAATTATAACATAATATAATATCATATAATAATGAATAATAATAACACAATTAATTAAATAGATAATAACCAAATAACCCTGTCTGGGTTCTTCACAGAAAAAAGCCAGGAAGTAATAACACTATTGGGGGGGGGGGGGGGGGGGGTTCAGGGGGCCGGACCAATTGTGGAGGCGGGCCGTATCCGGCCGGCCCGCGGGCCGTAGTTTCGGGACCCCTGCTCCAACGCAAGAACCGATTACGTTGGCGCACATAAGGTCTGACTGTGCATTTAGCTCTTACCTGAGCCGAAATAGGCTGAAGCTGACTTAATTCTAGCACTAACTCTGTAAATAAATCACTTTATCGACATTTCTAACATTTTTACGTGAGAAAGTAGCCGTTTAGATCCACAACGTGCAAATTCGGCGCTACTCAAGCTAGCCGTAGTGATTAAGGCACTTCCTGTTAGTTTCACAAAATAAAACACCCGCTAACGATAGAATTAGTGTTTTTATTTTTAAAACAGGAAGCGAACCTCCCCTCGGTCTACCTAACTTAAAACCGCTCGGTAACTGTTTTAAATCGGTTTTAAAAACCTCTCCCATCGCCTAAAAACGTTACGAGCCCCGTCTGTCAAGAATTCAAAACGCCGGCCGGCATAAAATGGGAGTCTACCATAAACTGTAGTCTACATTTGTTTCTGAAAATGATGAGGTTCCTGTCACGGTCATATAGCATGCTTGCTAGCGGTGATATTTGATGTAATTGACACTTCTCCTCCCTGGCAGCACACAGGCTACTACACTACAACAAGACAAATCGACGGTTTACAAAAGAGTAAAATATGTACTTACCAAATCAGTGTGCTGAGGACAAGTAAACCCACAATGGCGAAAATAACTGAGAAAGGTGTTGGAAAGAGCGCGAAAGTGGGCAGGGCAGATCTGCGCATGTCTGATAGAACGCCCAAAGGACACTGGGTACAAGAAATTATTTTTTCTAATTTGACTTAACTGGGATATATCAAGTTAAGCAAGTTCTCCAACCCCAAATTACTACTTACTTATTTAAAAGTAGTGTTCACAACAGGTTGATGAAAATTGAGTTTAGTTCACTTATCACATTTAATTAATTTGAATGTTAGCATTTACAGTGTACAAACTTTCTTTAAATAAAGGACTACTTACATTTGATCATGGATGGGCATGTAAAAAGCTCTCCTCATACACATTAGCTGCACAACAACTGCAGCCGCTCTCGTATGACTCCCGCTGTTTACGACTTCGCCGTGTGGTACAGCATTATTTTGCTATATTCATGTTAACCATTTGGCAGCTACACGCTCCTCCGTTGTCGGCCGGTTTGTCCGGCAGTCATTGTCCAGCTGCTTCCCCGCAAACGAGGCCTCTGCCCTCAGCAGGGGAACGACGAGCTCAAACTTGTTCGCCGCCGGGCGGGTTGCCGATCGGCGAAGACAATCAACAACCCAGTCGTCGTGTGAAATGATCCGGGCTAGTTATGTGTGATTTTCCGCTTTAAAGACTTTGAAACATCACTCGGTTCGGGTTAGCATGTCGGCTAGCTGTCACGCCTCTTGGTTTGTTTACATTCTCTGAAGCCGGGGAAGGGAAATGACATAAGCCCGACTTAGGTGGCATAAAATATCGTTCGGGAGGTGCGACAGTAAAGGTTAAGTTGACAGTTTTGACCATTATGGAGTAATTTTGCCATGTCGTCCTGAATAAATGCATTTTTATTATTTCATATTCCATTTACCATTTAGTTATTTGTCATGACCATGCCATTTATTTAGCCGTTACGAAAAAATACTTGGATAAAAAGAATATCCTGTAAAAATATTGGAGGCTGAAACAACATTTTGCGGCTCTCTTCGTCGCGTTTTCTTCGTTCTGAATATTTCCCCCTCAATGGGCTCAATAGTAAAACCGATGAGTCCCTTCTCCCGCTGACGTCATCCACCTGTTGGGGACGCTAGAGCTCTATAATCAGGGGTTAATTTGTGCCGGATCATGCCGAAACATGTTCCGGTACCTCTTGATTTTGGACTCCATGTGTTCCGGGACTTATTTAGTCCAATCCGGCACCTTTTGAGTGTAAATATTAATGATAATACTACGCCGGGCGACATGGAGGAGAAAGTGAGGCGATGAATTCATCATCGTCACTTGCTACTCTCGCGCCCTCTACAATAAATAACACCACGAATCACTGCACATTGCCGAACGGAGCACACATTACATAACACTGGAAACCACCACTCTAAAGTCATGGTTACCCTTTTCATCAAGCATTTGGGCTGAACAGAAAACGGTCGCTTTAAATTGTAACGCTTGCAAAGTGAAAGCTTGGCAGCAAAAAAAACACAGGAACCTTGACACTTTTTACCCCCTCATTTTATTCTTCTTTCCGCCACCCTAATGCAAAACAAGCAACAAGTCACTGGCGGGCGGCTATACAATCCACCAATCTGAGCGTCGCGCTATGGCGCACCAATAGGAGCCCCGCGTTGACGTATAAATTACCGTGTCGATGACAGCCCGGTAATGTTACAATATAAAAACGTTTTTAAAAAAGCCATCCATCGATCATCTTCCGCTTGCTCCGGGGTCGGGTCGCGGGGAAACAAAAAAAAATAATAAAATGCATAGATTCATTTACAAAACATATCACAAGAATTGCATTTTGTTTCCAATCTGCACTTTTGGTTAGCGGGGCTTTCAACTCCGAACAGTGGCGCCTCCAGAAATTTTTCATAGGGGTGGCCAGATGGGGCCACTTAAAATCTTGGGGTGGCCAAAACTAAAACACATAATTTTAGGTTTTCATTATATTATTGCAGTAAAAAGGTCAGGGGAAAACTATCAGAAAGACTTAAGGACACGGCTACTTAGTATATACTTTGGTGTATTGATTTATTGTGCATAGTCCATAACTGTCCAGTCAACATTTTGAGTTCCACAACAATTCTGTTTTATTGTGTTATGTACATATTAGGCATAAGGTGTACATTTAACTAGGGCTGTCAAACGATTAAAATTTTTAATCGAGTTAATCACAGCTTAAAAATTAATTAATCATAATTAATCGCAATTCAAACCATCTCTAAAATATGCCATATTTTTTCTGTAAATTATTGTTGGAATGGAAAGATAAGACTGATATATACATTCAACATACTGTACATAAGTACTGTTTTTGTTATAACAATAAATCCACAAGATGGCATTAACATTATTAACATTCTGTGAAAGTGATCCACGGATAGAAAGACTTGTAATTCTTAAAGGATAAATGTGAGTTTGTATATTGTGACTAAATATTGCCATCTAGTGTATTCGTTGAGCTTTCAGTAAATGATACTGTAGCGACTTAACTGTTCTGCCCAAATGCATGATGGGAAGTGGTGCAACCATGACTGTGTGTGGTGGCTGCAAATGCGTTGGGTACACTACAGGGTGTTTAGAAAAAGATCAACTCCTGTCATTCTTCCCTACATTGCTTCCCACAATATTTATAGTTGCTGTGGGAGAGATGACAAAGCTTTTGCCAATTAAAAGCACGGCCCCAATGAATGCTTGTATCTACTCCACTCACTTGACACTGCCTCTTATCTCTGTATATACAGTGGGGAGAACAAGTATTTGATACACTGCCAATGGAAAAACCCATTGACAGTGTATCAAATACATGTTCTCCCCACTGTAAGTAAAACGGCGCCATTGTAGGCTGAGTCGTACCGCGAATGCGTTAATTGCGATAAATATTTTCACGTGCTTAATTTAAAAAATTAATTACTGCCCTTTAACGCCATACATTTGACAGCCCTACGTTTAACAAAACAAAATAAATGCATTCATTTGGGATGAAATGCATAACTGATGCTACAACAATCTAACGATGTACTGGCAAGTGGGGTGGCCAACCAATTTATAGGGGGTGGCCGTGGCCACCCCTGGCCACCCCCTGGTGCCGTCACTGACTCCGAACCATAGTAAAAGTCAACTCCGCGCTTTCTCTCCCCCATACGCTCACCCACTTCTTCTTCTACGCCAAATTGGCAATGCCGGTCACACTGAAACGGAACAGCGGCCCCTTGGAGATGCTGGTAACAATTTGAAAGAGTCAGAGATTTGTTGATACACTCAAAAGATGCACCAACAAATCAACCCCTGACATAAATTAGAAAAAACTTTAGGATCAAACGGTATTTCAACATGCCTAAGAGACAAACGAGTCAGAAAAGCAACAATGACAACAAGGAATGTTTTGGACAACTAAATATGGTAAGCTAAATAGGCCGCCGTTCCAATCTGTTTTTTTTTTTTTTTTTTTATGTTTTACAAGTTAGACCTGTTGAGAAACTAATTGCTGACTTTAAGTCCCACCTGTGGTTATGTGGACAATTGCCCTTGCTGTGTAGAGTATAGCCTCAATAATTCAAAATTGTTGTCATAACATTCATACCATGGATATTATGCTTTTAATTTTTTTATGATTGCTTTGCTGGTACTATGATTCCATATCTCTCGTGAAGCGTCTTTGTGTGGCTTGAAAAGCGCTCTAGAAGTACAATTTATTATTATTAGAGTCGATCGGGTCCGATCACGTCATTTTCAAAATATCGGAATCGACAAAAAAAATATCGGTCATACCTTTTTTCAATATATATATATTTTTTTCGTTACAGACATAATATGATACACTCATCAAGAGTCTTTACTTTAGGCTTAAGGTAGGCTTATCAAATTTATCCCGATAACAGCAGTAATTATTTTTTTTTTTTTTAAATGTATCACGTTAAAATATTTAACGCAATTAATGCATGCACTGGACGACCCACTCACGCATTGTCGCGCTCAATCTGTAATGGCGCAGTTTTACCTATATAGACAGATAAAAGGCAGCGTAAAATGAGTAGAGTGAATTTTGGCAGCCTTTGGAGCCTTTCTTTATTTGGCTAAAGCCTTACAATCCTTCTCCCTACGATTAGAAATATCATGGGAAGCAATGTGGGGAAGCAAGGTAGCAATTGATCTTTTTCTTAACACCTTATGTTATTTCCCAATGCATAGACGATATATCATTTGGTAGCACTACGCACAGTCATGATTCCATCATGTATTAGGGCATGGCTACAGTATCATTTACTGAAAGCTCAACAAATACACTAGATGGCAATATTTAGTCACAATATACAAAGTCACAAGTCTTTCTATCCGTGGATCCCTCTCACAGAAAGAATGTTAATAATGTAAATGCCATCTTGAGGATTTATTGTCATAATAAACAAATACAGTACTTATGTACTGTATGTTGAATTTATATATTCGTCCGAGTTTTATTCATTTTTTTCTTAATTCATTGCCAAAATGTATATGATCGGGAAAAATTATCGGGAATGATTGGAATTGAATCGGGAGCAAAAAAAAGCAATCGGATCGGGAAATATCGGGATCGGCAGATACTCAAACTAAAACGATCGGGATCGGATCGGGAGCAAAAAAACATGATCGGAACAACCCTAACTATTATTATCTGAAATTGAGGCTTATAAATCCCACAGCATGGCAAGTGGGCATTTGCATGTTGTTTCAGTACAATTTCTCCTTATATTCCGGGACCTGTGTCCGTCTCGTCATCACTGCGCTGTCATATGTACTTTGCGTTCCGGCACCTTATGATTTACAAATTAAGCACTGCCTATAATGGTAAGCGTGGCTAACCGGCAGATTAAAAGACTAATTTCTCTTCATCTGCGCTTTGCTAAATTGTTGTATACAGTCGAATCGTCTCAAAATATGATCTTAATTCACATAATCATGCTATTTAAGACTTTTTTTCCTCCTGTCGTATGCACTTTAAACACAATTTACATCCTCTGGGACTGATTATCTTTTGTATTGCCCTGCCGAGCAGCAGTAAAGTGTTAATTTTACCACGCAACGATCACAAAAGGTGTTTTTACTTCTTTTGGGAACAGAAAAAAGTGCTATACTCTTAACTGCATTTACTTCATCTGTCCAGAAACTTTATTATTGGCACGTTGTGACTCATCCTCTCCCTTCTGCTTGGCTGCTATTGTGTGCATCATTAACTCATTGGCTTCGTTACCTTTTTGCACTCAAGCCCAGTGCTTGGAACCACTCCTGTCTTGCTAACTAATAAATACAATACAAAAAAAGCAGTTCCCAGTTGTCCTATTAACATTCCTGTGGAAATTTTTGAAATGATGCTTTGCCTCGCAAGGAAAAAAATTGAGAGGCTAATGATAAGTACCCACGTTGCATCTTGTTAACACTTTCAGAAAGTGATATATTAACGTAAATGGTGCAGCAACAACTGTAGACAGACAGAACAGGGTAATTTCCACGTTGCATCTTTTTAACACTTTCAGAAAGTGATATATGAACGTAAATGGCGCAGCAACAACTGTAGACAGACAGAACAGGGTAAATTTAAGATTTATTCGGATGATTTGAGTTTAATTTTTCTCCTTAGAAGCAATCATGAAATAAATTAGCCTCATGGCTTTACCACAGAGCCCCTCAGGTAGAAAAAAATATATTTTTCATATCTAATCTGTAACCACAGTTTAATAATCTAACCAGTTTAGTAATCTGTACCCACAGATTACTAAACTGTACCCACAGTTTAGTAATCTGTGGCTGTAAACTTTATTCGTCAAGGGCAGGGGCAGATTTTGTGCAGCTGCTTGTTTGGTCCGTCGATTTATGGAGTCTCCTCCAAATTAGTGACTACTGTTTCCAGGTCATTGCTAAACTGTGGGTACACATTTCTAAAAACAGGGTACCCGCGGGTTATTAAAAGTATTAAAAAAGCATTGAATTTAGTTTTCCATTATTAAAGGTATTAAAAGTATTAAATTAGCTGTCGTAAGTCTGGAATTTTTTCACCGTGGTTTTAATTTTCAAGAACATCTCAGTGCAATCTAAATTATATCCGTGACGAAGTTTTTTTTTTTTTTTTTTTTTTTTTTTTTTTTTTAAACCATAACGAAGATGACGCGTAGAATTTTTACGATGCACTGCACCTCGTGCGTGCGCGCCGTTAGCATCATTAGCATCAACGTCACAACAGCAGGCAATCGCACAGTACTGTGTGCTAACGCAAGGAACTGCTCAGATTCCTTAGTTGTTGAGGCTTTCGTCGAACATAACAAGAAAACCAAGTACAAACAGTTGGACCAGCATGTGAGGTATTGGATCGGCGACCAAGTCGCATCCGGATACTTTGGGTCGCAGTTTATGGGTCATGCGAAGGCAGTGGACCTGCTTAACATTTCGAAGTAAGTTGCCAATTTGTCCAATTAAAATGTGTTAGATGCAATAATGTATTTCTGCAGGGTTTGCCTTTCGAATGAATGTGAATTTCGCAGTTTTAACTCAAGAGTTAGCCATGTTCAAAGGGGTACTGGCAGGTGCACTAGCCTTAGCATGGATAAACCGGAGTCGTAGATTCACCATCACTCTCAGATACACAACACGGTTGACACTGTCTATTATTGGAACGAGTGCGGAGTAACGTTGATCTGAATAACATGGCATGGTGATAGGCAAATTATAATGTAGGTGATAGTAAAACACCTCCTGGTATATTTAAATGTTTTTCTTGATTAAATAAGAGTATGGATTTTCTCTATCTGATTAAAAGAAATGTCTTCAATAGCTAATAAAGGATTAACATGTGTTTTGTATACTTCTTGTAATGTGATTAGAAAAAAACGATTACCAAGGGAAATGGTCATGTGTAGCTTTTTTATTTTGTGGTAATTAATGGTAAACTACTGCCATTTAGTGGCTGTTTTTTAAACTTTCACTACCAATTGCAAGCAATTTACAGTTAAGGTGGCCAACTCGACAATCACCTACCTGCCACCTTGACGAGGTCCTCTTAAAAGGGAAACCTGTTGTATTGCAAATGTAATTTCTGAAGTTGCTTTACAATAATAGTGTAAAATCCATTTTATCTTGGGGAAAAAAATTCTGAAAGACCTTAAATTTAAATGTGTTTTAATTGTATCTTCAATAAATGTGCATTCTTTTGTCAAACACACTTAGTAATTGAGGTTAAATTTGATGTTCAGTGCTTTATTTTTTTTTAATATGATTCAATGTTATCTAAATAATGGGTGCGAAAAAAGTATTAATTTTCAGTTGAAATGGCATTAAAAAAGGTCTTAAAAGTCTTGAATTTAGATTTATCAATCCTGGGGGGACCCTGAAAGAGTGGGTACAACAGTTTACTAAACTACTGTATGGGTACAGTTTAGTACACTGTGGCGAAATATTACTTATACTATGGGTTCTGATTACTAAACGGTACCCACAAATGACTAAACTGTGGGTACACAGTTTGCTAAACTGTACCCACAGTTTAGTAAACTGTGGCGAAATATTACTTATACTATTGGTTTTGATTACTAAACGGTACCCACAATTGACTAAACTGTGGGTACACTTTAATAAACTGTGGGAACAGTTGAGTAATCTGTGGGTACAGCTTCATCAACTGTACTCACAGATTACTAAACTGTGGGTCCAAATTAGCTACAGTATGAAAAATAATTTTCTACTCTGGCGCCCGAGGACTCCATACTTTCCAGTGTGTGTATGTATGTTTTTAAATGGTACCACGGCTTGAAAGACATGTAATCCTTAAAAAAAAATAAATGTTAGTATGAGTTATAATAGTTTGATATTAAAACCTCTCATAATGTTTTCGTTATGGTAAAATCTGTAGGTCGCCATTGTTGTTGACGACGCAATGCAGTATGGGCAGTGACATCACTGGGTGCGCTGCCAAACTACAACAGTGTCACTCTTTAGCTACATAAAAATGTCGTCAAGTCTGCCTGTCTAATTTGAACCCGAGCGGAAAAGTGGTGAGCAGGACAGCACTGTCGATATTTCGCAAAACGAGCAACAAAAGCAATTAAATGAAGGTCTCCAGTGAGATTTGAACCAACATTTCCCATGTGAGAGTAGCGCATAGACCACAGAACTATACTTGAGTGTGATGTTATTGTCATGATTTTCATTATAAAGTAATCGCAACCTACATGCGTTGTCTTTCTCTGTGTGATATGACCATAAGCGGATTTTAAGGGGGGAGGCCCCTGGTGTTCGAAAAGTGTCATTGCATGTATTTGACTTTCCTATATATATAAAAGTTGGAAAGCAACAAAACTGCAAATGAAATGAAAAAAAAAAAAAAACAATTATAATGGGTCAAAATTATTTTTCGAGAACCTTAGACGGTCATTTGCTTTGCAAATAATTTTCAGAGAAAAAAAATATTAGAAAAATATTTTTAAAATGATATTTTTCTTTGATCGATTTTTTTTTTTTTTTGACTATTATTTCGGATTGCTTCAATCAAAGAAAACTTTTTCAATGAAAAATTAATTGTTCAAATGCAAATTTTTCAATCTCAAATATTTTTTCGCATTCAAAAACTTTTTCTATGATTGACATTTTTCTTTTTTTGATTGAAGTGATTTTCTTTTGGAAAATCTATATTTTTTTGAAGCAATTTATTTTTTGATTGAATAATAAAAAGAAAAATGTCCTAGCCAAAATGTGTCCGAAAAACAAATCAACATTACTTCAATCAAAAAAGTTGCTTCAATACAAAAAAACTTGAATTCAATTGAAAAAAAAAAACAAAGACAAATAGCTTTCACATGCATTTTTTTTTTTTTTTTTTTTTTTTTTTTTTTTTAGTTTTTTGAGTTTCAAATTTATTTTTGCATTCAAACACATTGTTTTAAATTATTATTGAAGTGACATTTTTATGGTTGAATAATAAAGACACAAATCTGCCATATGGCTCGGCCCAGGGGAAATAAATTTTTGACTGGGGTAACTACACTGGCACGACACCGGCCGGCGTACCATAATCAATGGATGATGATCTTGACAAAAAGTATTGCCTAAGTAGCCTGATTTAGAATTCCCCTCAAGAATGACGGGAAACAAAAAACGCTTATTTTCAACTTATTATTATAAATATTCTTTTAAGTTAATTTTATTGCTGACACTGCGTTTCGGGGTCATCAACATATTGTGCCCCCCTGCCCCAAAAGTCAAACTCCGCTTATGGGTATAACCTGAAAGGAAAATGCAACTGAAAAGAAAGAAATGCGGCCCACTTCAGACAGCAAGCAGACAACAATAACATAGGGATTGCTTAAAAGGGTTTATTGAATACAAAACAAACAAATAAAAAATGCGATTTTGAAAAAGGAGACGCAAAAAGGGTTCGGGACAGTAGGTCAAAAAAAAAAAAACTGAGGGAAAGGCAGAGAAACTTTAAAAAAAAAAACAAACAGGAAATTATGTAACTAGCAATGAAGGGATACACAAACTGTCAAATGGCAGGAAGTCAATATCTCGGCAAGCCGCCTAGGATTGGTTTAAAGACACTGCTGATGAGCTGGAATTTGATGCGGGTACGACTTTGGGAACTCATCCCACAACTCTGTAACAGAACAATCTGATCAGCAGCAGAATGTGACAAAATCATGCCAATCAAATCAAATCAAAGTCATGCTAGCTTCATTTGCTTGCTAGCACAGCTATTTTCCCAGTCCAGCCCAATCGCATCATTACCTCTAGCGTGCATAGCGCGTAAAACATGGCACCCTCCGTAGATCAAAAGATTTTTAAATCAGTGGGAATAATATGTTTCGAATAACATAGTTTAGGAAAAGAGAACAATTGTGGCATATCAGAGCCTACAAGTCTTTAAGTCCAAGGTTCCCTTAAAGTGCGTACGACAGTAGAAAAAAAGTCTTGAATAGCATTATTATGTGAATTAGAATCATATTTTGAGACGCTATATACAACAATTTAGCAAAGTGCAGATGACGAGAAATTAGTCTTTTAATCTGCCGGTTAGCCACGCCTACCATTATGGGGCTCCAGCGTCCCCAACAGGTGGATGACGTCAGCGGAGTCACGATTTCATCTGATTTAGTATGCAGCCCATTGAGGGGGAATTATTCACAACGAGGAAAACACGACGAATAGAGACGCAAAATGTCATTGTTTCAGTCTCTCTACTCCAATATTTTTACAGGATTTTCTTTTTATCCAAGTATTTTTCCCCAATAGCTAAATAGATGGCTTGAAAAGGACCAGTCAGCCCGTTGAGGGGGAATTATTCAGAAAGAGGAAAACGCGATGAAGAGAGCTGCAAATGTCAATTGTTTCAGTCTCTCTACTCCAATATTTTTACAGCATATTCTTTTTATCCAAGTATTTTTCCCCAATTGCTAAATAAATGGCATGGTCATGGCAAATAACAGTCTTGTGCTAAATGGAATATGAAATAATAAAAATGCATTTATTCAGGACGACATGGCAAAATTACTCCATAATGGTCAAAACTGTCGACTTCACCTTTACTGTCGCACCTCCCGAACGATATTTTATGCCACCTAATTCGGGTTTATGTCATTTCCCTCCCCCGGCTTTGGAGAATGTAAACAAACCAAGAGGCGTGACAGCTAGCTGACGTGCTAACCCGAACGGAGTGATGTTTCAAAGTCTTTGAAGCGGAAAATCACACACAACTAGCCCGGAACATTTCACATGACGACTGGGTTGCCGATTGTCTTTGCCAGTCGCCAAACCGCCCGGCGGAGAGCAATTTACAGCTCGTTCCCCGGAGGAGGGCGGCTGCAGTTGTTGTGAAGCTTAAATGCAGCTAATGGGTATGAGGAGAGCTTTTTACATGCCTATCCATGATCAAACGTAAGTAGTCCTTCATTTATAGAAAGTTTGTAGTGTTTACTTTGTAATCGCTGTATTCGCGGCTATTTTTAACACAAACTTGCAATTTCTGATCGGGTGGAAAATTTGACAGAACACCGGGCACACCAAGAGGGCAAAAGCCGAGTATAGTGCTCGCCCGGTGGGGGGATGCGCGACAAGCCGCCGGTTGTCGGCCGAGGGGACAAGGAGCATGTCAGCCACAAAATGCAAGCCACCTCTGTATTAAAATGATCCCAGTATTTGACATAATACAAAACACGATGTTTACTCACTTCCTTGTAAGTCCCATGGTCCCACAGTAGTAGGGCTTGTTTTGGCCAATATCCACCAGTGAATGGGAACCTTTTGAAACTCCAAAAAGGCTCACACGCCTCTCCCTTATACAGCAAGATTTTTCTGCAGCCGATTGGCTCGCGTGATGCGAAAAATAAACGTATTAATTAGGGCTGTCAAAATTATCGCGTTAACGGGCGTGAAATAATTTTTCTAATTAATCACGTTAAAATATTTGACGCAATTAAAGCAGATTACCCGCTCAGACAGATTTAAATGACGGTACAGTGAAACGCCACTTGTTAATTGTGTTTTATGGAGTTTTGCCGCCCTCTGCTGGCGCTTGGGTGCGACTGATTTTATAGGCTTCAGCCAGCCATGAGCATTGTGTAAGTAATTATTGACAACAATGGCGGGCTACTAGTTTATTTTTTGATTGAAAATTTTACAAATTTTATTAAAACGAAAACATTAAGAGGGGTTTTAATATAAAATTTCTATAAATTGTACTAAATTTTTTCTTTTAAGAACTACAAGTCTTTCTATCCATGGATCGCTTTAACAGAATGTTAATAATGTTAATGCCATCTTGTTGATTTATTGTTATAATAAACAAACACAGTCCTTATGTACCGTATGTTGAATGTATATATCCATCTTGTCTTGTCTTTCCATTCCAAAAATAATTTACAGAAAAATATGGCATATTTTATAGATGGTTTGAATTGCGATTAATTGCGATTAATTACGATTAATTAATTTTTAAGCTGTAATTAACTCGATTAAAAATTTTAATCGTTTGACAGCCCTAGTATTAATCCGCAAAATCGGCTGAATCCTTAGTCCTTCTCATACAACAGTACGGCTTTATAGTGAAGAGGACTCCTTCTTCCGTACATGTCACAGCGCCTTCTTTCTCAACTCAAAACTGTTGCCGGAAGTCACTCATTTTCATGGCGCGGGATTCAAAAATAACTACTAAATAAATATAGCGATCGCTTCCACACACATCCAAGCGGTCCATTTCATTCAGGAGCATAAAATACCGCGTGTATTATGAAATAAACATGCTTTTTCGTGTCACAGGCACTTTAAAGATTACAATTACTAGCAACCATTTTGGTATTTGCGTGGAGCTGTCGGCTCACTTTAAGTGCCTTTTTGATGGAATTTCTGGCACACCCTTTGGACAGGTGAAGTTTTTGCCTGAACCGTCTTCGCAATTAGCGCATAAAGGATTGGAAAGGACTTGGAGAGAAGTGGTTCAAACGATAGAGCGAGCGAGTGACTCGCCGCTTCCTTTAAGAGGTGAATGTTGCCGAGTCGGTGTCACTTTCCATTCCTGGCTCTTGTGAAGAATGTCCGCTTCTTGACGCTTGTCCAATCCAAGCTGCACCAGCTTCGCGCCAGCTAATCTCCCTTGACGCCTGGTGCCGCCCCCCTTTCCCAACCGCAGTCTCCCCCCCACTTTCCGGCCCAAATAGGCACCGGTCCGTCTTCCTTATACCCTTAGATGCCATCTATCCCTCCTAATTCCCTCTGTGGCTTTGTCTCTTCTCTCCATCTGTCTTTGTCAGAGCAGATCGCTCTCTTCTTCTATCTCGCTCAATCTCGGCTTTCTCCCTGCATTGCACCTCTCTTGATGAGGACCCACGATTGTCGAGTGAGCGATAGCCCCGTGTTTCCTTGAGGGCCTGCCAGCGAGGGCGTCTGTTTCCGAGAGCACCTTTTTGCAGATCAAGCGCTGTTCACTTCGGCGGGAAAATATGCACTGTCACCTTTCCCTTGATAGTTGCGTCTGTGTTTAGGCTTTGACATTTTGGGAAGCGGTCGCTGATACGATTTTTTGCACAAACAGGACTATTGCTATTTTAAACCTAACATTTTAAGAGGCATTGTTTATACTCAAAAATGCAATCGGCGGTGCTCCGCGAGCCTATGCTTGAGGTTATGGAAAGAAAAATAATGAAAATTAATTATGTTGTATCATTTAGAAATTTGCAGATCTCCAAAATATAATAAAACACAATAAACCAATTACTGTAGTATGATATGTAATGTCATTTAGTGAAAAAGTTTGTTACTCCTTTTTTGTTTTGTTTTGTTAGTGTGTCCATTGATTTTGTAAATATCATATTCTAGGGCAGGGGCGGACTGGTAATCTGTGGGTTCTGGAGGATCACAGAACGGCCGGTGCCCTGGACGGCCGGCGGCCGCCATTCATTATGCATCACTGTTTTTATCCCCCCTATCCTCTGATTATCTACAGTTCGCATCCAATCCGACAGGTGGCAGCAATGCGCCTGGTTTTTCACCGCCAATCTGATAGACTAGGAACGACGAAAGTACAGAGTAGCCTTCATTGGTTCCTTCCTTGTGGAAGCAAAATAGCGACGAGTGTTAATGCACAATATGGATGGTGGTGGCAAAAAAACTGAAAAGAGCAGGGTGGCGCGGAGAAGGTTAGAGAGAAAAAATTAAAGAAACTGGAGAGTGAAGCATTAAAATGTCATAAATCGACAAATATTTTCGCAAGCAGCAGTCTGGCTGCAACGGCCACGTCGGGTAACAACAGCTCAGCTCCCGGCGATGGTGAGAGGGAGCTGCAGCCGCTCTGACGTGCAGACGGTGCTGGGAGAGAGAAAAGAAGAGGGAGGGGGCAACGATAAACTGTTGGAAATTCCCCAGACAAGCGCAGGGCAAGTAAATTGGGATGAAGAGGGTTACTTGCTCTGTAAACTGGCAATTGTTATCCATCAGGTAGCTACATTTTAAATCAAATAAATGACAATTAAAGGGTTAGTGCCAGCTAGTCGATGTACCCGTTTGCAATCGTGTCAAGTTACAGTATGCTAGTCCTACTATCCCTCTCCTAAGAAAAAATATTTTAGCCGTAAAACAATGTATGCACACGCAGCATAGCAATATTAATTCAGAAGAAATATAACAAAATATTAATAAAATGAATGGTTTTACTTTAAAGTTTAGGTAGTTAAATTGATGTTATATACATTATTAATCATTTATATATCGTTTTGTTTTCTGGTTAATACTTTCCAATGAAGTTTATGTATACAGGATTTGTCTTGAAATGTGTATTGTATTTTCATTGAAATTTATTATTTGTATGGCAAGATTAATTATGGCAGGGGTCTCCAAACCGGTCCTCAAGGGCCGCTGTGGGGCCTGTTTTTTGTTTTAACCGATCGAGTACCGACAGTTTAACCAATGAAGTTTCTGCTAAAACAAGCAGCACCTGACTGCAATCAACTGATTACACTTGTAAGACACCAGATTGGTGCAGAGGTTTTGTCTTGTTTTGTTGGAATGAAATCCTGCGCCCGCCGCAGCCCTATGTGGAATAGTTTGGAGACCACTGAATTATGGCATAAACAATGAAGTCATTTTATAGACAGAGATCTATAGAGATATATTATAATCAATTGGATACGTAAAACTTGCTTTGAAAAATAAATTCTTTCATTTGTTTATTCAGGTTGATCATAGAGCTAGTACAGAAAATGAATCCAACTCCAGTTCAGCCTTGCAGTACTTTGAGCGCCCGTAGTCAGACAGTCACAGTCTAGACACATTTTCTTCATTTTTCTCTCAAAGTGCACGAAATTGGTGCATTTTACAATAAAATGTAAAAAAAAAAAAAAATTCTCCCGGGAGGGGCATGTTCCCGGACCCCCCTATGGGGTCTGTGTTTCCCTTCGAATAGCGATTCTTATGGGCTGGGCTGAGTCAAAGTCCAGGGCTGCTTTTTAGTCCCAGTCCGCCCCTGTTCTAGGGTGACTTCTTTGTCTAAACAGTAGCCACGTTTACATGCTGACTTTTATTCATACCGATTCAAATCATTCCGAATGGAAATTTCACATCAGCTGTTTACATGTCACTTCATCTATTCCGATCCAGCGTTTACATGTGACTGCCTTTATTCCGAAAGGACGTTTGACAACTGCCGTCTGACATGCGCAGATTAATCAAAACAAAGCGTCACGTTGCAAAACATGGAGATCGATCGTCAGATCAGCTGTTGTTTTAACTTTTCGAGTGGAAACAAAACTTCAGACTGATACGCCGTTCATTTAAAAAGTTGTGTGGGTGCGCTGTGCGTGTGCTTGGAAGCCATGTTGCAAGTGACGTTACTTACGTCACCAAGTGACGTCACCACGTCAGTACGGAGCATGTGCAGAAAGAACGCAACCAGACACCATTCCGCTTCCCTGTTTACATGATATAATTTTACTTCTAATCGGTTTGGGAAAAGGAATATTCCACCCCTGTGAATCGGAATGAAATTCCATTCGGTTTGGGCCTGTTCATTCCGAATGAGGTGTTTATATGGAACACATTTATTCGGTTTGAACAAATATTCCGATTGTAATTGGAATATTTGGCTTCATGTATACGTGGCAACTGACAAGTCATCACCAAAACGAGGAAAAAATATAAAATACTTACACTGCTGCCTGCAATTCTTTCATATAATGCTCAATTTCTCCCAGAAAATGATTGCAATTATAAATGCTTTGGTAGTAATATCTTCATTGATTTAGCTTGCAATGAAAAAACACAAAGGAGGATGAAAATGTTTTTTAAAAATAATTATCATTTTACGCAAAACTCCAAACATTGGCCGGACAAGATTATTGGCACCCTTTGAAAAATCATGTGATGCTTTAATTTGTGTAATTAACAGCACCTGTTACTTACCTGTGTCACATAACAGGTGGTAGCAGTAACTAAATCACACTTGCAGCCAGTTAAACTGGATTAAAGTTGACTCAACCTCTGTCCTGTGTCCTTGTGTGTACCACATTGAGCATGGAGAAAAGAGAGAAGACCAAATAACTGTCTGAGGACTTGAGAAGCAAAATTGTGAGGAAGCATGGGCAATCTCAAGGCTACAACTTGTTGGAATTTAGTCCCCCCGGCCAAAGCTGCACAGAAACGGCGGCAGCCGAACGGAAATGGTGCTCCGCTGTTTACCGCCCCGCAAGCCAAACCGGGAGGAAGCAAAACTCCGTGCGTTCCTGTGTTAACCCTTTGTACTGACTCCATGTTCCAAAAGTTTGAACAAGACTCACAGAAAGCAGGTTGACAATTTGTTCGTCGACAATGTCAAAAAACAAGGCAAAACCAGACGACGGAGGGACAATTCTTGGTCCAAGACAAGGCTACATAGAAAATGTTTCTGAGCAGCAAATCTGTCTTATCTCGGTATCCAGTGTTTAAGCCCGGGGTGCAGGAGGCCAGGCCGAAGGTGTGTCCGGGCATTGCTTTTGGGACCTTCCCTCTGTGGCCGGTTTAGGTTCGTGCGTGGCTGGGACGTGGTTGCCACAGCGACCGACGCTGGTCTTGACGTCACAAGCACCCGCTATCAACTTTGTTATCTGGGCTGGCGCTACTTGTTTTAGGACAAAGTGCGCAGGTCTTTGTCCTTGTTCGTTGTCGGGAGAACTGATTGCCAGAGTTGGTGCGTCAATCTTGCTCGTGACGCACACGTTGGGCTTCTGTGATAAGATGGCGTTGTGTATCTATTCTGTTTCTTTAAACTAGGGTGTGCTATTTATTTTACATTAGTTGTGTTAGAGTAGTGCAGTCCTACAGTAAATATGAGAAATGATACTATTCCCTGATTGATTATATTACGGGTGTTCGAGTAATGCAAACAGTTAGACGGTGCCCACGAGAAACGGTACCATTTTTCCTTTTTCCCCTTATGAGCGCCGATAAGGTGGTTCACTTTACTGTGTTCAAGGGCACGGAGTGAAGTCTGCCTAAACTATGGTTAGATGAATGTGTTATACTAATGCAAACAATTATATGGTGTGTGCGAGAACGGTACCTATTCCCTCCAAACTCCATCTCCAAAGACCTGAATGTTCATGTGGCTACCATGCGCAGTTTCATTCATAAGTGTAAAGCCCATGGCATTGTGGCCAACCTCCCTAGATGTGGACAGAAAAGAAAAATTGAAGAGAGATTTCAACAAAAGATTGTGCGGATGGTGGATAAAGAACCTCGACTGACATCCAAACAAATTCAAACCATCCTGCAGTCCGAGGGTATTACAGTGTAAACCCGTACTACCCGTCGGCGACATAAAAAAGCCAGGCTGGAGTTTGCCAAGACTTACCTTAGAAAGCCAAAAACGTTTTGTTCTCTGGTTAGATGAGACAAAAGTAGAGCTTTTGGGGAAAAGGCATCAACATGGAGTTGACAGGGGAAAAAAGGGAGGCCTTCAAAGAAAAAAACACGGTCACTACAGTCAAACATGGCATAGGTTTCCTGATGTTTTGGGGCTGCTCTCTTGCCTCTGGCACTGGACGCTTGACTGTGTACATGGCATTATGTAGTCTGAAAACTACCAACAAATTTTGCAGCATAATGTAGGGCCTGTGTGAGAAAGCTTGGTCTCCCTCAGAGGTCTTCCAGCAGGACAATGACCCAAAACACACTTCAAAAAGCACGAGAAATGGTTTGAGAGAAAGCACTAGAGACTTCTAAAGTGGCCAGCAATGAGTCCAGACCTGAATCCCATAGAACATATCTGAAAATGTCAGTTTGGAGATGGCACCCTTCAAATCTCAGAGACCTGGAGCAGTTGGCCAAAGAAGAATGGTCTAAAATTCCAGCAGAGCATTGTAAGAAACTCATTGATGGATACCAGAAGCGGTTGTTTGCAGTTATTTTGTCTAAAGGCTGAGGCTGCCAATACTTTTGTCCGGCCCATTTTCGGAGTTTTGTGTAAAATGATAATAATTTTTTTTTCATTCTCTTTTGTGTTTAAAATAAATGAAGATATTATTACAAAAGCTTTTTAATTGCAATCATTTTCTGGGAGAAACTGAGCATTATCTGACAGAATTGCAGGGGTGCCAATACTTTTGGCCAGCAGTATATGTTAGTGTACTCACTTAAATCCCTGAAAAATATCACCTTAATCATATCAATGTTTTTTTTATATACATATATATATATATATATATATATAATATGTATATATATAGTATAAAATTTTAAACCGGTGCATTCCTGTGATTGTAAAATTCCAGCATTTTCCTAGGAAAAAAAATAGTATTTCTTTGAAAAACAAAAAATATATATGGCGGAAAACACTTAGGTGACTTGAGGTTCCGCTCTGAGACCCCCAATTTGTCCAAATTTAAAAATTGTCCGATTTGCATGTACGATACATCATTGGAAAGCTAAAAAATGTCAATATTTGGGGGGAAGAAAATTTTTTAACAGGAGGGCATTAAAAAAAAAATAAAGTTTTTTAAACAGCAAAACCCTAACTGGAGGTGAAAGCACGCGAGAGCAGAATTAAAGACGCCATGATTTTAAAGAGATGTTATCGCATACTTACCTTGTGTTGATCCAAAAACTCTATACAGCATGTATCATCGAGTGTCAAGACACAGATGTGAATGGCCACAGCTGGATTTTTTCAGGATTTTATGGGTGAAACATGGTAATATAACAAATCGCAGAAATCGCAAATGTCAAGGAGTAATCGAGATTTTCAATTTCATATATTTACCCTTTTAAACGCTTTTTTCCCCCATTTTTATATGTTTGGATCAATTATTTATCATCTAAAATTTTGGGGGAAATGCGACAGTAACAAAAAAAATACAATTAAGTGATAGTTATGAGGTAGATATCCGTGACTTTTTTACAGACGCCAATTTTTTTTATTGTGACGTTTGTTTAAAACTTGCTAGAAAAAATTTTTTTTTAAGTCTTTTATTTTTTTTTAAACGAAATAGTAGACATCAATTAATGATTCTAAGCTAAAAATTACAGACATTCGAATTATAAATATAATAACTTCTTTTTATGGCTAGGTTGAAACAAAAGCGCTTGCGCGATGTCTGTAAATAGGGGTTTCCAGGGTAAAACGGACCATTGAAAAATAGTTCAGGGAATTAATGCGCCATGAATCTCCTATGGCAGCATATAGACATATTGTTCTATCAGACACAACAGTTCTTTTGGCTTAAAATACAGCAGTTTATTTTATAGAGGGGTGCGAGAGCAGAAACTGCTTTTTCAGCCTTGTCTGTGTTTTCCGCCATATACAAATTACAACAAGAGCCTGGATACCTGCAAATCCCCATTTGTTCTCACTAAAGATGTCCTGATCGATCAGGTCAGATCGCGTCATTTTCAAAGTATCAGAATCGGCAAAAAAATATCGGACATGCCTTTTTTTAATATATATATATTTTTTTAATTAAATCGTTTTCTAATTGTATTTAACGTTACAGACAAAATGTCTTACACTCATCCAGAGTCTTTAGTGTTGGCTTAAAGTAGGGCTATCAAATTTATCGCGTTAACGGCGGTATTTTTTATTTTATTTTTTAAATTAATTATTGCGCTGCACGACCCACTCACGCATTGTCGCGGTCAATCTATAATAGCGCCGTTTTACGAATATATAAAGCTAAATGGCAGCGTAAAATGAGTACAGCCTTTTCTTAAATGGCTAAAGCCTTACAATCCTTCTCTCAACAATTAGAAATATCGTGGGAAGCAATGTTGGGAAGAAAGATAGTAGTTGATCTTTTTCTTAACACCCTGTTTTATTTCCCAAGATATATCAATTGGTGCCACTACGCACAGTCATGGGTCAGGTCCCATCATGCATTTGGGCAGAACAGTTAAATGGCTACAGTATCATTTACTGAAAGCTCAACAAATACACTAGATGGCAATATTTAGTCACAATATACAAAGTCACATTTATCCTTTAAGAATTACAAGTCTTTCTATCGGTGGATCCCTCTCACAGAAAGAATGTTAAAAAGTTAAATGCCATCTTGAGGATTTATTGTCATAATAAACAAATACAGTACTTATGTACTGTATGTTGAATGTATATATACGTCCGAGTTTTATTCATTTTTTTCTTAATGCATTGCCAAAATGTATATGCAATCGGATCGGGAAATATCGAGATCGGCAGATACTCAAACTAAAACGATCGGGATCGGATCGGGAGCAAAAAAACATGATCGGAACCCTAGTTCTCACCTCCATTTGTTCTATTTGGGCAACAAGGATTCCCGAGAGACGGTCCACTCAAAAAAATCCCATTTATTATTTAAATGTATTCAACAATTCCAAAAGATAAGATCGACAAACATGTCATAGAATTCATTTACAAGCTTTTTTTTTTGTTCTCCTCTTCACATGTGTTGCACAATCTCATCATGGGCTCGCTAAATAAAATATCATTGGCTGTAGCACAGGAGACGACCGCAGCTTTGACGCGCCGCACGCTGCCGTTCACACGCACACAAACGCGCAGTCCGATCGGACTGCCGTTCTGAGTAAATATTAACACGTGTGTGAACGCTAATGAATGGAGGACAATCAGTGATGCTTAAGACGCGCCCTCTCTGTCGCCATTGCTCTTTAGCTACGAATCTGCCTGCGCTGAAAGGATCTAAGCAGAACTAGAACAACAGAAGACACTTTGATGAACCCCAAGATCAGCAGCAGGACGCCGTCTTGCGTGTGGTTTATATATAAGAGTAGTCTTCCATACATTTGGGAGGTACAGTGCTGAATGTTATCATATGAACACAGAGTCACCTGCCACTTCCAGAACAACATCTCGTGGGGACATCTTCACAAAGGACAAGGATATTATCTTTTTTTATTCTTGTCAATCAGTGCAGATTATTATGCATCTCTACCAAATAAAAGCACGATCTAAGGTTTAAATTGCACGCAACGACACTACAGAGTTCAGTCAAGTCGGCTGTGGAGAGAGGTGTGACGGTCCTGGGGAAAGAGGGATGAAGGAAGGAAGACGCTGTTAGCGAGGCGCTTCCGACACATTGGCGAGTGCTAGGAACTGCGCCGGACCTCCACCCCACTGCCATTGTGTCCGGGCCTCGGCTACAGCGCCCAGAAGAAGCGGAAGGTTGTCCGTGATGATGGAGAGATGAAGGGGGCAAACTAGAAGGCCTTGAGCGCACATCCTCTCCACCCCACAACTTTTTCCTTCAGTCCAGCTGTACTGTCTTGTTTTTTTTCTTTTTAATGACATGCGCTCAGTCCGCGTAGAGGATGAAGCCCGAGAAGGTGCTATACTTGTTGTTGTTGCCGCCGTGGGCTTTGCCACCATCCAGCTTGATGTAGACCTCGTCCCCGGCGTCCAGGTGCAGGATGACGCTGTTGGAGGCGTAGTCGTAGTTCTGGTCTGCGTCTTGGGCGATGGCGCTGGCTCGAACCTGGGAAAAATATACAGTATAGTTTAGGGCTGCAGCAATCAAATAGTTTAGTATTCGACTGAAAATTCTATCGATTAATCGCGTAATCGGATAAAACTTTTTTTTTTTTTTTTTTTTTTTTTAATGTAAGGAGCAAATATAAATATTAGGGCTGTCAAAATTATCGCCTTAACGGGCGTTAATTAATTTTTTAAATTAATCACGTTAAAATATTTGACGCAATTAACGCACTAGGCCCGCTCAGACAGATTTAAATGTCAGTAGAAAGGCCAACTTGTTAATTGTGTTTTATGGAGTTTTTCCGCCCTCTGCTGGCGCTTGGGTGTGACTTGCATATGTTATGTGGCGTAATGTCGCCCTCTGCTGGCGATTCAGTGCAGCTGATTATTTGGGTTTCGGCGCGCTTTTCTGACGTGATTATATGTCGACGCGAACTCACACTAATAGACAGTGCTATTCAGACCAGCTAACGTCCGCATCCAGTATTCAGTGGCAGTTCTCATAGCCCCATCACACTGTTTGTGTCTAATACATGCATCGCTTGTGAATTATATTCCTCCTTTGTTTATATTCATGAGCATTAGATAGTTATTGATGATGTGTATTTGAATTTGTTCACATATATGGTGAAATGCAGTTACATTGTTAGATGCTTGTGAGCTAATTGGCTAGTGCTACTGCTCAAATGGACACGTGTGTGTACATTTTACGTTATTTTGTGATTTATGCAAGTTATTGACACATTGCCTTGTTATTTTCAGTTTTACAAAAATACAAGAAACGTGCTCCTGTCAAAAAGAGATGACTTCAGTAAAGCCCATGCAACTTTGCCACACCGTCTGATTTCTTTTTGGAACTTATGTTCGCTATCTGTCAATTTGTGTACTCACACACATTGAGGACAGAATAGGGCTACTAGTTTATTTTTTGATTGAAAATTTTACAAATTTTATTAAAACGAAAACATTAAGAGGCGTTTTAATATAACATTTCTATAACTTGTACTAATATTCATCTTTTAAGAACTACAAGTCTTTCTATCCATGGATCGCTTTAACAGAATGTTAATAATGTTAATGCCATGTTGTTGATTTATTGTTATAATAAACAAATAGTGCTTATGTACCGTATGTTGAATGTATATATCCATCTTATCTTTCCATTCCAACAATAATTTACAGAAAAATATGGCATATTTTATAGATGGTTTGAATTGCGATTAATTACGATTAATTAATTTTTAAGCTGTAATTAACTCGATTAAAAATTTTAATCGTTTGACAGCCCTGATAAATATACATGAGAAAACAAGACATTTCATCTAATATTGAACCAACAGCCAACAATTGCATCTCAGAAGTGACAAAAAAAACCCCAACTTTTTTACTGCTTTCACTCAAAAACTTTATATCTTATGAAAAAAAATCTTATTTCTTACCTAAAAATTTCATTACGCTTGATAACACACTAGGGCTGCAGCTATCAATTATTTTAGTAGTCGATTAATTGATGAACTAGTTAGTTCGAATAATCGAGTAATCGGATAAGTAACATAGAAAAAATTAAAACACCTTAGCTGGGCCTCAAACGGTATTAAAAAAAATAATAATAAAATAAAATAAGGATTTACATATTTACAACAAAAGAGCAATTGGCTAACTTACATAGCAAACGTCCACTAGCTTAAATGCTATAAAATACTAACTTTTTTTTTTTTTTTTTTTTTTTTTTTTTTTTTTTTTTTGCAATGCTCTTAACAAATGGTTCAGACACATATTCCCACAAAAACTGGCTAAATATACCTTTAACCTAGCTTATGTTGGTCTTAACAGGGAGCAGCTGGATTTAGCCATGTAAAATGAGGCAGGCTAGAGGGCAGTGTATCCACCCAAATCAATAAAACTAAATGCAAACACTTTCGAAAACAAAACATTACAACGCCACTTTAATTGACCGAATACTCGAAGCAGTAAAATTTAATTCGAATCTTTTTTTTCTAAACGAATACTCGCGTTAATCGATTAATCTTTGCAGCGATAGTATAGTTCAGGGGTTCCCAACCTATTCCACTAAGGCACACTGTGGGTGCAGGATTTCATTCTTACCAAACAAGATGACAACACTTTTTCCCCAATCTGGTGTTTTACAAGTGCAATCAGTTGATTGCAGTCAGGTGTGGCTTGTTTTAGCAGAAGCCTCATTGGTTCAACTGTCTCTGCTGGATCGGCTGGAACAAAAACCAGGACCCACAGTGTGCCTTGAGGACTGGGTTGAAAACCCCTGGCTATAGTTCAGGACTGTCAAACGATTAAAATTTTTAATCGAGTTAATCACAGCTTAAAAATTAATTATTGTAATTAATCACAATTCAAGATGGAAAGATATATATATTCAACATACTGTACATAAGTACTGTATTTGTTTATTATAACAATAAATCAACCAGATGGCATTAACATTATTAACATTCTGTTAAAGCGATCCATGGATAGAAAGACTTGTAGTTCTTAAAAGATAAATGTCAGTACAAGTTATAGAAATTTTATATTAAAACCCCTCAATGTTTTCGTTTTAATAAAATTTGTAAAATTTTCAATCAAAAAAGAAACTAGTAGCTCACCATTGTTGATGTCAATAATCACACAATGCTCACGGTGCTTAAACTCATAAAATCAGTCGCACCAAAGTGCCAGCAGAGGGAGACAAAAACACAAGTAACAAGTGGGCGTGACACTGTGCTGTCATTTTAATCTGTTTGAGCGGGGCATGTCCGTTAATTGCGTCAAATATTTTAACGTGATTAATTTAAAAAAATAATTACCGCCCGTTAACGTGATAATTTTGACAGCCCTATAATAGTTAGATTCTTTCTATGAAACTTTCAGTTGGTCCCTAATAGGGTTGGGCATCGAGCATCGATCGGAACCGGTTCTAACACTCCGATGCTCCCGGAATCGTTCGAAATTTCAAATTTCGATTCTTCGTTTCGATGCTCTGACCGCCGAGGGAAAAAATTGCTCGAATTCAAAGACTGATGTTTATATACAAGTTAAAATTCATAAAGTTCATTTAATCTAAAAAATCATAGAGAAGTTAAGACTTTAATATAAACTATGCAATTTTTGTTTTTGTACCCTGCATTTTTTTTTGGGACCCTGCCTCTTAAAAGAATCGGTATCGAGAATCGTTCGGAACAGGAATCGAAACGTGGAATCGGAACCGGAATCGTTCAATTTCAAACGATCCCCAACCCTAGTCCCTAAACTATCCCACATCAGGCCGCAGTGGGTGCGGGACTTCTTTTCAAGAAAAAATGGACGACACCTTTGCACTAATCAGGTGTGTGTGTCAGTTGATTGTAGTCAGGTGGACATTGGCTGAGGTGTTTGAATTGTGACTTGACAGCTATACTTAATTCTCTTCCTCTCTTGATCAATCATTCTGAGCACCTGCTTATGCCTCCACATAACTTTAGTATCAATATGTGTCAGTGACATTCTGCAGACAAATAGGGAAGCACTGACTGTCACACAGAGGACACAGCTCTGCTCAGTTCTCAGCCAATGCCATGATGAGGAAACTGAGCCGAGCTTGTAGAACTTTCTACACATCTGCCCAGGCTGGCAACATCACATTTGGATCTGGTTTGGAAATAACCTAAATGTCCTGAACCATCTTCTTCTTCAAAAAAGTACTGGACAAAAAAACAGTCATTACCAAACGTCCCGAAAAACATCTGCACTAAAAGCAGGCAAAACAAAGAAAGAGACTCTGTAATCATTCAAAAAGGAGCTGTAATAACTATAACAACTGTAGTTTTTCTGAGCAAACACTAAAAAGTGCTGAAATTGTGTCCATCATGGAAAGGAAACAATTTTGTTGAATACTGAATTGAAAATGGCCACACCTATAGTAAAAGGTTTTAAAGCTGGCTGCTATTGACGGCATGAGATGGAGTAGGCTGGCCGAAAATGATAGCAACTAGCCCACTCAGTCGCAATCCTCTCAATGGTACTCAAATATGAGCATTCACTGCCAATCCTCCAATTTCAAATGAATTAGTTGTATACAGCTCCTAATGCCAGGTAGTGAGGTGACAAGTTCAAATGAACAATGACTGCCAAGTACCCAAACAGGATGCAATGCATTACTGCCATTTTTAATTTAATTTAATTTAATTTTTTTTTTGGGGGGGGGGGGGGGGGGGTAAATTGGAGTAATTAAATCCACAATTAATCAATCCACAATGAAATACTAAGCCCTGAGCCCCTCCCCCCCAAAAATGGGAAATTTCATTCTCATCCATCCCCAAATAAGAAAAGAGTAACCTAGTTAGCGTCCTCACCAAGAAAAAAACAAGTGAGCCCTCCCCAGGAGGACAAAGAATATGCATAAATAAACATGTTTTTCAGTACTTAGCGTTTAATGTAATGTAATTATGACTGAGTGCAAATTAATTACAAAAACCATTTGTTTAAAAAAAAAAACTGAAGCCATTATTTAAGAAAGGTGACATTATGTAATAAAACATGTTATTAATTAAAAAAAAAAAAAAAAAAAATAAGTAGGTGACTTGTATCCATTATTGAATAAACGTTGAAGTTGACAAGTTGAAGTTGCCGTTTGAATTGTTGACAACACTCAACATAAGCAAATCTATGTAAGGTTTCTTTTTAATTATATTTTTAATCCACTGTAGGCAGGGGCGGAGCCACGAATGTGCCATGGGGGAGGGATTTCAACTCTCATTGCCATCCCAGTCTGCACTGATGAAAACTTTAATTTGACATTTATTCCCATTGATTAAGTAGGAGTGTAATTGAGGATCCTCATAATCATAGTCATAATGATATAAAAAAGTATATGTAATATATAGTATACGTACTGTAAGTAAATATATACAGTGGTATGAAAAAGTATATGAACCTTTGAGAATTTCTCACATCTCTGCATAAAATCACCACCAAATGTGATCTGATCTTTTTTCAAAAACACACAGATGAAAAAACAGTGTCTGCTTTAACTAAAACCACCCAAACATTTATAGGTTTTAATATTTTAATGAGGATAGTATGTAAACAATGACAGGAGGGGGGAAAATAAGTAAGTGAACCTTCACATTTAATATTTTGCACCCCCCAAAACTTCAACCAGACGCTACATGTAGCTGCAGATCAGTCTGGCACATCGATCAGGACTTAATCTGTCCCTCATAAACACCTCTCTCAGTTCCGGTTCTGTCCCAGCTGCCTTCAAACAGGCTGTAGTCAGACCCCTTCTTAAAAAACCCCATCTCGACTCCTCTGTGCTGTCCAATTTTAGACCTGTCTCCCACTTGTCTTTCCTTTCCAAAGTTTTAGAAAAAGTTGTTTTTATTCAATTGCAAACCTTCTTAGAGACGAATTCCACCCTTGACAAGTTCCAATCAGGTTTTAGGTCCAGACACAGCACTGAGTCAGCATTGTTAAAAGTTCATAACGACATTGCTCTTTCTGTGGATAATGGAAACCCGGCTATCCTTGTTTTACTGGACCTCACAGCAGCATTCGATACAGTTGACCATTCAGTCCTTGTATCTCGTTTAGAACATTTCGTAGGTATCCGTGGTAACGCTTTAAAATGGTTTAAATCGTATTTACAACATAGAACATTCTCGGTAATGATTGGGGAATTTTCCTCCTCACAATCTTCTCTGTCTTGCGGGGTACCGCAAGGCTCTATTTTAGGGCCTGTTCTTTTTGCGCTTTATCTCCTACCTTTAGGATCAATTATAAAAAAACATAATATCACTTTTCATTTTTATGCTGATGACCTGCAGCTTTATCTGCCCCTGAGACCTAACAAAAAAACTGCTCTTGCTAAATTGATGGAGTGCATATCTGATGTGAAGCAGTGGCTTGCACAAAACTTTTTACACCTTAACGAGAGCAAAACTGAATTTATTACTTTTGGCACACCTTCCATGATGAAAGCCCTTGAGCCCAACTCTGGTGCTCCGGCTGACATTTTTAAGACGCACGTTAAAAATCTCGGAGTGATATTCGATAGCAGGCTTAACTTTGAAAAGCAGATTAGTTCTGTTGTAAGAGCAAGTTTTTTCCAGCTCCGTCTCTTAGCCAAAGTGAAGCCTTTTCTTAGTCGCCACGACCTTGAAAAAGCAATTCACGCTTTTATAAGTTCAAGGCTGGACTACTGCAATGCACTTTATGTTGGCCTACCCAAGTCCTCGATTTCTCGGCTGCAACTTGTTCAAAATGCTGCTGCTCGATTTTTAACAGGTACACCTAGACGTGAGCATATTACCCCCGTGCTATCATCACTCCACTGGCTTCCAGTCCATTTTAGAATTGATTTCAAACTTTTACTGTTTGTTTTTAATTCTATTTATGGCCAGGCTCCATCATATCTATCGGAAATTTTAACTTTTCGTAACTCTGGCAGAACTCTTCGCTCGACCGGCCAGCTTGTTTTAGATGTTCCGAGGTCAAAACTTAAACAGTGGGGAGACCGATCCTTTGCGGTTGCTGCCCCCAGGCTGTGGAACAGCCTTCCCTCCGAAATCCGCACCACCACGGATGTAGGTCTTTTTAAGTCTCGGCTAAAAACGCACCTTTTTAGACTCGCCTTTTACAAAGATTAGGATAGCCTGGTTTTATTAGCTTAAGGACTTTTTTTTATGTTTTTCGATTTTATCGGTTTTATTGTTTTACTTGCTGGACTTTTATTGTGATGCGCTCTTTGTTTTACTTTATTTTTTAAATGTCATTGTATAATATTTTCCTGCCTTTTATTTATCTTGAGCCATGTTTTGTTGTAAAGCACTTTGAGGGCCTTTCGGGTTTTTGTAAAGGGCTATATAAATAAATTTGATTTGATTTGATTTGATTAATCTTGGCCCATTGTTCTCTACAAAACTGCTGTGGTTCAGTCAGATTCCTGGGATGTCTGGCATGAATCGCTGTCTTTAGATCATGCAAAAGCAGGGTTCAAGTCTGGACTTTGACTCAGCCATTCCAGAATGTGTATTTTGTTCTTTTGAAACCATTCTGAAGTTTATTTACTTCTGTGTTTTGGCTCATTGTCTTGTTGCAGCATCCATCCTCTTTTTAGCTTCAACTGTCCTGAAAAATCCTGATAAACTTTTGAATTCATTCTGCCATTAATAATTGCAAGTTGTCCAGGCCCTGAGATAGCAAAACAGCCCCAAATCATGATACTCCCTCCATCATGCGTCACGTTTGGGATAAGGTGTTGATGTTGGTGAGCTGTTCCATTTTTCCTCAACACATGTAGTTGTGTTACTCCCAAATAATTCAACTTTGGTTTCATCAGTCCACAAAATATTTTGCCAAAACTTCTGTGGAATTTAGACAGCAGTGGCTTCCTCCGTGGACTCTTCCCATGAATACCATTCCTGGCCATAATTTTACATACAGTTGATTTGTGCCTAGAGATATTGGACAGTGCCAGTGATTTCTGTAAGTCTATAGCAAACACTCTATGTTCTTTTTTACTTCTCTGAGTATTCTGCGCTGAACTCTTGGCATCATCTTTGGTGGATGGCCACTCCTTGGGAGGGAAGCAACAGTGCCAAACTCTCCATTTGTAGACGACTTCTCTGACTGTCGATTGTGGAACATCCAGACTTTTAGAGATGGTTTTGTAACCTTTCCCAGCTTTATACAAATCAACAATTCTTGATCGCAGGTCTTCAAGACAACTCTTTTGACCGAGCCATGATGCACATCAGAAATACTTTTCATCAAGACAATTCTTACTAGGTGTGTGTTTTATAGTGGGCAGGGCAGCTTTAAACCACTTATCAGTGATTGGGGACACACCTGGCTTAAATTGTTTGGTAAAAATTGGTTTCGGTTGCTCTTTCAGTCTCTTTAGACAGAGGGTTTACTTATTTTTCCCCGTTCTGTCATTGTTTGCATGCTATAAATGTTTGGGTAGTTTTAGTTAAAGCAGGCACTGTTTTTACATCTGTGTGATTTTGACAACATTCAGATCAAAATGCAAAATTATTATATTTTCGGTATGCCTTTTTGTAAAAAAAAAAAAAAAAAAAAAAAATCCTTAACAAAATTGTCACACACATTAAAACTGATTTTATTGCTTTAGGTCTTAGGTGAGTTGGAACTCATTGTATTAAATGTCTTTATTAATTTCTATTAAATCATTCGAAGGCCTTTGAATCGAATCGTCACAGAATATCGTATCATTGTCCAAAGAATCAATGATGTGTTATACCGTCAAGAAATATTTGCCACCCTCAAAAAGATTGACTCCCACTCGCTACTCCATAAATACTGTATGTTCCTAATAAAATAAATAAATAAAGCTATTGCATACCTGTTAAGTTGTACAAATTGCAAATAGGGAGATTTCTGTTTGCCAACCCCGATGACGCGCGCGCGGGACAATTGCTAAGACAAAATGCAACCATTTTTTTTCAAGTTCATTTTGGTCACAACACTTGTGTAAAAATTAACTACACTGTCAAAGAACCTCTTTTTGGTGGCATCAGAGATAGTCTTCAACTTGCTCCATGTATTGTCTGGCATCATGTGATACTGCTATGTTGCCTGTGTCATGCCAGTTCTCCTTGTTCCTGTAATCAACATCTAGGATATCCTCAGCTTTCCTGATCACATCCATTTGCACAAATTTGGACATCAGCTTCCTCAGCAGCCTCCTCATCTCATCAACCATCACTCCAATTAGGGTTTCGTCAGACTAAATCAGCAAGATTAAAAACATTAATTACATCATTTAGAAAATTAATCATATTTGTTTTTAAAAGTATCTTTGTCATGGCAGTTTTTTAATTGAATTGTAACCTAGAATTGAAACTTTGTATTTTTTGTTTCAGCACAGTAATAATGATATAATGTAATAAAGTGTATAGTATACACTTTAGCTTTAGCATAATAGCGAATCTAAATGATTAAACTTCAAGTAAGTAACGATATGCTTTCTCACTTAAATTCATATATTGTGGGGGTAGGACCGCAGTGGTTTAATATTCCATGATGTTTGATCCACGAAAACACAGAATAAAGCAGCGACTTCTTCCTCATCGTTCTCCCATCATTAGCTCTAATGCTATTAGCATTAAGCTAGTTAGCTATCGCTGGCAGGTAAGACTTACGGCAATTACGTTGACGAACGTCGTTTTTCCCGAATACTGGAGGCCGACCAGGGTCAGCTCCATCTCTTCCTTCCAAAATAAAGACTTGAACCAGTCTAAAAGCCGGTTTATTAGTGCCAGCATCTTGGGAAGTCGGTGGTGCTTCGCCTCTTCTCTCCCTGTCAGATGATTGGTTGGGCTTTTCCAGCTCTGAAGGGGAGTGAGGGCAGGGAAGTCGGAGACGGCCAGGCTATTCGTTGTTGGTCACTTTCCGAATCAGGCCGAATGGTATCGTTTCAAAACGGTGACAAACAAAAACGTAAAAAAAAAAAAAAAAAAATTGACATTTTTGGAAAATCGGGAGATTTGGCTTTCTAATCGTGAGGCGTGAGCATTGGGGTCAAAATCGGGAGTCTCCCGACCAAATCGTGAAACTTAACAGGTCTGCTATTGTAATCATCAAACTACATGTTTGGTGGCAAGAAGTATTGCAGGGGCTGTACTGGGGGGGCCCAGGCCTCTAATGTACCCCACTTTGTAGGCGTAAAGTGCGTGTTTGGACGGAGGGGGGTCAAACAGAAAAGGAAGATTATTTGCGGAGCTGTAATAAAGTGTTTTAAGTGTTTAAACCCCCACCCCCCTCCCCCAGCCCACCCCGCTTGGCCAGTCGTCTGCAGGGGCACGCAAAATAATGTCCACTTGTACCACACACACACACCGGACGATTGTCTTTTGGGGCCCACGAAAAATTGTCCACTAGCACCTCCCCGTTGGACAATCCACTCAGGGGGTCCCTTTTATGCTCATCGCACCTGGGCCTTGTTAACATTTGTTCCGCATACCTGTCAAGTTGTACGGTTTTGGCGTAATTTGTACAAGTGAGCACTGATTTTTAAATGTGTACGCCATACGTTCAAAATCTGTACGTTTTTTCGTGCATTAGGGTTTTTTTTCTCCGTTCGGATTTTTTCACCGTTTCGGCAACGAGACAATATGCGTCACTATGCGTTACTACGTTGGTTGAATGACGCGAGAAAAGTCAGAGACACAGAGAAAGAAGAGCGGGAGTGGGACGGAGAGTAGAGTGTTGTGACGCTGTTGCAAACGCGATGCTAGGCTAGGTGGCTCCAATATTTCCTGACTGTAGCCGACGGCCTATAATCTACGCCCACTTGATGCTACACTAGATATCATATGCATATAGAACTACATGCGAAATGACAGACTCGGCGGCGTTAGTAAACAACCGCCATCTTAAAGCAGTAGACTTCTCAGAAAAGCTCTGTTGTAGTGAACCTAAGTAACTTTTTATCATAAATACTCCGAAATCGGCAAAATCTTGACTTGAATCTATCTTTAAATGATGAAACATTTTTTAAACTTTCACATGTCGAAAGTAGACAGGAGAGAACTAATGCAAAACCGGGAGCAATTTTAACAACTTTAACGGTTGATTCACACCATTAAATGACTTCGAAACATAACAAAGTTTACTGTTTTTTTTTTTTTGAAAAAATGAAAAAAAAAAAAAAAAACATGAAAGGTAACACCAGTTAGTTTGTCAAGTAACTAATTACTCTTACATTCAGGTAACTGAATTACTTTATGGGAGAAGTAATTTGTAACTGTAATTAATTTAGGGCTGCCAAACGATTACAATTTTTAATCGAGTTAATCACAGCTTAAAAATTAATCGTAATTAATCGCAATTCAAACGATCTATAAAATATGCCATATTTTTCTGTAAATTATTGTTGGAATGGAAAGATAAGACACAAGACGGATATATACATTCAACATACTGTACATAAGTACTGTATTTGTTTATAATAACAATAAATCAACAAGATGGCATTAACATTAACATTCTGTTAAAGCAATCCATGGATAGAAAGACCCATAAAATCAGTTGCACCCAAGGGCCAGCAGAGGGCGACAAAACACCAAAAAACACAAGTAACAAGTGGCCATGACACTGTACTGTCATGTTAATCTGTTTTAGCGGGGTATTTGCGTTAATTGCGTCAAATATTTTAACGTTATTAATTAAAAGAAATAATTATCGCCCGATAACGCGATAATTTTGACAGCCCTAAATTATTCTATTAAACTAAGATTAACAACACTCGTCATAAAAATGCAGTCTGCAGAATGAAAAGTGACGAAAGCGGAGATTTTATTCAGCCAATTTGTTGCCGAAAACAATTTGCCCGCAACTATTGCTGATTACTTCTCGGAATTAGCAAAAGAAATGTTCCCTGACTCAAAGATTGCATCAGTAAGTTAATTTTATCAACTGACCTTTTAAATTTATAATTGGACACACTAACGAACTACCTTCAAGTCAAACTGAATTGCGAGCTGAAGTGCAGCCATTAAAAGACATGATAGAAATTGCCAAAAGTGCTACATACAATTATAACAAAAGTCACTGTTAAATTTTAGTAATCATGATGTAGCTGAAGATATTGATTGTAGTGCTGCAATGATTAATCGATTAACTCAAGTATTAGATTAGAAAAAAAGTTTCGAATTACATTTTGATGCTTCGAGTATTCGTTTAATTAGAGTGGCGTTGTAATGGTTTGTTTTGAAAGTGTTTACATTTAGTTTTATTGATTGGGGTGGATATACAGCCCTCTAGTCTGCCTCGTTCAACATGGGTGAATCCAGCTGCTCCCTGCTAAGACCAGCACAAGCTTTTTTGTTTGAGCTAATGTTTCTTTTAATGCATTCATTATTTAGTTTAAAGGTATATTTAGCCAATTTTATGTGGTAATTTGTCTGAACCATTTGTTTAGAGCATTAAAAAAAAAAAAAAGTATTTTATAGCAATTAAGCTAGCAGACTTTTGCAATGTAAGTTAGCCAATTGTTCTTTTGTTGTACATAGATCCTTATATATTTATTTTTTATACCGTTTGATGCTCAGCTAAGGTATTTTAATTTTTTTATGTTACTTATCCGATTATTCGAACGAACTAGTTCATCGATTAACTACTACTAAAATAATCGATAGCTGCAGCCCTAATTGATTGTTCTTTGATTGCACCAGGTTATATGCGACAATATTATCAATAAATTCATATTATTTTAAAAACTGAGTTTTATTTTTATTTCATATTGCACGAAATATAAAATGTTGTAAGATTAGTCATCAATTTGTAAGGGCATACGTCACTAGGGTTGTTCCGATCATGTTTTTTTGCTCCCGATCCCGATATTTCCCGATCCAATTGACTTTTTTTTTGCTCCCGATTCAATTCCAATCATTCCCGATAATTTTTCCAGATCATATACATTTTGGCAATGCATTAAGAAAAAAATGAATAAAACTCGGACGAATATATACATTCAACATACAGTACATAAGTACTGTATTTGTTTATTATGACAATAAATCCTCAAGATGGCATTTACATTATTAACATTCTTTCTGTGAGAGGGATCCACCGATAGAAAGACTTGTAATTCTTAAAAGAAGAAAGGATAAATGTGACTTTGTATATTGTGACTAAATATTGCCATCTAGTGTATTTGTTGAGCTTTCAGTAAATGATACTGTAGCCATTTAACTTCTGCCCAAATGCATGATGGGAAGTGCAACTATGACTGTGCGTCGTGGTACCAATTGATATATCTTCTCTGCGTTGGGAAATAACATAGAGTGTTAACAAAAAGATCAGCTACTACCTTTCTTCCCCACATTGCTTCCCACGATTATTCTAATCGTTGGGAGAGGGATTGTAAGGCTTTAGCCATTTAAAAAAAGGCTCCAAAGACTGTGTAAATGCATTCTACTCATTTTACGCTGCCTTTTAGCTCTATATACTGTATGGATAAATCGGTGCCATTATAGATTGAACGCGACAATGCGTGAGTGGGTCGTGCCTAACCCTAACCCTAACCCCATGCGTTAATTGTGTTAAATATTGTAACGTGATAAATGTAAAAAATATTCTTACCGTTAACGCGATAAATTTGATAACCCTACCTTAAGCTCAAACTAAAGACTCTGGAATAGTGTAACACATGATGTCTGTAACGTTAAATACAATTAGAAAACGATTTAATAAAAAAAAAAATATATATATATATATATATATACATTAAAAATAGGCAAGTCCGATATTTTTTTGCCGATTCCGATACTTTGAAAATGTACTTCACTATTTGTAAGATTGCCAACGGCTTCGGGTTGACAGGTATGGTTCCGCCACTGTAGTGGTGTATTGGTTGGTTGTAGTATTCCAGTCTTTGTCTTAGTTCAGTTATTAGTGACCTCCTAACAAGCAGAAGTGCATCAAGCGAGTTAAAAAGGAATAGAATTGAACCAAAGGATCGTTATTTCCTCTTGTAGGAGCGCACAAAAGCAAGCATCCCTGAAAGTCGCCGCCTGTCAAATCCCCCCATTAGTCACTTAGTCGGGCAGGCGAGGTCCAATCAAAATCAATGGTGTTCTCGCAACCGCCGTTTTTTTCCCGCGGCTCATTATCAGCTTCCTTAAGATGGCATCGGCGAGGCGGCGACTTTAAATCACCGCAATTCGAGCTGTTGTCAGACGGCGCGGAAGATCGCCCATAACGACTCGCTCTCGAGGAGGCGTATTGACAAATGTGAGGAAAGAGAGTCGGCAAATGGAGTTATCCCGCACGATCCTCTCGACCTTTCCGAGACGTTCGAAATATGCTCTTTAAATCTCATTTTTCACCTTCGGCTCCAGTCACGTGAGTATGCGGGCTTTCAGGCCTTAAAAAGAAAGAGAAGCCAGAAAGAGATGCACTCCAGGGTCTGACTGGGTCACGAAATCCAACACCAAAAATTTCTGGCAGCACTTCGCTAAAAAGCATTTACGTGTTCAGACGACGTATCTGTTTTGGGAGCCAACGCTGGCAAAAAGCAGGTAGAAGCGATAGGGTGGGGTGAGCGCCAAATGATGCAAGGGAAGCTAGCACAAATGAGAAAAACTTCTGCTTGACTGTCAAGCAAAAACGTAAAGTTTTAAGTGGCTTCTTTAACCTCAACGGCGTATTTCAAAATGTGCCGCTATGTCATTTTTCATTAAAAAAAGAAAAGAAAAATAGAAGCACAATCATGTATGAAAGGAAAAACCATATGATTGTCGTTCAAATCGTCTAAACCTTACAAAAGTACCGATAAAATAATTTATACAGTTACTCACAAACATCTTTAAACTCACAAAACTGTTAGTTAAAGCATAGGCGGAGTTTGACATTTGGAGCGGGGGGGGGGGGGGGGGGGGGTCACCACATGTTGATGACCTCGAAACGCAGTGTCAGCCATAAAATTAACTTACGAGAATATTCTAGGGCTGCCGAACGATTAAAATTTTTAATCAAGTTTGTTACAGATTAAAAATTAATTAATCGTAATTAATCGCAATTAATCGCAATTCAAACCGTCTATAAAATATGCCATATTTTTCTGTAAATTATATATATATTCTTTAAAATAAATTGTTGGAATGGAAAGATAAGACAAAAGATGGATATATACATTCAACATACGGTACATAAGGACTGTGTTTGTTTATTATAAAAATAAATCAACAAGATGGCATTAACATTATTAACATTCTGTTAAAGTGATCCATGGATAGAAAGACTTGTAGTTCTTAAAATATAAATCTTAGTACAAGGTATAGAAATTTTATATTAAAACCCCTCTTAATGTTTTCGTTTTAATTTGTAAAAATTTCAATCAAAAAATAAACTAGTGGCCCGCCATTGTTGATGTCAATAATTACTTACACAATGCTCATGGGTGCTGAAGCCTATAAAATCAGTCACACCCAAGCGCCAGCAGAGGGCGGCAAAACTCCATAAAACACAATTAACATGTTGGCATTTCACTGTACTGTCGTTTAAATCTGTCTGAGCGGAGCATGTGTGTTAATTGCGTCAAATATTTTAACGTGATTAATTTAAGAAATTAATTACCGCCCGTTAACGCGATAATTTTGACAGCCCTAGAATATTCATAATAATGAGTTGACAATGAGCGTTTTTTTCCCCATCATTCTTGAAGGGAATTCTAAATCAGGCTGCTTAGGCAATACTTTTCGCCAAGATCGTCATCCATTGAATATGGTACGATGCCGTTGTCGTTCCAATGTTTACCCCAGTCAAAAATTGTATCCCCTGGATCCTTCAATCAAATTATGATTGGGGTCATGTTTTCTTTTTATTGAAGCAATTTTTTTGATTGAAGTAATGTTGATTTGTGTTTGGGCAACATTTTGGCTAAGACATTTTTGTCCATCTTATTATATAAAAAAAATAAGTTGCTTAAAAAATATATATTTTCAAAAAGAAAAATCACTTGCATTAAAAAAAAAAAAAAAAAATCGTTGTCTCGCCCCGGGCGGTACGGTCTCTCCTTTCAAGCTCGGGTCCTCTACCAGAGGATATACTGTATGTATATATATACATATATATATATATATATATTATTATTATTATTATTATTAATTTAATGCAAAGCAAATGACCGTCTAAAGTCACATGATCTGTTCAAAAAATAATTTTGAACCATAATAATTTTTTTTTTTTTTTTTTTTTTGCTGCAGTTTTATTGCTTTACAATTTTTGTAGATATAGGAAAGTCAATTTCATTCAATGATACTTTTTGGCCACCCCCCCCTTAAAATCTGCTTATGAGTGAAAGGTATCTACTAATTAAGTCATGTAATATGCATAAAACTACTAAATATCCATCAAATCAGTTAAAACTCACTTAAACTGGCCATCTAATTGTCTCAAACACAATTAATTATTGTCTAAATTTGTAAATTGTGAGTGAAAACAACTAAAACACATCAAATTAGCAAACACACAGGCATCCACGCGCAAGACCCAACAACAAATCGTCAAAAATTGCCAAACCAATGTACTTCGCCCAAAAAAAAAAAACTGAATTCGTTGAATTTTCAGTCAGTTCTTAAAATAGTGCAAAATGATCAATGAAAACTTTTCACAAATTTATTCATGTCAATGAATCACATTGTTGAAAACTAGAGTTGTTTATCAATATTTTTTATTAGGGCTGTCAGACGATTTACATTTTTAATCGAGTTAATCACAGCTTAAACATTAATTAATCGTAACTAATTGCAATTCAAGCAATTCAAACCATCTCTATAATATGCCATATTTTTCTGTAAATTGTTGATGGAATGGAAAGATAAGACACAAGACGGATATGCAGTATACATTCAACATATTGAACATAAGTACTTTGTTTGTTTATTATAACAATAAATCCACAACATGGCATTAACATTATGAACATTCTTTCTGTGAAAGGGATCCACGGATAGAAATGACTTGTAGTTCTTAAAAGATAAATGTTAGTACAAGTTATATTAATTTCATTTTAAAACCCCTCTTAATGTTTTCGTTTTAATAACATTTGTAAAATTTTCACTCAAAAAATAAACGAGTAGCTTGCCATTGTTGATGTCGCCGAGCGGTGATGTCACAGCCGTTCGTCCACAGTGTCTTTAACTACGTAAGATAGTGATTGAAATACACCACAACGTGTCAATAGCGAATTTTAAATTACTTAGAAATCAAGCCAATGAGTGTGTTTTGTCCCTCGACTGATGCCGTAGCTCCATTTTTTTTTTTTTTTTAGACTGGATCTATTGTGATTCACGATCATTTGAGTGCTGGCTTCGCAACGTACGAGACCCCTGATAGTTTGTATATTGTGACTAATTATTGCCATCCAGTGTATTTGTTCAGCTAAACGAAATGTTTGAATAGAGTTTGACCAAAGTCTGAGTAAGTTTTATGTATATTTTGCATAGCTATTTTGATTGGGAATGCAAGCTTTTCTTTTTGTGAACATTATTCTTTGATAGGAATATTATTTTTGTTGTGCTTTCACTAAATGATACTTATGTTTGTTGTGAAGGAGTTACCGAAGTTTATGCCAATTAGCCCAAAGCAGCGAAGTAAGAGTAGTGTTTTTTTCCTTCACAAATCTACTCGAGTAAAACTTAAAAGTTTGGCTTAGTAAAACTACTTTTAGAAGTACATTTTTCTCAAAAACAAGTAAATGTAACGGAGTATATGTTACATGTTCCTACCCACCGCTGCATATTTAATACATTCGGATATAGATTTACCTTTCCACAGTAAAAACACACTTCTTTAAAACCAGTTAAAATCTCATATTTTCAGTGCAATTCTACTAGAAATAAGTGAAATTATCTCCCAGTGCTTCAAGTAAATATTACTCAGATTTCTTGAAATAACAAATAGCTAGGTTTTCATTTAGTTGATACAAGTCTTTAACACTCAAAACAAGATGGAGAAAATAATTTGAGTAGATTGAAAAAAAAAATCTGAATGAGACATTATAAATTCGCAGTGTAAATGCATACTGTATATTCCCAACTATAAGGCCACCTAAAAGCTTTCAGCTCCATCTAGTGGATGCAAAAAGCAACTCCAACCACTAATAACGGCGACTACTACCACTACTACTACTACGACTATGCTTTATAATACGGTGCATCCTATGAATGAAAACTGTTTTAAAAAAAGGTTATTCATTGAATGTGCGCCTTATACTCTAATGTAGTGTATTTTTCGTCAACAATGACGATAACAAAAATATTTCAAATTTTTTCATGGTTTGGAAGTAACGTATTGGCCCGAATATAAGACGGCCCTGATTATAAGACGACCCCCTCTTTTTCAAAACTCAAGTTTGAAGAAAGACTTTTTGAACACCAAATTAATTTTTATACAGAAAATAATTACAGTACATCTGAAACAAATGATTGTAACAATATATTTGAGAGAAAAAGCATGTTATTTTACCTCATTCAAATCTTAATATCTCAACATTTAAATATGTAAACTAAAGTGCAATCACATTCGTAAATGAATGGCTTCTGGTTTTTGAAATGTAAATAAACCAATCAATTGTGATAAAAAAAAAAATTGCAATAACTGCATTAACCATCAAAGTGAAGTCGAACTGTAACTGTAGTCTTGAAACAAATCTGAAAAAGGAAAAACATTGCAATAAAATAATGCAAACTGGTTAAACTTGAGAGTAGCTGAGATCTGTCATGACAGAACATCGCTTCAATGATATTTGGCGCCATCTAGCGTCGTGAATGGGGAGAGTAGCTGAGATCTGTCATGACAGAACATCGCTTCAATGATATCTGGCGCCATCTAGCGTTGCGAATGTGTATAATGTCTAGACCGCGAATATAAGACGGCCCCCTCGTTTTCAGTGTTTTTTCAATGCAAAAAACACCGTCTTATATTCGGGCCAATAGGGTATTTTCCAAACCGGTTAGCGGTGTTAGCGAGGTAGTGTCAGCCAGCGTGTTGCTTCTAGCTCTGTTTTGATAACGCCATCACAAAAAGACTGGCTCTTCACATTATTTGGTGGTGAACTTTCGGTCTACAAAACCGAAAACCAATAATGCATTTTCATCTATTTTCTGCCGATAGTTGCCGACGCCGAATATTCAGTCACATCTCAACCGACAATGGATTTTCAGCTACTTTCAGCCGATAGTTGTTGGCACCGAATATTCGGTCACATCTCTAGTTTCAAGCTTGTATGGAAACACATGGTAAGATTTGTTTTCTTATCTTTGAAAGAGAGAATATGCAATGTTGCTTTAGCCTTTAAAGGTCTGTGCTGAGTGATCATCACACGCTAAATGTAAGCCGTCGAACCCTTGCACTAGCATTAGCATCAACTTTAGCGTGGCGAGCATCCTCTTAATAACTCTTTCACTCCCAGCCATTTTCACCAGAGCAAGGCCCTTCGCTCCCGGCCGTTTTTTCTGGATTTTGACTGATTTTGCAAGGCCCACAGAAAATTCTGTTCTATTGCTATATAAACTTTGAACCCACCAAAAGAAAGATTGGAAAAAAAAGTAAGTTCGTATCTTTTTCCATTCTTTAGAAATCGGCATTAGAAAATAGCTTAGTTTGAGCAATTTTCCAATTTCTGATGAAAAAACTGAGAAAATGAGCTTTTTGTAAACGCATACATTTCAAACATAACTTTTGACTTTAACAAAGCTATTTTTTGCATTAGTTACATCCCAAACATCTGAATAATGTTTTCCTTTTACAAAATACTATGAACAACCAGACAAATAGAGCTTTAGATAAAATAGTAACAATTTATTCACACACAACGACTGAGAGATGACGGTTTGTCGCCGAGATGACGCTGTTGTCGCCACGTCAGCTGTGTAAACTTTTCCCTCATCGTTGTCTGTCTCACAAAGATGGATTATTTTTGCATTTCTGCGGGGTCTGCTAGGCGAGCCGCTCCACGGGGGGTTTCACTCGTTTTGCACGATCGTCCAGCGCCTGGTGTCCCAGGCGTCCTCTCGTTGTTTTGTCCGGTCGGAGCGCCGCCTGGGCTCAATCCGCCAGCGCTTTGACAATGCTGGCCGGCCGTTCACTGCTGTTGAATCGGCTTGTCTAGTCTTCCAAAATGCGCTACTGCCCTCCAGTGGCCAGTTTTATTGCTTTAAAATTGGTTTGGAGCGTTTTTCTTTGTTTCTCAGATACAGCGGAAGCCATATATGCTTCTTATAAAAAAAAAAAAACGCAAAAGACGTATAAATACGGTTGTGGGACAGTTGAGCATTTAAAAATAAAACGTATTTATACGGTTCCGGGAGCAAATGAGTTAAATGCCCGGCCAACTTTTTTTTTTTTTTTAACAAACAGCTTGTGGCTTCTACGTGAGTTTAAATGAAAATAATGTACTGCTTTTCCTGCTGAGTGTGTATTAAGGCCTTTTCACACAAGTGTCAGCTCAGTGTGAGGAGCAGTCAATGGCAAGCACAAAATGGGAGGTGGCACGTAGCCTGACGTAGACGCTGTCAGGAAGTGAAAAGCGGCAAGCATATTTTCTATAGTTCTAACCACCAATGCTTTTGTTTTTTATTGTTGCACTACAAAACAGCGAATTTTCCTATTTCAAGGAGTAGGGGTCATTATATTAGCCGTGTAAAAAGTTTTACGGGTTTCAGGGAGAAGGGGAATAGGTTTTTCTGTTGTTCTTGAACTACATTTCAACACAAACGCACATCGAGGTACCATTTAGCTTAGCAAGGAGAGGTATGAGAGTCATTTTTCGAGTGTCTCAGAGCTCGTGAAACTTTAAAAAGCACATTTATCAAGGTTTCGTCGGCCGTGATTTGTGTATATCCATCTGCCGAAACAGGCTAATAGCACAGATATAAGTACGCCTGCCCCTCTGCTATTGGATGCAAAATATGACAAAGATTAACAACACTGCTCCGATGCACATTACAGTGCATAAAATGCCGTAAATAATAAGGGTGTAACGGTACATGTAATAGTATTGAACCGTTTCGGTACGTGGTAGACGGTTCGGAACGGACGCGTACCGAACGAGTTTCTGACGTAATATAACCCTTACTTTTCGAGGCTGTGAGTCGATCGGGTTACAGTTTCTTTGTGTAGATTATATTTACTCTGTTTTCTCTACTATAATGAGGACCAACACGGTAGGACAGTCAAGAAACGTCAACGGCGCGACAACTTGGCCGCCGCGAGAACGCAGTGAAACGCGGGTGTTAGAGTCAATCAGCCAATGCACACCAGTCGCAGTGCGGCCGCGTGTTAGATGCGTCCCAGAAGCAGCTCAACGCGACGCACGCGAAAAGAACGGCAGAGTTTATTATTTGACGCGAGACGCGGCCCTCCTGCCTCATTACAACTAGCCAGGATCGGGCCGGAAGTCACTCGTGTAAAAGTATGGTGGATCCGGTCGATTTTCAAACTAATATGCAATCGTTACCTACTTTTTGAGTCCATTAGATCTCTTGAGTGGGAGGTTGGGGCACAGTTGACTTGTCTTTGTTGATTTACTGCTGTCTTCTCTGCTATAATAATAACCAACACGGCCCCGTGTTCAATACAAAACCATCCTACCACAACAGAACAAGTAGGAACTAATATTCACATAGGAGCTAAAGTTATACAACATAAAATATACAATATAAATGAATACTACATCACATTTGGAAAATATAAACGTATAATAAAATAAATAATAGCCCATTTAAATAAAATAAATTGAAATGAGCTAAGACACCTGTAATTAAATAATAATAATACACACATCCTGCTTACACTATTAAATTTATTAATTTCTGTGTGGCGCTTTAACTTGAGAAAATCCACCAATAAAGCTTTTGAAAACCGTTCATAAGAAAAAAAAAACTGATTCATTGAGGCATTTCATTTGTAAAATACATGTTAAAATCTTTTTTCTTTGGGATTGCTTTTCTCTTTAGCACAGGACTTCTTTTTTCTTTCTTTCAGAGAGAAAGCTGACCAACAGGCGTGGTCTGAAAGGCAAATTGTTGTTGGATTATCTTTAAATACTCGCTACTTTTTGAGCAGAATTCTAGCTTTGTATAGGCTAATGTTCCTATTGTTGAAAGCACAAAAGTGTGTAAAAAACAACTAGCACATTTATTTTTTATTTTTTTTTATTTTATTCATTTTGCATTTTTTTACTGTACCGAAAATGAACCGAACCGTGACCTCAAAACCGAGGTACGTACCGAACCGAGATTTTTGTGTACCGTTACACCCCTAGTAAATAATAATTCCATGCCTGAGCTTACTTATTCATTTTTCTCTGATTTTGCGTGAGATGCTGGAAGCTCTGTGGATGTCTCGTCATAACACATCGCAAAAAGTCAGCTGGGCGAGAGCCCTTAACTCGCAAGTCAAGTCAAGGTAGCGCTGTTTATATAAAATATTATACTTTTCTCTCAACTGTTTACCCCTCTGATTAAATCGGGCGCAGCTCATATCGTTGCGCAAACAGAAGCCCGCCGTCGTGATCTGGCAACGTCTGCGTCCGCCGCATATTAATAATAAGCCGCGACGCGTCCCCCCACATGCAAAGTCAACAGCGTCTTATTATAGAAGACTGTGAGGGCTCAGGAGGATTTGTCAGTTAAGAATTTGATGAGACGTTAGAAAAACATTTGCTTTGCTAGGTGATGACACAAATGCAGATTTTAGCAGTACAGATCTTCAATTACGATCTTCATTTGCTCATCTGTCAAGGCTTGCTTCCAACTAAAATGGCCGACTTTTCGCATTATCCTCCAAAGACTGATATGGCCATCCAATTTCGTGTGGACTTAGCTACTTTTAAAAGCATCACGCTCGTGTCCTGAAAGGGGATCCCCCATATGTGGTTTCTTCTCAAGGGTTCTCATTTTTCCCCGAATGGGGCTTTCAGTTGATCTTTTTAGGGCTTTAAATCAGAGGCTTGTAAAGACATTTGTGACAAATTGTTGAAAACTCCAGAAACTATCAAAGTAATAGTATAAAACTCATAAAATTATATTGATTAACTTATTAAATACTCGTCAAGGCATCTAAAGCTCACAATGTTTGCAATCAAATAGTCTGAAATTTACAAAATTATTCATCCAAATGTTGAAAATTTCACAAAATTACCTCTCAAATGATCAAAAACTCTTCAAATGATCAACTATGTCATTTGAACCACACAAATGAACATTGTAATTGTTTCAAACTTACGAAATTATCCCTCAGATAGTCTAAAACCAAAACAATTATCGATCCAATTATCTAAGACGAGCGTTATTACCCATCAAGTCATTACTAATCAGACTTATTGTCACCAAATCGATCAGGTCATCTAAAACTCACAAAATTATCAATACTATAATGTCAAACAAACAATTCCTCAAATTATGAAAACCTCACGATTATAAAATCACCAGTCAAACCATCTCAAACACAAAATTTCAAACTGCCTACTTACAAACTGTACAAAATACAGACAAGACAACGATTTAGAGGCCGTTTAAACGACAACGGGAGGGACAATGCCAAAACCATTTCAGAGCGCCCTATCGTTTACTGCGTTTTCGGGGGCTGAGAATACAAATGCGCTGTCGTTGCCGTCTGAACAGTTGACAACGCGAAAGCAAGTTTTGAGTGACAACTGTCTACCGTATTATGGAACAATATCAAATTTTGGTGGTGCTGCCACCTGCACATTGGGAATGCATACTACATTGGCAAATTGAAGGTTTAATGAAATTTTGCTCTCCCGTGTGGACATAGTTTTCCCCACACATCATGGTTGTGTAAACGCGGAATTAAAATAAAGGCAAAACACCACTATTGCGTTATTTGAATAAACTTCACGATCAGTTGACGGGGCTTGGGGCTGATCCGTAGGGGGCCTATTTTCAAAAACTTTAAAATACAAAACGGGCACCTCCATTAGGCATATATGAGTCTCCATGAGCAGTGACATAAAAAAATTCAAAGTCGTTCCCTAATAAAATCCCGATTAATTATTCTTTTATATAACTACAACAAAACTTAAAATGGCTGTAGAATTCTCAGATTTAACGTTAGATGCACAAAAATCACTAAATGCAGAGATAATCACCTATATTTTCAGGATCAATAGCAATATTTAACATATTATATAAATTTTTGCCCAAAATAGCAACTTATTTTTTTTCAACAGCTAAAAAAAATCACTCGATTTTCATATCAAAAACTTAATACTTAACAAACGCATGCAGAATCATCTTCATTTTACACAACAAAACCAAAATTGGAATTTTTCTATATACAATCACAACTTATTTTGGTTAAATTCAGCTATTGTGTAGAGATACAAAATCCATCATGGAGGCTGTCACAAAACAAAGAGCTTTTTAAGTGGAAAATTCTTGAAAATAAATGCTTAAATCTTGGAATTTCTATGGATATGAACATAAAACAGTCTAGATTATTGTTTAAAAACAAAAAACGGGCCGTTATTGTTCAATTTTCATAAATATTTGAAGCCAAAAGTTACAATATTGTGTAATCCAGCATGGCGGCCGTCACAAAACAACGAGCTTTTTAATTCAAAATTCTTGTAAATAATTGCTTAATTTACAGAATTTCTATAGATATGAAAGTAAAACGGTCTACATTCTTGGTTAAAAGCAAAAAACGGGCAGTTATCATTCACTTTACGTAAATACTTCAAGCCAAAGTTAAACATATTTTATCCAGTTTTTTTTTGTTTGTTCATATTTCAAAATGCATGCATGGTGCAACTTAATTTAATAATTACCTGCTTGACCAAATTACTCTTGAGACCAGTGGCGCCACCAGGGGGTGGCGAGGGGTGGCCACGGCCACCCCTATAAATTGGTTGGCCACCCCGCTTGCCAGTATATCATTAGCTTGTTGTAGCATCAGTTATGGATTTCTTCCCAAATTAATGCATTTATTTTGTTTTGTTAAATGCAAGGCTGTCAAATTAATCACGTTAACGGGCGCTAATTAATTTTTTAAAATTAATCATGTGAAAATATTTATCGCAATTAACGCATTCGTGGTACGACTCATTCACGCATTGCCGCAAACAGCCTACAAAGGCGCCGTTTTACTTATATACAGAGATAAGATGCAGAGCGGAGTAGATACAAGCATTTATTGGGGCCGTGCTTTTAATTGGCAAAAGCTTTGTCAGCGCACCCACAGCAGCTATAAATATTGTGGGAGGCGACGTGGGGAAGAATGACAGGAGTTGATCTTTTTATTAACACCCTGTAGTGTACCCAACGCAGAGAAGATATAGCATTTGCAGCCACCACACACAGTCATGGTTGCACCACTTCCCAACATGCATTTGGGCAGAACAGTTAAGTCGCTACAGTATCATTTACTGAAAGCTCAACAAATACACTAGATGGCAATATTTAGTCACAATATACAAACTCACATTTATCTTTTAAGAATTACAAGTCTTTCTATCCGTGGATCCCTTTCACAGAAAGAATGTTAATAAAGTTAATGCCATCTTGTGGATTTATTGTTATAATAAACAAATACAGTACTTATGTACAGTATGTTGAATGTATATATATCCGTCTTTCCATTCCAACAATAATTTAAAGAAAAATATGGCATATTTTAGACATGGTTTGAATTGCGATTAATTACGAATAATTAATTTTTAAGCTGTGATTAACTCGATTAGAATTTTTAATCGTTTGACAGCCCTAGTTAAATGTGCACCTTATGCCTAATATATACATAACACAATAAAACAATTGTTGTGGAACTCAAAATGTTGACTGGACAGTTATGGACTATGCACATTAATTCATTAGTAACATCAAATGTTACACAATACACCAAAGTATATCAGTAGCCGAGTCCTTAAGTCTTTCTGATAGTTTTCCCCTGACCTTTTTATTGCAATAATATAATGAAAACCTGAAATTATGGCTTTTAGTTTTGGCCACCCCAAGATTTTAAGTGGCCCCCATCTGGCCACCCCTATGAAAAATTTCTGGAGGCGCCACTGCTTGAGACACTCCTGCCTGCCTGTATGCAGTAAAACCTTCATCCTGTTTCCACCTAAATCCGGCATTAGAACGCAGCTTATTTTTGAGTTCATCACAGTGAAAGCCTACTCAACGTTCTGCCTGGGTCGGCCCCCTATTGGAAGGCGGGGCGCAATGTCTGTGAGAGCTGTCATGTCAATTGATGGTGGAGTCTATTGTTATTGTGTAAGATCGTTGTTGGGTAAACATGGGCTTAAGGCTTATTTATGCTTCTGCTTTGCGGTGATGATTGAGCAACAACGTAGACCCGTATCGTCATTGAGCATTTGAAGTTCTGCGCCAGACGAACCTGTTGCTCTAATTCACCGCCAAACCACTTGAGGGTTTGGTTTTGTCTTTCCAAACAAATAAATAATGGGGCAAATAAGTATTTAGTCAACCACCAATTGTGCAAGTTCTCCTACTTGAAACGATAAGAGAGGCCTGTAATTGTCAACATAGGTAAACCTCAACCATGAGAGACAGAATGTGGAAAAAAAAACGGAAAATGACATTGTTTGATTTTTAAAGAATTTATTTCCAAATTAGAGTGGAAAATAAGTATTTGGTCACCTACAAACAAGCAAGATTTCTGGCTGTCAAAGAGGTCTAACTTCTTTTAACGAGGTCTAACAAAGTCTAACGAGGCTCCACTCGTTACCTGGATTAATGGCACCTGTTTTAACTCATTATTGGTATAAAAGACACCTGTCCACAGTCTCAGTCAGTCACACTCCAAACTCCACTATGGCCAAGACCAAAGAGCTGTCGAAGGACACCAGAGTCAAAGTTGTAGACCTGCACCAGTCTGGGAAGACTGAATCTGCAACAGGTAAAACACTTGGTGTAAAGGAATCAACTGTGGGAGCAATTACTAGAAAATGGATGACATACAAGACCACTGATAATCTCCCTCGATCTGGGGCTCCGTGCAAGATCTCACCCCGTGGCGTCAAAATGATAACAAGAACGGTGCGCAAAAATCCCAGAACCACACAAGTGGACTTGGTGAATGACCTACAGAGAGCTGGGACCACAGTAACAAGGGTTGCAATCAGTAACACAATGCGCCGCCAGGGACTCAAATCCTGCACTGCCAGAAGTGTCCCCCTGCTGAAGAAAGTACACGTCCAGGCCTGTCTGCGGTTCGCTAGAGAGCATTTGGATGATCCATGTTGAGTTAATTATCGAGGGTTGATTGAGTATTTGCTTGATTGATTGAATATTTGCTTGTGCTCATATATACCTAATACATACATAATACATATTGCCATATTTTTTATTTGATATAACCAGTAAATTATTATTGCTTGCTATACTAGGCTGAGTATAATGTTTAAGTGTTACAAAGTGTTAAAAAGGGTCGGGGTGACAACTGCCTTGCTTCATGGCCGCAACATTACGTAACTAGACCTTCTAGGACATCTTCAGCATCTTACGTCTGGACTTCGTCTAGACTTTCGACAATCTTCCATTCGAGGACATCTTCCATGGCCGCAGCGTTGCATAACTGAAGTGTCTGGGTCATTCTGACCACTTTACCTAAGTGCCCTTACTTACACACGTGTATTTAGTTAGTTCCACCTACATGCTCACACATAGCCAACCAAAATCACATGGGTGTCTCCAGCTTGCTTTCCCCCTCCCTTTAGGGCGGCACCCTTCTGTGTTAGGACAAACCCCTAATAAAAGAAAGAGCAAGGTTTTTTTTTTTTTTTAGATCAATTTTGGTGACTGTACAGCGTAATCTAGCATTTCTCTGTCTAGTCCCTTCTTGCTCTCCTTGGCCAAGAAAACTGAATGTCTTCTCTCCTTATTTTTGGGTAATTTTACAAATGTCTACCTAAGGGTCTATTTTTGAACTTGACAATCCAGAAGAGGACTGGGAGAATGTGTTATGATCAGATGAAACCAAAATAGAACTTTTTGCTAGAAACACAGGTTCTCGTGTTTGGAGGAGAAAGAATACTGAATTGCATTGAAGAACACCATACCCACTGTGAAGCATGGGGGTGGAAATATCATGCTTAAGGGCTGTTTTTCTGCAAAGGGACCAGGATGACTGATCCGTGTAAAGGAAAGAATGAATGGGGCCGTGTATCGAGAGATTTTGAGTGGAAATCTCCTTCCATCAGCAAGAGAATTGATGATGAGACATGGCTGGGTCTTTCAGCATGACAATGATCCCAAACACACAGCCAGGGCAACAAAGGAGTGGCTTCGTAAGAAGCATTTCAAGGTCCTGGAGTGGCCTAGCCAGTCTCCAGATCTCAACCCCATAGAAAATCTGTGGAGGGAGTTGAAAGTCCGTGTAGCCCAAAACCAGCGCCAAAACTTCACTGCTGTAGAGGAGATCTGCATGGAGGAATGGGCCAAAATACCAGCAACAGTGTGTGAAAAGCTTGTGATGAGTTACAGAAAACGTATAGCCCCCGTTATTGCCAACAAAGGGTACATAACAAAGTATTGAGATGAACTTTTTCTATTGACCAAATACTTATTTTCCACCATGAATTGCAAATAAATTCTTTAAAAAATCAAACAATGTGATTTTCTGGTTGTTTTTTTTCACATTCTGTCTCTCATGGTTGAGGTTTACTCATGTTGACAATTACAGGTCTCTCTAATATTTTCAAGTGGGAGGAGGGTTGAGGGTCCAGCTAATGAGTTGTGCCAGATGCCGGAAACATCACTGAAAAGGTTGAATGTCAGTCCTTAAATCAGAGAAAGGGCCACTCGAGGTGAAGGGTCCAAATCGGTATCTGCGTGAACGGCGTATGTCCACCGTCACAGCAATGCAGAAGCTTAAAACAGCCTTTAGTCTATAGTTGCTGTTTCGTGTTATGTCCTTTTCTATATTTTTCAGTTTCAGTCTCAGGCACGCCAGCAATGAAAAATGTCACAAAAATAACAATTTAAGGCGAAATCTGCCCCTTACAGTGACATCTGTCATATCGATAGCAACAGGTGAATACAAAGGTTAATTGCATTCGCCATCTAGTGGAAGAACATGTCATTGTTCTGCCTGTCACTATACATCGCTGGCATTGATAGATGAACAAAAATACTTTACGAGACCCGTTAACCGGGATTCCAAGAGCAGCCTCGGCACCCCCGCTTGCCGTTTTCCTCGGTGACAGTCTCATGTATATTTAGTTTCATCTATGCGCTCTGCAGCTTTTTTACCTCGCATCAATGGCTAAAACTTGTTCTCGAGAATAACGATCAGGAAGGCGCCTTGTTAAGAAGCCGGCCGGGGGTTCCGAGCGGGACGAAGCGTGACCTCGGCGCGGCGTACGCCGAGCGACTCTGACAAGGCAAACAAAGCGTGAGGCCGCAGGCTGGCAAACGAGGTGTCGGCCCGCGTTGTTGTCGCCGGCGCGCTGGCATCCGTCAACATGATGGCTTTGATTGAATATTCACTATGCGCCCGGCCTTAATAGATTATACATGGCGGTGAGAGTTCAGCGTGCTTTTTTTTTCCGGCGTGTTATCAATAATGACTGTGTTTGTGTGAAGAGAGGTGGGGAGTTTTTGGGGGCATCCTGCAATAGTGTACTTTTTGTTTGGCGTTTTATCAAACTGCTGGTTATAGAAATCATAAAAGTTTCAGGTCTGCGTATTCCGAGCGGGGAGGGTCTTAAACATCTCACAAGGGGGGAACGCTGATCTTAGGAGAGGCTTTGTCAACGTGACAAGGACGCGTCCCCCAGGCGCGACTGACGGCGCTTTGTTGACTTGATGTCGAGCCTCCATTTTGGTTCCACGACTCTATTGGTCCTTCTTAAATCAAAGTGCCCCGCTGCCTAATTGTGTTTGAACGTTCAAGTCGTCAGCTGAATGCTTAATGGGGGTTTAGAGCCCACACGCACGCAGCGAATCACGAGTCTGCGTACGTCATCCACAAAATGAGGGGGAAAAAAATTGTACAACAAATTTTAATCATGATGCTCTTTTAAGTTATAAATGTATTTAAGCAAAGTAGTGAAAACTAAGCTCAAAAGGGCCATTGTTTACGCAAGCATAATTCTTAATGTTCTTTTTAAATTATTAATAATTACTGACTGCCCAAGAGAGTGGCTGTAACTTGCCTGATTAACTAGTTCTATCCTCACTGGACGGTCTAATTGGGTGCAATATATGAGTTGTGACTTAATATATTGCTTGCTTTATATACTATATATTAGAGGTGGGAATCTTTGGGCACCTAACGATTCAATTACAATTACGATTCAGAGGCTACAATTCGATTATAAATTGTTTCTTGATGACACCCCCCCCCCCCCCCCCCCCCCGCTATTAGCTGCTTTTAATGTTTTGTACATTAGTTACAAAAACTGTAAAATAAAAAATAAAAATAAAAAAAAAACCTTGCAGGCTTAAATAAACTACTATTTCAGTATCAAGTTAACAGTTGAAAACAATAAATAATATACTCGAATCCCCATTCTGTATCAGCAGCTTTAAACCATTCAATTAATTTAATGTTGTGAATCAACCGTTAAAGTTGTTAAAATTGCTCCCGTTATTCCATAATTTCCCTTTTGTCTACTTTCAACATGTCAAAGTTTTAAAACTATTTTAAAGATAGATTCAAGTCAATATTTTACCGATTTAGGAGTATTTTAGCTAAAAAGTTAATTAGGTTCGCTTGGAACGTTAGCTACAACAGCCTTGCAGCTTTAAGATGGCGGCCGTTTACTAACGCCCGCATCTAGCTTTTTGTCCACGTGCTGCTATCGCCACCGAGTCTATTATCTATTATCGCCATCTAGTCCTATATAAATATGATATCTACCGTAACATTGCGTGGACGTACTTTGTTGCAGCTGTCGGCAGCAGTCAGGAATGTTGTTGTTTTTTTATCTCGCGGCATGAGTTGAGCTAGAGCCGTGAGTTGAGCATTGGCATTACCCGAGAGGCCGGGTAATGACAAGCATGATGTCTAGCTACTCTCGCTCCGTTCCTCATTGCGTCCCGAAGACAGCGCGGCGCGCTGAGTGTGTTTTACTTCCGCTTTACTTGACATATTTCAATAATCGGAATTTGGATGTTTGTGAATCGTTCTCGAATCTTCCACGGCCGAATCGCGAATAATCTAAGAATTGGAAATTTCGCACACCTCTACTGTATATACACTGCAAAAACACACTTCCATAAAGGTAGTTAAATTCCCTTTGTTTCAGTGTAAATGTAGTTAAGTGAAATTATCTGCCAGTGCTTCAAGTAAATTTTACTCGCTTAGTTTTTTTGAAAGCCGTATTGGCCCAAATATAAGACAGCCCTGATTATAAGATGACCCCCTCTTTTTCAAGACTCAAGTGTGAAAAAAGACTTTTTGAACACCAAATTAATTTTTATACAGAAAATAATTACAGTACATCTGAAACAAATGATTATAATAATTAGGGTTGTTCCGATCATGTTTTTTTGCTCCCGATCGTTTTAGTTTGAGTATCTGCTGATCCCGATATTTCCCGATCCGATTGCTTTTTTTCCCTCCCGATTCAATTCCAATCATTCCCGATAATTTTTCCCGATCATATTCACTTTGGCAATGCATCAAGAAAAAAATGAATAAAACTCGGACGAATATACTGGACTGTCTCAGAAAATTAGAATACACAATATTCTAATTTTTTGAGACAGTCCTGTGTATATATACAGGACTGTCTCAGGAAATTAGAATACACAATATTCTAATTTCCTGACTGTCTCAGGAAATTAGAATATTGTGTATTCTAGGAAATTAGAATACACAATATTCTAATTTCCTGACTGTCTCAGGAAATTAGAATATTGTGTATTCTAATTTCCTGAGACAGTCCTGTATATATACACAGGACTGTCTCAAAAAATTAGAATATTGTGTATTCTAATTTTCTGAGACAGTCCAGTATACATTCAACATACAGTACATAAGTACTGTATTTGTTTATTATGACAATAAATCCTCAAGAGGGCATTTACATTATTAACATTCTTTCTGTGAGAGGGATCTATGGATAGAAAGACTTGTGACTTTCTATATTGTGACTAAATATTGCCATCCGGTGTATTTGTTGAGCTTTCAGTAAATGATACTGTAGCCCTGCCCAAATGCATGATGGGAAGTGGAACCATGACTGTGCGTAGTGCTACCAATTGATATATCTTCTCTGCGTTGGGAAATAATGAAAGGTGTTAAGAAAAAGATCAATTGCCACCTTGCTTCCCCACATTGCTTCCCATGATATTTCTAATCATAGGGAGAGGGATTGTAAGGCTTTAGCCGATTAAAAAAAGGTTTCAAAGGCTGCCAAAATTCACTCTAGTCATTTTACGCTGCCTTTTATCTCTCTATATAGGTAAAACGACACCATAACAGATTGAGGGCATACATTTAATAACCCTACCTTAAGCCTAAACTGAAGACTGGATGAGTGTAACATATTATGTTTGTAAAGTTAAATACAATTAGAAAACAATTTAATTAAAAAATATATACTGTATATATATTAAAAAAAGGCATGGCCGATATTTTTTGCCGATTCCGATACTTTGAAAATGACGTGATCGATCGGGACATCTCTAATAACAATATATTTGAGAGAAAAAGCATGTTATTTTGCCTCATTCAAATCTTAATATCTGAACATTTAAATATGTAAACTAAAGTGCAATCACATTCGTAAATGAATGGCTTCTGGTTTTTGAAATGTAAAAAAAACTATTGTGATAAAACAAAAAAATTGCAATAACTACATTAACCATCAAAGTGAAGTCTAACTGTAACTGTAGTCTTGAAACAAATCTGAAGAAGGAAAAACATTGCAATAAAATAATGCAAACTGGTTAAACTTGAGAATAGCTGAGATCTGTCAGGACAGAACATTACTCTTCAAGTTCAGCATTCGCTTCAATGATATCAAAATGTATCTAGTCCCACAATTTTTGTCGAATTCAGGTAAATCAAACATCAAAAGTTCAGGAAGGTAAGGGGCATAAAAGCTATGCACAGAATTCGCCAAAACCTTTCCCAGTCGTTTCTAATGGGATGCCTTTGCCATGTACGTCGTTCCATTCATTTCTAATGGCCAAAATTTACCCTTCATTTTCAATGGCAGAAAAACATGGGTGGTTGTGATTTTTGACTAAAAACGTACATTACAGCCCATTGACATTCAACTGGTGCCCAAGTAAGTCGATGCCATTGACAGCCATGCACGTCCCTTCCAATGATGGCCATGCATAGCGATTCTACTGATGCCAAAGTACTTGGATTCCATTGATTGCCATGTACGTCCATACCATTGATAGCCATGTATGTCGGTCCATGCCATTGACAGCCATGCACGTCCTTGCCATTAACGGCCATGCATGTCGATTCTATTGATGCTAATGTACTTGGTTTCCATTGACAGCCATGTACGTCATTGCCATTGACGGTCATGCATGTTGATTCTACTGATGCCAATGTACTTGGATTCAATATGTGTATACGCATAGACTTTATAATGTATTGACATGACACATTTCCCACTCACTGCATCACGCCTTCCAGAAGGGGGCCGTCCAAAACTCCTCTTCATTTATTAGCAGTTGGTCACATGCAGCGATCTAACGCCGGATTTATGTTGAAAAAGTACGAAAGCTGTACTGCATACAAACAGGAAGGATTGTCTCAGGAGTGATTTGTTCAAAGATTCAAGGTAATTATTATATTTTTCGTACCATGCATGCATTTTGGAATGGTAAAAAAAATATCAATGGGAGAAACTAGCAGCTAGCAGGGATGGGCAAACTATTCCACAAAGGGCCACAGTGGGTGCGGGTTTTTGTTCATACCCATCATGAGGACAGCATTTCACCAATCTGGTTTCCTATAATTGCAATCAGTTGATTGCAGTCAGATGCTTCTTGTTTCCACTGAAACCTCATTGGTTAAACTGTCTGTGCTGAATCAGTTGGAACAAAGACCAGGACCCACTGCGGCCCTCGAGGACCGGTTTGCCCGCCCCTGGGCTAGAGCATTAGCATTATACTTCGCAATATTTACTTAAAATAAATGCTACCTGCATGTTGTTGTTTTTTTTTGCTTTTGACCATGCATCGAGACTGTTTTACGTCCATATCTAGAGAAAGACTTCAGGGATTTAAGCATTTATTATTATTATTATTATTATTTATTATTATTATTATAAGAATTTTCAACAGAAAAAAGCTCTTTGTTTACATATGGCGGCTGCCAATCTCCTGACTGACTAGTAGTGGTGTCAACAATAATCGATGCGGCGATGCATCCCGATGCGGGGCATGGACGATTCGATTCGATGCGGGCAACAAGCTGAATCAATTCAGCGCATTTTAAAATATATAAGTACGTTCAAAAATCTTCCCTGCGCAATTCCGGTGATGCAACGGATTTGGTTTCCCCATTTGTATTATTATTCTCATGTTTCATTTTTTACACAACGCATAACTCTGGTCAAGTTTCCCACCAACCTCGTAGAAGCCAAAATGTCTCCAGATGTCTGCTTTCAATGTCTTAGGTGCATCAATAATCTTTCTCGCTCCCGCTTTCTCCGCATCAGCCATTGTTATGTTATGTCCTATCTCTTAGAGGTTAGATCTTGTGCCCGAACCCGATTAACATTTTGGGCCCGACCAGCTGTCACGTTCGGAATGGGGCTGCTGCGCCGGACTAATAAATTATTTTTAAAAATGGGATAAAACCGAGAGCAGACTCTCTGTATTGTGCATTTGCTTGTGCACGCACATGAACGCCGAGGCCCGCATGTTTTTTTAATTTATTTTTATATTAAACTTTCCCAGCATTATTTCGTTGCGTAAATGCTTTTATAATGATCATAAAAATATGTAGACTATTTCAACATTAAGAAAACTTGCGTTTTTTCTGCCAACTGAGATTTCGTTACGAAAGATACTTTTATTTATGCACACAAAGGCAACACAAATGTGATCCTTTTGAATCTTCTCCTTTGTGTGTCTGCAAAACCGCATGTTTTTTTTTTTTTTTTAAACTTTCCCGGCGTTATTTGGTTGTGTAAATGCTTTTATAATGATCATAGAAATATGTAGACTATTTAAACATTAAGAAAACTTGCATTTTCTTTCTGCCAACTGAGAATTCGTTACGAGGGACACTTTTATTTATGCACACAAAGGCAACAGAAATATGATCCTTTTGAATCTTCTCCTCTGTGTGTCTGCAAAACCCGTTTTTTATTTTTTATTTTTATATTAAACTTTCCCAGCGTTATTTTGTTGTGTAAATGCTTTTATAATGATCATAATAATATGTAGACTATTTTAACATTAAGAAAACTTTCGTTTTTCCTGCCAACTTGAAGAAATGAAAATAAATTGCTGCGGTTGCGTTTTTTTTCCCGCGTTACTCCAAAAAAAAAAAAAAAAAAAAATCGGGTTTTTCGGGCTGGGCCTGCAAATCTAGTTAATTGATCGGCCCGGGTCGGGCTTCAATACCAGCGGATCGTGTCGGGCTGAATTTTTTAGGGCCGATCTAACCTCTATTGCACATATATAGTGGGCTAGGCCTACATTTTACTTTTGTTCTACATTGCAATTTAGTTGATGTTTTGTTTGCAACTGAACTGATCCCTGGATTGATATTGCGATAAAGATGCTGCTGCACTACAATATTTTCATTGTCGATTTCTTTAATATTTACTTGAATATTTTTATTGATGGGTCGTTGTGACTAAAATACAGTGACTGTTATTACTGATTTTGCACAGGAGTTCAGATGTTGCACTGTGTGAAAGGCTGCTATTGTGTGTAAAAAAAAAAATAGAAAGCCCTGGTCTCATTCAAAGCACTAATTAAATGCTGTGATCTGTTTTTTTTTTTTTTTTGTAATATATATATCTGAAAGTATTTTCATTTGACTTCAACCAGGAGTGATACAACAGCCAATAAAAAGTTGTTTAATGTCTGACCGCTTGTGTTGCCTCATGATTCATGAAAAATATGCTTTGCTTTAGAATTTTAATGCATCCCAGGCTTTAATGCATCGCGATGCATTGCCGAATCGAACCGAATCGAATCGTGACCCTCTGAATCGAATCGACTCGAATCGTGGCCCTCCGAATCGTAATCGAATCGAATCGTGAGGGCAGTGCCGATGCACACCTCTACTGACTAGCCTCATAGTTCGCAATATTTACGTAAAATAAAAGCTACATGTTTTTTTTTTAGCTTTCAACCAAGAATTGAGACTGTTTTACGTCTATATCTATAAAGAATTCAGGGATTTAAGCATTTATTCACAATAATTTTCAACGGAAAAAGCTTTTTGTCTGTGTTTCCACTCAGTCAGCTTTGACGGAGATAGGCCCCCAATGAACTGGCCCTGCGCCCCGTGTCCCGTCAATACATTATGAAGTCTATGGCATATGTGAGTCGATACCATTGACGGCCATGTATGTCAAAATATCAACAAGACGTGACCATGAAATGTCACAAAATCATCAGAAAGTGACTTATTATCAACAGGAAGTAACCTGAAATCAGGAGTAAGTGACCCCAAGGAGTTTACCTGCTAAAGCAAAGCTACCATCGCAGTTTATTAGAAATTGCATTTTGTAGTTGTTTCTAAAAGCCCTTGTTGACTTCTTAATAAGTGAAGTCGAAGACCCCATTCAATTTTAGCAATGACTACAGCTGAACCAAATCAGTTCTAGCTCACCTGCAAACCTCATGAGGAAAAGCCCTATTAAAATTGGACAGATGCCTGGCCTTGGTGGAGGTCTGCTATTTGTATAATCCACCTCTTATATTGAATCTCTCCAACGGATCGGACTGAAGAATAAATATCTTTCTACATTCTTGCGTTCCTAACAAGCCGCCCGGGCATTTTACAGTGAATCTCCGAATGTCTGGAGGCACCGAATTCCGAGCGCATCGATCCGCGCTCCTGTTATCACGAAACCTTCCTGAACATCTCAAGCGTGGAAGCGGCTAAAGCCGCGGGGCACGCCGGTGGAATCTTGACAACACGGACGCTGGCGTCGGGTTTATGTGTCAGAGGCAGCCTGATTGAAAACATGACAAGGGTAGGAAAACCGTTAACGGGAGATTTGCCATCTGTCACTGGCGGAGTAGGAAAAGAATTCATTTCACCAGCTGTCTCGTCTCCTTTTGAAAGACGACCAGCCTCGGTGTTTACATGAGGAGAAAGCGGCGCCGGGCCAGTTCGTTAGTTGACAACGGCAGGAGAGGCTGCAACTTTGAACTTTGACCCCCGTATGGTCCAAACTGCCCCGCTTTTCATTCCCTCACACGCGTCTGACTCATCACTTAATTAGCGAGCTGTACTGTACGCCTGAAGCGCCCACACCCAAAACGCAAAGGTGACTCTCAGCGGAGTCTAAAAACAGTCAAAGACGACCTTTTGTTCACACCCGCAACTTCTTCTTTAGCGGGCTTCCTATTAACCCTGCGAACATTGCACTTCCTGTGTAAAAAATATTGCACAAACAAGCAGATGTACCTCCTACTACTGTTGTTATTTGAAGCATTACAGTAGATTTGAACAAAAGGCTTTCTGCTAGCTTATTTTGTTTGCTTTTTTTTTCGTTAATGTAAAAATATATGGGATTAGTCAAAAATGAGTGACATTTTTCATAGGATGAAATTTGGACATAACATTGTGGACACAGAGGGGACATTTTGTTCTAAGGCTAGCCCTCAGTCGAGCCTTGCTAGCATAATAGCTAACATGACTTTGGATACTTGATGAAAAAAATCTATAATTTTACTAGGGCTGTCAAAATTATCGGATTATTAATTATTATTAATTAAAATATTATTAATTATTAATTTTTTTAATTAATCACGTTAAAATATTTGACGCAATTAACGCACATGTCCCGCTCAGACAGTATTCTGCCTTTTGGTAAGTTTTACAGCAAGGTTTTTTGTGCTGTCTAACAGCGAACACTTGTGGTCGCTTTGCGACATGGTTTATTGCTTTCTTGCCAGTTCAATATGGCTGCATGACGTCTCAGGCTGACGCCTACGTTGTAATGTTGTGCTTATATGATCCTTGGACAAGATTTGTCCGTAAGTATGGTTGTTGTAAAGAATGTACATATTATGTTAGTAAGCGAAATGTTATATTTTTTGTATGAGACGCTTTTTGTTTATGTTTAGTGAACCTGTATAGCGTGCTAAGCTAACGTTGTTGCTAATGCAATGCTTATGTACTTTTTTTTTTGTAGTTTCACTACGGTCTAAAGAGGACAGTGGTTTGAGGCCATTTTATTAACAAATCAGATGAAAAAGGAAGAAGTCTGATTATTAAGGCGTCGTTCACTAGCTGTCTAGCTTTGGAAAAAGTAGACGCTTCGGAGTGAGGACAGCATAGACAGATTTAAATGACAGTAGAGTGAAATGCCCACTACAGTCCTTATGTACCGTATGTTGAATGTATATATCCACCTTGTGTCTTATCTTTCCATTCCAACAATTTATTTTACAGAATATATACATAATTTACAGAAAAATATGGCATATTTTATAGATGGTTTGAATTGCGATTAATTGCGATTGATTACGATTAATTAATTTTTAAGCTGTAATTAACTCGATTAAAAATTTTAATCGTTTGACAGCCCTAAATTTTACTAATAAACCCTTTAAAATGATTTAATTCAATTAGTTTCATTGATATACAGCTTTAACAGAGTGGGCACGTTATGATCAACCACACTGAATGTACTTTATAAAATCTGATTTTTAACACTAGAATGCCGAGCAGAGGCCAATTCGGCCTTTCTCAAGTCAAATAGTCTTTGGAAAGCAGCCTTTCATTTGTAAATGCAACCACTACACATACATTGTGTTGGAATGTGGCCAAAACGGAGGGGAACACACCAGAGTGGAACTATTCATGTGATAGTATGTGTCAGTTCAAGTCAAGCTACATTTATTTATTTAGTGTATTTATGGGGTTTTACACTTTTTTTTTTTTTTAAATAACTTCTCCTATACACCACACACAACGGCATAAAAAAATAGTCCAAATGTGTACATCATTTTGAAAAAATTGTTTTCGAACTTTGAGTGTAAAGCAGGAATTGTGCATGTAGTTTAAAAGAACTGGTTTAGGGCAAACACAGAGTTTAAGGGTGGGCAGGCGGGGCAGTGGCCCCAACCCCCCCAATGTGGCTAAAAAAAATTGCATTGCATGTAATTGATGTTCCTATTGACTAATCAGAGTAGTGGTGGCCTCTAGTGGTGGCCAAAATTACAGGGGTGTTTACACACCTCAGTAGCAGCCCAGTGTCAGTCAATGTAAACAGTAACATTAGCTGCTGCTAGTGTTGCCAACTCACTGAAAATAAAAATAAGGGACACCTCATTGGTAGAGTCGGCTGGCCTGATAACCTTCACCTTTTATTTATTTTTTTATGTGAAAAGTGATTTTTTTTTTTGCCATTAATACAATAATTGTAATATAATAATTTCACTCAAATCTAAATTAATTAGGTACATATTTCAGTGATATAAGCACATCGAAAAACAATAATTATCGGCAATGTATTTTTAACCCTTTAATGCCTGCGATATGAAGCAATTGTCAGAGAATCACAAAATTTGAAATATAAGGTCTTAATGAAACATTTTTTTCAAATTTGTAAAAATGAAAAAAAATAATAATAATACCATAATTTCCCGAATATAACGTGCACTTTTTTCCCCAAAATCAACTTGTAAAATCATGGTGCGCATTATACACGGGTACAGGGATGGAGACAGAAATATATATTTATTATATATGTATATATATATATATATATATATATAAAGACCGATTTTTTTTTTTTATTGACACGACCATGTTGTGTTGAAGAAACGTATGCGCCGTTCCGTTGCCGACCATTACGGTACGCGACGTCACCATTTTGTTTCGGTAATACTTCACTCTGATCGGTCGAATGATTTCGTCGGTGTTAAATTCTGCTTTGTTCACTCTTCATAAAGCACAGAATTTAGTTTCTTGAACTCATTTGAGTCAACGTTTATTGCAGCTCCGCAACTCGGACCATAACAAACATAACACAACACAGACTTCCTGTGTCCGTCAACTATATCTGTCCCTCGGGAAACTCAAACCCAAATAACAATAGTTCCTATTGTTACATTCTAGTCTACAGCGATGCAGCGATTTCCGACTTAAATTCTCACTTTTATTTTACCGTATCAATCCATGGAAGAAATGTATTCATCATGATGAAATGACCAAGTTATACAGGAGCCTTTAAAAGAAAAGTCACATCTGTTTTGTTTTCTCCTGGATTCTGTAAGTTGAAGAAGTTATCAGATCATATTATTACCATACATATTGTCAGTTTACGGTAATGTTTGAACTGCCAATGTGCTATGCTTGTGCTGTGTTTCACCAGTCAGTAAAATGACATTTCTGTATTTGTACACGAGCTCTGTTTTCTTGTATTCTTCTATTTAATGGTGCTAAAATTAGGGTGCGCGTTATACACGGGTACAATAATTTTTAGAGACGTCCCGATCGATCGGGTCCGATCACGTCATTTTCAAAGTATCGGAATCGGCAAAAAAATATCGGACATGCCTTTTTTTAATACATATATATTTTTTAATTAAGTCGTTTTCTAATTGTATTTAACATTACAGACATAATGTGTTACACTCTTCCAGAGTCTTTAGTGTAAGCGTAAGGTAGGGTTATCAAACTTATCGCATTAACGGCGAGAATTAATATTTTTTACATTTATCACGTTTCAATATTAAACACAATTAACGCATGCGCTGCACGACCCACTCACGCATTGTCTCGTTCAATCTATAATAGCGCCGCTTTACCCATACAGTATATAGAGCTAAAAGGCAGAGTAAAATGGGTAGAGTGAATTTTAGCAGCGTTTGGAGCCTGTTTTTAAATGGCTAAAACCTTACAATCCCTCTCCCAACAATTAGAATAATCGTGGGAAGCAATGTGGGGAAGAAAGGTAGTAGTTGATCATTTTTTAACACCCTATGTTATTTCCCAACGCAGAGAAGATATATCAATTGGTACCACGGCGCACAGTCATGGTTACCATTCCCATCATGCATTTGGGCAGAAGTTAAATGACTACAGTATCATTTACTGAAAGCTCAACAAATAGACTAGATGGCAATATTTAGTCACAATATACAAAGTCACATTTATCCTTTAAGAATTACAAGTATTTCTATCCGTGGATCCCTCTCACAGAAAGAATGTTAATAATGTAAATGCCATCTTGAGGATTTATTGTCCTAATAAACAAATGCAGTACTTATGTACTGTATGGTGAATGTATATATTCGTCCGAGTTTTATTCATTTTTATTTATTTATTTTTATTTTTTATTTATATAATTATTAATGCAGTGCACCCTATGCATGAAAATGGTTTAAAATAGGCCATTCATTGGAGGTGCGCCTAATACTCCGATGCACCTATAGCGCAGAAAATACGGTAAATGAGTAGTTTCCCTGCAGTTTTTCATTACAATTTTAACAGATTAGAAGAATGTTTGTGTGATGTTTGTCCTCCTATAAACCATATTAAAACTAAGAATATATTTCCCTCCCCTTATCTTATGCCATTTTCGAACATTTTTGAAAACACTCCAGGGAGCTACTAGGGCAGTGCTAATGAGCCGCAGGTTGCTGACTGCCGGTTTAGGGTGATGGAGCTGTGGTCATTGAGTCTGAAGTGAGTACATGAAAATGTGGGAAAACCTTTGAGAAAAATAGGAACTGAATGAATTTGTGTCGTGAGGAGGGGGAAGGGACCAGCCTTAACAGAACACACTGAAACAATGACTGAATGTTGAATTAACAGTGCTCATTTTTATAAAGGTGGTATGTACTTCCAGTTAAAATAGATTGGACGTCTATTGCTGTCAATAGGAGACAAAGAGTTAAGCTATGTGAGTTCACAAAAATAAATAAATAAATAAATAAATATGTATTTTTTTAGGGCTGTTAAAATTATTGCGTTAACGGGCGGTAGTTAATTTTTAAAAATTAATCCTGTTAAAATATTTGACACAATTAACGCACATGCCCCGCTCAAACAGATTAAAATGACAACACAATGTAATGTCCACTTGTTACTTGTTTTTTGGTGTTTGGCGCCCTCTGCTGGCGCTGGGGTCCAACTGATTTTATGGGTTTCAGCACCATGAGTGAGCATGGTGTAATTATTGACATCAACAATGGCGAGCTACTAGTTTATTTTTTGATTGAAAATTTTACAAGTCTTAATAAAATGAAAAAATTAAAAGGGGTTTTAATATAAAAGTTTCTATAACTTGTACTAACATTTATCGTTTAAGAACTACAAGTCTTTCTATCCATGGATCACTTTAACAGAAAGAATGTTAATAATGTTAATGCCATCTTGTTGATTTATTGTTATAATAAACAAATACAGTACTTATGTACAGTATGTTGAATGTATATATCTGTCTTGTGTCTTATCTTTCCATTCCACCTATAATTTACAGAAAAATATGGCATATTTTATTGATGGCTTGAATTGCGATTAATTACGATTAATTGATTTTTAAGCTGTAATTAACTCGATTAACAGTTTTAATCAATTGACAGCCCTAATTTTTTAAATATATATAATTCACTTTAATTCATTTAGAATTATTTATATTTTGTTTACTCGTGGCTTTTTAATTTCTTTTTTTTTTTTTTTTTTTAAATTTATTTATCTTTTTATCTTTTTATTTATTACTATTTAAATAATTGATTTTATTCCCCCTTCCAAAAGGGATCCTTCTATTAATTCATTCAACAGTAGTGTAGAGGTGCGTTATCATGGCAACATGCTAAAATCATCTTTTTATGTTGCATTCAACATTCAAAACTGAAAACAAAATTGAGTTTCAACTTCTCATGTCTTGTTTTTTGTTATTATTTGTGTTCCATGTTCATCAATATATTTGAATTTATAAACACCCCCAATACCTCAGATGATAAGAAAATTTTAACCTGGCAATGATACGAGGCTAAATTTAACTAGTATAGACATTCAAAATATGTCAAAAAAAACTATGAAGCCTTAGGTTAAAGTAATGAATTTCCTCTCCGATTTCCAGAATGCACATTTTTGGCAAAGAGGCAGACTGTGTAGACATGTGAGTCATGTGACGCCACCGACTCGCTGCCTCCCCGTTGAGGAAGAGAGGATAATTGTGGCTATCGCTGACGACTGAATTCGTAGGAGGGCGGCTAAATGTCAGGGGCGTGGGGAGCCGTGGCGAGAGGGATGTTTGCATAAGAGGGGCCGGGGGCCACTTGTCTATCTCCCATATGGCCCTCATTATAATGAAGGAGCCTTGTGAGTCAACACAGTTGCATCCTTGACTCACGCAGCCACGGGAGACTGTCCTGTTTTAGCTTTTGCTCTTAATGCATATATACAGTATATATACTGTGTACTCATATTCTATCATCAGCACCAACTTAGGAATCTTGCTTCATGTTGGACTTCTGCAACTTTATTATTTTTTTGTTTGAACTATTTTAAAGTGCCTGTGTATTTTATGCTCCTGAATGAAATGGACTCCTTGGATGTGTGTGGATGCAATTACTATATTTATTTAGTTTTTTTAATCCCGCGCCATGAAAATGAGTGACTTCCGGCAACAGTCTCGAGTTGAGAAAGAGGGCGCTGTGACGTGTACAGAGGAAGGAGTCCTCTTCACTATACAGCAGTACTGTTGTATGAGAAGAATTAAGGATTCAGCTGATTTTGCGGATTAGTACGTTTATTTTTCGCATCACGCAAGCCAAACGGCTGCAGAAAAATCTTGCTGTACGAGGGAGAGGCGTGTGCGCCTTTTTGGTTGCCTGGCACAGCCAGACTATTCTCCCTGTATTTTTCAAACACTGTGAGAAATACCGTAACTTCCCGAATATAACGCGCACTTTTTTTCCCCAAAATCAACTTGTAAAATCATGGTGCGCATTATAAACGGGTACATGGATGGAGACAGAAAAAAAAAAAAAAATTAAAAAAAAAATATATATATATATATATATATATATATATATACTGTATATAAAGTTTTTTTTTTATTTTATTGACACGGCCACGTTGTGTTGAAGAAACGTATGCGGTGACCCGTTGCCGACCATTACGGTACGTGACGTCACCATTTTTTAATACTTCACTCTAATCGGCCAAATGATTTCGTTGTGTTAAATTCTGCTCTTTTCACTCTTCATAAAGCACAGAATTTAGTTTCTTGAACTCATTTGAGTCAACGTTTATTGCAGCTCCGCAACTCGGACCATAACAAACGTAACAACAGACTTTCTGTGTGTGTCCGTCAAATATATCTGTCCCCCAAATAACAATACTTCCTATTGTTACTGTCGTGCTGACAGCGATGAGCTTTCACGGATTTCCGACTTATGTTCCCACTTTCATTTTACCGTATCAATCCATGGAAGAAACATTTATTCATCATGATGAAACGAGCAAGTTATACAGCAGCCTTTAAAAGAAATGTCACATCTGTTTTGTTTTCTCCTAGATTCTGGTAAATTGGAGAAGTTGTCAAATCACATTATTACCGTAAATATTGTCAGTTTATGGTAATGTTTGAAACTACCAATGTGCTATGCTTGTGCTGTGTTTCACCAGTCAGTAAAATGACGTTTCTGTATCCGTACACGAGCTCTGTTTTCTTGTATTCTTCTATTTATTGGTGCTAAAATTAGGGTGCGCGTTATAAACAGGTACAATAAGTTTCCCTCGATTTTACAAGTAAATTTGGGGTGCGCATTATACACGGTTGCGCCTTATATTCGGGAAATTACGGTAGTCTGGGAACCAGCCCATTAACAGTCCTCGAGCAAGGTACAAAATCAATCGTCCAATCAGATTCATTTATTGGTGTAACGTATTCTTAACGAGTAACGTCACTCTTGCGCGCCAAAAGTCATGTCTACAACAACACAGATGGCGAACGGGAGAGCCGAGAATATGTTCCAATCCGCGGTATAACCAGTTTTAAATTACCAAAAACACATCGAAACAAGTCACTGACAACAGTCTCATGGCTCACGCTAGCCATGTTGAATAAACTTCTCCATTCTCCGCTCACGCTAATTACTTGTCGCTTTAACAACGTCACGTCTGCCCGTCGCTGACTGGTCCACTCAGCTGTCTGTTTGCTGTGGCTTGATCCGCCCTCAAAATTTGATCCGCTGGAAAATCGCCAGACTGAGTCTGGTATACCAGGCAACCTTTTTGGGGTTTCAAAAGGTTCCCATTCACCGGCAGATATTGGCCAAAACAAGCCCTACTACTGTGGGTCCATGGGACTTACGAGGAAGTGAGTGAACATCGTATTTTGTATTTTGTCAAAAACTGGGATCGTTTTAATATGTAGGTGGCTTGAATTTTGTGGCTGACATGCTCCTTGTCCCCTCGGCCGACGACCGGCGGCTTGTCGCACATCTCCCTGCAGGGAGAGCACTATAATCGGCTTATTGCCCTCTTCATGTGCCCGGTGTTCTGTCAAATTTTCCGACCGATCAAAAATTGCAACAACTTTGAGTTAAAAATAGCCGCGAATACAGCGATTACAAAGTAAACACTGCAAACTTTCTTTAAATAAAGGACTACTTAAGTTTGACCATGGATGGGCATGTAAAAAGCTCTCCTCATACACATTAGCTGCACATGTTAGCTGCACAACAACTGCAGCCGCCCTCCTCCACTGAGTCTGTCACTGTTTACAACTTTGCCGTGTAGTAAAGCATTATTTTGCCATATTCGTGTTGACCATTTGGCAGCTACACGCTCCTCATACGTCGGCCGGTTTGTTTGGCGGTCATTGTCCAGCTGCTTCCCCAGTGAGCTCTCCTGTCCGTAGTAGCAGGGAACGAGCTGTAAATTGCTCTCGGCCGGGCGGTTTGCCGATCGGCGAAGGCGATCAACAACCCAGTCGTCATGTGAAATGTTCCGGGCTAGTTATGTGTGGTTTTCCGCTTCGAAGACTTTGAAACATCACTCGGTTCGGGTTAGCATGTCGGCTAGCTCTCACGCCTCTTGGTTTGTTTACATTCTCCGAAGCCGGGGAAGGGAAATGACATAAGCCCGATTTAGGTTGCATAAAATATCGTTCGGGAGGTGCGACAGTAAAGGTGAAGTCGACGGTTTTGACCATTATGCAGTAATTTTGCTATGTCATCTTGAATAAATGCATTTTTATTATTTCATATTCCATTTAGTACAAGACTGTTATTTGTCATGACCATGTCATTTATTTAGCTATTGGGGAAAAACTATACTTGGATAAAAAGAATATCTTGTTAAAATATTGGCGTCGAGAGACTGAAACAATGACATTTTACGGCTCTCTTCGTCACGTTTTCCTCGTAGTGAATAATTCCCCCTCAACGGGCTGACTGGTCCTTTTCAAGCCATTTATTTAGCTATTGGGGAAAAATACTTGGATAAAAAGAATATCCTGTAAAAATATTGGAGTAGAGAGACTGAAACAATGACATTTTGCGGCTCTCTTTGTCGCGTTTTCCTCGTTGTGAATAATTCCCCCTCAATGGGCTGCATACTAAGTCAGATGAAATCGTGACTCCGCTGATGTCATTCCCCCGGTTGGGGACGCTAGAGCCCTATTATGGTCGGCGTGGCTAACCGGCAGATTAAAATACTAATTTTGTCGTCATCTGCGCTTTGCTAAATTGTTGTACGTATATAATCAAATCGTCTCATAATATGATTCTAATTCACATAATAATCCTATTTAAGAATTTTTTTCTCCTGTCGTACGCACTTTACTGTCATCGGATTTACCTCTCTGGAGTCATAAGCACTACAAAATTGAAAATTCAATCATCCATATTATAGCTTTGACCCTTAATGGATGAATTATTTTTCAACCCTCATTTAATTTAACTTATTGGCCATTTTTCTAGTGTCCCAAACTTAAAAAAATGCATTTATCTAGGTTCCCAAGGCCCGTGACTTATTTCATGAACAGCATGCTACAACTGCACCAGCATCTCTGCTCTTGGACACGCTCAGAGTTTGCCACAATACGCTCACAACCGTCGGGAATGCACCTTTCTCCGGGGGGAGGGGGATTCTTCCAAGAATGTTAGTGCAGATGGTGAAAAAAGAAAAAAGGTGGCGCTTACCATTGAAATGAAGATGCGCGACATGCTCAAAATACAACGATATAAGACAGCACCGCAGTTTCTTTGTTTTCCCGCAAGACGGATGCACAGCGGATTTTCTTATGAGAGAAATCAACATGGGTTCCAAGAATGTTAGTGCTGGTGGTGAAAAAAGTAAAAAAGTGAGGCTTACCATTGAATTGAAGATGGAAATGATAGAAAATATGAGCGTGGTGTACGCATCCGTGAACTGGCTCGATAACACGGCCGGAGAATATCTACGATCTCAATAGTCCTCCTCCGACCTTTGACCGGTGTTTATGAGTTAAGTTGACAGTTATTATTGTGGTAACATTTTTCATTTCAACATTTTTTTTTAATCATTTATTTCAGAACTTGTGCAACACAACATGCCTACTGTGGGTTGCAGCTGAACATGAAAAGTGAAAGTAAAAAGCCCTCTCTCACTCTGTCAAGGCAGCCACTCGGTGCGTTCAGGTACACCACGCAAAACACATCCGCCATACATTGCTATTATTACCATAATTTTTGCACTATAACACGCAACTCACTTTAAGCTTCCACCCCCAAATTTGACACACAAACGGCATTTGTTAATAGATAAGCCGCACTGGACTATAAGCCGCAGCTGTCCTCACTGTATTATGGGATATTTTTTTTACACCAAAAGATATTAACCGGTAACACTTTATTTGACAGCGACATCATGCTACTATAAGACCAAATGAACCACCATGAAGCTTTGAACCAATTGGCTGCAAAGCTTCATTGCTTTAAAAAGCTTCATTTGGCCATCACTGCTCCCAACACTGTTTTTGTCCAACATATCTCCTAGCATGCATTGCAGCGCTAGAGATGTAAATAACAATCAAAATTCATGTTCTGTGCAAATTATTTCATCAATCACTGTTCCAGTTGTTTCATTATTGCTAGTTATTGTATTTGGTAACGCTTTATTTGACAGTGGCGCCATAAGACTCATTAGACAGTCAATTATGACATGACACTGTCATGCGCATTAATGAATGCTTATAACAGATGTCATTTAGTGTTATGCGCAGGGGTGAAAGTGGACCGAAACGAGCCGGATCCCCGTACCTGCATGAGTTTTCGACCTGGAACGCCGTTCCGACGGTACTTTGATCCCGAAAATATGACCGCAACTGTCAAAATCCTATGTGTGATGGTTTGTTTAAAGTATTGTATTTTGTCAAATGATGCCCTCTGGTGGCGGAGTTGGGTGTGTCTGAACTCTTGGCCCTTATGACTGAGAAGCAGATGTTTTTGACATGGCTAAGGGACAGCTACTTACTCTGGTTCGGCCCACTTGAAGCTGTAAGTTGTTTCAGTTGATGTATGTTGGTGTTGGCATTTGTAGTTAAGTTTGGAGATACTGTTTGCTTGGTTATGTTTAGCGATTTGCTGTGAGAGAAGTGTGAATACGTTTGCATTCGTAGCATCTAAGCTAGCGGACTTTATTGAATTGATTCACTAACTTTACATATTGGTCGTACTGGAGGAACGTATGATCACCGGTTGTTTTGTGTAAAATGTTTATTGTTAATATGTGTGTCCTTTTTAACATGAGTGCATGTATGTGTTGCAGCTTTATGATTCGTCAAAAGTAATAAGCTTAAAATTAAAAAATCCACTATTGCCTTGTTTTGCTGTCTGTCAACCTAAACAAATTCACGTTTAGTGAGGACAGAACACTATGTTAAAAAAAAAAAAAAAAAAAACGCTTGGTGAATTGATGCAACATAAAAGAGCAATGCAACAGAAAATTGATCAGCTTTTTACGAGAAAGGAAAGAGTTGATAGGCTGTATTGGCTGAGCCAAAATTGTGTTGGTTCGTTCCACTGAAATGGATCTACATGACCTCTGCATTGTAATTTACATACGTTGCTAATTACTACCAAAAAAAAAGTTCTACTCACGGTTTCCAGTCATTTTTTAGTAATTAGCGTTTTCGTGTCGGTCTTTTTTTCCCCCGTGGCGCAGTGATATTGATACGGCGGAGTCGTATCGTCAGTGTGTGAAGCCATTTTAGGTCACGTGCACCAATAGGAGACGAGGACTGTTGCTATGCACTTCGAAAACAAACAATATGGTGGCGACCGTGTCAAGCTACGACACGAGCGAAGATGAACCAAAGATAAGAAAACCGCATTCGGAATTTAGTCAAAAGGCATCGAAACGATGCTATATGCATCTCTCAACTGTCCAAGGGCGAAAAAGGGCAGGAATTTAGAAAAAACGTGCAGAGCCCGCGTGGTTGCGTCAGACAATGGCTTTCTCCCCAGGCTCCGTCGAAGGATCTTGCTGAAAATGCGTCGACTGGGATTTTTAACGACATTCACTACAGGTAAGCCACACGCACGCCTTTACTACAAGGTTAACTGTTATTAACTTATGCTCAAAAAAATTCTTATTTAAACTAGTGTTGTAACGATACCATTTTTTAGCCCAGATATCAATACCACTTTGTTATAAAATGTATATAGTGTACAGTGTGTCGAAAGTGAATCCAGTATAACTTTTTATTGCATACCAGTTATGGGTGACAATGGTTAAATAAACCTTTTGGCTCAAGAACATCAAGCTGTAGTCAATAAAAGCCCTGATACTGACGTGGCAGTGATTGCTGTAAGTCTGCAGATAGATTTACAGTGTAAATTGCATTTTTTCACAGGAGGAGGCAACAGAACGAGGACTGACGTCTCTAAGGTCTCTGCAGCTCCTGGCACTAGTGTGTGTTCAGCACTCATTGGCATCCATACATTCACAGGTTGTGACTCTGCTTGTGCCTTTCATGGCAAAGGCAAAAAAAACCTTTTCTTTTGCACGTCATAAAAAAGAATACCTGACTGGGTTTGCAAAGCTGGGCAGCAGTTTTAAACTTGACCTACAAACATTTAACACGTTGTGTAAATACGTGTGCCACCTGTTTGGCCAGTCATGTGCCAAAAATGATGCCAAATGCAGATCTTTCTGTATAGCCTCGTCAGTCTTGCCAGAACATTCTATTCCCCCCAAAACTGATGCTCTGTACCAACATTGCAGGACAGCAAACTATCAAGCAGCAATTATGAAACGTTGTCTGACAGTTAAAATGTGTGCCCCTTCACCCATTGGGAATGGGTGGGACATTGAGGATGGGCAGTTGGCAGTGACATGGATAACTAAAAATCCTGCCCCTGATACTGTTTTGCAAGTAGTCAACTGTAGTTGAAAGGCAACCAATTGTGACATGGGAAGATGTTCCTGTATGTCTGCAAAACTTAAACTTAAATTTATATCGGTGCCAAGCATGTGAGAATGTTTCCAAAGAAACAGAAGACACTTGGATGGGATGATGACTTTGAGTAAAGCGATTTTGAGGAGTAATGTTGTCATGTACAGTTTTACTATTCTTTTATTTCTTTTTTTTTTTTTTTTTTTTCGTTTTTCAATATTTGTATGTGTAATGTGTATTTTTATAGTATGAGACACTTCCATGTTTAAATAAATGTGTACCAACAGTACCATACTTCAATGATTCCAAACTTTTGTGTATATACAGTGTGATTAAAAAAGGCTGTGCCAAAATCAAAATGCCATGTCAAAAACGAAAAACATTAAAAAAAAAAAAAAAACTACCTTGGACAGATGTAGGAAGTAACTAAGTTTAATTTCATGTTTTCATAGTACTCAAATATGGCCATCACCAGCAGCATGGACAACATCAAGTTGACATGAGAATTCCTCCCTCCCGCGTTGATTGCGTCTGTTATGTAATCTTTCATGTCATCAATATTTGCTGGAAGTGGTGGAACATACACTTAGTGTATAACATACGTTATGTGCCATAAAGATGGATAACGAACTTTGTCTTTAACATACCAACACGTCCAGCAAGTACTGATGATGCGAAATATCGAACAACAGTTGCAATCAAGACAATAACTGCGACATGCACACGTTTGAGAGGAATTCTCATCGTGGCTTGATTTTGTCCGTGCTGCTGGGTGTGCTCACATTTGAGCACTTGTGAAACATGAAATAAAACTTGGAAGTTATCTTCAACACATGTCCATCACTTCTTTTGTGATGTCTTTCATTTTTTAAGTATTACGTTATGATTTTGGCACATTATATTTTTGATCACCCTGTAATTTTTTTGTCTTATTCCATTTTTGCCATGATTCACATTTAGGAGGGTGTGGTAGCAATTGGGTTGATTTTCAGCTATTTATGATCATGGCGTGCATTTTTTATTTTATATATTTCATTGCATAGTAGGTTGTGATATTTTTAATATGACACATAAGCCTTTAGCTTAATTCAATATATATTTCATTGTGCTGGGTGCAAATCATTAATGTTGAAGTGTTTCCTTCAAGAAATTAGCTACATTTCTCATTCTGAATTCACCTATGTGTATACTAAGGCACCAATACTTGTTTCAAATGTTTGGTAGATGTGTTTATGACATTTGATAAAGATTTTGTGTTGCCAGAATTAATATAACACCGAAAACAAGCAAAAACAGCAACACTAGATCTGTATTTTTGTGTATTCACATCAAGATACATTTCTGGCTGGTGACTAAGTTAGGAGGGTATTGTCTTTGAAAAAAATCCATTTTCTAAGCACTTTTTCCATGGTCCCAATAAAGCCATATTTCCACAAGCTTGTCCATTCGCAGCACTTCCTGGTCAACTCTAATCTTTTAATGGACGACGGTCTTACAGAAGAAGTTGCAGCTGTCAGTGAAGGGTGTTTCAGTTCTGAAAAACACGCACACACACATAAACTATGTGAGAACTGTTTCATCCATATCATATTTACATAATTTTCCAATCCAAATTATATAGGCTTGTCCATTCTGCCATTTTTTCCTGAATAAAATTATCAAATAGGTTTTTGGAACTACGGTTAAACAGACTAAATACTATGTTATTTGTCAATCTAAACTTTTTGCTCAAAGTTAACAATCTAACATCATAATAATGACCGCTACAGCCCAGAACTCACATTGCAAGTCTTAACTTCAATTGTGATCTGACCAGAAGCCCACAACTCCCATAGTTATTCACAACAAAAGGCGTGTGTGTGGCTTACCTGTAGTGAATGTCGTTAAAAATCCCAGTCGACGCATTTTCAGCAAGATCCTTCGACGGAGCCTGGAGAGAAAGCCATTGTCTGACGCAACCACGCGGGCTCTGCACGTTTTTTCTAAATTCCTGCCCTTTTTCGCCCTTGGACAGTTGAGAGATGCATATAGCATCGTTTCGATGCCTTTTGACTAAATTCCGAATGCGGTTTTCTTATCTTTGGTTCATCTTCGCTCGTGTCGTAGCTTGACACGGTCGCCGCCATATTGTTTGTTTTCGAAGTGCATAGCAACAGTCCTCGTCTCCTATTGGTGCACGTGACCTAAAATGGCTTCACACACTGACGATACGACTCCGCCGTATCAATATCACTGCGCCACGGGGGAAAAAAAGACCGACACGAAAACGCTAATTACTAAAAAATGACTGGAAACCGTGAGTAGAACTTTTTTTTTGGTAGTAATTAGCAACGTCTGTAAATTACAATGCAGAGGTCATGTAAATCCATTTCAGTGGAACGAAATCCATTTTCTAAGCACTTTTTCCATGGTGCCAATACAGCCTATGAAGAGGCTTGTTTATTTGATCTACTGTCCATCATTTATTTAGACTTCTCAAGTTTCATTGTAAATTCTCACTGAATGTAAAATAAGTATGAATGAACATGTGTGGAACTATATACTTAGTAAAAACAGGTGAAATAACTAAGAACATGTATAATATTCTTTTATCTTCAAAGTAGCCTCCTTTTGCTCCGATTACTTATTGTACACTATTGCTATTCTCTTGATGAGCTTCAAGAGGGAGTCACCTAGAATGGTATTTGACTTCACAGGTATGCCTTTTCAGGGTTGGTTAGTGGAATTTATTGCTCTATCAATAGGGTAGGGACCTTCATTTGTGATGCATTGAATGAGGTGTGTCTTTTAGCCTGTACTGGATGTTAGTTATATCTTTATTAAAAAAATAAAATAAAATAAAATCAAAAGGAAAAAAGAAAAGTAAACATTTACATTAGCTTCAGTTTTAATACATTCAATGTTCTTAACTAGTTAAAATTGAGGATTTGCATTTCGGAAATGTGGGGGGGAAATTAGACAGGTTGTGGTTACTTCTGTTTTTGTTGACTTATTTTGCAAATCATTGAAAAAATATTACGGTATTTTGAATGAAAATGATTTTATGTTTGTATGTGGTATAGGAATAACTGTGCTAAAAGCAGTTTTATCTGCATTTCAGTGGTTTGAGGAGGTTTAACCCCCCCCCCCCCCCCCCAAAAAAAAAAAAAAATTTTGGCTCCGTGGCGACCTTCTTGACAGGGAGTTTCGGCAAGAAATTCTAACCACTTTCACCCCTGGTTATGCGGTAAATTATCTCACTTTTGAATGGATGTAAACAATCCAAGCTGGACATAAATGGAGTTAATGTTACCCATTAACCCAAATAAATCAACAAATAAGCTGCACTGGACTATGAACTGCAGGATTTAAAATGATGGAAAAAACTAGTGGCTTATAGTCAGAAAATTACAGTATTACTATAATTAAATTCCGATTTTTATCCATATTTTATTTGTTTTTCTCTGTGTAATTGCTAATTGCAATAGCACCAGCAGCATTTATTTAGTGTTGGTTTTCGGGCTGTGGAACAAATTAATGGAATTATCAAGTATTATTATGGGAAAATCCTGTTCAACATACGACCATTTCTACTTACAAACAAGGTCCTGAGCGAATTAACTTCGTATGTAGAGGTACCGCTGTATATCCCCCTCCTCTGTCTTCTTCCTGTACATACGTGACGTCAGCGCATTGTAGGGTTGTGCCATCTTAAGCACCCTACGATTCGATTCGATTATGATTCAGGGTGCTACGATCCAATTTTTGAAAGATGATCACGGTATTGACGGTGATCACGGTTATCGCGATTATCCATGCATCGTACATTGCTAATTAATAAAGTAGCCAAACAAATATATGTCTATTATTTATTTAAACTATCCTCATGATTCAACAGGAACGATGGAAACATGCCCATCCTACAAAAAGCTGCCCTTACCCTTAAGCTGCTTTTTTTCCTTCTTTTTACAATAAAGTGTAAAAACATTAACCATTTTAAAGGCAGTACTTATTTCTCAACATGCCATACAACACACAGCTGACCTTGAGATACTCTTTTTCACAAGAAGGTGCAAAAACACTAGCTGTTTCAAAGGCAGTACTTATTTCTCTCAACAATACAATAAAATTTACACTGATGGAATGAATTCCACATTTTTCTGGAAACAAACAAAGTGTCTTTAGAAATAAGACTTCTTTTAGCCAATACACTTTGTTTTCACCGATTTCTGTACTATTTAGCTTGTTTCTAGTGTTACCGCTGTACTTAATCCTGGTTTTACTCGTTCTGCATCTGAAGTAACTTTTGTACACCACTAAACAACGCACAAATCGACATGTTAGCGAATTCGCTAATTAGCATAGTGCTTGACGCTAACTGGTAACATCTCAAAAACAACAACAATAAAGGCTAGAGTACAAGAGGGTTCGTGTACTCACCTCTGATAAACGTACAGTATACGGGACTTATCAAAACAATAGGGTCTTTTTCCAATTAACACGACTTGAACATACTGCTGGACAACTGAAAGACAAGGGGCAAAGAAATATCTCTCTTCCCCTCTTGCTTTAAAAAATAACTTACGCTCAGAAGCGCAACCGCCGGGTCCCTGCCTGTCTCATACACAAATTTATTTTCCAGTCTTTTGAAAAAGAGCAAATCGCTCACTCAGTAACCGGCAGCATCCATCATAACGTTGTGCGTGCGTCCGTTAAAGGTATCCGGGTGGCATAAACAGGGGTGAAAGTGGGCCAGAACGGTCAGGAACGCAGTTCCGGTATAAGATTCAGGGCCGGAATGCTGTTCCGGTACACTGTGTTTTGATTCCGAAAATATGACAGCAACTGTCAAAACTCTATGTAAAAAAAAAAAAAAAAAAAAAAAAAAATGCTAAGCTGCCACTCATGCATTTCAGCTCCAAGAAGAAAACAATCTACCAACATCAGATTTACATACACAAGTGTTAACACCAAGCATAATATAGTGCTTGTGTAGCGTAATCCGTTTCCACCAATATTTATTATTGAATTTATTCCACGGACGGCATGGAGGTTTCCCCAGCTGCTACAGTTATCCGAGTCGGACGATGATGAGTCACATCAATGTGCGAATGCACGCAGCAAAGCAAAATGCCTGGACTCATTTTCTCCGTTCAATTGGCTAACATACTGACATGTGATCAGCAGAGATGGTTAGCTCTGATTGGTTCGAATTTGCACGTTTTCTGGAACAGCAAAAAAAAAGAAGCTTGTTGAATTGATGCGACAAAAAAAGGGCAATGCAACATAAAATGGATCAAATCTTTAAGAACAACGAAAGAGTTGAGGAGGCTTATTTATCATATTTACTTTTATTTGCTCTGATGTGGAGGTTCAGAACATCTTAGCTGTGGACTTTGGACTTATATTTGATCATTTACAGTATGTTAGGCTACTTATTCATTTCCTTATGATTTAAAAAAGTCAAACGATTAAAATTTTTTATCAAGTTAATCACAGCTTAAAAATGAATTAATCGTAATTAATCGCAATTCAAACCATCTATGAAATATGCCATATTTTTCTGTAAATTATTGTTGGAATGGAAAAATAAGACACAAGACGGATATATACATTCAACATACCGTACATAAGTACTGTATTTGTTTATTATAGGGCTGTCAAACGATTAAAATGTTTAATCGAGTTAATTACAGCTTAAAAATTAATTAATCGCAATTAATCGCAATTCAAACCATCTATAAAATATGCAATGTTTCTGTAAATTATATATATATATTCTGTAAAATAAACTGTTGGAATGAAAAGATTAGACACAAGATGGATATATACATTCAACATACGGTACATAAGGAGTGTAGTGGGCATTTCACTCTACTGTCATTTAAATCTGTCTATGCTGTCCTCACTCCAAAGCGTCTACTTTTTCCATAGCTAGACAGCTAGGGAACAACGCCTTAATAATCAGACTTCTTCCTTTTTCATCTGATTTATTAATAAAATTGCCTCAAACCATTGTCCTCTTTAGACCGTCGTAAAACTACAAAAAAAAAAGTACACAAGCATTGCATTAGCAACAACGTTAGCTTAGCACGCTATACAGGTTCACTAAACATAAACAAAAAGCGTCTCATACAAAAAATATAACATTTCGCTTACTAACATAATATGTACATTCTTTACAACAACCATACTTACGGACAAATCTTGTCCAAGGATCATATAAGCACAACATTACAACGTAGGCGTCAGCCCGAGACGTCATGCAGCCATATTGAACTGGCAAGAAAACAATAAACCATGTCGCAAAGCGACCACAAGAGTTCGCTGTTAGACAGCACAAAAAGCCTTGCTGTAAAACTTACTAAAAGGCAGAATACTGTCTGAGCGGGACATGTGCGTTAATTGTGTCAAATATTTTAACGTGATTAATTTAAAAAAATATTTACCGCCCGTTAACGAGATAATTTTGACAGCCCTAGTTTATTAAAACAATTAATCAACAAGATGGCATAAACATTAACATTCTGTTAAAGCGATCCATGGATAGAAATACTTGTAGTTCTTAAAAGATAAATGTTTGTACAAGTTATAGAAATTTTATATTAAAACGCCTCTTAATGTTTTCGTTTTTATAAATTTTTTAAATTTTCAATCAAAAAATAAACTAGTAGCTCGCCATTGTTGATGTCAATAATTACACAATGCTCATGGTGCTTAACCCTTTAACACCTAAGCCTATTTTGGCCGAATTTGCATGCATTTGATGTTGCTTTTATATTTCAAAGAAAAAATTGTTTACAATGGCCACATTGGGTCCCTTTTTTCAGGACACCTTGAACTTCATGTATAAACTGTTGTTTTCTTCTCTGACCAATTATAATCCACATTTTGGACCCAAAAAGACAAAAAAAAATCCAAAAATCTTTTTTCAAAATTTGTAATGTTGACGTCCCATTGTCAACCAAACATGCTCGACCAACCGTTCTGAAGCTTGATAATATTTATTCAACTAGGATAAACATTCAATAGAAAAAAATCAGATTGAATAGTTTTATGTTTGACAATTCAACACAAACAGCAGGTATGGTCATTGACGTTTTTGGCCTTTACACATACTATGGTCAAAACAGGTTATATAGTGTGCAAAATAGTGAGAAAAAATTTTATATATATCATCTAACACAAAAAGGGTTTGGAAGATATCTCTTTGTGAAGTTAGGTGTTGTACCCATCACCTTATCAAAAGTATATACATACATGCAATCAAGCTTCTCGAGCACACATCTACATAAAAATTGAAAAGATTATAGTGAAGAAAAAATATATATAACATTGAAAAAAAAGTATTTTAAAAATATTGAGAAGTAGTTCAATTCAAATTTTTCAGGCATGCGACCCAATAAAGTTTTTTTTTTTTTTTTTTTTTTTTGCGTACTCAATAAAGCTTCTTCTTGAACAGGTCACTGAGCTGCGTCACACACAACGTCACACAGCCTACTCTTTCGCCGTTTGCGCTCTACTGTCACTTCTACTCGCCGAGACACCGATTCATCAGAGGAAAACAACAACAAATACGACTCATCTTCTTCCTTGAGTTAATGAAATAATGCATTAGCTTGTGCTAAATGTATTTTTAGATTCATTCTGCACGTTTCAAAGTTGCTCGCTCAAACCAACTAGTGTTGTGCATTTTTCGGCACAACACCAGCCGTTGCTTGCTTCGCATGCCTCCCTTTCAATAGTTGGCGCCTCGCTCGGAAATTTATTAAAAATGATCACATTCAGTTCGTCCTTCCTGACATCACAACGACTCTTGGGATAAGTAGTCTTTTGTGCTGCTTTCGGTTTTGAAAAAGGACAAGAAATGATGGAAATATGGAGATGGATACATGGTCCATGCAGCGTTTTAATGCATATTTATGAGTGCAATAAAACTATAAAACTCAAATGACATTATCTCCCGTTTTCCTTGGCCGATTGACTTCAAATAAAAACTGGTGTGGACATCAATTTCCGCACTTTCAAACGAGACCAACCAGCAGCACGTGGGTGATGTAATTACAGCGTGACGAAGTTTCAAAGACGATATGCGTAAACGCGTCGCTACCGACACGTTCGGTGTTAAGGGTTAAACCCATATAATCAGTCGCACCAAAGCGCTAGCAGAGGGAGACAAAAACTACAAGTAACAAGTGGACATGACACTGTGCTGTCATTTTAATCTGTTTGAGCGGGGCATGTGCGTTACGTGCGTCAAATATTTTATCGTGATTCATTTAAATAATTAATTACCGCCCGTTAACGCGATAATTTTGACAGCCCTAATTATAATGTATACAGTATCCTATGTTCAGAAGTAGTTAAAATTGAGATTTGGCATTTAGTATGTGAGGAAATCAGGGAAAATAAAAATTAGGAGATGGAGGTTGTGTTTATTGCTTTTTTGTTAACTTTTATTTTGCAAATCATTGAAAAAATACAATTTTGAATGAAAAATAAATAAATAAATTTTCTGGCTCCGTAGCGACCTTCACGTCGGGGAGTTCCGGCAAGAAATTCTAGCCACTTTCACCCCTGGGCATAAGTGCCTTGAATTTCATTCCGCTACGAGTGGCTGTCATAAAGATATTAGGGAAAATAATCGTTTTTGAACAATTATGAATCGTAATGGAATTGTCACGTGTCGAATTGCGATGCATCTAATAAACAATTTTTGGGGACTCCCTTAGCGCATTGTGCTGCATTAAAAGTAATTCGGGCAAAAGGTCATGCTTAGAGTTGGCAAAATTAAACGTTTCGTCAGGGCGGAGAAAATTCCTCGATCAATTTTTTAAATCAAATTACTCAAATTATTCGAGTAATCCTTTCAGCGCTACATTAAAGTGGGGGAAGGCCTTTGATCATACTGTATTTTCAATTTTGTTTCCTCTCGCCTCGGTGTCATCCTGACATTTTCAATCCGTGTGGTATTTCCCGACAATCTTCATTTAATACCGCTCGCAGCTAATTAGGCCGCCCGCTCTAATGTTCCACTTGGCGGAGTGTCAGCTCCGACGTCCAATTACGGAGCGGATCAGGGCCAAAGGTCCGCCCCCGCCACCATGTGTCTGTCGCCTGACTATGGAGGAAGTGACACCGCGGGGAAAGAAATGTGGCAAAAAAGAAAACATGAACGCGCGCACATACATGCACGCATAGGCAGGGGATCAATACTGAAGCTCAAGTCACTCTCGCTTTCTAGAGCTCACCCAGTCCATCCATTTCAAACAGCGCCTTTCTGTTACAGCGAGCACACACGAACAGAGGCTTCTCAGTGCTCATCAACACCAAGAATAGCCCTTCCAAACATTGCCGGAATGCTAAAATCAATCAAGAGTTGATGGGACCTGTGCGTCTCAGACCGAAAAGAGAAGAAGAAAATGCTTTCAAATTTCTTTTTGTCTTCTGGTGTGAAAACATACGACGACAAGTCACATCCAGATGGTGCCCGCATTTAGTACCCAGGCGACGTTTCACATTACAATGTCTTGTTTTCACCTGAACGCGCAACAAAGGGGGAGAAAATAGGGGGCCCCGAAGGCACCGTGGAGCATCTCATTTTACTCATTAGCTGCCATTGAAGGCTATAGTTGAACCGCAGTTGCTCTCACAATGAGCTTTTTTCATATTGGCTTCACAGTAACTATGAAGGACCAAATGGGATTCCATGGTCACTTCCTGTAGTAGTTATCGGGTCACTTTCTGTTAGTTTTATTCATTTTAAGATCCTGTTGATTTATGGGCATTTCAGGGCCACTTCCTGTTAATATAGGGTCACTTGTGTTGGAAATTAACTCATTTGCTCCCAAAAACGTATAAATATGTTCTATTTTTAATTGCTTCAGTGTCCCAAAAATGTATTTATACATCAAGGCATCTATTGGTTCCGATGTATCTAAGATACAGTGGGGCAAATAAGTATTTAGTCAACCACTAATTGTGCAAGTTCTCCCACTTTTAAATATTAGAGAGGCCTGTAATTATCAACATGGGTAAACCTCAACCATGAGAGACAGAATGTGGGGAAAAAAAAAAAAATCACTTTGTTTGATTTTTAAAGAATTTATTTGCAAATCATGGTGGAAAATAAGTATTTGGTCTATACCAAAGGTTCATCTCAAGACTTTGTTTTGTACCCTTTGTTGGCAATAACGGAGGCAAAACGTTTTCTGTAACTCTTCACAAGCTTTTCACACACTGTTGCTGGTATTTTGGCCCATTCCTCCATTCAGATCTCCTCTAGAGCAGTGATGTTTTGGGGCTGTCGTTGGGCAACACGGACTTTCAAACTCCCTCCTCACCCCCGTGGCATCAAAATGATAAGAAGAACGGGGAGTAAAAATCCCAGAACCACACGGGGGGACCTAGTGAATGACCTACAGAGAGCTGGGACCACAGTAACAAAGGCTACTATCAGTAACACAATGCGCCGCCAGGGACTCAAATCCTGCACTCCCAGACGTGTCCCCCTGCTGAAGAAAGTACACGTCCAGGCCCGTCTGCGGTTCGCTAGAGAGCATTTGGATGATCCAGAAGAGGACTGGGAGAATGTGTTATGGTCAGATGAAACCAAAATAGAACTTTTTGGTAGAAACAGAGGTTCTCATGTTTGGAGGAAAAATAATACTGAATTGCACCATACCCACTGTGAATTACGGGGGTGGAAACATCATGCTTTGGGGCTGTTTTTCTGCAAAGGGACCAGGACGACTGATCTGTGTAAAGGAAAGAATGAATGGGGCCATGTATCGAGAGATTTTGAGTGAAAATCTCCTTCCATCAGCAAGGGCATTGAAGATGAGACATGGCTTGGTCTTTCAACATGACAATGATCCCAAACACACAGCCAGGGCAACAAAGGAGTGGCTTCGTAAGAAGCATTTGAAGGTCCTGGAGTGGCCCAGCCAGTCTCCAGATCTCAACCCCATTGAAAATCAGTGGAGGGAGTTGAAAGTCCGTGTTGCCCAACGACAGCCCCAAAACATTACTGCTCTAGAGGAGATCTGCATGGAGGAATGGGCCAAAATACCAGCAACAGTGTGTGAAAAGCTTGTGAAGAGTTACAGAAAACGTTTGGCCTCTGTTATTGCCAACAAAGGGTACATAACAAAGTATTGAGATGAACTTTTGGTATGACCAAATACTTATTTTCCACCATAATTTGCAAATAAATTCCTTAAAAATCAAACAATGTGATTTTCTGTTTTTTTTTTCCGCATTCTGTCTCTCATGGTTGAGGTTTACCCATGTTGACGATTACAGGCCTCTCTAATATTTTCAAGTGGGAGAACTTGCACAATTAGTGGTTGACTAAATACTTATTTGCCCCACTGTATTAGCTGTTGAAAACTTGCATTAAATTAAAAAAAAAAAATTAAGTTGCTATTTTGGGCAAAAATGTATACATCATGTTAAATATTGCAATTGATCCTGAATATATAGGGGATTATGTCTGGATTTTGTGATCTAGCGTAGAATTTGAGAATTTTATAGCCATTTTAAGTTTTGTTGTACTGTACTTAAAAAAATAAAATATGTCAGTACAACTGAATTTTTTGATGACCCTGCTCATGGAGATTCATATATGCCTAAGGGAGGTGCGTGTTTTGGTTTTAGGTCGCCAGCGGCTTTGGTTTTGAAAATATTTGAATTTTAAGTGTTTGAGTATAGGCCCCGTGTCCCGTCAACTGATAGTGAAGTCTATGCCCAGGTCACTTAAAAATGAACAAAATGGCTACCATTCTAAAGATGACTTTCTTTTTCTTTCTTTTTTTTATTTTATAATACAGTTTTTAAAAGAGTGCCCAAAAAAAAAAGGGTTTGATGAAGATCAGATTAAGATCTACGCATCAAGACGATGCCATTTGTCAACGCTTTTTTCTCCTCAAAAGGGCGGAAAGTTCGAGTGGAGCTCTTACAAAGGAGAGATGGAGGGCAGTGCGCAGTTGGAGTATGGGGGGGACCACACATGGGATGCGAGAGGGAGACTGCGGCGATAATTGCGAGGGAAGCGCCATGTGCACGAAGGACGTTGAAGCTTATTAAAGGAGGAGACAGTGATTATTCACTACGACCCTCTGGAGGGGCCGACGCTCCAGTTGTTGCTTTTAATTAAGTCTGAAAGTGTTTTTGTGGATTAATAACAATATTAAGAACAGGGGTTGGCGATGGGAAGCGCAAAAGCATCCTGGATCTTGCTCACATGCCTTTTAATTACCATTAAATTGAGTAGGTGACACAATAGAGCCACGTCTTGTTCACGTTTCTTTATGCTTTAGTCGTCACTCAGAGTCAGACTCTTCCAGGGATTTTTTTTCCCACCCCCAAGTCAAAGCAGAGCATCGATTTAGGATCGCTCGGAAGGTTCGGAGTCAAAGAACGGGCGCCGGAGGAGCGCGAAGAAATTGGCTGCGATGAAAATAGATTTGTTTATCTCCCAGGAAGCTGGAGAAAAGTTCCAGGGACAATGCTGGCGCTTCTGTCGGATGGCTGAAAGTAAGCTTTTGAACGCGGTGTCGATGTTTGACACGGCGTGGAAAGAACAGCCACCCCCCTGTGGAGGAGTAGGAGCAGCACTTTTTTGCTGGGGTGAAACAGCACTGCAGGGCAAGCCAACCCTGCCGCGCCACTGCAGCCCAAAGATGATAAAATAGAGCTACAGTACTCTCTCTGCGCTCTCTGGTCTAGTACCGATGCATGGTGCAGCTTTCTACCGCCTTAATGAACTGAGGAAGAGCTCGGGTAACTTCATTAGTTATTGTGGCAACAAATGTACAATTCAAAAGTCTCTTGGCGTCCTTGCCGTCATCAGTACAACTAAAAGGTTAGTTGTTGGACTGTCAGATTGAATGTTTCTACAGTCCCTGACAAAAGTCTTGTCGCTTATCCGTTTTGTAGAAACAATTGCTAATAACCAGGGCCGGCCCAGCCTATACGCAGACTATGCAGCTGCATAGGGCCCCTGACCACTAGGGGGCCCCCAATCTGGCAATTGTTTAATTTATATTCTATTTTGTTTACTACAGTTTGCTTTATTTGCCTTTTGTGAGTTTTGATACTTGATTACAAGCTTCAAAAAAATAAATGTTCTTCCTTAACTTCTTTCTTTCCTCTTTTAGGAAAAAGGTTTAGCGATATCTACTGTAAGTACTGACAATCATTAAGGGTGAGAAGTTTGAAGTCTGCAGTGCAATGAAATCTGATTAATATACAAAATATGGACGTATGGGTTGGATTGCATGTATGGGTTTCACAGTACACCATGACGAAATGATGGGCCAAAAATATGGGCCCCTTTGCATTATTTTGCTTAGGGCCCCCAAATGGCCTGGGCCGGCCCTGCTGTCACGCCCCTTGGATTGTTTACATTCTCCAAAGCCGGGGAAGGGAAATGACATAAGCCTGATTTAGGTGGCATAAAATATCGTTCGTGAGGTGTGACAGTAAAGGTGAAGTCGACGGTTTTGACCATTATGGGTTGTGGTGCAACGGATCATGATTGGTCCGAGATCCGTTCGGATCAACGTCATCGGTTCGCTACACATGTGATCCGCAGATTGATTTCTGAGAAAAAAAAATTGTGCTTCGGGCGCACAAACTTGTGTAGAGCAGAGAAAGGGGAGCAGAGTGCCCAGTGCAGAGTTGCATATACATGGCAAGCGGAGGAAAGGAGGAGCTTGAACGCCCCGCTAAACTTGAATCCCCTGTATGGGCGCATATTGGTTTCCCTGTCAAGTCCGATGACAAAGGAAAAAGGTCACTGGACAAAACCGCGACAGTGTGTACGCATTGTGGCATAAGAAGCCATATGACAGCGGAAACACATCCAGTATGTTCACGCGTTAGAAGCGACATCACCCGGGTGTTTTACTGACCGAAGAAAACGTGGCAAACAACCGCGCATCACCGACCATTTAAGCAGCCTCTTCCTGCACAATCCGACCGGACATCACTAAATCTATCAGTGTGTTTATAGCTGCAGACACGAGACAATATTCAGCTGTGCAAAACGAGGGCTTTAAATACATGTTGAAAGTGCTTGAGCCACGCTACGACATCCCATCGCGAACACACTTTAGAGAAAAGATTGTGCCAAATCTCTACGAAGGAGAGAAGAAAAACGTTGTGAATGAACTATCCCGGGCGTCAACTGTTGCGCTCAAGACGGACGGGTGGACGTCCAGTGGAAGGGAGAGTTTATGTGACGATAACTGCTCACTTTATCACACCAGAGTGGGAGATGAAAAGTCCAGTGCTGCAGACACGCCCCCTCTATGAGAGTCACACAGGCACTCATCTTGCGCAGGTACTGACACAAGCAGTGGAAGAATGGAAGATACGGAGGCCCAACACTAATATCCCAGTAACAACTGATAATGCAAAAAAAATCAAATAAATGCAGTGAAGGAGGCAGGACTGGGTGAACAAATAGGGTGCTTTGCACATGTAGTGAATTTGGCATCACAAAAGGGAGTCTCGGTCAATAAAATGGACCATCTCCTTCTATTTTATTAGTGGTCATTGGAACCAATATTAAAAGGAGATGTGCATTTCTATGTTGCTGTTGCACTTTAAGTTGTTATAATTTTGTTAAAAAGAAGATATTATGCCTTGTGCACTACTTTTATATATTCTAATTTAATAATTTCAGTTTTCACAAAACAAACAAAAATTATATATATATGTGTGTATATATATATATATATATATATGTTTTGGTTTTTTTTTTTGCTTTTCGCTGATCCGAAAAATGATCCGATCCGTGGCTTTTGATCCAAGGAACGATCCGATCCGTGAGTTTTGTGATCCGTTACACCCCTAATTATGGGGTAATTTTGCCATGTCATCTTGAATAAATGCATTTTTGTTATTTCATATTCCATTTAGCACAAGACTGTTATTTGTCATGACCATGCCATTTATTTAGCTATTGGGGGAAAATACTTGGATAAATAGAATATCCTGTAAAAATATTGGTGTAGAGAGACTGAAACAATATTTTGCGGCTCTCTTCGTCGCGTTTTCCTGGTTGTGAATAAATCCCCCATAATGGGCTGCATACTAAATCAGATGAAATCGTGACTCCGCTGACGTCATCCACCTGTTGGGGACGCTAGAGCCCTATAATGGTAGGCGTGGCTAACCGGCAGATTAAAAGACTAATTTCTCGTCATCTGCGTTTTGCTAAATGTTTGTATATAGTCGAATCGTCTCAAAATATGATTCTAATTCACATAATAATCCTATTTAAGACTTTTTCTCCTGTCGTACGCACTTTAAAGCAGATATGATTTGTCTATCACCATCACTAAGTTAAGAGTGAAAGGACAGACAAAGACAAACAGTTTCTACTTTCTAAACATTCCAGGAGCCTCTAGAGATGCATGCACTTGCGTGTTACACGCCTGCGTGTAACTTAAGTGCCACCACAGCCCCCCCGCCCTCTAGGGGAGCACAATGAAGCAGCGACAGAAGGTGTCTTAACTCCAACATATGTTCTCCCTCCCTGATTGTATATCAACGCATTTACACCCAGGCCATAAAAACGAAAAGAATCACGGCAGAGTGAGACGTTACGCAGCCGAGGCCGCCGTGTCGTGAACTTGACGAGGGTGAAAGTCTACCTGGCTTTTTTTGATGAGCATGTGTGTGTGAGTGCTGCAGAATCGGTGTCTCTCGTTAATTCAGCTCCAATTTGCGGCATCTCGAGACCTCGGTAGCTTCCTGTTTTGTTCTATGTTGAGCGAGTTGTTATCATTCATTTACATATATACAACTTGTATAAATTTACTTAGAAAAAGAATTGGATGTTTCAAAGCACCGTTATTTTCCTATTATTGTAACTGATTCTTCTGTGGCGAGATGTCGACTCCAGCGATTTTCTGTAAATGATACTGGGTTTACTCTATGTGCACACTGATGGCAAATAATACTTAAGTGCTGAACCATTTCATTAGGTACACACACAAGATTGAATACTTATTCTGATTAGTGAATGGAAACCTTTTTGATAATCACTTTAATAGATAAAGCTTTACTAATGTGACTATATGTTATTATTAGGGCTGTCAAATTCATTGTGTTAACGGGCGGTAATTAATTTTTTAAATTAATCACAAATATTTGACGCAATTAACGCTTGCACGGAATGAACCGTTCATGCATTGCCTCAAACAGTTTACAATGACGCCGTTTTAGCACATTGAGAGCGAAAAGGCAGAGAAATGCGAGTGGACACAGGCGTTCATTGGACCGCACCTTTTATTGGCAACTATTAACAGTCATGGTTGCCCAACTTCCCATCATGCATTTGAGGGGGAGCAAGAGACGATCTTTTTCCTGACACGCTTTAATTGAGCACAACGCATAACATTTTGTATTCCATTTGCAGCCTCTACTGACAGTCATGGTTGCCCAATTTCCCATTATGCATTTGGGCGGAGCAACAGACGATCTTTTTCTTAACACGTCTAATTAAAAACAACGCAGAACATACTGTATACCATTTGCAGCAACCACTGACAGTCATGGTTGCCTAACTTCCCATCATGCATATGGGCAGAGCAGGAGACATTCTTTTTCTTAACACGCCTAATTGAACAAAACGCAGAACATACTGTATACCATTTGCAGCCACCACTGACAGTCATGGTTGCCCAACTTCCCATCATGCATTTGGGCGGAGCAGGAGACGTTCTTTTTCTTAATATAAAATTACTATAACTTGTACTCAAATTATCTTTTAAGAGCGACAAGTCTTTCGATCTGTGGATGTCTTTAACAGAAAGAATGTTAATAATGTTCATGCCATCTTGTTGATTTATTGTTATAATAAACAAATACAGTACTTATGTACAGTATGTTGAATGTATATATCCGTCTGGTGTCTTATCTTTCCATTCCAACAATAATTTAAAAATATTAAAAATATGGCATATTATATTTTAGAGATGGTTTGAATTGCGATCAATTACAATAAATTAATTTTTAAGCTGTGATTAACTCGATTAAAAATGTAATCGTTTGACAGCACTAGTTATTATCAATTCATGATACAGGTAGTCCACAGGTTACGAACGAGTTCTGTTCCTACGCTGGCGATGTAACACGAATTTCCGCGTAAGTCGGAATTAACATTTTAAGTACCCCTAAGTAACCTTTAAATCTCAAAATAACTATCTAAAAACATGTATTATACACCCATAGACTTCACTATCAGTTGACGAGACAGCTCCTACAGACATTGCGCCACAGCTTTCCGTTGGGGGCCGGCTTAGGCAGAGCGTCGCGGCAGCTTTCACTTCGATAAAGTTAAACACGCTGCGTTCTAACGCCGGATTTAGGTGGAAACAGGCCAAACGTTTTAGTGCATGGAAGCTGGAAAAAGTGACTCAAGAGTGATTTGGTCGAGGATTCAAGGTAATTATTATATAAAATAGCAATATGCATGCACTTTGAAACGTTGTGGGGGAAAAAAATGAAATGAATGGAAAAAACTAGTGTAACTTTAGCTTGAAATATTTACGTAAAATGAATAACTGCCCGTGTTTTTGCTTTTAACCAAGAATGTAGACTGTTTTGCGTTCATATTTATAGAAATTCTGGGATTTACGCATTTATTTATATGATTTTTCAACCTAAAAAGCACTTTGTTTTGTAATGGCTGCCATGTTAGATTTTATATCCATACACAATAGCGTAATTAGACATTCAAATAATCAGGTAATTTGCGACCAACTGCCCGTTTTTTTGCAAAATAATTTAGACATTTCTGCGTCCATACGAAAAAAAATCAGGTTTTACATGTTTTGTTTCATGTAAGATTTCAATCTAAAAATGACAAGAGCCAGATAGCCGGCAAGACATGCAGCGGCTACATTGCTGGGGGAGGAGTGGATCCTGACATGAACGGCAACGGGAACTAGGTACTGTTTACGCGACAAAAACAAACAAAAAAAACAACTGGCAACAAACTGGCAGACAAAACTCCGGCATCGTAGTCAAAATCACTTAAGTCGGGTACGCCGTAACCCGGGGACTATCTGTATTCATTTCAGTGAAAACATTAGTCTTGTTCATGCCTTTCGACGTTTGACTTTGTTTTTTCTCTTGATCACTTTCAGTGTTCATTTTTAAATGACCGTGTCTTCAACCTTTGTAGATTAACATGCATTTATAGCATATCTTTAATGTTAGTTTAACCTCAAATGACTTATTTACCCATCAGAGCAAGTCAGGGGCGTAACTTAGTTGGGTGCTGGGGTTGCGACTGCACCCGGACCCAGACCTCTAAGGCTAGGTTCATACTGCAGGTCTTAATACACAAATCCGATTTTTGTCGTGTTTTTCCGACTCGATTGAGGCATTAACTTGACGGTCTGAATGGGACAAGTAACTTAAAAGTGGACCATTTCAAATCCGATCTGGGTCACTTTCGTATGTGATTCCAATCTGATCTGGGCCAAATTTTTTCAGAACGTGACTTGTGGTCTGAACTGTCAAGACTCCCAAATCGGAATTCATGCAGCAATTACGTCAGCAAAGAGCAAGAGGCAAGGAGGATGGCAGCCATGTAGGCATTAGCGCCTAGCTTGAACTCTGCTTTTAAGCACGAAGCGGGCTTGACCACAGTCATAAAAAAATAAAATGAAGAAAAGAATAAGCCTTACAATTTTCGTTTTTCATTCTGTTCGCCGAATGAGCAATATTTTATCATTGCACACATGGCCGAGTCAGGGCAAACTGATGCACCCACGTCATTTCAAAGGGTGCACGATATCCATTTTTTGAAATCGATTTCGATAACTTCCTGCTCCTCAAAGTTGGTACCGATATCGATAACCGATAATAAATATATAATTTTTTAAATGTATAACCTGAGTTTTTGAACACCTGGAGGTTTAAAAAAAAAAATAGTGGTGGATTCAACATAGATTTGCCTTTGATCTCATCAGATTTTTCATAATGACATGAACAAAACAGTGCGTTTCACTTCTGCACTGCCTGACAGCCAGCTAAGAATGAATGCACTTTCATAAACCACAAGGCTTGGTCTTTTCTTGCTTTTATGGGAAGACACTCGTCTTAATATTGTGAAAGTACAACAGAAAAATACACATATTCAAAACTCATTATACAACAAACTGCACAATACACTTATATACACAACTATTATATGTATAGCATAGCACACTAGCTTGAGGTACTAGCATTGGCTGGCTTCTATAACACAACTTATGAAGTTCTGTACATATGAACCTTCACCACAGAAGTAAACATATTTTGCACATCCATATGTAATAGTAAACATAAAATACTTACATATATTTCCGAGGCGGAAACGTAACAGAAATTATTCACGACTGTCAATGCTACCGCTAGACACCGCAATGTGTAAGTGATTGAACCAAACTACTCTAACAAAAAATAGGTGCATTGAATTATTCTGACCAGCAGGTGGGAGCAATGCCCTGCAAATGGTCAACTGATTTCCCATACTATTGTGTAAACTGCAAAGCCAGAACAGTACATATTATAGGTCCAATTATAAATGTTATTGGTTTTATCGGGATGACGTCATAATTCTTATTATCGGACCAATAATTATCGTGCACCAGTAGTCATTTCACACACACACGTCAAGGCTCATGTGCGTGCATGTATTTGTTCTATCAGTCCACATAAACTTTGAATATAAGACTAAACGGGGATTATTAATGTCTGTTATTTGTGTCCTCTTTTTGGAAATCAAAATATGATCACTCTGGAATGACATACAGCTAGCATGTTTAATTTGTTTTGATGCTTCTGCGCATGCGGGTCTCTTTGCTGAGAGCATCTTGGACTGCGAATTAGTGCGCATGTGTGATACTTGAACGGTGTCACAAAAAAAACAAAAAACAGATATGACAAAAAATCTGATTTGTGCATAGACCTGCGGTATGAACCTAGCCCAAGAGGCCCGCTTTGTGGACGTAAAGTGGGCCTGGTTGGGCGAGGGGAGGGTCAAACAGAAATGTAAGATAGATGCGCAAAGCTGTAACGTAGTGTTTTAAGTGTTGAAATATCTCCGCCAGCTTGGTCAGTTGTCTGGATGTGCCTTCCACACACACACACACTGGACGATAGTCTTGAAAGGCCCGCAAATAGTTGTCCTCTTGCACCCCATGTCCCTTCCCCCGTCAGACGATCCACTCAGGGGGTAACGTTTATGCTCATCGCAGCCAGGCCATGTTCCGCCACTGGGGCATGTGATTATTTTTGGTAATAAAAATTAAAGAAAATCAAAACCTGGTGACATACCATAGTTGGAGTTTATCTTTTGGGGCAGGGGGGGGCACAATATGTTGATGAGCCAGAAACACAGTGTCAGCAATAAAATTAACTTACAAGAATATTTATAATAATAAGTTGAAAATGAGCGTTTTTTTTTTTCCATCATTCTTGAGGGGAATTCTAAAATCAGGCTGCTTAGGCTATACTTTTCGCCAAGATCATCATCCATTGAATATGGTACGCCCACCAGTGTCGTGCCAATGTATTTACCCTAGTTCAAAATTGTATCCCCTGCGCGGAGCCATATGGAGGTAGATTTGTGCCTTCATTATTAGATCCCCCCCAAAAAATTGCTTCAATCCAAATATATATTTTCAATCAAAAAAAAGTCACTTCAATAAAAAAAAAAAAAAAAAAATGTTTGAATGCAAAAATAAATGTGAAATAAAAAAAAAAATTGCATTTGAATGCTATTTTTCTTAGATTTTTATTTTTTATTTTTTTTTTTTTTTTGATTGAAGCAACTTTTTGATTGAAGTAATGTTGTTTTGCGTTTGGGCCACTTTTTGGCAAGGACATTTGTGTCTTTATTATTCAATCAAAAATAAGTTGTTTCAAACAAAAAATATATACTTTCAAAAGAAAAATCACTTAAATCAAAAAAAGTAAAATTTCAATCATAGAAAAAAAGTTTGCGAAAAAATATTTGAGACTCAAATATTTGCATTTGAACACATTTAATTATTCATTTAAAAAGTTTTCTTTGATTTTAGCAATCCTTCGTGTGTTTGGGCCATATTATGAGTAGGACATTTGTGTATCATTCAATTCCCAAAAAGGTTTCTTTAATCAAAAAAAAAAATTTTCAAACAAAGAAAAAATCTTTTGAAAAATGAAATTGCCCTCCTCTAAGTTTTTTTTTTTTTTTTTTTTTAAATAATATGCAAAGCAAATGACCGTCTAAGGTGCTAGTCACATGATCTGTTCGAAAACTAATTTTGACCCATTATAAAAACATCTTTTTTGTTCATTTCATTCATTTTTATTATTTGTTTTATTGCTTTACAACGTTTACATCTAACATGTATGGGAATGTGAATTACATGCAATGACACTTTTCGGCCACCAGGGGGGCCTGGCCCCCCCTTCAACTCCGCTTATGCTACATACATGGACAGTTTGGATCATGTAGGCCACAATATTAACATTTCGTGTACAACTGTGGCCTATGTGACTCTAAAATTGGATGTCTACATAAATGAGAAGTAGTTCTCAATTATGACTATGTTATTGTTTTTCTATTATTAATCATTAGGGTTACGTTTTATTTTATTTAAAAATAGAAATATAAATTTATAAAACGAAAATAAAACATTAATAAATGAAAATGAATAAAAATAATACAGACTGGCTATGACACATATAACACTTAACCCTTTATTGCCAAATGTATCACCTTTGATACACCTAAAATTTCATGATTTTAAGACTAATGCAGAATTTGACATTCCTTTTTGAAAAAAAAAAATTATGGATGCAAGTCAACACATGCATCTGCAGGATCCATGAGAAAAAAAAACAGGATTTAGATAGGGTTAGAGATATTAGAGCGCTTATTACACATATTCATTTTGACATTTCTTTTGACAAACTTGGAAAAAAAGGTTTCATTAGGACCTTATTTTTCAAATTTTAGGATTCTCTGATAATTGCTTCATGTTGCAGGTATTTAAGGGCTAAAACATTATAACACTTAAAAGGTTTTTTGTTTGTTTGTTTTAAATGTAATAGTATTTTTAACTAATTGCCTGCCATTGACGACGAGAGACATCCAATTCATTTAAACTGGGAGGACTGACTGTGTTAGAAGTCCAATTCACTTTGACTGGCAGCCTATCCCAATCATAATTAATTGGACGTCTAGCGCCGTCACTGGCAGCCAACGAGTTGATGAGCGCCCTATAAGGGGTTAAATGTCTCAAAGTGTAAATCAAATTTGACCATTATTATCTTTATAGTTTCCTGCTAACATAATGGTTCTTACTGAATGGTCCATTTGTTCCTAAATGAGAGATTAAATTGTAATACACTTGAACACCAAAAGTTGAATCTGCGCCAAGCGTAAAATATCCTTTATTCATTTAGGCTACAGTGAAGAAAAAAAAGTGTTTGCGTCCTGTGTGAATTTGTTTGTCACATTTGTGCATAAAAGTTGCTGTCTTTGCAGATTTATTCCAAGTGCACGCAATGTCACGTCTACCTTTTTTAATGCGTGCGGCCACATTTTATGACAGGAGCCTTGACAGAGTGCAAACTGTGTGGCAAACACACACATTAGTGACCCGAGAGGACCCCTCAAATGAAATTAGTGCCTCATAAAAATGATGCATAGAAGCCCGAGAACAGTTCACGTGGACGGCAAATGCCATTTTCGACACATAAGGAGTTTGCACACAATGTACTTTCAAAGTAACGCATGTTTTTCCAGGCGTTGATTTAATTTCTTCCCAAACGCATAAGCCAAAAATAACATCCTGGTGCTAATCCTAATAAATAAAATCACAAGGGATAGGAAGAAAGGTGTGGATGGACTCTCTACGATAGGGGCGGGGGGGTTAGTTGGCAATGTCAGGACGCATCATACGCGGACAGGGGGGACACAGTTTGCAACCAGTCAACACATTTTTATCTCCGGGCGAGCTGCACGCCACAGATGTGCGCTCTGCACGCGACCAGGCAATTATACTCTCATGGGGCGCTTTATTAGGTACACCTGCCTTCATCTAATGAAGTGCATTTTTCATTTTTGTTCTACAAAGATAATAATACGGGCGTTTTGCATATTGTTGAGTGAATTTACTGTAAATTGGGAAGTTTGGCATCGGATGTGTGAGCTCATTTGCATCCCAGTTTCTTATACACACTTAAAAATGACTGAAATACATATTTTAGACTAAATAGAATTGTATATAATTACTTATATAGTCATATTAAAACTTAAGCAGTATGATTATTGTTTGGGATATAGTGGAAAGGACTCTAAGAAAGCTTAGTAAAAATATTGGAACCTATAAAATGATTCGGATGAAGTCCACAAAAATAACTGTATCATTTAACAATTGATTAGGGTGAAGGCAAAATTGCTACAGTTTATATCTGATGTCTTTAGATTGTGGAAGTGGATCGGATTTCCTTTGAGTGATTGTTTTTAGAAGGCGAGCAGGTGAAGGGAAAGAGGAGATGAATCGGATGAGAGTTTACAAGGGCTCACCTGTCCGTTCTTGCAGAGGTCGGCCCACATGCTGGTGCCATCGCCTCCTCTCATCAGCACGTGATAGATGAAGAAGTAGGTGCCCGGAATGCTGCAGACAAACTTGCCGGCGATGCCATCGTAGTTGTTGCCCAGGTTGGTGACCACGTCGTCGAACTTGAGAATTTCGTAGCCTTCGTGCGGGTTCTTGAGGCCGGCGTAGAAGGCAACTCGGGGCACCGTGCTGTAGGTGGCCGTGCTGATAGCTCCGTTCTCGCCCAGGCCCAAAATCCCGGTTCGTCCCTGGTCCCCCCTATCGCCCGGGGGCCCCGCCGGTCCGGGCGGCCCCGGTTCACCAGGTGGCCCCGGCGGCCCCGGCTTCCCCGGCCTGCCGGGTTTCCCCTGCGGGCCTTGCAAGAGCGTGGAGGGCGGCAGGACGTTGCCGTGGTCGCTCAGCGCCTCTGCCTCGGCTTGCAAACCCGTGGAGCTAGTGCTGCTGCTGGGGGTGCCCTTGTTCAGGTAGGGGTCGCACACCATCCGACAGGTGCCCAGCATCTCATAGTGGCTAGGGTCGGTACCCACGGAGCTGACCAGCACTGGGATGAGCACCACCAAGACCAGGACCAGCATAACCCCCACGGCGGCCGCCACCAGGGTCTTCCTCCCGATGCTGAGTCGGGGAAGGGGCTGAGCGGCCAGCGTGGGTCTCCCGGGGGCGGAAATGGTGACCGCTTGGTGTGGGGAGCCTGTCGCCGAGGAAAAGGACCCGCGGATCCTCAGGAGGGGTTCGACGGGGTGAGCGGCGGCGGGTGCGCGAGGCAGAGACCCACATACACTTGGACCCACCTCCCGGCTTGCGCTCGGTCCGTGACGGCGCGCACACGAAGCACTTTGAGGGAGCCGGCGCGCGGCGAGCTCAACAGTCAGCGCGCACTTCCAAACACGCTCTGACTTGTGAGCGCAAGACAGAAGGATGCGAGAGGGAGTCCGCGGGGATGGAGTGAGGGAGGGAGGCAGGGAGAGAGAAAGGAGAAGGGAGTGTTGCCACCACTACCGTATGTGTGTGTGTGTGTGGTGAGTTTTTGGAGCCCAATTCTCAAGCTTAGATTCTTATATGGCACGAGCAGCGGGGACCCTCCCTACCTCCCATCTTTCTTCTGCTGCTCTTTTTCTTTTTCATAACTCATTTCTACCTCCCAGTTCAACTCTCACCCTTCCTCCCATTTTTTATTGCCTTTTTCTCACTCTTGTTGCTTTATCGCCTCATCAACATCCAGCCTCTAAAAATAAAGACAGCCGCACCAGGAGAGACTGGTGGGATTTCAAGGGGTGCATGCATTGAAGTGCATGCACATTTGCACTTGATGAATAATAATGATAATCGTTCAAAAGAGCAATAGGGAGTCAGGTCCACTCACTCACTTTTTATGATGAATCATGATTTGTTGGGGCCAGATTTCAGGTTCTGAGATGGACAATTCTGATGAGCAGACTTAACTTCCTGAAGGTTCTCAGGAATTATAACCTGAGCGCTTGGTTTCCTTATACCGCTGCTTGGTAAAGTCGGTGCTGAGCTTTGGCATTTCGCTGTGCTTCTCCTGTGGTCAAGAGGAAGCAAATCCATGGGGTCATTAACACTGCCCAGAGACAGCCTGGTTGCAATATTCCATGTCTGCAGGACAACTACAGCACCAGCTCCCTCATGAGAGCCCACGGCATCATCTGTGAATTCAACTCCTTACCTTGAGCAGACAGTACGAGGCATTACGGTCTAGAACAGTGGTCCGGAACCTGTCTGTCTTTTAATGAGAGTGTCTGGCTCTCCGCCAACCTATGATCTTAAATGTGGAACCGGCCGGCTCGCTTGACATGAACGAGCTGTGATAAGGTGATGGTGGATTCACACATTGATCTTGGACACTTCAAGCATACGTCACAATTACAGTGTATCACAAAAGTGAGTGCACCCCTCGCATTTCTGCAGATATTTAAGTATATCTTTTCATGGGACAACACTGACAAAATGGCACTTTGACACATTGAAAAGTAGTCTGTGTGCAGTTTATATAAGAGAGTAAATTTATTTTCCCCTCAAAATAACTCAAAATATAGCCATTAATATCTAAACCCCTGGCAACAAAAGTGAGTACACCGCATGGGAACTACGTACATCCCTAAATGTCCAAATTGAGTACTGCTTGTCATTTTCCCTCCAAAATGTCATGTGACTCGTTACGGGAGTGCTGTCAGCATTGCTGCAGAGATTGAAGAGGTGGGGGGGGGTCATTCCAACCGCCATGCTTGACTGTCACATGACACACTTATCTTTGTATTCCTCACCTGCTCGCCGCCAGACATGCTTTAGACCAGGGGTGTCCAAACTTTTTGCAAAGGGGGCCAGATTTGGCGTGGTAAAAATGTAGTGGGCCGACCTTGGCTGACGTCCTTTACGTAGAACAATATATTTAAGTAAAATTTAGCAAGCCATTCAGTGTGTCACATTTGCTTTATTATTTTTTTAATGAATAATTTCAACAATCTTGCAACTAGCCTTTGCAGCGTTCTCTTTCGACTCTCGGGCTCTTGCGAAATACTACTGCTGTGAAATTAAACTAGCTTCAACTTGCTTCAATTTCTCGCTGCATATCTTCCCTGTAATCTTGTCGTACATGTCAGCGTGTCTTGTTTGGTAATATCGCCTCACATTGAAATCTTTAAAAACAGCGACTGTCTCTTTGCAAATGAGGCAAGACACAGTTGTTGCATATTTTAGTGAAGTGATAGTCCAATTTCCACCTATCCTTGAAGCGTCGGCCGTCACAGTCAACTTTTTTTTTGTTAATTGTCGCCATTTTAGAAAATTGGAAGTAGAGGGTCACACGGAGTAATGTTGCTTAGCCCTTAAAGACCTGCAGCATGAAGCAATTATCAGAGAATCCCAAAATTTGAAAAATAAGGTCCTAATGAAACCTTTTTTTCCCAAATTTGTGAAAAGAAAAGTCAAAATGAATATGTGTAATAAGCGCTGTAAATCTATAACCCATGCTAAATCGTGTTTTTTTTCTCATGGAACCTGCAGATGCATGTGTCGACTTGCAGCCATCATTTTTTTTTTCAAAAAGAAATGTCAAAATTCTAAATTAGTCTGAAAATAATAAATTTTCGGTGTATCAAATGTGATACATTTTGCAATAAAGGGTTAAAGTGCTGCTGCCTTTTAGTGGGTAAATGAGGAGCAGCATTTCGTGTGTAAGCACTTCATTTGCTGGTTGCAGTACTGACCAATTTATTAAGTCTGTGTGCGGGGCAGATGTTATTGATTTTATGACAGAGGCTGGGGGCCGGATGAAATTTGACCACGGGCCGCATTTGGCCCCCGGGCCGGACTTTGGACATGTGTGCTTTAGACCATCGGAGCCAAACAAATTAATCTTCGTCTCATCAGACCATAGGACATGGTTCCAGAAATCCATGTGCTTTGTTGACATGTCTTCAGCAAACTGTTTGCGGGCTTTCTTGTGTACCATCTTCAGAAGAGGCTTCCTCCTGGGGTGACAGCCATGCACACCAATTTGATGTAGAGTACGGCGTATGGTCTGAGCACTAACAGACTGACCCCCCCCCCCCCCACCTCTTCAATCTCTGCAGCAATGCTGACAGCACTCCTGTGACGAGTCACATGACATTTTGGAGGGAAAATGACAAACAGTACTCAATTTGGACATTTAGGGATGTACGTAGTTCCTATGCGCTGTACTTACTTTTGTTGCCAGGGGTTTTGATATTAATGGCTATATTTTGAGTTATTTTGAGGGGAAAATGAATTAACTCTATTATTTAAGCTGCACACAGACTACTTTTCATTGTGTCAAAGTGTCATTTTGTCAGTGTTGTCCCATGAAAAGATATACTTAAATATTTGCAGAAATGCGAGGGTGTACTCACTTTTGTAATACACTGTATATGCTTTAATCTAGTGCCCATCGATAGTCCTCCCATCGCAGATTGCACAGAGATGGGCGTTACAGAGCTTGCCTCGCATGTTAAGTTTCCGCTCAGTGAGCAGCGGGGCTGGGCTGGTCCCTCCCAACTCAATACCGAGTGAACCAAAGTATATAGTATAAAAAAATGCGTAGGGGAAAATTAAACCATGAGAGTGAACTGCATAGTACCCTAAGTCACACAGGCGTAGAATCAGTTTCACTTTCATGACATTTTCAGTTGTCAAACTGTCGCCACTTCAAGGATAGCGAGACTCACGAAACGGCTGCCCTGAGAGGCTCCACTTGTCTCGGCCACTGTTTTTGCACATGCCCCCCTGGTTGTGGTTTCCATTTCCAGGAAATATACACAACACCACACCATGTTCCTATTTGTTATTTTCCAAGGGGTGAGTGCGCAACTGAGCAACGATTGTAACATCGCAAATAACAATGTTAGGCTTTCGTTGTTGTTTTGTAAAGATTTATTTTAAATCACAACTCAGTGACTGCACGTAAAACTCTAGCATGACCTCACTGTAGCTTGCATGTGATGCGTTCAAATTTGCTCACGTAAAAAACAATGCCATAAAATAATAATTATATATGTATACACACACACGCACACAGTGATCCCTGTCCATCACATTTTTTTGGGGGGGGATTAAAATAAATAAAAATAAATGCAGATGAGCTGTCTCAAGCTGATCACGTGGTCTCAGTTTCCCTCCTGCTGCTCTTTGTTGGTCAGGCAGTGCACTGTAGTTGCTTATTAAAGTTACCGATGATTGACAGACATTAAGGTTTGATCTTGCCACAGATGCTTGGAAGCCGAAACTTCAAAGTGCCGCATGAATCGTTGTTTAGCTTGTTAAACCGTTGCTGTGGCAACTCATTGTATGTAAGTGAGCAGCTTGTGCGGATTTGAGTGGACTCAATCGATTAAGCATTTAATACAACCATTTTTCTACTTTATTGTTGTAAAAAAATTATTCGGTGAGACAGTAAAATGTTTAAACTTATCATAATTATTACATCTGAAGTGCTTAAAAACCATTTATTAAAAAATACAGTATATACATAAAAGTTTTTTTTTTTTAATTGTACTTTTGGGGAAAAAAGTGTAAAAACATGTCTTATATGTACAGTATCTGTGATGCTAAATCTGAATAGATACATCGAACACACACACAATTTTTGGGGGGAGGGCGCTACAGTGCAGTTTTTCACTTATTGCGGCGCCATTAACTGCGGAAAACGAGGGATCACTGTATATACGTATACATAGACACACACCCACAATGTATGGCTCTTGTGGAATCACATTTTAAAATATATGGGGTGTTTTAGCTCTCTCGATTAAATAGGCTCCCAACCCCTGGTCTAGAACAAATAGTTCTTCTTCATAATGAGATTGACGGGTCAGATTCGACCTTAAATGCGCCACGCCTTCAAGTAGGGGGCCATCCCACAAGCCGCTTCAGTTATTCGCTGTCGGTCGCAGTGACACATGCAGTGATCCAACGCCGGGTTTATGCTGTAAAAGTATGAAAGCTGTACCACATACAAACAGGAAGGATTGTCTGAGAAGTGATTTATTCGAGGATTGAAGGTAATTATTATATTTTTCTTTTTTTTCACAAGAATGAAAAGCTCTTTTTTGTAATCCTGCCGCTACATTGTCTAACAGACTAGCATAATTCTTCGACATAGTATTTACGTAAAATAAATGCTAACCGCACGTTTTTTTTCTTTTAACCAACAATTGAGACTGTTTTATGTCCATATCTATAAAGAATTCAGGGATTTAAGCATTTATTCAAAAGAATTTTCACTGGAAAAGCTCTGTTTACATAAGGCGGCCGCCACATTGACTAGCAGACTAGCATCGTACTTTGACATATTTACGTAAAATAAATGCTAACTGCACGTTTTTTTGTTGCTTTTAACCAAGAATCGAGACTGTTTTACGTCCATATCTATAAAGAATTCAGGGATTTAAGCATTTATTCAGAAGAATTTTCACCGGAAAAGCTCTGTTTACATAAGGCGGCCGCCACATTGACTAACAGACTAGCATTGTACTTAGACATTTTTACATAAAATAAATGCTAACATTCCCCTTTTTTTGTTGTTGTTTTTGCTTCTAACCTAGAATCAAGACTGTTTTGTGTCCATATCTATTAAGAATTCAGGGATTTAAGCATTTATGCACAAGAATTTTCAACGAAAAAAACCTCTTTGTCTGTGATTCCACTCGATCAGCTTTGACGGCCACGCCAACAATGCAGTCGCCCTATTAATCGGTCCCGCACGCCATGTCCCGTCAATATCATTATGAAGCCTATGGTGGTATTGTCCAAAAGATTAAAAAGAAAATTAAAACTGGCTGCCATAAAAAACACTGCTATATTATGGACAAAGTATTTATCATTAATTGACCTGTGCAGTTTTTCTGTTGGCACTTTCCATGAGAGCTGCTGTTTTGTATTTGATTTCGTTGTGCTTCCTGCCCAATGACAAAAACATAAATCGTTTCCATCATAAGGACTTTGCGCTCCTTAATATGTCACAAAGAACAGCATATAAGGTACAAACAAATAGCATTCAGTGTCAGGTCTTCAGCGTTCCAGCATACGCTAGCTTGACCTGATTGTTTCCTTTGCCTCTCAACATCAATAAAGTCCTGTGTCTGCGATACGCAACTGGTTCCTCCGTCCCCTCCGTGACTGTGGATTCTGACATGTAAGAGTGACATAGCATCAACAAATAACTTCTGTCCATACTTTGTCTTCAAGCAGGATTTCATGCTGAGAAATAGACAAAGTAGCCAAGTTGTTAAAAGAGAGAGAATATTTCGTTGTGTGTAATAAACCATTTTTTAAAGTCTTGATCCTTCGGGACTGCCGACATTCACGTTGTGCTGAAATTTTCCCCCTGCCAGAACAGGCTGACACCTTCTCTTAATGGTATCTAAGGTATAGATTTTCAGGTTTATATCAAATTGAGGCTGCTGGTCGGGGTTAAAAAAAAATCTATATGCAGTGGTAATGTCATTTTGATGACATTTTTATCCCCTGGAAATGTGGAATGGTGAATAAAAGGAAGCAAACGACAACTTCTGCATATGAATTTTTAATTTTTTTCACAGCCATTGACGGCGATAGACATCTGCCTTCCCTCCCAAGCAAAATAAATTGGACGTCTATCACCGTCAACGGCAGCCGATGAGTTAATGGTGACTAATGGAGACCGAAAAGGCTTTTCTGCAAATTCCAAACTTGTTCAAACTGACCATGGAGTGGAGTCCAAGCATCTATTGATGAATTCATCGACCAAAGGGTGTGTCTCAAGGCTTCGTGCATCACAATTGGCATTTCTTACGCTGACGTCAGCACAATTTCCACTTTCTGGCCCTGGCGTCCGTGTGATCGCAAGTTGGACCGACATTCCGCTTTCTTGGCTTTTCCCCCCTGGAAATATCACCGAGGATTTTCCTAGCTGGCGTCGGACCGCTGGACTGAACTCTTGTGACAGATTGAGACGGATCAGTGGATGAAGTTGTCTTTGTCGTGACCAAACTTCCAAACTAGTGCGCTCGCCATGTCTAATTTATCAGCGAGCAAATAACGCACCCCAATGTCCTCTTCCAAATAGCCCGCGCACAGCAGGTGTTCCCGCAATGCATATTTACCTTATTGTTTTAGCCCTCATAACAGAGCGGGAGTTTACCTATATGAGCAAGCACACAGGCCGTAAATTGGTTTTATAGTTTATTCAAGGAGGAGGGGTCGGCGCCGGTGTCGGCTGTTTGCTTCTGACACCTGCTGCCCGGACCTGCCAGTCACATCCACTACGACCCGAACCGCAATCTCCCGAGGAAAGGCATCGCTTGCGGGCATATAGAAACAAACAGGAATAGAAGAATATGAAGCTGAAGTTGAGCGTTATTATTTCTACAGAAGATTTTTTTTTTTTTTTGTTCATAACTCAAAGCATGACTGGGTGCAATTGTGATTAGAAGTAGGAAGCTTGGTACCTCACGATACGATATGATTTGCGATACAGGGTCCACAATAGCGATGATCTCACAATATGACAATATAACAATTATCGAAACAACTAGTAAAAACAAAGCTGTTTTCATCTTTCTGCTGTGAATTGAATTGAGGGTAGTACTGATAGATGTCCAATCCTTTTAAACTGGGAGGGTGGCAGCGTATGAACATTCGTTCAACTGCTGCCATCCCTCCTCTGTACTTCAAACGGATTTGATTAGCCGTCAATGACACCCAGTATGTTTAGTTTTGGAGCATTTCAGGTCATTTGCTGTTGATTTACAGTCATTACCTATTGATTTTATGCAAGGGCGTAGGTTTGCATAGGGATGGTAGGGACACAACACTACCAACTTTTCAAGATGCTCAAATTGTCCCCACCAACTTTTAAGCAACTTATTTGCATTATATAGTGAATTCAGTTTCATAGGTAATTTAGATCGTCTTCCCATATGTTGTATGGATAGAATTGACCCTACCATTATTACCGTATTGGTCCGAATATAAGACGGCGCTGATTATAAGACGACCCCCTCTTTTTCAAGACTTAAGTTTGAAAAAAGACTTTTCGAACACCAAATTAATTTTTATACGGAAAATAATTCCACTACATCCGAAACAAATGATTATAACAATGTATTTAAGAGAAAAAGCATGTTATTTTGCCTCATTCAAATCTTAATATCTGAAGATTTAAATATGTAAACTCAAGTGCAATCACATTCGTAAATGAATGGCTTCTGGTTTTTGAAATGTAAATATACCAATCTATTGTGATAAAACAACAAAATTGCAATAACTGCATTAACCATCAAAGTGAAGTCTAACTGCAACTGTAGTCTTGAAACAAATCTGAATAAGAAAAAACATTGCAATAAAATAATGCTAACTGGTAAAACTCGAGAGTAGCTGAGATCTATCATGACAGAACATTGCTTCAATGATATGTGGCGCCATCTAGCGTCGTGAATGGGTATAATGTCTAGACCGCGAATATAAGACGACCCCCTCTTTTTCAGTCTCATTTCAATGCAAAAAACACAACTCTTATATTCGGGCCAATACGGTAGATGACTAGCGCCGTCATTGGCAGCCAGTGAGCTAACGTAGACACTAGGGTTGTTCGGATCATGTTTTTTTGCTCCCGAACCGATCCCGATCGTTTTAGTTTGAGTATCTGCCGATCCCGATATTTCCCAATCCGATTGCTTTTTTTGCTCCCGATTCAATTCCAATCATTCCCGATAATTTTTCCCGATCATATACATTTTGGCAATGCATTAAGAAAAAAAATGAATACAACTCGAATATATACATTCAACATACAGTACATGAGTACTGTATTTGTTTATTATGACAATAATTCCTCAAGATAGCATTTACATTATTAACATACTTTCTGTGAGAGGGATCCACGGATAGAAAGACTTGTGACTTTGTATATTGTGACTAAATATTGCCATCTAGTGTATTTGTTGAGCTTTCAGTAAATGATACTGTAGCCATGCCCAAATGCATGATGGGAAGTGGAACCATGGCTGTGCGTAGTGCTACCAATTGATATATCTTCTCTGCGTTGGGAAATAATGTAAGGTGGTAAGAAAAACATCATTTGCTACCTTGCTTCCCCACATTACTTCCCATGATATTTCTAATCGTAGGGAGAGGGATTGTAAGGCTTTAGCCAATTAAAAAAAGGCTCCAAAGGCTGCTAAAATTCACTCTACTCATTTTACACTGCCTTTTAGCTCTATATATAGGTAAAACGGCGCCATTACAGATTGAATGTGACAATGCATGAGTGGGTCGTCCAGCGCATGCGTTAATTGCGTTAAATATTTTAACGTGATACATTTTTAAAAAATTTAATTACTGCCGTTATCGGGATAAATTTGATAATCCTACCTTAAGCCTAAACTAAAGACTCTGGATGAGCGTAACATATTATGTTTGTAACGTTAAATACCATTAGAAAACGATTTAATTGAAAAATATATATATATTAAAAAAAGGCATGGGCAGTATTTTTTTGCCGATTCCGATACTCTGAAAATGACGTGATCGGAATCCCGATCGATCGGGACATCTCTAGTAGACACTATTCTGATGTAAGGTTTTGGTCGTAACCTGTTGGTTGACAAACACCCCCCGTTTCTGGGTTGCTTTCTGTTGATTTTGTGGCATTTCTGGGTCACCTCCTCTTGATTTTGGGTTCCTGAAAAAGAAAGCGACTTAAGAATACCGAAATGAATAGGAAGTAACTCAAAATCAAAAGGAAGTATCCTGTAAATGCCCTAAAATGAACAGGGAGTGACCTGTAAATGCTCACGAAAGATAGGCTATGAAAGCTCTGGTTTCAGTGCCATTAACGGCACTAGATGTTCAATCCGGTCAACATCAATTGGATGTCTCGTGCCTTCAGTGGCAGCTAGTGAGCTAATGTAGACACTATTCTGATGGAAGATTTTGGTCATAACCTTTTTTCCACCCTCATTTCTAGGTCACTTCCTCTTGATTTTTGGGTATTTCTGGGTCACTTCCTGTTAATTTTGTTGCATTTCTTGGTCACCTCCTCTTGATTTTGGGTTACTGAAAAAGGAAGCGACTTAAGAATGTACCCAAATGAATAGGAAGTGACTCAAAATCAAAATGCTCACAAAACATGGGCTGCGAATGCTCTAGCTTCGATTGAACGAATGCTCATTCGCCCCTCCCAGCTCCCAGTTTAAATGGATTGGGCGTCTAGCACCATCACTGGGAGCTATCGAGTTAACAGAAACACTATTCTCGTGGAGGAGTTTGGTTCGTTTTTTTTTTTTTTTTTTTTTTAAACAGTGACAGTGAACCTTTTTGGATACAAAGTATCACGATATACAGAGGTGGGAAGTAATGCGTGACATAAACTTGAGGAACTTTTTGAGAAAAATGTACTTCTAAGAGTAGTTTTACGAAGCCATACTTTTTACTTTTACTCGAGTAGATGTGTGAAGAAAATAATACTACTCTTACTCCGCTACTTTGGGCTAAACAAGAGTCATTACTAGAGATGTCCCTATCGATCGGGATCGAACGGGTCCGATCACGTCATTTTCAAAGTATCGCAATCGGCAAAAAAATATCGGCCATGCCTTTTTTAAAATGTATATATATATATATATATATATATATATATATATATATATATATATAAATATATATTCATTAAATCATTTTCTAATTGTATTTAACGTTACAGACATAATATGTTACACTCATCCAGAGTCTTTAGATTAGGCTTAAGGTAGGGTTGTCAAAATATCCCAATAACGGCGGCAATTAATTTATTATAAAATATGTCACATTAAAATAATTAACGCAATTAAGGTATGAGCTGCACGACCCTCTCACGCATTGTCGCGCTCAATCTGTAATGACACCGTTTTATCTATATAGAGAGATAAATGTAGCGCTGAATGAGTAGAGTGAAGTTTGGCAGCCTTTGGAGCCTTTCTTCAATTGGCTAAAGCCTTGCAATCCCTCTCCCTATGATTAGAAATATCATGGGAAGCAAGGTGGCAATTGATCTTTGTCTTAACACCTTAAGTTATTTCCCAAAGCAGAGAAGATATATCCATTGGTAGCACGACGCACAGTCAAGGTTCCACTTCCCATCATGCATTGGGGCATGGCTGCAGTATCATTTACTGAAAGCTCAACAAATACACTAGATGGCAATGTTTAGTCACAATATACAAAGTCACAAGTCTTTCTATCCGTGGATCCCTCTCACAGAAAGAATGTTAATGTAAATGCCATCTTGAGGATATATTGTCACAATAAACAAATACAGTACTTATGAACTGTATGCTGAATGTATATATTCGTCCGAGTTTTATTCATTTTTTTCTTAACGCATTGCCAAAATGTATATGATCCGGGAAAATTATCGGGAATGATTGGAATTGAATCGGGAGCAAAAAAAAATGCAATCGGATCGGGAAATATAGGGATCGGCAGATACTCAAACTTAAACGATCGGGATCAGATCAGGAGCAAAAAAAAACATGATCGGAACAACCCTCGTCATGACATTTTTCCTCTTTATTCTACATTTTTTTTGTTTTTTTTTGTTTTTTGCTAGTGGTGCTATTGCCAAAAGTAACGCTACTAATTTCACCAATGAGACGCCGCAACAATAATCACATGACAATGACATGACATGCTTGCCATTCTATGATCACACAAGCCTGTTCACGCACCTTTAAAGCATCGTAACAAAAAGTATTTGACATAGAGCGCTGCCCTCAACGTGAATGAAAAGCGCGGATTTAAAACTCTCTCCCAGTTTTTATTTGGCATCGATTGATCACGGAAAACTGGAGCTATGATCCTTTTAATTTCGTAATAGTTACTATGAAGTAACTACAGTATTCACTATTCAAACCAGGAACTATTTTCTCCACTAGAGGGCAGGACACTCATGCTGTTTGGACGAATAATGCTTCATTACTGTTTTTTTTCCTCTCTGTAATTTAATGATATATGTTTTTATTTCTTTGGCTTAATGTGGTTATGTAATGGGTTATCGTGCAACTATTTTCTCCACTAGAGGGCAGGACACTCATGCTGTTTGGACGAATAATGCTTCATAACTGTTTTTTTTTTTTCCTCTCTGTAATTTAATGATATATGTTTTTATTTCTTTGGCTTAAAGAGCATACGACAGGAGAAAAAATGTCTTAAATAGCATTATTATGTGAATTAGAATCATATTTTGAGACGATTCGACTATGTATAACAATTTAGCAAAGCGCAGATGACGAGAAATTAGTCTTTTAATCTGCCGGTTAGCCACACCTACCATTATAGGGCTCTAGCGTCCCCAACAGGTGGATAACGTCAGCGGGTGACTGGGCTCATCGGTTTTACTATTCAGCCCATTAAGGGGGAATTAATTATTCAGAACGAGGAAAACGCGACGAAGAGAGCCGCAAAATGTCATTGTTTCAGTCTCTCTACTCCAATATTTTTACAGGATATTCTTTTAATCTAAGTATTTTTCCCCAATAGCTAAATAAATGGCTTGAGAAGGACCAGTCAGCCCGTCGAGGGGGAACTATTCACAACGAGGAAAACGCGACGAAGAGAGCTGCAAAATGTCATTGTTTCTGTCTCTTTACTTCAATATTTTTACAGGATATTCTTTTTATCCAAGTATTTTCCCCAATTGCTAAATAAACGGCATGGTCATGACAAATAACAGTCTTGTGCTAAATGGAATATGAAATAATAAAAATGCATTTATTTAGGACGACATGGCAAAATTGCTCCATAATGGTCAAAACTGTCGACTTCACCTTTACTGTCGCACCTCCCGAACGATATTTTATGACACCTAAATCGGACATACAGTATGTAATTTCCCTTCCCCGGCTTCGGAGAATGTAAACAAACCAAGAGGCGTGACAGCTAGCAGACATGCTAACCCGAACCGAGTGATGTTTCAAAGTCTTCGAAGCGGAAAATCGCACATACCTAGCCCGGATTATTTGACATGATGACTGGGTTGTCGATTGTCTTTGCGGATTGGCAAACCGCCCGGCGGGCAGCAATTTACAGTTCGTTCCCCGGAGGAGGGCGGCTGCAGTTGTTGTGCAGCTAACGTGCAGCTAATGTGCATGAGGAGAGCTTTTTATATGCCTATCAATGATCAAACGTAAGTAGTCCTTTATTTAAAGAAAGTTTGTAGTGTTTACTTTGTAATCGCTGTATTCGTATTTGACATAATACAAATAAAGATGTTTACTCACTTCCTCGTAAGTCCAATGGTCCCACAGTTGTAGGGCTTGTTTTAGCCAATATCCACAGTGAATGGGAACCTTTTGAAACTCCAAAAAGGCGCACACGCCTCTCCCTCATACAGAATGATTTTTCTGCAGCCGTTTGGCTGGCGTGATGTGAAAAATAAACGTATTAATCCGCAACATCAGCTGAATCCTTAGTCCTCATACACAACAGTACCGCTGTTTAGTGAAGAGGACGCCTTCACCCGTACACGTCACAGCGCCCTCCTCCTCAATGCAAGACCGAAGCCGGAAGTAGAGGTTGCGCTAGACTTTTTCGTTGTCTGTCATTTTGACTGACAGGGTCATAAAAATCCGGTCATAATCTATTTTTACCCGTCACTTAAATGTTTAAAATGATAATAATGACATTGTGGTGACCCTTTGTTTGGCATAATTCACCTTCCGTACTTGTGTGTCCATTTGGCCGAGTGCGTTACCGGCTACGACACAGTCACGTGACACACTTCAGAGTCGTGCGCGTTCCGGCTTGAATAGAGAGTTCACAGAGAGCAGCAGAGCTACAGCGGCTGGACACAGCAATTCGAGCTAACAAGCCTCTTAACATTGCATACCGTTTCAACATATTCAATAGTATTTAGTTTTCATTCATTTTAAATTAATATTCTGTCCGAACAAGCTTAACAGAGAATCCACACCGTGCCATCACACATCAAGCAGATGAATATGTAACTTTTTCTCCGCAGTGATAAAAACAGCTGACTGTGGCCCCAGTAGGTAGGCTACATATGGAACAATGAAATTAACAGTTCACCTGCTGTGGCCTGAACGCAATCTCACACCTTCCTCCTGGTGCGCATGGACTTGAATTGCGTGCCCGCTTGCGCAGTCCCTGTTTTTTCACCTCTTTTATCAATACCATCGTCGTTTTGGGGCTTTTTCAAGAAACTTCGGACACTCAGTTGCCTTGACATTTTTACGAGTAAGGCCAACGACGTCATGCATCAAGAGAGACAGTAGCTAATTAATATGCTCACTCGCCACCCTGTGGTCTGGGGTGTGAGTTGCAACCTGTCAAAATGACAGATGGACTTCAGTTTTTTCCGTCACCGTTTTAAAAAATCGGTCAACGACGGAAAATATTCGGTTAACGTGACCCCTGGCCGGAAGTCACTCATTTTCATGGCGCTGGATTCAAAAAACTAAATAAATATAGCGATCGCTTCCACACACATCCAAGCGGTCCATATCATTCAAATACCGCGTGTATTATGAAATAAACATGCTTTTTCGTGTCACATGAACTTTAATGTGGTTATGGAATGGGTTATTGTGCAATGTCATGTCATTATATAGACAGTTTGTGTTGAGAGAGAAAAAAAATCTAAGAAAAATAAACAATTACTCAAAATACTTTTTTTACTTGTACTTGAGTACTTTTTTTTTGATAACTACTTTTACTCATACTTGGGTAATTTTATTTTGACGTAACGCTACTCTTACTTGAGTAAAATTTTTGGCTACTCTACCCGCCTTTGGCGATATATCACCATTTCAAAATTTTGTCACACCCCTAATTGTGATGCAGTTCGAGTTTTGGCCTCATCATGGTCACTGTCCAGAAGCCCATCCGTCCAGACAAAATAGAAAAATGAGAAGTACAGTTAGATTTGTACAAGCTTTCCAAAACTGCCAAGATATTGGAAATTTGATTAGAATTGGCAAAGTCATCACAGTTTGTTCCCCTTTCTTCAAATTTGAGTATTCATTTCTGAATAAATAAAATTATAAATAAAGTGTTTATGTGAATAAAATTAATGATAATAGACTTACGCTCTGGTTATGGCTCCCCAAATAAAAAAGTTTTTTTTTTTTTTTTTTTTTTCCAGGATGAATGTACAATTCATTTAAATCGGGATGACTGGTTGTCGAATGCACATCTTTCAGTGCTTGGACGTCTAGCGCCGTCAATGGCAGCCAATAAAAGGTTAAAGATTTGTTTTCCTCTCAGATTGAGCAGCATTGTATTTGATCTAAAGAAAAGCTGAAACTGAAAATAAGTTGAATTTTTCTTTGGGTACGACGTGAGAAAGCGACAGCTAATCATACGATGATAAAAAAAAAAAATCAAACCGAGCGCGTGAGAGGAAGCAATGAAATAAAAACAAAACCAGGAAATCACTACGTCAGTCATCCAAAAGGCTTTCAAAGCCCGGTGTGCCGTTGTTCTCTGCGGTTACAAAGGAGGCAGGCAGAGGCAGAACAAATGTGTTTCACAAAGGGGCACGGGGGACAAAAAGCACAAAACATGCGGAGGAGTCTTCAAGGATTCCCTTTTTTTTTTTTTTTTTTTTTTAAAGAAAAAGAGAAGTTTAGCAGGTCAAAGAAGCAAAACAACATCACAAGCGAGCACAGTCATCCAGAGTCTGATTGCTTCCCTTGTGTTGCTCCTGGCCGCCGCCTATCAAAGAGCTCCTTTCACAAGAACACTCTTCTGTGGAGACCTGGGGTAGAGGGAGGGGGACACCAGTACCGAGGGATGGGCACCGCACAGGAAGTCAAAACACAGGATCAGGCCCATAATGCACTTATATATGTGCAGGGAAATTACATTCTGTATAAATTGTCATACTCATACCCAGGTAGTCCCCAGGTAACGGCCAGTGTTGTTAATCTTACTTTAAAAAAGTAATTAATTTCAGTTACAAATTACCTTTCCCAAAAAGTAATTGCGTTAGTAACTCAGTTACCTGAATGTAAGAGTGATGAGTTACTTGGCAAAGCAACTGGTGATAATTTTCATGGTTTTTTTTTTTGTTTTTTTAGGTGTCCTGCCTAAAACCTTTGCACAGTACTGTATAATTGAAAAAAAGTATGTTAAAAAATATTGACAAGTAGTTCAGTTCAATTCAAATTTTTCAGGCATGTGACCCAATAAAGTTTGTTTTTTTTGTTTTGTTTTGCGCACTCAGTAAAGCTTCTTGAACAGCTCACGGAGCTGCGTCATACAGCCTACTCTTTCGCCGTTTGCGCGCTGCTGTCACTACTACTCGCCGAGACGCTGACTCATCCAAACAAAACAACGACAAATACGGCTCATCTTCTTCCTTGAGTTAATGAAATAATGCATTAACTTGCGCTAAATGTAGTTTTAGATTCATTCTGCACGTTTCAAAGTCGCTCGCTCAAACCAACCGGCCGTTGCTTGCTTCGCATGCCTCCCTTTCATTAGTTGGCGCCTCGCTCGGAAATTTATTAAAAATGATCACATTTGGTTCATCCTTCTTGACATCACAACGGCTCTTGGGATATGTAGTCTTTTGTGCTGCTTTCGGTTTTGAAAAAGGACAAGAAATGATGGAAATATGGTGATAGATACATGGTCCATGCAGCGTTTTAATGCATATTTATGAGTGCAACAAAACTATAAAACTCAAATGACATTATCTCCCGTTTTTCTTGGTCGATTGACTTCAAATAAAAACTGGTGTTGGCATCAACTTCCGCACTTTCAAATGAGACCAACCAGCGGCACGTGGGTGACGTAATTACAGCGTGACGAAGCTTCAAAGACGATATGCGTAAACGGGTCGCTGCCGACACGTTCGGTGTTAAAGGGTTAAAGGGTTTTTGGGACAGTTGGCCCTAGCCCAATACTTTACCCTAAACTTAACTAGACACAGGGGTATTGCGGATATTGCGATAACTAGATAGTAATCTATGCTATGTGTGGAAGTCATTTAATGTTGTGAATCAACCGTTAAAGATGTTAAAATTGCTCCCGTTATTGCATTAGTTCCCTTCCATCTATTTTCGACATGTGTACGTTTTAAAACTGTTTCATCATTTAAAGATAGATTTAAGTTTTGCCGATTTAGGAGCATTTTAGATAAGAAGTTACTTAGGTTCGCTATGAAGGTTCTCTACAACAGAGCCTTCCTGAGAAGTCTACTGCTTTAAGATGGCAGCTGTTTACTAACGCATCTAATTCTTCATTATACAGTGGGGCAAATAAGTATTTAGTCAACCACAAATTGTGCAAGTTCTCCCATTTGAAAATATTAGAGAGGCCTGTAATTGTTAACATGGGTAAACCTCAACCATGAGAGACAGAATGTGGAAAAAAAAAAACTGAACATCACATTGTTTGATTTTTAAAGAATTTATTTGCAAATCATGGTGGAAAATAAGTATTTGGCCAATACCAAAAGTTCATCTCAATACTTTGTTATGTACCCTTTGTTGGCAATAACGGAAGCCAAACGTTTTCTGTAACTCTTCACAAGCTTTTCACACACTGTTGCTGGTATTTTGGCCCATTCCTCCATGCAGATCTCCTCTAGAGCTGTTTTGGGGCTGTCGTTGGGCAACACCGACTTTCAACTTCCTCCTCACCCCATGGCGTCAAAATGATAACAAGAACGGTGAGCAAAATCCCAGAACCACACGGGGGGACCTAGTGAATGACCTACAGAGAGCTGGGACCACAGTAACAAAGGCTAGTATCAGTAACACAATGCGCCGCCAGGGACTCAAATCCTGCACTGCCAGACGTGTCCCCCTGCTGAAGAAAGTACACATCCAGGCCCGTCTGCGGTTCGCTAGAGAGCATTTGGATGATCCAGAAGAGGACTGGGAGAATGTGTTATGGTCAGATAAGAACAAAATAGAACTTTTTGGTAGAAACACAGGTTCTCGTGTTTGGAGGAAAAAGAATACTGAATTGCACCATACCCACTGTGAAGCATGGGGGTGGAAACATCATGCTTTGGGGCTGTTTTTCTGCAAAGGGACTAGGACGACCGAGCTGTGTAAAGGAAAGAATGAATGGGGCCATTTATCAAGAGATTTTGAGTGAAAATCTCCTTCCATCAGCAAGGGCATTGAAGATGAGACGTGGCTGGGTCTTTCAGCATGACAATGATCCCAAACACACAGCCAGGGCAACAAAGGAGTGGCTTCGTAAGAAGCATTTTACGGTCCTGGAGTGGCCCAGCCAGTCTCCAGATCTCAACTCCATAGAAAATCTGTGGAGGGAGTTGAAAGTCCGTGTTGACCAACAACAACCCCAAGACATCACTGCTCTAGAGGGGATCTGCGTGGAGGAATGGGCCAAAATACCAGCAACAGTGTGTGAAAAGCTTGTGAAGAGTTACAGAAAACGTTTGGCTTCCGTTATTGCCAACAAAGGGTACATAGCAAAGTATTGAGATGAACTTTTGGTATTGGCCAAATACTTATTTTCCATGGTTGAGGTTTACCCATGTTGACAATTACAGGCCTCTCTAATATTTTCAAGTGGGAGAACATTTAATTATTGGTTGACTAAATACTTATTTGCCCCACTGTATGTTGAATGATCACAATGGGAGTATGTCATACTCTCAATGTAAAACATTAAAACTGTTCAGACCAACCGGGCACTTAGACTTCCATTCTCCGTGTCAAAAAGCTGAACAAGACAGGTTGACAATTACAGGCCTCTCTAATATTTTCAAGTGGAAAAACTTGCACAATTAGTGGTTGACTATATACTTATTTGCCCCACTGTACACGTTGCTAATGCTGCCGTGTCTGTCTTTTGCATCTAGTTCTGTATATATGTGATATCTACCGAAGCATCACGTGGGCATAGTTTGTAGGCTATCGGCTACAGTCAGGTATTATTGGAGCCACCTAGCATCGCGTTTGCAGCCGCGTCACACTCCCTTGCCTCCTCCCCACTCCTGCTCTGCTCTCTCATCTCCGTGAGTACGTCTTTTTCAGACTTTTCTCACGTCAGTCAACCAACACCGTAACGCATAGTAACGCACGCCTTTCCCGCCTCAAGGCCAAGATATGCTTCCCAATCAGACCCGATTTACGACCCTGCGCCGTAGCCTGACGTGTGCCTATTGAATTTTAAAACCCTAGCGTCACGTCGACGCATATGTGTGGCAGAAAAGGAATGTGATTGGTCCGCTCTGACTGTTGTTTCCGGTTCAGTGCGAAATCACGGCCAATGTAGAATAGAATCAAACATTATTTTTCTACACGCAATAATGGACCAAGCCGACAGGAGTATCATTGGAGAGCAAGTCTCGTCAATATATTGTAAAAATTGCCAAATGGCAAGGTCAGCGATTGAATAAAAAAATGGAAGAACCACCGAGATGAGTGTGTTCGCAATCGAGTGGCCACACGAAGCGGTGACCCAGTCGGCCAAAAACTGCCAACTTTTTATCACTTTATGTCGTATTTTTGGTTGGTGCACTTCCATCATTTATTGTGTACATATGTTTGCTGTGAGTCTGTGACTTATTTACGTGTCACACTTCAAGTATCTGAAGAATAAAGCACAGGTTAGGTGCCAAAACAGTTGTTTTGTTGTTTAATTTTCAACAACAGACAGTTCACACACGGTACATCATCACTGATTGGGAGTGCGTCAGTGCTTTTATGATAACGTTAACATCAAGGCTTCCAACACAGTTTGGGAAGTTCCATAGACACCAGAAATCTGCTATGGCTTCCCACTGGCTGGTTGTAGAACACAGCAAATAAATTGGGCTGGAGGGCTTTGCAGACCTTGGACAAAACGCTGGACGCAGTGCTCGATGCCAGTTTGAAGCTAGCAGCCACAGCTAGCTGGTTTCCAACCGAGGCTACAACTCTCTATGCGGCATCAACAGTTGGACAGACCGCCTCGAAACCGTCTTCTGCGTCGCCTGCGCCTCAACATTTGTAGGTTCAACATTTATTCAATGTTGATGAGCTGAAGATCCACATTCAAGCGTTCCATCTTGCATTGTTTATTTAGTTTTTTTCTCCGTTAAACTAGACAAGAGGAAGTCAACAAGCATGCCCCAAAACTATACAAACATAACGCCACACCCCTCTAGTGGCTTGGCGGTGAATTACAGAGCAACGCGTGACCTGGCCGGAGAACCATTGAATGTCGAATGACGCCGTAGTCGCTGCGCCATCACCGCAACGCGGGGGCATAACTCGGGCTTCAGTAACGGTAACGGCGTTGCCAAGATGAGAAAAGTAATTAATTAGATTACTCACTACTGAAAAAAATAACGGCGTTACAATATAACGCCGTTATTAACAGCACTGGTCATGACGTACTTGACTTACGCGATTTCAACTTTACGACGCCGGAGTCTCTTCCGCCATTTCGTCCCCGTTCATTTATTTATTTATTTATTTAAGTCGTACAAACAGTACCAAATTATACCTGACAGTATCTTGGTTTTTATTTTACTTTATTAACATGGCTTGTTCTGTCCTCACTAAACACGAAGTTGATCAGCTTGAGACAACAAAACAAAGCAATTGTGCTTTTTAGGGTTGTTCCGATCATGTTTTTTTGCTCCCGATCCGATCCCGATCGTTTTAGTTTGAGTATCTGCCGATCCCGGTATTTCCCGATCCAATTGCATTTTTTTGCTCCCGATTCAATTCCAATCATTCCCGATAATTTTTCCCGATCATATACATTTTGGCAATGCATTAAGAAAAAAATGAATAAAACTCGGACGAATATATACATTGAAAGGTGGAAGAGCGCTATATAAGTATAACACCATTTTCCATTCAACATACAGTACATAAGTACTGTATTTGTTTATTATGACAATAAATCCTCAAGATAGCATTTACATGATTAATTCTTTCTGTGAGAGGGATCCACGGATAGAAAGACTTGTGACTCTGTATATTGTGACTAAATATTGCCATCTAGTGTATTTGTTGAGCTTTCAGTAAATGATACTGGAGCCATGGCCAAATGCATGATGGGAAGTGGAACCATGACAGTGCGTAGTGCTACCAATTTATATATCTTCTCTGCGTTGGGAAATAACATAAGGTGTTAAGAAAAAGATCAATTGCTACCTTGCTTCCCCACATTGCTTCCCATGATATTTCTAACCATAGGGAGAGGGATTGTAAGGCTTTAGCCAATTAAAAAAAGGCTCCAAAGGCTGCCAAAATTCACTCTACTCATTATATGCTGCCATTTATCTCTCTATATAGGTAAAACGGCGCCATTACAGATTGGGCGCGGCAATGCGTGAGTGGGTCGTGCAGTGCATGCATTAATTGTGTTAGATATTTTAACGTGATACATTTTTTAAAAAATTTATTACAGTCGTTATCGGGATAAATTTGATGTAACATATTATGTTTGTAACGTTAAATACAATTAGAAAACGATTTAATTAGAAAAAATATATATATATATATATATTAAAAAAAAGGCATGGCCGATATTTTTTTGCCGATTCCGATACTTTGAAAATGACGTGATCGGACCCGATCGATCGGCATCTCTAGTGCTTTTCGAACCTTTTTACTTCACTTTTGACAATTTGTAAAGCTGTAACACATATGTACACGTCTGTTCACAACGACACGCGTTTTCACAATAAAACACTTGACACAAAACAATTGGTGTTCAAACGTCCATCTAGTCTGATCAATATATAAATTTGGTAGATTAAATTAGCCTAATTTACCTCACAAAAGACCGATAAATGGAATGCTAACGTATTTACAATTCTCATAGCAAATCGCTCATACATAACTCCACAAACTGTAGTTCTATACTTAATTACATAGGCATACACAAACAATATTAGCTGAAACAACTTACAGCCTTATGTGGGCCAAACCAGAGTGCAGCATCAGTTTGATTTGACTATAGCCTGGCGTTATCGATCCAAAAACATGTGCTATCCTTTTTTGTTTGTTTTTTACATTAGCTGCCATTGAAGGAGATAGACATCCAATAAATCCACTACTTTCCTACTGTTGTAAAAGTAAAGCTACTTGAAAAGTAGAAATGTTCTTCATGTGCGACCCGATTTTCAGTGATGTAATTGATACGTAGATCACTGTTTCAGCGTGGTATGTAAATCAGTTTATTTTGGGAGTGCATCTGGTTTGTCTATCACTCTCAAATCACTGGATATCTATTGTCGTCAATGGCAGTAAGCGATTTTTCTTTAATTCATTTTGGTAATTGGGACCTAATATTTTGAACTGTACCGTATGTTGCCTTTGCATACTGAGAAAATTAATATGCTTTAACCTTATGCTGGTTCTGCCTCAGTAATTTTTTGCTGACTTGCACAATAATGCGCACAACAGCCAGGTAAAGGGGCGCGGAAACAGTGAAGGACATGACTTCCACACACACACATACTGTATACCTACACCCTCACACACAGATGTTCCCCGGGCTTCGTAGTCTTTATCCACGCGTCTGTCAAGCGTGACGGCTGCCTTGTTTGCAACAAGTCACGCGTACATGTTGCAGTTTCGCAGAGGACATATAAAGACCGCAGTCACAAACTCATTTACAGTTCAATTTAGATGACAGGGAAATAACTTTGTTTAACTGACAGCTCTTGAATGCGTCGTACAGTTGCTGGCAGCTACCAGGAAGATAACATTGTTGAGTTTATTTCCTTCTGCTGCCCTCGTAGTGCTTTTTGTTGTCCTATGTAGGCCATTATTTGAGGTTTAGTTGGACTTGTAGGGCAGAAAAAAAGTCAAATACATGTCAAAATGGTACAGTGCTTCAGTAACTGTAAATTTTACGGTGGAATTTTTTTTCCTCTAAACTAAAAACTGATGGTTGTGAAAATGTTAATATTGTTACATATTCTGTAAATATTAAACATATACCTGGGCTGCAGTAGCAGATGCTGGTCTTTCAATGAGGAAAACCTCAAAGTGTGTCCGCCTGTGAGTGGGGTACCCGCTGCTCGGTAGGGAAAGAAACTCGAGTCCCAGAAGTCTCTAAACACAAGCAGCTACAATAGAAAAAAAACTCAGTTTATTGCTAGTCTTTTTTAACATAGCAAGTTTCGCTAGGATGATTATGAAAGTCTCCGCTTTACCTCAGAACAGCGAAAATTTTAAAAATGCCTCCCGCGGATGTTAATACGACAAGATCACTGATTCATCAGTCAAAAAGGGATTCACCATCAGACAGATAATCCAATCATCATGCAGAGAAGCCAGCGTCCAGGCCAGCTGAGCCCCGCCCACTGCCCATAGACCACCAGAGATGCTCACCGTCTGATGGGTGGGATAAATCCAGCCACCTGCTATTTTATGGAAGGAACAGTGCACACTTACAGTATGTAAGGAGATCCACTTCAGGAAAAAGGACAAATAATGGCAGGTGATTAAATCAAAAGTCATTCAGATTCAGAGATTTATTTGTTATTGACACCAGCTCTCACAAGATGACAACAGATGCAACGAAATTCCGTTTGATGAGTGAGCCGCTGCAGACTTTGTTCTGCGCCGCCACTTCTCTCTCTTCTTTAGAAATTACAGAGCAAGTTACAAGTAGACACAAATATATCATACAACATAGCATGGGTATGACATGACGCACAGGTCACGTGCAGGGATTTTTTGTACGAAAAAAAGCACTACCAGTCATGGCTGGTGGGGGGGGGGGTATCAGTGATAGTGATAAAAAGGTGGGGGCAGACTGAAAGGGGGGAGGTTTTGTATGAGTGTGTGTGTGCGCAAATGTATCAGTATTTGTACGTGTCTGTGACAAATTAAGAGTCGCAGAACCCTGCGACCGGCCTTGGGAAGAGATCAAGGGCAAAAGATAGGAACATCTGCATGGCTCTCCCCAGGAGAAGGGAGGGGTGGGTGGAAGATAAGGGAGTTCGGGAAGGGAAAGGAAAATTATAATCAAATTAAGCCGAATAAGTAATTTAATATGTCCAAATATTGTTGGTCTTCAGTCAAATTCGTGCTCCTCATGGCATCGGCGAGAACTCAGGTCCCTTAAGTCATTGCCAATAGTAGGGGTCTACCTTGACAGTTCAGTCACCTGCCCTGACAGTTCCGTCACCTGACGCAAGATAGTATCCACTTTTCTCCAGCCCTCCTCGGACCGAACCGTGAGTCCATGGAGCCAGTTCTCGGTTCGATCTTCCAATGCATTGAAAAGAAAAGATAAATGTTTGTATGAGTTATAATAATTCGATATTCAAACCCCTCTTAATGTTTTCGTTTTTATTTCATTTGAAAAATTTGTTTAACTAGTAGGTTGCCATTGTTGTTGACGACGCAATGCACTCTAGGCGATGATTTCACTGGCCAGTGCTGCCATATTTCTACAGTGTCACTCGTTAGCTACATAAACATGTCGTCGGTTTTCCCCTTCCAATTTGATCCTGAGTGGAAAGATGTTGAGTGGGACAGAACTGTCAATATTTCACAAAACGAGCAGCAAAAGCAATTAATGAAAAAAATTAGGGCTGTCAAACGATTACAATTTTTAATCGAGTTAATCACAGCTTAAAAATTAATTAATCGTAATTAACCGCAATTCAAACCATCTATAAAATATCCCATATTTTTCTGTAAATTATTGTTGGAATGGAAAGATAAGACACAAGATGGGTATATACATTCAACATACTGTACATAAGTACTGTATTTGTTTTTTATAACAATAAATCAACAAGATGGCATTAACATTCTGTTAAAGCGATAGATGGATAGAAAGACTTGTAGTTCTTAAAAGATTAATGTTAGTATAAGTTATAGAAATTTTATATTAAACCCCTCTTAATGTTTTCGTTTTAATAAAATTTGTAAAATTTTCAATCAAAAAATAAACTAGTAGCTCGCCATTGTTGATGTCAATTATTACACAATGCTCATGGTCCATAAAAACAGTCGCACCAAAGCACCAGCAGAGGGAGACATAAAACACAAGTAACAAGTGGACATGACACTGCTGTCATTTTAATCAGTTTGAGCGGGGCATGTGCGTTAATTGCGTCATATATTTTAACGTGATTAATTTTAAAAATTAATTACCGCCCGTTAACGCGATAATTTTGACAGCCCTAAAAAAATTAATGAAGTCTCCAGCGGGAACCCACATTTCCCGTGTGACAGACGAGCGCATAGACCATAGGACTATGCTTCCGCGTGACGTGAGAGTAACTTTTTTCCTTATAAAGAAATAGCATGCCACATGCGTTGTCTGTCTGTGCGGTAAAACCTGAAAGTGCGGCTGGCTTGACCACGGGATTAAAAAAAAAAAAAAAAAACCTGAGTGAAAACTACTGTGAGAAGCAGACAAAAAAAAAAAAAAGACGATGAAGCTGACAATGAAGGGATATACAAACTATCAAATGACAGCAAGTCAATATCTCGTCACGCCGCCTAGGATCGGTTTAAAGACACAGCTGATGAGTTGGAATTGGATGCAGATACCACATTGGAAACTCATCCCATATCTCTGTAACAAAACAGTCTGACCAGCACCAGAATGTGACAAAATCATGCCAGTCGTCACACTAGCTTCGCTTGCTAGCTAGCACAGCTCTTCTTCCTGTGCAGGCCAACCCCAGCGTGCATTGCGCGCTTAAAACATGGCGCTCTCCGTAGGTCAAAACATGTACAAAATATTATAGATTTTTAAATCAATGGCAATAATATATGTACCGTATTTTTCGAACTATAAGTCGCAGTTTTTTTCATAGTTTGGCTGGGGATACGACTTATACTCTGGAGCGACTTAAGTGTGAAATTATTAACACATTATTATATCATTTCACATGTTCTTTGGTGTTTTGCAGTGACACTGATGGTTTGGTAAACTTAAGTTGTTAGCATGTTCTTTATGCTTTAGTTATCCGAATAACTGTTAATAGCTATGTAACGTTGACATACCGGTCAAGTTTGCATTTCGTTGTTCATGCTTCATGTAACATTATCATACTGTACACTTATTCAGCATATGGTCCTCTATTGTATTTTTATTTTAAATTGCCTTTCAAGATAACATATCTGTTCTATGTGTTGGATTTTATCAAGTAAATATCCCCCCAAAATGCGACTTATACTCTGGTGCGACTTATAAAGTCTTACACTTATAGTCTTATAGTCTATTCTTATAGTCCGAAAAATACAGTATATGTTTCTAATAACATATTTTTTGTAAAAGAGAACAATTGTGGCTTCTTAGAGCTTACAAGTCTTTAAGTCTGAGGATCCCTTTAAGAAAATGATATAAATGTGCTTGTGTTACTGTATGAACAAAATGCAACAAGTGTTATATGGATAATTTGCATTTTATTTATATTTAGAAACAATAGTTTTTACAGTGTTTTTCCAAAATATAAAATGTTAAAAATATATATACACTCACCGGCCACTTTTTTTAGGTACACCATGCTAGTAACGGGTTGGACCGCCTTTTGCCTTCAGAACGGCCTCAATTCTTCATGGGATAGATTCAACAAGGTGCTGGAAGCATTCCTCAGAGAGTTTAGTCCATATTGACATGATGGCATTACACAGTTGGTGCAGATTTGTCGGCTGCACATCTATGATGCGAATCTCCCCTTCCACCACATCCCAAAGATGCTCTATTGGATTGAGATCTGGTGACTGTGGAGGCCATTTGAGTACAGTGAACTCATTGTCATGTTCAAGAAACCAGTCTGGGATGATTCCAGCTTTATGACATGGCGCATTATCCTGCTGAAAGTAGCCATCAGAAGTTGGGTACATTGTGGTCGTAAAGGGATGGACATGGTCAGCAACAATACTCAGGTAGGCTGTGGCGTTCCAACGATGCTCAATTGGTACCAAGGGGCCCAAAGAGTGCCAAGAAAATATTCCCCACACCATTACACCACCACCACCAGCCTGAACTGTTGATACAAAGCAGGATGGATCCATGGTTTCATGTTGTTGACGCCAAATTCTGACCCTACCATCCGAATGTCGCAGTAGAAATCGAGACTCATCAGACCAGGCAATGTTTTTCCAATCTTCTATTGTCCAATTTCGATGAGCTTGTGCAAATTGTAGCCTCAGTTTCCTATTCTTAGCTGAAAGGATTGGCACCCGGCGTGGTCTTCTGCTGCTGTAGCCCATCTGCCTCAAAGTTCGACGTACTGTGCGTTCAGAGATGCTCTTCTGCCTACCTCGGTTGTAACGGGTGGTTATTTGAGTCACTGTTGCCTTTCTATCAGCTCGAACCAGTCTGTCCATTCTCCTCTGAACTCTGGCATCAACAAGGCATTTCCGCCCACAGAACTGCCGCACTCTGGATATTATTTCTTTTTCGGACCATTCTCTGTATACCCTAGAGATGGTTGCGCGTGTAAATACCAAGTGGATCAGCAGTTTCTGAAATACTTTGACCAACCCTTCTGGCACCAACAACCATGCCACGTTCAAAGTCACTCAAATCACCTTTCTTCCCCATACTGATGCTCGGTTTAACCTGCAGATTTTCTTAAACCATGCCTACATGCCTAAATGCACTGAGTTGCCGCCATATGCTTGGCTGATTAGAAATTAAATGTTAACGAGCTGTTAGACAGGTGTACCTAATAAATTGGCCGGTGAGTGTATATTTCTAACAGATTCAGGGTGTACCCCGCCTACTGCCCATAGTTATCTTGGATTGGCTCCAGCGACCGTCGTGAGGATAAGCGCCTCGGGAAATGAATGAATGAAATGAATGAATGAATTAATTAGTATTTGTCTTTTTTGGAGGGGGGTGCTTCTAGATACACGTTGCCTAGGGGCACCACCTAGTCGCACAGGGCCGGGCCTGAACAAGTTGTAGCACAAATTTAGTCGATGACATGTACACACAACAGTGTACATTTATTTTTTGACATTTTGGGGGAAGCTGAGTTTCCCTTGCAGTCTTAAGAACAATCGCCTCTGCTGGGCTGGCAATATAAAATGTGACCCGGATTGTCCAGAAGGATTTTTTGGTCTCACGTGCGTGTTGTTGTCATGTCGTTACATCCTAAGATGATTAGTGCCGCGAGCGCTGAATACAAACTCATATAATATTTATGATTTAGTGTAGTGAAAAGCGAATATGTGTTAAGGCGTCTTTCCGTCTCAACCGAGCGGTAAAAGGCCCGAAGGAAGTGGCTCTTTAACCCTTCCAGCGAGGAGAAAGTCGCTGATCCAGGTATCGCCATAAATGCGCCGCATCGAGCATCCGCCCGTGATTCATGCGCGCGTCGCCGCCATCTGGTTCGCCCGCGGCGTCTGTTGGCTCGGCAGCCCTCTCGATTCTTCTCCCCTCGCCGGCGTCCGAATGACGGTGTGACCTTTCTACCTGGGCCAGCACTGCGGCGTCGCTCACAGCCAGAGCTCCAAACTCATCTCCTCGCTAAACGCTCCACGTGGCTCCTCTCGCTTCCTTAGCTCCCAATTTCACCGCCCCGCCGTTAGGAAAGGTCACACTTTTGGGTTGTGTGCGATTCATAATTTGCAGCGGTTATTGTTTCTACGCCCCATAACACAATTATCAGCGCTCTATATTAGTGCAGTAATGTATGTATGAATTCTCTTTTGCGCACACTGTAGCCTACTTTACTACTTTGCACTTGAACTCACTGGATTTAACTCATTTGAACGCTATTGGTTTTATGGCTCTCTGGCTTTTCTGGCACCATTCTTCATGTATTTAGTAGGGCTGTCAACCGATTAAAATTTTTAATCGAGTTAATCACAGCTTCCAAATTAATTAATCGGAATTAATTGCAATTCAAACCATCTATAAAATATGCTATATTTTTCAGTAAATTATTGTTGGAATGGAAAGATCAGACAAGGCGGATATATACATTCAACATACTGTACATACTGTAAGTACTGTATTTATTATAACAATGGATCCACAAGATGGCATTAACATTATTAACATTCTTTCTGTTAAAGCGGAAATGTGAAGTAAGGTTGTATTTTCGTTATTTTTTTTTTTAACGCAACCCTTCCAGATTCTTTGTTTAACCCATAGCAACGCCCTTGACAACAAAAATGCTTTTCTTCGGCAATCTTCGGAAATTTTCGGAAATTACGTCACACTGAGAAGTGCGAGTGAAGTCCGCCATAGAAAAGGTATTGTTTGTTGCTGTCAGGGACGCGGGGCAGGCAGGTGGTGTGTGGACCCAAGTGCAGGGAAAAGGAAGCGAGTCAAAAAGGCGGTGCAAAAGTAATTTAATTAATGCCGACAGAAAAACAAAGTACAAACCCAAACTGATGTGATCCCAAAAAACACAGTAGCAAACAAAACTCAGGTTACTAACAAAAGGCTGGGTATCAAAAACTTACTGAGGCAGAGAAACACGAGGGCTGTGACGTAGGAACGGGCAAGAATGGACACTGGCATAAAGACATTGACATAGACAATGACGCAACAAGGAGTGAACAGAAAATGGGAGCTTATATAAACACACGCAGACAAGGGGTAAAGAGACAACAAGGAACAGGTGAGCACAGGAGGATAGCCTAGGAGAAGGCACATCAGGTGAAATCAATGGGCAATCACAGGGACAAGTCACACTAGGAGAAAACAAACACAAAACCTAACAGTTGCATTGCTTCTCGGTAAGATGCCACGGCGGTGTGTGGCGATGTTTTGTTCTCACTCAAACGAAAAGTTGTATGAGTGGCCAAAGGATAGCAGGGCACGTAAATGGACATCTTTCGTTCGCACGAAGCGAATTAATTTCACGCCATCATCGAGTAGTGTTCTCTGCTACAAACACTTCGAAGATGCCTGCTTCCTTAACCGGTCTGCTTATGATCAAGGATTTGCCAAAAAGTAAGTGTGATTTTTGGATAGATGACTAATGACTTTGTCAAAGCAGAGTTGCCAACTGTTGTGGAATGAACAGTATAAGCTAGCGAGGTTAGCCGAAAGCTAACACTTGGCAATCCCCGGTCATAGTTGTTGTTGTGTTCGCTAGGTTAAGCGTGTTTAAATTGTGCTTCATCTACGATCTTGTCCGAAAGGGTTAATCCACTGTCGATCGGGAAAGGGGTGTGGATGTGCATATAAGCGGGTCGGCGTCACGGTAATTCACTGTCACGTTGCCGTAAGAGACACACACCACCGGTGAGTTTGTGCACATTTATTCGTATTTGTTTTATGTATTTCCACCTTCTTGCTTCAAGCATTGCATTGCATTTGTACGGTTCGGCATTTCTTTCACGGTGATCGCTTGATAGCCTTCTAGTTTGTGTTTTACGAGAGCCGCTGACAGGTGACAGCTGATGAACAAGCGTGTTGGTTTTAATGTCTCGCAGCGAATAAGCGAGCGCGCAGGTCACGCATGTAGTCTAGGTACATTGTTTGCAACCTGATTAGCGTCTGGCTAATACATGTTAGGTCCAACATGAAATTCCAACCTCTTCTTCTTCCTCCAACTCTTCAAAAACTTGGATCTCCTCCCTTGCGCTCGATCTATCGCTTATATCGCTGTTTGAATCATTGTTTGAAGGGCTTTGTATGGCGGCCGTATGGAGCGCTGCTATCACTGTTCTCGGTGAAACGTATCACTTCCGGGTTCATCCCCTTTCAGGCTCGAACTTCGGAAACGCGATTATTTTGTCAAATATACAACATATAAATTATTTATTCATGCTTTATTTGTTGGACAATGTGTAATTACTTTAATTGTGACCCTATTTGGCATGTTATGAAATTACTTCACATTTCTGCTTTAAAGGGATCCACGGATAGAAAGACTTGTAGTTCTTAAAAGATAAATGTTAGTACAAGTTAATAGTAATTTTGTATTAAAACCCCTCGATGTTTTCGTTTTTAAAAAATTGTAAAATTTTCAATCAAAAAATAAACTATAGCTCGCCAATGTTGACATCGCGAGCGGGACGTCACATGGGCTCCCTGCCGTTCTTCCACAGTGTCTTTAACTACGTAAGGTAGTGAATGAAATACACCACAAGGTAAATATTGCCATGTAGTGTATTTGTTGAGCTAAACAAAATGTTTGAATAGAGTTTGACCAAAGTCTGAGTAAGTTTTATGTGTATTTTGCATGGCTATTTCGATTGGGAATGCCAGTTCTCTTTGCATTGAGCGCTTTTCTTTTTGTGAACATTTGTTATTTTTGAAAGATAGGAATATTATTTTTTATTTTGCTTTCACTAAATGATACAGTAGCAACTTAACTGTTCCCCCGAAATGCATGATGGGAAGTTGGGCAAACATGACTGTCAGTGGTGGCTGCAAATGGTATATGTTCTGCTTTGTGTTAAAAATGCGTGTTAAGAAAAAGATCATTTCCTATCATTCTTCTCCACCTCACTCACCACAACAGTTATGTTTGTTGTGAAAGAGTTGCCAAAGCTTATGACAATAAACGGCGCGGTCCAATGAACGCCTGTGTCCATTCGCATTTCTCTGCCCTTATCTCTCAATGTGCAAAAAAAAAAAAAAAAACTGCGTCACTGTACATAGCCATATAGTATATAACCAAAGACACACATTAAAATTCTGACAGGTTACTCAACAGGCTTTATTATTCCTAAAAATAATAATAATAATCGAACAATAAAAATGCAACAACAACAACAAAAAAGAGAAAATTATGGAATTAAATAATGAATAAAAAAAGATAATAATATAATGCAGAATATAAACCAAACTTCACTGTTTTCTGAGTGAATCTCTGATCCATGCGGTCTCCAGTAGATCTTCTGCAATATTTGTGGCAACTGTGGTGTAATTAAATGGAAGATTCATCTGAAAAATCCACCTTTAGCCACAAAACAGTGAAGTTTGGTGGTGGCAAAATCATGGTCTGGGGTTACATCCAGTATGGGGGTGGTCTAGAGATCTGTAAGGTGGAAGGCAACATAAATACAGTGATACCTCGGCTCACGAACGCTTAAGCTCACGAACTTTTCGCCTCAAGAACATTAAATTCGCGAGCATATAGTCTCTGCTGGCGAACTAGTTTTCGGCGGACGAACCAAGCCACGCGGTCGGACAGCGCCACGAGAAGCTGACGCACGCTCACGGCGTCCCAGTTCGTCCCCTCCCTTTCGTTGAGTGCGGACGTGGTTTGTGTTTGATAGACATTTTGGACCATATTGAGTGTACTTTTGCTATTATGGGACCGAAAAAGAGTTACATACAGTCCTTATGGAAGGTGACTCGTGTTACCAATTCGCCCTCGACTGGTAATTGGCGGTGCTTTCAGCCTTCCACCGTCGTGAGAAGTGGACCGGCGAGTCACGTTGGCTCGTTGTCGTCGGTTGTCTTCGGTGCGCCCGATGGCGGCTTGCATACAAACACCCAGAGGTGTCGGATGGCTTTTTGTGGGCACTTTTATTAACAACCAAAAGCATGCGGGGGGCACAGCAGTGGAGTCTACGCTAACTGCGCACTTTGCCGGTAACACTCTCCTTCCAAACAGTAACTCCCTCCCTCCTCCTCCCACTCCTCCCACTCCCATACCATCGCAAAGGTAAATAAAACAACTTTATTATACAGTACAGTTTATTTCTTTAATTATAATACAATAGCACACTTATTATACATAAAATAAGGTATATTTTTGTGTAGTTTTAAGGCTTATTTAGTAGAAAATTATGTTTTATGGGGACCTGGGAACGGATTATTCTCATTTTAATGGTTTCTTATGGGAAATAAATGTTCGGAAGACGAACTTTTCGCCTCACGCACACTTTCTGGGAACCAATTATGTTCGTGAGCTGAGGTATCACTGTAGTCTGAAATATCAACAAATCTGGGCTGCCTCTTACATTCCTAACCATAAAAAAGGGACAAATTCTGCAGCCGGATGGTGCTCCATCGCATACTTCAATCTCTACCTTAAAGTTCCTCAAGGCAAAGAAGATCAAGATCCTACAGAACTGGCCAGCCCAGTCCCCAGACATGAACATCATTGAGCATGTCTGGGGGAGGATGAAAAAGGAAGCATGGAAGACGAAACCCAAGAATGTTGATGAACTCTGGGAGGCATGCAAGACTGCTTTCTTTGATGTTCCTGATGACTTCATCAATAAATTGTATGAATCCTTGCCAAACCGCATGGATGCAGTCTTTCAAGCCCATGGAAGTCATACAAAGTATTACATTTGGATCTCACAGCACCACTACTTAATTCGCTTATGTTATGTAACATATTTTTGTATTTGAAGTACATTTTTTGTTCAATTTTCACACTACTTTCTGTAGGCGACAAAACTTTTGTCTTGCCAAAATTTCACCTTTATGTCTTCATTCAATGATAAATCTTTTTTCAGTGAAACAAATATATTTTTGTACATTCAACATTATTTAGGAGGGTCTTAGCGTTCATATGAGCCATTTCTGAAACCAAATGAATAATTAAAAGTCAGGTTATTAGCAATTGTTTCTACAAAATGGATAAGCGACAAGACTATTGTCAGGGACGGAAGAATAAGATGAATCTTAAGTGTGTGCATAAATTCCAACAATTAACAATAGAGATGTCCCGATTGATCGGGTCCGATCACGTGATTTTCAAAGTATCGGAATCGGCAAAAAAATATCGGACATGCCTTTTTTTAATATATAAATATTTTTTAATTAAATCATTTTCTAACGATTTAACGTTACATACATAATGTGTTACACTCTTCCAGAGTCTTTAGTTTAAGCTTAAGGTAGGGTTATCAAAATTATCGCGTTAACGGCGAGAATTAATATTTTTTACATTTATCACGTTACAATATTTAACGCAATTAATGCATGCGCTGCATGACCCAGTCACGCATTGTCGCGTTCAATCTATAATGGCGCTGGTTTACCCATACAGTATATAGAGCTAAAAGGCAGCGTAAAATGAGCAGAGTGACTTTTGGCAGCTTTTGGAGCCTTTTTTTAAATGGCTAAAGCCTTACAATCCCTCTCCCAACAATTAGAATAATCATGGAAAGCAATGTGGGGAAGAAAGGTAGTAGTTGATCTTTTTCTTAACACCCTATGTTATTTCCCAACGCAGAGAAGATATATCAATTGGTACCACGACGCACAGTCATGGTTGCAATTCCCATCATGCATTTGGGCAGAAGTTAAATGACTACAGTATCATTTACTGAAAGCTCAACAAATACACTAGATGGCAACATTTAGTCACAATATACAAAGTCACATTTATCCTTTAAGAATTACAAGTCTTTCTATCCGTGGATCCCTCTCACAGAAAGAATGTTAATAATGTAAATGCCATCTTGAGGATTTATTGTCATAATAAACAAATACAGAACATATGTACTGTATGTTGAATATATATATTTGTCTGAGTTTTATTCATTTTTTTTCTTAATGCATTGCCAAAATGTATATGATCGGGAAAAATTATCGGGAATGATTGGAATTGAATCGGGAGCAAAAAAAAGCAAAACGATCGGGAAATATCGGGATCGGCAGATACTCAAACTAAAACGATCAGGATCGGATCGGGAGCAAAAAACATGATCGGAAGTTCGGAACAACCCTAATTAACATTGTTAGGTGGTTTAGTGAGACTAATCATGATTATGACTTTATATCAACTGCTTTCACAACTTTATGTTACCATAGAGACCATTTACACGGTAAAGAAAAACATCCACACCCCTTAAGTGTGCTGCATGTTTTCACACCACAAACAACACTTAAAGTGACGCTCTCTTTCTTTCCTTTCATCTTCTGAAGTTGCCCGACGAGGTCCGCGCTCGACTCCCTTTGTGCGTTCTCCTGTCATAAGCTTAGCTGGAGTCTGGTAAAGATGTCCCTTATGTCAATGCCAGCAAACACAAGCCACAAAGGAATACTTGAAGCAATCTGGGTGGAACCGAAATCTTCTTTACAGTTGAGATGAAGAATCACATACAGTTGCTTGTGATTGTAAAACTCAGAAGATTGAAAAAACGTGAGCAGATTGAAAGCCCTGCAATCTGAGGAGGGTTACGATGGTTGTTTCACTTTCATGAAAATTGTTGCAAATATTTCAGTCTTTCCTTAAAGTGCATTCACACGCAGAGATTTAGTGTTTTGTCAACTGTGAATGATGCAAAAAGTGATAAATGCTTCCCCTTGCAATGTTTCTAGTGTTAACTCTGTGATTCTCAAAGTGTGGCCTTTGTTCCACCAATGATACGTGGAAGATTGATATAAATGTTCGAATTTGTTGCCACTACAGTGCTTAGAGGAAGTACAGCTCAATTGTATTCAATTAAAATTACATATAAAATATTTTAGAACTGTTTCTTTTCAAAGTTTTGGAAAAAAAACCTCTAATTATTTTACCATTTAACTCAATCTTAAACAGACACTAAGCTTTTATTTTATAGCAATGGATGCCATTTTATCAGATTTGCACAACAATTTTCTTTGAAAGTGCCCAGAAATATTTCAATTTTTAAGCTAATTTCGTTTTTCCATTTGAGGCTTTTCTGTAGATGCGCTGTTTTGCATGAAAATGCGTCTGACTGGATCGAATTGTTATACTCTTTCCTCTGATTGGTTATCGAAGGTGTTGATGAGAAGCTCGCGACCATTGTGTCCTTAAACAGACACTAAGCTTTTATTTTATAGCTATGGATGCCATTTTATCAGATTTGCACAACAATTTTCATTGAAAGTGCCAAGAAATATTTCAATTTTTAAGTTAATTTCGTTTTTCCATTTGAGGCTTTTCTGTAGATGCGCTGTTTCGCATGAATATGCATCTGACTGGATCGAACTGTTATACTCTTTCCTCTGATTGGTTATCGAAGGTGTTGATGAGAAGCTCGCGACCATTGTGTTTGGTGACTAGTGTTGTTAATCTTAATTTAAAAAAGTAATTAACAGTTACAAATTACTTCTCCCAAAAAGTAATCGAGTGAGTAACTCAGTTACCTGAATGTAAGAGTAATTAATTACTTGGGAAAGTAACTGGTGTTACCTTTCATGGGTGCCCCCCCCACACACACACACAAACAAAAAAATTAGTAACCTTTGCTATGTTCGGAAGTCATTTACTGTAATGTTGTGAATCAACTGTTAAATTTGTTAAAAATGCTCCCGTTATTGCATTAGTTCCCTTCTGTCTACTTAGGTTCGCTAGGAAGGTTCGCTACAACAGAGCCTTTCTGAGAAGTCTACCGCTTTAAGATGGCGGCTGCTTACTAACGCAGCTGTGTCTGTCATTTCGCATCTAGTTACAGTGGGGCAAATAAGTACTTAGTCAACCACTAATTGTGCACTTGAAAATATTAGGGAGGCCTGTAATTGTCAACATAGGTAAACCTCAACCATGAGAGACAGAATGTGGAAAGAAAAAAAAAACAGAAAATCACATTGTTTGATTTTTAAAGAATTTATTTCCAAATTAGAGTGGAAAATAAGTATTTGGTCAATACCAAAAGTTCATCTCAATACTTTGTTATGTACCCTTTGTTGGCAATAACGGAGGCCAAACGTTTTCTGTAACTCTTCACAAGTTTTTTACACACTGTTGCTGGTATTTTGGCTCCTTCCTCCATGCAGATCTCCTCTAGAGCAGTGATGTTTTGGGGCTGTCGTTGGGCAACACGGACTTTCAACTCTCTCCACAGATTATGTATGGGTTTGAGATCTGGAGACTGGCTAGGCCACTTCAGGACCTTGAAATGCTTCTTACGAAGTCACTCCTTTGTTGCCCTGGCTGTGTGTTTGGGATCATTGTCATGCTGAAAGACCCAGCCACTTCTCATCTTCAATGCCCTTGCTGATGGAAGGAGATTTTCACTCAAAATCTCTCGATACATGACCCCATTCATTCTTTCCTTTACACAGATCAGTCATCCTGGTCCCTTTGCAGAAAAACAGCCCCAAAGCATGATGTTTCCACCCCCATGCTTCACAGTGGGTATGGTGCAATTCAATATTCTTTTTCCTCCAAACAAGAGAGCCTGTGTTTCTACCAAAAAGTTGTATTTTGGTTTCATCTGACCATAACACATTCTCCCAGTCCGCTTCTGGATCATCCAAATGCTCTCTAGCAAACCGCAGACGGGCCAGGACGTGTACTTTCTTCAGCAGGGGGACACGTCTGGCAGTGCAGGATTTGAGTCCCTGGCGGCGCATTGTGTTACTGATAGTCGCCTTTGTTACTTTGGTCCCAGCTCTTTGTAGGTCATTCACTAGGTCTCCCCGTGTGGCTCTGGGATTTTTGCTCACCGTTCTTGTTATCATTTTGATGCCACGGAGTGAGATCTTGCATGGAGCCCCAGATCGAAGGAGATTATCAGTGGTCTTGTCTTCCATTTTCTAATATTTGCTCCCACAGTTGATTTCTTTACACCAAGCGTTTTACCTATTGCAGATTCAATCTTCCCAGCATGGTGCAGCTGTACAATTTTTTTCTCTGGTGTCCTTCATAATTACCTTATGTTGGTCTTAACAGGGAGCAGCTGGATTCAGCCATGTTAAATGGCTTGTGTCATATTCACTCTTGCCATTAGAGGTCAGTGTATCCACCCAAATTAATAAAACTAAATGCAAACACTTTCAAAACAACCCATTACAATGCCACTCTAATTAAATGATTCCTCAAAACAGCAAAATTTGATTGGAAGCTTTTTTTCCTAATCGAATTACTTACGCAGTACTAGTTATTTGTATCATACAGCTGTTTTTTGCAACTTTTCCAGCTAGAATTTACGATGGGAGATCTGCCTGTTTCGCTGCGGGACGTCCTGACCGCTCATTATATATCAAAGTCTTGAGGGAGGGGAAAACTACAGTGCAACAACATCATTAATATGAGAGTCATTAATCGCGGAGCTCCAAATGTGGGAATAATGAGAACGCGCAGTGATTAGTCTTTTGTATGGCAAATTTATTATTAATGCTGGAAAACAATTACGAAAAGGTTTTTACATTGAAAATATGTTTGTTTTGTGTGTCGGATGCATCTTGCGTGTGCATGTGTGGGGGGGTGTTTGAGAGAATGTCAGAACTGCATAGTAACCGTTGACCTTGTCCCGCTTCCTTTCCTCCAGATGAGCATCCTCTCGGACCACCTGACAGTGCGACCGAAGCCAAAAGAATGTCTCCCGACGATGGTGTGTGGTGGAGCGCAAAGGGGAGCACTGCCCCTCTTTCCTCCCAAAGAGCAGCGGTAAACTCCCACCCGCACACTGTGAGAACAGCATGGCACTTCATTTAAATTCTGCAAGGAGACATCCCATAAATCAGCACCATTCTGACTAATGGCTTCTCCGTTGAGGGAAAACTCTCGCCTCGCTACCTGGAGACAGCGGCAACAAAAAGTGTGCGCCCTTTTTTTTTTTTTAAAGTGCTGTTGCGTAATTATGCACCTTGACCACAAAGCTCCCATGCTCCGCCCCATAATTAGCACTCATAATTCCAATGTATGACGTCAAAAAGTGGCACACTAAAGTAACCTTGGTTTGCGCTCAACAGAATCTCCTGGTTAACACTCATACGCAGTACCGTAATTATTTCACTCTCGGGTCCTGAATGGCAAATAAAATCACTTTTTGGCTATGTTCATACCAGAAGCGATTGCTCTAAAGCAGGGGTCCCCAAACTACGCCCCGCGGGCCGGATACGGCCCACCTCCACGTTTGGTCCGGCCCCTTGAACAAAAAAAAAACATTTTTTTTTTTTCCTCAATAGTGTTATTTATTTCCTGGCTTTTTTTCTGTGAAGAACCCAGAGAGGGTTATTTGGTTATTATCGATTTAATTAATAGTGTTATTATTATTTATATTATGTTATATTATATTATATTATATTATATTATATTATATTATATTATATTATATTATATTATTAGGGCTGTCAAACGATTAAAAATTTTAATCGAGTTAATCACAGCTTTAAAATGAATTAATCGTAATTAATCGCAATTCAAACCATCTATAAAATATGCCATATTTTTATGTAAATTGTTGTTGGAATGGAAAGATAAGACACAAGACGGATAGATATATTCAACATACAGTACATAAGTACTGCATTTGTTTATTATAACAATAAATCAACAAGATAGCAATAACGTTATTAACTGTTAAAGCGATCCATGGATATAAAGACTTGTAGTTCTTAAAAGATAAATGTTAGTACAAGTTATAGAAATTGTATATTAAAACCCCTCTTAATGTTATCGTTTTAATAAAATTTGTAAAACTTTCAATCAAAAAATAAACTAGTAGCTCGCCATTGTTGATGTCAATAATTACACAATGGTGCTGAAACCCATAAAATCAGTCGCACCCAAGCGCCAGCAGAGGGCGACAAAACACCCAAACACACAAGTAATAAGTGCACATGACACTGTGCTGTCATTTTAATCTGTTTGAGCGGGGCATGTGCGTTAAATGCGTCATTTTAAAGTGATTAATTAAAAAAAAAAAAAAAAAAAAGATTACCGCCCATTAACGCGATAATTTTGACAGCCCTATATTCAATTCAATTCAATTCAATTTTATTTGTATAGCCCTGGATCACAACAATGTTGTCTCAAAGGGCTTTGCAGAGGCAATATGATACACAATCAGAAGCAGCAAATGAAGCAACACAGATGAATAAATAAATTCAAGTCCTGGGTTTCCCCTATCCTTAGACCCTCCATGTCGGCAAGGAAAAACTCCAAAAACTCCAGAGTCTTCGGGAGAAAGGTGAGAAACCTTGGGGAGTACCACAGTCAGGAGAGATCCACTCCCAGGACGGATAGACAGGAAGCCCCAGGACCGCTAATGGGAATTAGCAGGTGAAGTTACAGTCCGTAAAGATGCAGTGGAGTAAAGGAACAAGAAGCGGTCCATCTAGCCAGATGAGATGGGGGTAGCAACGAGGACGTCCATCCAGCTTGGGGTCCGGACAGTCAGGAGGCTGCAGCTGAAAAATAGCCCCAGCCCAGAGGGGAGGAGGGAAAGGGGACAACGGGTGACTAGTGATGAAGAGACTAGACAACTAGATATTAACGTTGGAAAATAGAAGTAAAGTAAGATAAGTGGTAGGTAGAGTGAGAAAAAGGAGATAGAACTCAGTGGCTGTACTTCCCCCAGCTTTATAGCTTCTAGTGCAGCTTAGACTAAACTTTGAGTCTACTCCGACTTCAACTAGCTTGACCATAAGCTTTGTTGAATAGGAACGTTTTTAATCTAATCTTAAATGTGCAGACTGTCTCGGCTTCTTTAGTATTAGCTGGAAGCTGATTCCATAAAACAGGGGCTTGGTGGCTAAAGGCTCTAGCTCCGACAGTACTTTTAGAAACCCTGGGAACTACCAGTAGATCTGCATTCTGAGAGCGGAGTGTTCTGTTGGGGTGGTATGGAACCAGAGCATCGGTGAGATAAGATGGCCCCAACCCATTATTGGTCTTAAATGTAAGAAGGAGGATTTTAAATTTAATTCTAAACTCGACTGGAAGCCAGTGAAGGGCCTGGAGCACAGGGGAGATGTGCTCTCTTCTATTGGTTCCTGTTAAAAGTCCTGCTGCTGCATTTTGGACAAGCTGAAGACCTTTTAGAGAACTTTTAGGGCAAGCTGCAAGTAGGGAGTTACAGTAATCCAATCTCGATGTAACGAACGCGTGAATTAATTTTTCTGCATCGCTTTTAGATAAAATATTTCTAATTTTGGCTATGTTGCACAGGTGAAAGAAGGCCGTTCTGCAGGTTTGTTTAATGTGAGCTTTAAACGATAAGTAAATAAGTATATATATTATTATATTATATTATGTTATATTGTATTATATTGTTATTATTATTATTTTTATTTTATTTACTTTTGTTCCGTGAAGAATCCAGAAAGGGTTATTTGATTATGGCTTTCTGAAAAACCGTAATTTTTTTTACATTTAGGCACTCCTGCAATTGTCACACCTTTTCTGTTGCAAACTGAGCCCGGCCCCTCATCAGAGAAGGGAAAAGTTATGTGGCCCTCACAGGAAAACGTTTGGGGACCCCTGCTCTAAAGGCTGATTTATGCTTCTGCGTTGCGGTGACGGCGGAGCAACTGCGTAGACCCTATGTCAGGGCAGCCATGTTTCCTGGTTTTTGTTCCAATTGATTGAGCACAGACCACTTAATCGGTGAGATTTCTACTAAAACAGACTTACCACAATCAACTGATTACACTGTAGTGGATGATGTTAGTGAGTCTTGTCGCTCGGTGGGTTGAGTTCATGTGTGGTGTGTCGGGCGCTTGTGTCTCTGTACATCTGCCGGAAACCGTGCGTCAAAATGTTCCCCTCCGGACACAGCATTCCCCATATATTTGTACCGGGAGGGAATTATGTTAGGCAGCTGTAGTGGTCACTACACAGCCCCACCCAGAATTCACCCACACAGGACGCCAGGCGTAACCCGGCTGAACAATCAGGCAGATGCCCAGGGCACCAGGTGGAAGACGACTGAACGGGACGATCAGGAGGATGTCAAGGATGCCAGGCATTGGATGACCGAACGGGACGATTGGGAGGACGTCCGGGATGCCAGGCGATGAACAACCAAACGGGACGGTCAGGAGGATGTCCGGGATGCCAGGCGCGGGACGACTGAATGGGACGATCAGGAGGACGACCAGGATGCCAGGCGTGGGACGACCAAGCAGGATGATCGGAGGGACGTCCGGGATACCAGGCGTGAGACGACCGAGCAGGACTATCAGTTGGAAGTCCAGGACGAGGTGCGCGTCGTGCAGCACCACCCAGGCGTGGCCGGAGAAGCGGGCGACCAGAGAGGCGGCATGTGCTGCCCAGCCCAGGGCAGGATGAGAGCGACAGGCGAAGCGGCAGGGAACGAGGGCGACTAGCGGAGGAAACCAAGGCGACTGGTTTTTACAAGGGGCGAGGGAAGCACCGAAACCAGAGTCAAAGTGACGTCCTCATCGTCTAGAAGCTGTGAAACAAGACAGACGTCGACGGCGGCGTTCGCAGGCGCTGGCAGAGAAGCGACACTTGAGACATCCGTAGGCGCAGGCACCGGAGGATGGCTGTGCCCAGAGAAGCTGGCTTTGAAGCGACGTCAGCGACAGCCAGAGACTCAGGCACAGGATCGACGCCGTCAGGAAGACCAAGAGCAGACGCAGCAAAGCGAAGAGGCAAAGCTCTTACGATGATCCTGGTGATCCTCTTATTTTCTAAGGTGATCGGTTGGTTTAATCAACTTGATTATATCATTTCTAAAAGTAGATATTAATTAATACTTAAGGCTGGATTTATCCCGCCCATTGGACTCCATGCGTTTCTGGGGTCTATGGGCAGTGGGCAGGGCTCAGCAGGCCCAGACGCTCTGGTTCTGAATGAATGAAATTCAAAATATATTAATAAAATCTGAGAAAAGTCAATGCAAACTTCAGGCTACAAACTTGGTAAGGAAAGTTCTAGAGGTAAGTTTATTGGTGGATCTTTTTTTTCCCGCTTATCAAATACACTTGTTGCAGGGAATTGTTAAAACAATATGAATTGACAGTTGTATAGATCCTATTCGAGGTTGGATTTGATATAAAAGGTCACCTTGCTGCACTTTCATAGTGATTACCTGTGTAGTCTTATAGAGCAGATAAAGGGACTGAGCATGGCACCCTGTGGAATGCCAGAATAAGTTACAATAAGTCTACCTGTATAATAATAGTCTTTTAAGCACCTGTCCATGTGAATAGGCTTCAACAAGATGAGTGTACCTATTTGAGAAGGTCTTAGTTCACACTATTGTGCGATGGCGTTCCTTGTAAAATTGCCGGCGCATCCTGTCAGACTGGAGTAGACAAGCTGAGGTTGAGGTCAGTGTGCGCGTCTTGTTTGCATTGTGATGAGACACAGCACCTCAGGGGCCGTGTTTGCATTTTCGTGTAACCCCCGCCCTCACGGCCTGTCACTTCCCATGCAGCGGCACGTTAGATGCGCACGCCAAGCCTCTAAATAAATCAGCTCCGTGATCGCTTTGGCGCAGACACAGAGACAAACACGTGTGTTAAGGACAATCTGCGTGTGTTTACGGTGTGAAAGAATTTCATGGCCTAATGCCGATTGGAATATGTCCATCGCTTTCGTCTGACTGACTGCGCTTTTTCAGTGGCGAGATGTGGTCAAACATTACAAAGTGAATGAATACACACTAACACAATCGCTGAGAAGTACATCCGAGTTGTAATACGCATGTCGGCAAGTAGGTGACAGTATCATATGACCCATTCCTATAAAAACAGAGGCTCGTAGCAGTGTCAAAACGAGAAGTGATAACCTCTAGTGGCAGTTTGTGTATGTTATCAAAACTGTTTTGATATTTTTAAAATTATTTATGAACAAAATCTCACCTCAGAAAGTTTCACTGTGCTTTACATGATAAAGTTGTGTTTGAGTGTGCTTTTCTAAGCCGCTTCAGTCATAAGGAAAAATTTTATCTGTATATGGTCTAGTGCTGCAACGATTAATCGATTAACTCGAGTATTCGGTTATAAAAAAATATTAATTAAATTTTGTTGCTTCGAGTATTCGTTTAATTAAAGTGGCTTTGTAATGGTTTATTTTGAAAGTTTTTGCATTTAGTTTTATTGATTAGAGTGGATACACTGCTCTTTGGTCTGCCTCTTTTCACATGGCTTAATCCAACTGCTCCCTGTTAAGACCAACGTAAGCTAATATTTTTTAATGCATTCATAATTTAATTTATAGGTATGTTTAGCCCTTTTTTGTGGGAATATGTGTCTAAACTAGGGCTGTCAAACGATTAAAATTTTTAATCGAGTTAATTACAGCTTAAAAATTAATTAATCGTAATTAATCGCAATTAATCGCAATTCAAACCATCTATAAAATATGCCATATTTTTCTGTAAATTATATATATATTCTGTAAAATAATTTGTTGGAATGGAAAGATAAGACACAAGATGGATATATACATTTAACATACGGTACATAAGGACTGTAGTGGGCATTTCACTCTACTGTCATTTAAATCTGTCTATGCTGTCCTCACTCCGAAGCGTCAACTTTTTCCAAAGCTAGACAGCTAGTGAACGACGCCTTAATAATCAGACTTCTTCCTTTTTCATCTGATTTATTAATAAAATGGCCTCAAACCATTGTCCTCTTTAGACCGTCGTACAACTACAACAAAAAGTACACAAGCATTGCATTAGAAACAACGTTAGCTTAGCACGCTATACAGGTTCACTAAACATAAACAAAAAGCGTCTCATACAAAAAATATAACATTTCGCTTACTAACATAATATGTACATTCTTTACAAAAACCATACTTACGGCGTCAGCCCGAGACGTCGTGCAGCCATATTGAACTGGCAAGAAAGCAATAAACCATGTCGCAAAGCGACCACAAGAGTTCGCTGTTAGCACAAAAAACCTTGCTGTAAAACTTACCAAAAGGCAGAATACTGTCTGAGCGGGACAAGTGCGTTAATTGCGTCAAATATTTTCACGTTATTAATTTAAAAAATTAATTACCGCGCGTTAACGCGATAATTTTGACAGCCCTAGTCTAAACCATTTGTTAAGATCATTGTAAAAAATAAAAATAATTTTTTTTTAAAAGTTTGCATTTTATAGCATTTAAGCTAGCTGACGTTTTCTATGTAAGTTAGCCAATTGTTCTTTTGTTGTTTTGTTCATAACGTTTGAGGCTCAGTTCAGGTATTTTAATTTTTCATGTTCCTTATCCGATTACTCGATTATTCAAACTAACTAGTCATTGATTAATCGACTATTGAAATATTCGATAGCTGCAGCCCTAGTATGGTCCAATAGACATGTGCCGGTTCCCGTTTCAAGGTATACTGTGATATGGAAACGTCACAATTTCAAAACCACTAAAATTTTCTGTCTTACCATTCCTACGGTATTAGCTATTTTTTTATGTCCCAAAAATGCAGGGAGAAATTTCTCGCTTGCAGCTGCAGGGCTCACCTCAGTGTCAGTAAGTCAGCTGTGCTACATGATGGCTGGAGGAGGTGAAACACCTGAACTTTTTCCCCCATCGTAAAATACGAAGTCGCTGGTATGGGAATACTTTGGCTACAGAAAAAGTACAGACGACAGCTGCTTAGAGGAGGAGGGCCAACCGACATGCAAAAAATGTTTTCGGAGGGTGGCTGCCGAGGAGGCAATACTTCCGATATGATTTTGCATTTATACAAAATGAAAGGTTAGCAAAATGCTGTCATGAATGTTTTCCACCAGCTACGAGAGTGTTTAGTATGTCTAGTAGTGGTAAAACATACTATAATGTAAGCTTGTTAACGAGGCAGATAACGAGGCTAATTAGCATGCCAAAACTCATTTCCTTTCTAACATTAGCCTACTTTTGTTTGTCTTCCGCCATTGTAAACATCTGTTCAAAATAACATTTTCATAATACAGCCTGTGGTGTTTTGTTCTCTTTGGTGACTGTTTGTGTTGAGAGAAACAGTGGGTGTGTGTGTGTGTGTGTGTGTGCGTGCGTGCGTGCGTGCGTGCGTGCGTGCGTGCGTGCGTGTGTGTATAATGTAAATATGATACGAGTCATGCACACATGCTTTTTATGGTAAATAATTCAATTATTTTTGTTCTGATAATAATAAGTTGAGTGTGGCTGTGGGTTATGGCTCACCTGAAAGACTGCATTTGTTTTCGTTTTTTTTTTTTTAGAATATTTCAGTTATTTATTTATTTATTATTTATTTCTTACTTATATTTTATTGTACTTATGTTCCAACTAGCTACTATGTTGTTTTGAAAAAAAAAAACTGTTGTAGGGGATTTTTTATATTTTTTTTTTTTAACCCAGACATCTCAAAGCAACACATTTTAGAGCTGTAATTGCAATACCGTGATATTTTTGCTGAAGATTATCTACTGTCAGCATCTCATACCGGCACATGCTTATGGTCCAACCTTGACGCAAAAGTGTCCTTCTGCTTAGCAAGGAGCTTGACGAACAAACTTTGGACTATTTTGGCCATTTTTAGTTTTAATTTAGTATTTTAGTTTGATTTCACTCGCAATTTAATTTTGGAGGGCCTAAAAAACTACTTTTTATGTCTAAAAAGATGCACAAGCAGTGATTTGCAGCTTTACCGAGAGCTCCGTTAAAGAAACTATAGTGATCCCTCGTTTTTTGAGGTTAATGTTGCCGCGCCAACCCCCCCCAAAATGTTTTTTTTTGTGTGTGTGTTCCATGTATTTATTCAGATTTATCATTAAAAAGAGATACATATAAGACAAGTATTTTCACTTTTTGCCCAAAAGTACAATTAAAAATAAAACTTTTATGTGTATATATATATGGTGGAAAACACCACTTGAAGTTCCGCTCTGAGACCCCCAATTTGGCCAAATTTCAAAATTGTCCTATATGCATGTGTGATACATCATTGGAAAGCTTAAAATCTCAATTTTCTGGGGGAAGAAAAATTTTGAAAAGGAGGGCATTTTTAAAAATAAAAAATAATAATTTAACAGAAAAACCCTAAGTGGAGGTGAGAGCCAGGATTTTAACGAGATATTATCGCGTACTTACCTCTTTACGATCCAAAAACTCCATGTAGCATGTATCACCGAGTTTCAAGACACAGCTGTGAATGGCCACAGCCGGATTTCTGGGGGATTTTATGGGTGAAACATGGTCATATAACAAGGGTCGCGATGCAGAAATCGCAGACATCAAGGAGTGGTCGAGATGTTCATTTTCATATATTTACCCTTTGAAACGTTTTTTTTTTTTTTTTTCTTTGTATGGATCGATTATTTATCATTTAAAATATTGGGGAAAAAGTGATAGTCATGGAAAAAAAATACAATTAGGCAATAGTTATGAGGTAGATATCTGTGACTTTTTTACAGACGCAAATTTTTTCATTGTGACGTAATTTGTTTAAAAGTTTAAAATATGCGAGTCTTTTTTTTTTTTAACTAAATATTAGATATCAATGAATAATTCTAAGCTAAAAATGACAGACATTTCGAATAATAAATATGATTACTTACCTTCTTTTTAAGGCTAGGTTGAGACAAAAGTTTTTAAACGAATATTAGACATCAATTAATGATTCTAAGCTAAATATGACATTTTGAATCAGAAATATAATTACTTACCTTTTTATAGCTGGGTTGAAACAAAAGCGGTTGTGCGACGTCTGTAAACGGGGGTTGCCAGGGTAAAATGGCCAATTTAAAAATAGTTTGGGGACTTAATGCGCCATGAATCTGCTATGGCAGCATATATACATATTGTTCTATCAAACACAACAGTTCTTTTGGCTTAAAATACAGCAGTTTATTTTAAAGAGGGGTGCAAAAGCAGAAACTGCTTTTTCAGCCTTGTCTGTGTTTTCCGCCATATATATATTTTAATAAATGGTTTTTAAGCACTTCCAATGCAATTATTACAATAAGTTTTAAACATGTTATTGTCCCACCGAATTATTTTTAAACAAGGAAAAAAAGTAGACGCCCAATCCATTTTTTTTGTAAAAAAAAAAAAAAAAAAAAGTAGAAATATACTTATCTTTATTAAATGCTTCATTAAATGAGTCCACTCAAATACGCACACACAGAGTTGCCACAGCAACTGTTTAACAAGTTAAACAATGATTGATACATGCGTCGGTTTGAAGGTTCAACTTCCAAGCATCTCTGGCAAGATCAAACCTTAACTGTCTGTCAATCATCATTAACTTTAATAAGCAACTCTAGTGCACTGCCTGACCAAGAAAAGCGGCAGGAGCGAGAGTGAGAGAGTAAGTGATCGGTTCGGGACAGCTCCGTAAAATATTGCTTTTATTTATTTTTTTTTTAATTGGAAAAAATGGACTGAGGGCGCAAAGTTTGAAGCGTGAAGTAGCGAGGGATTACTGTATTTGATCATGATGAAACGTTTAGCTACAGCTGCGACGTTTTGGCAGCTGTTCACAGCAAAAGACAAAGACTGAATAACGTGACACAGTTAGCAAATGAAGTAAATCAAGGTACCAATGTACAAAATATGATGTAAATTAATTAAGCGAGCATTCTAACAGATCAACACAGCGTTGGTACTTATGCACTCACTCTAAATATCAATTGGCCAATAATTTCCCAGCACATCCTCTCCACTCGCAGCGCTTTTGTCACATCTCTCAGCGATTAAATGGGTCGATTTCTGCTCTCCGTGGGTGATTAATCCCACGGGGTTAAGAGATTAGGAGAAAAAGAGAGTGGCTGCACAGAGAAAAGGAGGCGTTCTTAATGGATTCACACAGAGAGCCTCCCATTCATGGGGCTAATGAGATTGGATTACAGAAGATGAAGAGGAAAACACACACAAGAGGAAGAGAGGAGGAGGGCAAAAAGATGTGAAGTGACCCCTGATTTGAGGTGGGATCACACCTTTGAGAGTTTGCTCTTAGCAAGTCCTTTCAAACGGTGTGCTGGGCCTGTCGTGACTGACCGAGCGGGTCGCGTGGCATCGGGTCATTGGGGAACGCTTCTACCTCGGGGGAACAGGTAGCCGCGATTCTTGTGCAACTTCACACCCAAGTGTCTTCAGAACTCACTTTCAGGTGGACGGAAGCAGTCGAACAAGAAGGATGGAAAGTGCAAGGGCAGGGTCCCCCCAGGATTGATTAATCTAAATTCAAGACTTTTAAGACCTTTTTTTAATGCCATTTCAACTAAAAATTAATACTTTTCTCGCACCCATTATTTAGATAATATTGAATCATATTACAAAAATAAAGCATTGAACATCAAATTTAACCTCAATTACTAAGTGTTTGACAAAAGAATGCACATTTATTGAAGATACAATTAAAACAAAAAGTTTTGTGCCACAGACCGGCCCTCTTTATGTCATGACCTACCTTATTAAAATATTGTAATAATAATCGTGCTGTCAAGCGATTAATTTTTTAAAATCGCGACTAATCGCATGCTGTCAATAGTAAACATGCGATTTTTTAAATTCATAAATTATATATTTCAATTTCTAAATACACCTATTAGCACAGGAGTTCATCAAATTTAAGCCTCATTAGAAACAAGAAAAGAGTTTTCCTTTACACTTGTAAAAATGAATCAAATATGAATTTCATCAGCTTTTCATCATATTCTTTTTTTTTTTTTTTTTTTTTTTTTTTTTTTTTTTTTTTTTTGTGGTACATGCAAATTGATATACTCAATTTTGTTGTTTAATCTACCAAAATAAAACAACTTTTACTTGATATTCCAAATTTTGGGGGCGTACTGTATATAGTTTAAATTAGGGCTGTCAAACGATTAAAATTTTTAATCGAGTTAATTACAGCTTAAAAATTAATTAATCGTAATTAATCACAATTAATTGCAATTCAAACCATCTCTAAAATATGCCATATTTTTCTGTAAATTGTTGTTGGAATGGAAAGACACACGACGGATATATACATACAACATACTGTAGATCAGTACTGTATTTGTTTATTGTAACAATAAATCCACAAATGGCATTAACATTCTTTCTGTTAAAGTGATCCACGGACAGAAAGACTTGTAGTTCTTAAACGATAAATGTTATAGTTACAAGTTATAGTAATTTTATATTAAAACCCCTCTTCATGTTTTCGTTTTAATAAAATTTGTAAAGTGTTCAATCAAAAGTAGAGTTAATATAATAATAAGAAGAATAAAAATAACAATAATAAAAATAGAGTGACCAAAGTAAGTTTTACGTGTATTTTGCATAGCTATTTTGATATGGAATGCCAGTTCATTTTGCATTGTTGTTTAACTGTGTGTCAGAATAGGGCCTCGCTACTATAGACTGAAGTGCTTTTCTTTTTGTGAACATTTTTTTTTTTTTGAGAGAGGTAGGAATATTATTTTTGTTGTGCTTTCACTAAACGATACTTATGTTTGTTGTGAAGGAGAAGCTTATGCCAATAAACAGCGTGGTCCAAAGAACGCCTGTGTCCACTCGCCTTTATAACATATATCTGTACATATCTTACTCAAAATACAACAAGAGACACATAATTGCCACTAAAAGAAAGAAAACTTACCGAAATATGTGTGGAGCACAAATAGCAATTTGCATTGCATTGTGAATACAGCATAAACGTCTCACAACTACTAATTCTCCCACGTTTAGAAGAAATAACATGAGTATGGAACGGCGCTGCCCCCAAGCGGCCGGTGGCATTCTCTTCACTCTTAATGTCCATAAACGGCCTCATTGTAATCTGTTTGAGGAAATATGCGAGATGGTCATTCACCCAAGCGCCAGCAGAGGGCGGCAAAACTCCATAACAACAAGGGAGAGTTTCACTGTACTGTCATTTAAATCTGTCTGAGCGGGACATCTGCGTTAATTGCGTCAAATATTTTAACGTGATTAATTTTAAAATTTAATTAACGCCCGTTAACGCGATAATTTTGACAGCCATAGTTTAAATAAATTTAAAAAATAATGTAATATATCATTACTAATGAGTGTTTTCATATTATTCATGACATAACATTACCGCAATTAAATGTGAAAGATTGAATGATTGATTGAAAGAATAATTGAACTCACCAAAACGGCTGTCTCCCAATGCACTTATACAGTTCAGACACCTGTGTATTTCAGGGTAGTTCACGCTCATCAGTCCACCTCAGAGTGCAATGTTTTGGGTTAAAATGCCCAACTTATGTTTTGCCTGAGAACGTGCCACACTCCGCTGTCTGTTTGCTGTGGCTTGCTCCGCCCTCGGAATTTGATCCGCCGGACGGTCGCCAGACTCAATCGCTGGAACAGCGGTGAGTCTGGTATAACAGGCAAGATAAAGGATAGCTGCGCTCTGATTTGGCCCAAATAAGGCTGTAAGTTGTTTCAGCTAAAATATGTTTGTGTATGCATTCATAATTAAGTGTAGAGCTACAGTTTGTGGATTTACGTGAGAGCGATTTGTTATGAGAATAGTAAATACGTTGGCATTCGAGCATTTAAGATAGCGGACTTTTGTTTGGCATTAGGGTAATTTAATCTACTAAATTTACATATTGATTAGACTAGGTCAGGGTTCACCAAATCTGGACCTCGATGCCATCTATCCTGTCATGTTTTCCACGTCTCCCTCCTCCAACACACCTGAATCAAATGATTATGTCATCAGCAACCTTTCCAGAAGTCTGCTAATTTTACTGATTATTTGAGTCAGGTGTGTTGGAGAAGGGAGACATGGAAAACACGACAGGAAAAAGTGGCTCCGAGGTCCGGATTTAGTGAACCCTGGACTAGGTTGACTTGTGAACCCCAGTTGCTTTGTGTCAAGTGTTTATTGTTAAAATGTGTGTCGTCTTGAACACAAGTGTGCATATGTGTGTTATAGCTTTACAAATTGTCAAAAATGAAGGAAGTAAAACAGTCCCGATTCTTGGTCAAAAGCAAAAAAAATAATAATAATAAGAAGAATAAGAATAAATGCTTAAATCCCCGAATTCTTTATAGAAATGGACGTAAAACATTCTCGATTGTTGGTTAAAAGCCAAAAAAAAATTGCAGTTAGCATTTATTTTACATAAATATGTCGAAGTACGATGCTAGTCTTTCAGTCAATGTGGCAGCCGCCTTATGTAAACAGAGCTTTTCTGGTGAAAATTCTTGTGAAAAAACAAAAAATATAATAATTACCTTGAATTCTCAAACAAATCACTCCGGAGACAATCCTTCCTGTTTGTATGCGGTGCAGATTTTGTACTTTTTCAACATAAATTGGGCGTTGGATTGCTGCATGTGTCGCTGCGACAGACTTCGAATAACTGAAGCGGATTGTGAGATAGCCCCCTGCTTGAAGGCGTGGTGCCATGAAGGTCGAATCTGACCCGTCAATATCATTATGAAGTCTATGGTGTAATATTAATGTATTTATCCTAAAAAATCTAGACTGCAACAGGGTAATAGCAATTCACTTTATTTCAATGGGAAATGCTGCTTTGAGTGAGTGATTTGAGTTACATGCGTGATCACAGTGCAAAAAAAAATAACTCTCAAGTATATACTACTATAAGTAGTATTTTTGTTTGGTGAAATTGGTTCCATAAATGTCACACGGCCACGTTGAAATATCATGCCATTTCTCCCACTCACTCCTATAATTGGCCACATATGTCACCTCAAGGTGACTGATTCAACCTCTCTCACCTTGACACGCAGGCAAACACATCGCTCCGTGACATCAGCGCACCCGACTGGTCATCGCCGTTCAAGTTCGACTTGGAGTTTTAACCTGCTGCTGGGGTGTGATGGTTATGAAATATTAATAAACCGTCTGGAGAGTACAGTAGATCATGAGCGGTACCGATGCGGCGTAGAAGCCGAATACACAAAGGGCCGAAGTGGGCCGGGGGCTTCGTTGAGCATTCATTAACCTTTCGCGACGACTGCACGTACCTGCGCTGGCTTCGTACCACCACTCTTTATTCAAAAGATGGCTGCGACCGGGTCCGACGATATCTTGAAATTCAGTTCAATCCCCAGAGTGGTGCCGGTGATGCCAAGAGAAGGCGGGTAAAAGGTCACAGTTTGGATCGGGGTTCGAACCCTCGAACTTCAGCCCCCTCATCGTTTCTTTATTTGAATTGCTAATGTGTGAAGCAGTCAGTGGCTGGGCGCTTAAGCGTGAACCTCTGGAGAATTTTTTTGAGGTCTTTTTTTTTTTTTTTTTTTTTTTTTTTTTTTACCAAATAAGTGGAAGAATATGGATAAACGAAAATTCTCTGGACTGGATTTTTAAGGTGTTTGGATTAGGTCTATAGAAATAGCAAAGTAGTTATAGAATGTTGTGGAACGTATGTTTAAAAAAAATAAATAAATAAAAGTAAGAAAAGGCACTGCTCATTGGTAGAGCTGGCTGACCCGATAACTGTCACCCTCTAATTTTTTTTGTATGCAAAAAGTGTTTTCTAATTAAACATTATAATAATAATTTATAGTAAATAGTTATATATGCATAACATATTTGAGTGATATAAGGCAGAAAACACAGACAAGACTGAAAAAGCCGTTTCTGCTCTTGCACTCCTCTTTAAAAGAAACTGCTGTATTTTAAGCCAAAACAACTGTTGTGTTTGATAGAACAATATGTCTAAATGCTGCCATAGCAGATTTATGGCGCATTAAGCCCCCGAATTATTTTTAATTTGTCCGTTTTACCCCCGTTTACAGACGTCGCGCAACCGCTTTTGTTTCAACCCAGCCATAAAACAAAAGTGATTAATTGTATTTATTATTCAAAATGTCTGTCGTTTTTAGCTTAGTATCATTAATTGATGCCTCATATTTCATTTAAAAAAAAAAAAAAAAAAAACGACTTTGAAAAATTTATTCACTCACATATTTTTAACTTTTAAACAAATTATTTCACAATGAAAAAAATGGCGTCTGTAAAAAAGTCACGGATAATCATAAGTATCGCTTATTGTATTATTTTTGTTTTTGTTACTGTCACATTTTCTCCGATGTGTTAGATGATAAATAATCGATCAAAACAAAGAAAAAATGAAAAAAAATGTTTTAAAGGGTTGTATATGAAAAGCAAATCTCGACCACTCTTTAATGTCTGCGATTTCTGCATCGCGACCCTTGTTATATTACCATGTTTCACCCATAAAATCCCCCAAAAACCCTGCTGTGGCCATTCACAGCTGTGTCTTGACACTCAGTGATACATGCCACATGGAGTTTTCGGATCGAAACAAGGTAAGTACGTGATAATATCTCGTTAAAGTCATGGCGTCTGTAATTCTGCTCTCGCGTGCTCTCACTTCCAGATAGGGTTTTGCTGTTTAACCCTTTAAGGTCTGGGCCTATTTTGTCTGATTTTGCATGCCTTTGAAGTTGCCTTTATATTTCAAAGAAAGAATTGTTTACGATGGCCTGGTTTGGTCCCTTTTTTTGTGACACCTTGAACTTCATGTCCAAACTGTTGTTTCCGTCACTGACCAATTAGAAATCATCATTTGGGCCCAAAAAGACCAAAAATTCCACAATCGTTTTGTCAAAATTTTTAATTTTGATGTCCAATTGACAACCAAACATGCGTAACGAACCGTTTTGAAACTTTGTAATATTTATTCAACATGTTAGGATGAACATTCATCCAAAAAACTTTAGAATAAATAGTCTTATATTTGACTATTCAACATAAACAACAGGTATAGCATAGGCGTTTTTTGCCTTTATACATGCTCTAGTCAAAACAGGTTATATACAGCAGACCGAACAGTGAAAAAATATATACCATCTAACACAAAAAGTGTTTAGAGGCCATCTCTTTATGAGTTTAGGTATTGCGGCCCATCACCTGATGAAAACTATGTACACACAATCAAGCTTCTTGAACACACATTTATATACACAAATTGAGAAGACTGATTGTGGGAAAAAATGTATATATATATATAACATTGGGGGGGGGGAAAGTATTTCAAAAATATTTACAATAAACAAGTTAAATTTTTTTCAGGCATGCCACTCCGAAAAGCAGTTTCGTCCTGGAATTCGAAACAGGGCGACATCACACAGCCCACACTTCCATGGGGTGTTGGTCCTCTTTCAACCCTTCCATTTTCATTTCACTTTACCTTCATTGTCACTATAAATGTACATGAAAAAAAGTCAGTATTTATGAAAATAATAAAGTATAAAATAAAAATATATACAGCAATAAATAATATTGGAAATCTATATGTATGACAATAGAAAGAATACCATAGCTGAATATGTGCTACATCCCTAATCTTCATATAGAAAGAAGATCACCACAATTATAAATTCCTGCCTTGGATACACACAGTTCACGTACGACTTTGATCTGATATGCACATTTTATTATTATATACACAAACACACACTTATATTGCATCAAAATTAACTTTGTCTTGCAATATCAAAAGAAACTTTCAAAAGAAACTTTTTCCAGCCTAAAAAAAAAAAAAGTGAGTTTGCTTACCTCTGCTCGTCGATGGCGTCACCCACGTGTTCAAATACGTCACTATCTTCACTCGAGGACTCTTTCGAAGAAGACGATGATGACGAATTTGGACCATCCTCTTCCTCAAGTTGATCAAATAGCACAATTGCTTGCGCTAAATTTAGTTTTCCGTTCATTCTCAAAGTCACACAAAGTCGCTGCTCGTTCCAAACGGCCGTCGGCTCGCCACCTCGCTGCTTCAGAACACTCCTCCCTCTCGTTCGGTGGAACCTCGCATGGCAGTTATATTTATTTAAAAAACGCATTTAGTGCGTCCACTGGGACTTCGAAAGGGTTCGTTTGATTTGTGGTTTTTTCATGGAGCTTCCGTTTTGAAAAAGGACAAGAAATGATGGAAATATAGACACAAACAAATGATCCATGCAGCGTTTTAATGTTTTTTTGAGAGGACAATAAAACTATAAAACTTAAATGACAATATCTCACGTTTTAATTGGTCGATTGACTTCAAATAATGAGAGTAAACTGCAACTTCCGCACTTTAAAACGAGACCAACCAACGGCATGTGGGTGACGTATTTAAAACGTGAGGGCGCTTCAAAGACGACGTGCGCTGAGGTCGCGCCGGCGCGTCCTTCGACTCTCAAGGGTTAAAAAACTTTTTTTTAAATGCCCTCCTGTTGAAAAGTTTTCTTCCTCCAGAAAATTGAGATTTTAAGCTTTCCAATTATGTATCACACATGCATATCGGACAATTTTGAAAGTTTTGGGGGTCTCAGAGTGGAACTTCAAGTCACCTATTTTCCGCCATAAGCATATGAAAAACAGTAATTATCAGCAATGTATTTTTAATACCGTACTGGCCAGAATATAAGACGGCGTTTTTTCCATTGAAATAAGATTGAAAAAAAGGGGGTCGTCTTATATTTGCGGTCTAGACGTTATACCCATTCACGATGCTAGATGACGCCCGATATCATTGGAGCGATGTTCTGTTATGATAGACCTCTGCTACTCTCCCCATTCACGACGCTAGATGGCGCCAGATATCATTGAAGCGATGTTCTGTCATGACAGATCTCAGCTACTCTCAAGTTTAACCAGTTTGCATTATTTTATTGCAATGTTTTTCGTTATTCAGATTTGTTTCAAGACTACAGTTACAGTTAGACTTCACTTTGATGGGTAATGCAGTTATTGCAATTTTGTTGTGTTATCACAATAGACTGGTTTATTTACATTTCAAAAACCAGAAGCCATTCATTTACGAATGTGCACTTTACATATTTAAATGTTCAGACATTAAGATTTGAATGAGGCAAAATATCATGCTTTTTCTCTCAATTATATTGTTATAATCATTTGTTTCAGATGTACTGTAATTATTTTCTGTATAAAAATTAATTTGGTGTTCAAAAAGTCTTTTTTTCAAACTTGAGTCTTGAAAAACGGGGTCATCTTATCAGGGCCGTCTTATATTCAGTCCAATACGGTACATAATATACAATAAAATTAACATCAGTCCTGCTTAATTCAAAATAATATAATTATTAAAATAAAAAATTAAAATAATTTAACCCTTAAGGTCCTGAGCCTTTTTTGTTTGTGTGTTTTTGGCCGTTTTTTTGTTCGTTTGTTTGTTTGTTTTTGTTTTTTTCTATCACAGTGGTACTCTTTAGCTACATGAATATGTCGTTGTTTCTGCCCTTCCAATTTGAACCCGAGCAGAAAAGTGATGAGCAGGACAGCACTGTCGATATTTCACAAAATGAGCAGCAAAAGCAATTAAATGAAAGTCTCTAGCAGGATTCGAACCCTCATCTCCCATGTGAGCACGTAGACCACTGGACTATCCATCCGCATGATGTTGGAGTCATTATTCACATGTGTTGTCTGTCTCTGTGCGGTAAAACCTGAAAGGGAAACGCAACTGAAAAGAACTTGCGGCTGGCTTGACCACGGAATTAGAAAACACTGCTCTTTTCAGACACTAAGCAGACAACAATAACATAGGGATTGTGTAAAAGGGTTTATTGAACACACATAGGGACCGTGACAATAGGTCAGGATCGATTAAAAATAAAAATTTAAAAACGAGGGAAAACCGGTGAGAGGCAGACAAACGAAAAAAAACAAGGCGAAGGGATATACAAACTGTCAAATGACAGCAAACCAATATCTCGGCAAGCCGCCTGGGATCGGTTTAAAGACCCTGCCCTGCTGATGATATGGAACTGGATGCAGGTACCGATGTCGGGAACTCATCCCACAGCTCTGTAACAAAACAATCAGACCAGCAGCAGATTGTGGCAAAAATCATGCCAGTCGTCATACTAGCTTCGCTTGCTAACTAGCACAGCTATTCTCCAAGTCCAGCCAAGCCGTGTCATCACCCCCAGCATGCATTGCTCGCGTAAAATATGGCGCCGTATGTATGTCAAAACATACTAAAAATTATAGATTTTTCAATCAAAGGCAATAATATATGTGTTTCTAATAAGACATTTTTGTAAAAGAGAATAATTGTGGCTTATTAGAGTCTTTAAGTCCGCGGTTTTCCTTTGAAAACACACATTTCGGTTGTGTGTGCGAGAAGCCATCCTGAATAATGTTCCTTCATAAAATATGATGCCGCTAAATCAGTTTGGCGTCATATGGGCTGAGTTTTCCAAAAGATTTGGAGGGTTATTACAGAGCTAATTTTGGGGGATCATATCTGTGATCCTCGCCTCATGCAAAGTTCCACCAGGATGAAAACACCAGCCAAGTACTTCATAATGAAAAAGTCTTCAAAATAGCAAACTGTCCTAGAAATTGTTAAGAAGTGTCTTATGAAAGTGATTTTTGATTGAAACTTGTTTAAGGTCCAAACAATGCAACATAACCGGTCAAAAAATGATTTCGGGCTTTAGATGGGAATTTGAAGCCATCTTCCAATCTACAATAATGGCCTCCCCTCTCTATCCAAGCAGAGTGACCCAAAGGTGCAGGGAGAATTTGCCGCAAAACTTAGCATGCTAATTTCCCCTGTTTAGCATTGATATGCTATGAGTGACTGAAACAATAACGAGCTAGGAAAACGTGCTCGTTGTGCTGCTGAAGTTTCTAATTGTTGCAAATGGAAAGGGTAAAATAAAAAAGGTCATGTTTGAAAATGTGATGCTTGGAGTGCAGCATAGAATTGTCTTGTTGCAGTGGAGCATAGAACGCTATGAAAAAAAAAAAGTAAATAATAGACACGGTGGGAGCTCATCAAAAGTGAGGCCAAAAGAGCTGGATTGTTCCCTGCTGGCTTGTTTTGTGTGGATCAGGCCATGAATCTTAACCTCTCTATGTTACCGCTGGAGGAAAATAACTGTCAAGTAACGCGTGCAGAAAATGCATACGTTTGCTCTAGGGCTGCAGCTATCGAATATTTTAGTAATCGAGTAATCGACTGAAAATTCTATCGATTAATCGAGTAATCGGATAAAACAAATATATTTTTAGGTGAAGAGCAATTATAAATATACATGAGAAAACAAGACATTTCATCTAATCTTGAACCATTTTCAGTCAATCAATGTCTTTCTTTATTTTCGATGTATATTGTTGAAAACGGCCAACAATTGCATCTCAGATGTAACTAGAATAAAAAAAAGACGAAATCACTGCTTTCACTCCAAAAAATTTTAATCTTATTAAAAAATATATATTTATATATATATATATAATATTCCTTACCTAAAAATGCCGTTACGCTTGATAACACACATCACTTAAAAGTTAGGATTTTTTCCCACGTGTTTCAATTGAATTTCTATATGTGTCAAGCCATTTTTAAGTTCTAGTTAAGTTTTAAGTTAGTCTAAACTGTAAGTCCTGATAAGATTTTGAGTTTTTGCAGTGTTCAAAATAAATGTATGATACAGGCTGTATTGGAGCACATTAGGGACCAGTGCTACTTGGTGTTTTATCCAGCAATGACTACTGAGCTAAAATTGATGGTTAGCATTATTGAGTTTTTATTTTACACCCTCATCCCTCCACAATGCTATGTTATGTTAAAGCCTGTATGTAAGACACGTTAACCACGCATCGAAAGTGGTCATATTTATTATTTATTAGCGCTTAGCGCTCTTTATTAGCACATAGCGCTCTTTATTAGCGCTTAGCGCTCTACTGCTTTAAGATGGTGGCTGTTTACTAACGCTGCCCAGACGCGGCCGAGTCTGTCATTTCGCATCTAGTTCAACGTACACGTGATCTCTATGAGACTCACCAGACGCTCCATGCTACCAACGTAGCATCGTGCGGGCTAGTATTTAGCAACGTCGGCGTCATTTGTAGCGGCTGTCGGCTGCAGTGTTGTTGTTTTTGTTTTTTTTTGCTTCTTCCTCTACGCACGTGACACCAGCGCGTTGTTCCGCATTAAAAGTAGTCCAAGCAAAACGTGATGCTGAGAGCTGTCAAAATAAACGATTACTCGAGGTGAATAAAATTACTCGGATCAGTTTTTAAACTCGAGGTACTCGAGTTGCTCGAGTATTCGTTTCAGCTCTAGTTTGATCTATGGTTTGATATATTTTTACATTTTAGTGCCACAGACGGCGAAAGACGTCCAATCGATTTTTTTTATTATTTCCATTTTTTTTTTCCTAACCTGTCCTGTTCAGCTGTTTGACACAAAGAATGGAAGTCTGAATGTCTGGTTGATCTGAACAGTTTTAATTAGAGGTGTAACAAAATATCGAAATGATGATATATCATGAGACTTTGTATCCCAAAGGGTTATCGATATGCTCCTGCCAAGAATCGAGATATCGTTTTAAAAAGGTGTCAATATCTAAAAAAATAAATAAATAAAAAGGAACCAACAAGTTGCTACCAAAATCTTCCACCATCATCGTGTCTCAGTTAACTCTACGACTGCATTGACGGTGCACGACGCCCAATCGATTTAGTTTTTTAGGGCACTTACAGGTCACTTGTGGTTCATTTTAGGGCATTTATAAGTAATTTCCTGTGGACTTTGAGTCATTGCCTATTCATTTGGCTGATTCACAGGTCACTTCCTGTTCTGTAACTCAAAATAGACCCTACCCACCGACGTCACAAAACCACATGCTCGCTGTATGGTTCCGCCCACTTGTCCGTCATTTTGTCTCTGTATTAGCATTGGTTTCAATTGATCGAGGAATTTAAAATGCATTTCATGGAAGACCCGGTGCTTTCTGATGCCGTAAACTCACTGGATGTGTTGCATAAAAGGCGTTATGTGGAAAAGCTTCGTTCTATACAGTCGCCAGATCCATATTTGATGCCCAAATCGATGTTTTTCGACCCACTGTCTTCGCCCTGTCTGCCTGACATCTGCTACGCTGATATTTACAATTATCTTGTCCACACAAAATCAGCCTATTCTCACGAAAATTTGAAAAACTTCAAGGGCTTGGAGGCCTATAAATACTTCATTGCTGGTTGGGTGAAACAGGTCCTCGTCCACGAAAATTCGGCAAGAATCTATCTTGTGCTTGGAAAGGTGAGTTACGAAATTTTCAATTCAAAATCTTTTGTTATTGCTAACATCCACTGTCAAGTCTAATGTATTTCATGTCGTTTGTCAATGGAGTTAAGGCTTTTAATGTTTATATGGTTTAGCGATAGCACTCTCACTACATACATACGTGTATGTTGTCGGCGATTAGCCTAGCAAAGATCTTAATTGTGGTTATTTATCAGCCCAAAACCCTCTAAGTATATCTTAAATGCATCTTACCGGATATAAAATGACTACTACATAGTCTGTGGTGATTTTTTGGTGCCCAGTTTTCACGTCGAATTGCAGCCGTCCATTTCGCTCTCCTCTTTGGATCCCTCGGAATACGGTAAAACTTCAAGTCTCTCCTTCCATCTTCTCTGTTAGTGCAACCAACAGCCACACACGCCTTCACCATTTTGATTATTAATGTTAAGGAGCAGAAAAACACGCCGTAAATAGGAGGAATGTACGTAGCCGTAACAGGTTAACACTATGTTTTGACGGACAATTGGGCGGTACCATTCAGGAGAGCGGAGTTGTGACGTCACGTGGGTAGGGTCTATACACAGGAAGTGACCCATAAAATACCCCAAAATCAACAGGAAGTAACTGAAAATCAACAGGTAAATGACCTTAAATTGCCCAATATTACCTCATTGCCTGGCATTGGCTGCCACTGACGGCCATAGTCGTTCAATCCGTTTGAAGTGGGAGGGATGGCAGCGAATGAACATTCCCGTTCAAATGGATTGGACGTGTACTAGTTATAAACTCATTCCAATTCACATCAGAAGCTAATTTTTCCTGTTTATTAGTTGTTTGCAGAATATCCTAGAATGATTTCCTGACCAATGTATCGATAATCATTGTATCGCCATATCGTCAGATCATCGGTTTCGTGAGCTTTGTATCGCAAATCGTATCGTATCATGAAGTACCAAAAGTTTCCCACTCCTAGTTTTAATGTTTCACATTGGAGTATGACGTACTCCCATTGTGATCATTCAACATATCTCGTTTATTTAGACAAAGCAGGAGGGGGTTATGGGGGAACAGAAGAAAAGGAGAGAAAGACAGAAGAAACAAACAACAATAAGAAATAGATTGAACGCCTACACTAACTATAATTATGTTGGTGTTATCATCAGCCAGATGTAATTCCAGTTGACACCATGTGGGGGGCCTGTTAACCAGGGAAAGAGGGGGGGGAGTCTAGAAGATAAGTGATTGAGAGTGGTGGAGTGTACACAAATCAGCCCTGTGATATAGAACCCAGTAATCGTGTGAATCCCTTGTGACTGTGAGCCCGCTGGCAACCCACCCTACGCTGCCCCATCGCCAATCCCGGCACCGAGGACCTTCACCACGCAGACGAGCATCAGCCCTGGACCACAACCGACCCAGGGGGTGAGGTGGGAGCCAGTGTAGCCCATCCCTCCTCCCTCAGCCCAGCAAAGGGGCCACCATCACCCCCCAGGGATCCAGGGTGGTTCTCCGGGCTACCCTAGCCCCTATCAACCGGCCTTCAGTGATGGGGAGAGGAGACGCACCACAAATCCCACGCCCGCCCACACCAATAGCTGCCAGGTCCCCGACTGGCAGCCATTACCCAGCACCTTGACGGGATTGTGTGGGGAGGGTAGTGCAATAATGCATGAAAATAGGAGAGCTTGGCTTGGGGCAGTGCGACCGCTGCATGGAATTTTTATCCAGCTGCCCATCTCACCGCCCTTTGTTGGAGCTCCCCCAATCCATTTTGACTGCTCGCATGAATGGTCGCACCAGTCAAGATCGATTGGACGTATAGTCACAGGTGGGTAGTATGTTTACTTGAGTAACCTTTTGAGAATAATGTACTTCTTGGAGTATTTTTAGTACGCAATACTTTTTACTTTTCCTTGAGTAGATTTGTGAAGAAAATACACGACTGTTACTTAACTACTCTGGCTACTTTATTCTACATATTGACTTTATTTTTGCCAGAGAGACCACCAGGGGGGTGGGGTAGGGGGGTTGTGCAAAAAAAGGGGGAAAAAAATATATTTGAAATATTTAATATGTTAAAGTTAAGTATATATCGAGTAGAACATAACATTTTATCAGACAATGATTTAAATAAAAAAGAAATGTGTATGTAAAAGTATAAAGTAAGTAAGAAAAGTAAGTACAACATACCCGGCGCACCCCCCCCCTCCAACAACAAGCTTGTTTGTGCGTATATCTATTAGTGCTGTCAAATTTATTGCCTTAACGGGCGGTAATTAATTTTTTAATTAGTCACGTTAAAATATTTGACATATTTAACGCATGCACGGAATGACCCGCTCACGCATTGCCTCAAACAGATTACAATGACGCTGTTTTCGCACATTGAGTTCTAAAAGGCAGTCATATGCGAGTGGACACAGGCGTTCAACGAAGTGCGCCTTTTATTGGCATAAGCTTTGGAAACTTTCACAACTAACATAACTGTTGAGGCAACCGACGTGGGGAAGAATGACAGGAGATGATCTTTTTCTTAACACGCTTTATTGAACACAACGCAGAACATATACAATTTGCAGCCACCACTGACAGTCATGGTTGCCCAACTTCCCATCATGCATTTGGGCGGAACAGTTAAGTTGCCACAGTATCATTAAGTGAAAGCACAACAAAAATAATATTCCTATCCCTCAAAAAAATAATGTTCACGAAAAGAAAAGCGCTCAGTGCGAAGAGAACTGGCATTCCCAATCAAAATAGCTATGCAAAATACACATAAAACTTACTCAGACTTTGCCTTGACTAGATCCCTAATTAATGTAAAACTCGCCATTGACACCTTGAGGTGTATTTCAATCACTACCTTACGTAGTTAAAGACACTGAGGATGAAAGGCAGGGAGCCCATGTGACGTCCCACTCCTCAAAGTCTACAATGGCGAGCTATTAGTTTATTTTGTTGATTGAAAATCTTACAAATTTTATTTGGGTTTTAATATAAAATTACTATAACTTTTACTCACATTTATCTTTTAAGAACTACAAGTCTTTCTATCCGTGGATTCTTTTAACAGAAAGAATGTTAATAATATTGATGCCATCCTGTGGATTTATTGTTATAATAAACAAATACAGTATTTATGTACAGTATGTTGAATGTATATGTCCCTCTTGTGTCTTATCTTTCCATTCCAACAATAATTTAGAGAAAAATATGGCATATTTCATCGAGATGGTTTGAAATGCGATTAATGACAATTATTTAATTTTTAAGATGGGATTAACTCGATTAAAAATTTTAATCGTTTGACAGCCCTAATATGTATATGATTTAGCCAATGAATCAGAAGAAAACCTTCCACAGGTGTGAAAGCAACCTTACTGTTTGATCAATGTAAAAGCAGCTCATTTTTAGAGCAACTCTAGTCCATCACCATCCATGGCAGCCATTTAAAAGAAAGCGAAAAGGTTTGCAAAAGCTAAGACCAGGAAATTTGACAAACTTAACTGCACTTGGCTTCACTGAGACTACGATGAGAGACAAGGAAAGACCAGTTTGTTTCTGTGTCTAAAGCCCAACTGCTTGAGTTTTTTACTCAAAATAAATTGGACTTCTATCACGGTGTTGGGTCTAAACTATGTACTATTCTGCGACGTAACCCAAGAGAGGACGTAAATAACTGAGACAGGAGACAGAGAGTGAGATTTTACCAGACGGCCGCTTGGGGAGAAGTTGGAGAGAGCGCAACGTGCCAAATCGGGAGTCTCACCGAAGTCTCTCTCAGAGCTCTTCATTCTGCCGTCTTTTTATTAGGGACAGGGTCCCCCCAGGATTGATAAATCTAAATTCAAGACTTTTAAAACATTTTTTAATGCCATTTCAACTGAAAATTAATACTTTTCTCGCACTCATTATTTAGATAATATTGAATCATATTAAAAAAATAAAGCACTGAACATCAAATTTAACCTCACTTACTAAGTGTGTTTGACAAAAGAATGCACATTTATTGAAGATACAATTCAACACGTTTAAATATAAGGTCTTTCAGAATTTTTTTTCCCAGGATAAAATGGATTTTACACTATTATTGTAAAGCAACTTCAGAAATTACATTTGCAATACAACAGGTTTCCCTTTTAAGAGGACCTAGTCAAGGTGGTAGGTAGGTGATTGTCAAGTTGGCCACCTTAACTGTAAAGTGCTTGCAATTGGCAGTGAAAGTTTAAAAAACAGCCACTAAATGGCAGTAGTTTACCATTAATTACCACAAAATAAAAAAGCTACACATGACCATTTCCCTTGGTAATTGTTTTTTTCTAATCACATTACAAGAAGTATACAAAACACATGTTAATCCTTTGTTAGCTATTGAAGACATTTCTTTTAATCAGATAGAGAAAAACTCCATACTCTTATTTAATCAAGAAAAACATTTAAATATACCAGGAGGTGTTTTACTATCACCTACAGTATAATTTGCCTATCACCATGCCATGTTATCCAGATCAACATTACCCTGCACTCGTTCCAATTATAGACAGTGTCAACCGTGTTGTGTATCTGAGAGTGATGGTGAATCTACAACTCCGGTTTATCCATGCTAAGGCTAGTGCACCTGCCGATACCCCATTGAACATGGCTAACTCTTGAGTTAAAACTGCGAAATTCACATTCATTCGAAAGGCAAACCGTGCAGAAATACATTATTGCATACAACACATTTTAATTGGAGAAATTGGCAACTCACTTTGAAATGTTAAGCAGGTCCACTGCCTTCGCATGACCCATAAACTGCGACCCAAAGTATCCGGATGCGACTTGGTCGCCGATACAATACCTCACATGCTGGTCCAACTGTTTGGACTTGGTTGTCTTGTTGAGGCTTTCGTTGAACATAACAACTAAGGCATCTGAGCAGTTCCTTGCGTTAGCACACAGTACTGTGCGATTGCCTGCTGTTGTGATGTTGATGCTAATGATGCTAACGGTGCTCATGCACGAGGAGCAGTGCAAATTCTACGCGTCATCTTCGTTATGGATTTAAAAGAAAAAAAAAAAACTTCGTCACCGACATAATTTAGGTTGCACTGAGATGTTCTTGAAAATTAAAACCATGGTGAAAAAATTCCAGACTTACGACAACTGATTTAATACTTTTAATACCTTTAATAATGGAAAACTAAATTCAATGCTTTTTTTTTAATACTTTTAATAACCCGCGGGTACCCTGTAGGGAGCCGTTGTTATGGTTACACAACACAGTCATGCATTACATCAGTTGCAAGGCGTCATTGTGACAGCAGTTTGTGATTTGCGGCGCACCTCTAAGTGAAGATAGCAACTTTGTTTTGAACACACACACACTCACACACAATGTGGTTGTGGTTAGTCACGCCGCGTGAGTATGCATTGTTACAGTGTTTAACTATCATTCGCGTCATAGCTTGGGAGTAGTTATGGGAGAGCATACTTGTACAACTGGCGTAATAAGTGTCATACAGATAAGCTTATCTTACACACTGTCAATGAAATCCAATAATCTTAGTGCTGTTTGATCTCATTAGAAACAAACTTACCAAAATGAAAGACTCCTTGTAGAAGAAGCCGTACAGTTGCCATGTTTTCCAAACAGACGAGCCCTCGGGATGGCCGCCATCCCATAATTAGACACACGCTGCTCGTCACAGGCTCATCTGCTGCCGCCCTGCGTGTCAAAAGATGAAGATACCATCTTAATACCCTTCAGAGAAATGCCTCATTATCATGGTTATCATTATCAGACACGAGAGCAACGAGCGTCAGAACAACAAGACGGCGTGTCACCGCGGCACAAAAACATTGCGGCACAGTCGCCTTGTGATTAGAGGCTGCCAACGGCACCAAATGAAGCATGTCAAGATTTCAAGCCTTCATGCTAGCCCGACAGCTTTCGTTCCTCCGTTTACTTTGTCACATATAAACCTGTAATTTTGCCCACATGGAGACAGCAAATCAAAAGTGTTCCAAACTGAGGGCGCCGTGTAATCTTTTTGATTGCTGTGTACATAAAATTGTTTTCTTTCATTGAAATTGATATGAAATACGAAAGAGGCCTGTAAAGAAAAGAAAAAAACGTTTAGTCAGAGTTGTCATATTTGAACTCTTTATGCCCGCAATGAACTGAACTCAGGTCACTACAAGCAGTAATTTGGCAAATAGTGTTGTTTTTGGCAGCCCTTTTAATTTTCGTCTTTTGGACAATTATACTTTTTAGTCTTAATCATATATTAGTCATTTCAAAATGTGTTTGTCTTCATCTAGTTTTTGTTGATGAAAACTAGACTTATTTCTTCTAGTTCATAGACTTCACTATCAGTTGACGGAAACGGGGCTCGGGGCAGATCTGTAGCGGGCCTATTTTCAACATCTTAAAATATTTTCAAAACTAAAGCCGCTAGCGACCTAAAACCAAAACAGGCACCCCCTTTAGGCATAAAAGAGTCTCCATGAGCAGCAACATAAAAAAATTCAAAGTCATTCCCTCATAAAATCTTGATTAATTATTTTTTATACAAGTATAGCAAAACTTAAAATGGCTATAAAATTCATAAATTTTACGCTAGATGCACGATAATCACCAAATGTAGAGTTAATCACCCATATTATCAGGATCAATAGCAATATATAACATATCATTTAGGTTTTTGCCCAAAATAGCAACTTAATTTTTTTAAATTTAGTTTTCAACAGCATTTTTCTACATACAGTCACAACTTAATTATGATTGAATTCTGCTATTGTGTAGAGATACAAAATCCAACATGGCGGCTGTCACAAAACAAAGAGCTTTCTCAGTTGAAAATTCTAGCAAATAAATGCTTAAATCGTGGAATTTTTATAGATATGAACGCAAAACAGTCTAGATCAGTGGTTCTTAACCTGGGTTCGGTGAGTAAGTCTTCGTGGTTCGGCGAAGGTATGGAAACGCAGAGCCCTATTTTCATACGTTTATTAAATCTAGGCAAAGCGCTTTTAGACCAGGTTTTGGACTGGTTTGCTCCCAATTTACAGGCTTAAAAATAATAATTTATTTGAAGGCACCTTTCTAGCACTCAAGTTCGCCATGCAATCATTTTTAAAAACATTCAAACAAATGAAAGACTGAAATCAGTAAAAATAATAAAGTATAGAATGTTTGAGGCAAATTTAAAATACTAAGGAGATGTAAAAGCAATAAAAATACTAATAGATAAAAAATAAGTAGCAGAAAATGAAAACACCAAGAAATTAGGGATTATTATTGACTGGCGAGTCTGAACAGGTGAGTTTTGAGGTTGGATTGAAAAAGGGAACAATTAATCAATTTCTTTTAACTGCTAGTCCTCGATCTGATGGGAGGGGTAACTGGTTTGCTCAGTGGAAGGTTGACTTGCACTTGATATGAGGGAATTCATGGTCTCAAATTTTGACCTGTTTTTAATTTTGATGAATTTTGAAAAGGGTTTGCGAAATTATTAGCTTGCTTGTTTAGATATATCGGTTTTGAATCTGAAAAAAACAAACAAAGCTTTATTATCTCATTCCGAAGGGTTCGGTGAATCCACATGTGAAACTTGTGGGGTTCGGTACCCTTTAGCAAGGTTAAGAACCACTGGTCTAGATTCTTGAATAAAAGCAAAAAACGGGCAGTTATCGTTCATTTTTTGTAAATATTTCAAACAAAAATCACGGCCGTCACGAAAAATAAGCTTTTTAAGTTGAAAATTCTTGTAAATAAATGCTTAAATCGCGGAATGTCTATACATATGAACATAAAACAGTCTAAATTCTAGGTTAAAAGCAAATAACGGGCAGTTATCATTCATTTTACTGTACGTAAATATTTCAAGCCAAAGTTAAGCTAATTTTATCCATTGGTTTTTTTTTTTACAACGTTTCAAAGTGCATGCATGGTGCTATAATAATTTCCTTGAATCCTCGACCAAATCACTCTTGAGACACTCCTGCCTGCTTGGATGCAGTAAAACCTTTGTCCTAATTCCACCTAAATCCGGCGTTAGAACGCAGCATGTGTTTGAGTTTATCACGGTGGAAGCCAACTCATCGTTCTGCCTGGGTCGGACCCCTACGGGAAGGCATGGCGCAATGTCTGTGGGAGTTGTCTTGTCAACTGATGGTTGAGTCTATGTCTAGTTTTAGTCGCTGTTTACTCAATAGTTTTTTGTAAAATTGGAAAGTTTCACTCCAAAAAAAAATAAATTGAAGTTTTCCAACTATTTCGAATGAGCATTGACAATGAGCACATATTGTGGCATCTACAAATTATAACGTGATAATACACATTCAGAAGGAAAACAATAGATTTTCAATTAATTATACACACCTGGACACCACGAACTGTATGTAAAAAAAGGTGTACGAGAGTTTAAGAGGACGCTCGCCATTAGAAATAGCCTAATGCTAACGTGAATGCTATGCAAATGCTACGAGCTACATTCACTGTGTGATGATCACTCAGCACAGAGCTGTAAAGGCTAAATCAACATTGCATATTCTCTCTTGCCAAGATAAGAAGACAAATTTTACCTTGTGTCAAAACAAGCAATAGGGAGACTTGAGAGGACACTAGTGGCTGAGTTTGCAGCACGTCAAATGAGAGACACAACCTGAAAATGCTATGATGCAGGCTAACTACACATAAAACACACATTGTGAACATGTGACGGAAACTATGACGCATTTTCGTCTCGTTCTCGTCTCGTCAGACAAAAACTGGCATTTGTGTCGTTATGTTTTAGTCACCCACGAAACGTTTTTAGCTCATTATTGTCATTTAAAAAAAAAAAAGTTTGTCGATGAAAATTTTTCATTATCGTTGATGTAAACAACACTGCTTCTCAATAGATGTCCACTGTCTCGAAAGGGTTAAGAACAAGTACATATACTTACACATTGTTTGTCGAAGAAATACTTATGTATCGTCATTGTTGACGAAACCCGCTTTGGCAAATTGCAAGCAATTTTCAAGTGCGTGAATGGGTCCGTCAGTTCTGTTTTAATTTTCGTCTCAGTCTTAGTCTTACGGACGAAAATACTTATTAGTCTTAGTCATATTTTAGTAATTTCAAAATGTGTTCGTATTCGTCTAGTTTTAGTCAACATAAACTCAGACAAATTTCGTCAAGTTTTAGTCAACAATTCTCAAAATGTTTTTGTTTATAAACCTCAAATGTTTTAGTCCATGAACAAATTAAATAAATAAATAAAAAGTTTTCCAACAATTTCGAATGAACATTGACAGAGTAGCACATAATTGTAGGTTATACAAGGACATCGACATGATCATGATGGTAATGCACACTCAGCAGGAAAACAGCACATTATTTGCAATAAATTAATTAATTGATTAATTGAAACTCACCTGGATGCCACAAACAGTATGTAAAAACTTTTTCCAAGAGTTTAAGAAGACACTCACCCAGTCAGCGCGCTAAACGCTAATGCTGACGTGAATGCTATGCTCACGCGACAGGTCAGTTTAGTGTGTGATGATCATTCAGGACAGACCTATAAAGGCTAAAGCCACATGGCATAGCCAAGATGAGAAAGCAAAACTTACCAAGCAGCCCCTGACACGTTTTAGAAAAGGAGCCTGGAATAGGCACACGCATAAGCCTGCGCGTGCGTCAGGGGGAGGCGCAGCACGTCACATGAGTGACACAACCACACAAACAAATGCGTGCTAACTATACATACGATAAGAAAATATTAGGGCTGTCAAACGATTAAAATTTTTAATTGAGTTAATCACAGTTTAAAAATTAATTAATCGTAATTAATCGCAATTCAAACCATTTATAAGATATGCCATATTTTTCTGTAAATTGTTGTTGGAATGGAAAGATAAGACACAAGACGGATATATACATTCAACATACTGTACATAAGTACAGTACTGTATTTGTTTATTTTAACTATAAATCAACAAGATAGCATTAACATTAGCCACGTTTACATGCTGACTTTTTTTCATACCGATTCAAATCATTCCGAATGGAAATTTCACATCAGCTGTTTACATGTCACTTCATCTATTCCGATCCAGCGTTTACACGTGTCTGCCTTTATTCCGAAAGGACGTTTGACAACTGCCGTCTGACATGCGCAGATTAATCAAAACAAAGCGTCACGTTGCAAAACATGGAGATCGATCGTCAGATCAGCTGCTGTTCTAACTTTTCGAGTGGAAACAAAACTTCAGAATGACACGCCGTTCATTTAAAAAGTTGTGTGGGTGCGCTGTGCGTGTGCTTGGAAGCCATGTTGCATGTGACGTTACTTACGTCACCAAGTGACGTCACCACGTCAGTACGGAGCATGTGCTGAAAGAACGCAGCCAGACACCATTCCGCTTCCCTGTTTACATGATATAATTTTACTTCTAATCGGTTTGGGAAAAGGAATATTCCACCCCTGTGAATCGGAATGAAATTCCATTCGGTTTGGGCCTGTTCATTCCGAATGAGGTGTTTATATGGAACACATTTATTCGGTTTGAACAAATATTCCGATTGTAATTGGAATATTTGGCTCCATGTAAACGTGGCAATTGTTAACATTCTGTTAAAGCGATCCATGGACAGAAAGACTTGTAGTTCTTAAAAGATAAATGTTAGTACAAGTTATAGAAATATTATAATAAAACCCCTCTTAATGTTTTCGTTTTAACAAAATTTGTAAAGTTGTCAAACAAAAAATAAACTAGTAGCTCGCCATTGTTGATGTCAATAATTACACAATGCTCATGGATGGTGCCATAAAATCAGTCGCACCCAAACGCCAGCAGAGGGCAACAAAACACAAAAAAAAACACAAATAAAAAAATGGACATGACACTGTCATTTTAATCTGTTTGAGCGGGGCATGTGCGTAAATTGCATCAAATATTTTAACGTGATTAATTTAAAAAATTAATTACCGCCTGTTAATGCGATAATTTTGACAGCCCTAGAAAATATCACGTTAGATGGAACTCACGCATGACTAGGTGAAATTAGACACACTCATGTAGAAAACCTCTGTGTCAGGATTAGCGATGAGACAGCATAGAATAGGATGCAACATACTCACACTCGCAAGGGATTAACACAAATACTGGGGTCTAGACCACATGGCTGATTTATGTACACTTTACCCCTCCCAATCACTTATCTCTCTGACCCCCCCCCCCCCTTTTCCTTGGTAATCGGGCCCCCCAAATGTTGTCAGTAGCACCAACATTTTCATAATTAGTTAGAGTAGGCGTTTCATGTATTTCTTGTTGTTGTTTGTGCTTTTTCTCTCTCTCCCTCTTCTGTTTCCCCATAACTCCTTCCTGTTAGCTGCTTTCTTCTAATAAACGAAGTACGTTGAATGATCACAATGGATGTATGTCATACTTCCATGTGATACAATAAAACTGTTCAGATCAGTCGGACACTCAGATCTCCATTCTCCATGTCAAGCTGCTGAACAGGACAGGTTAAAAAAAGAACAAAAAAAGTAAAAAAAAATAAATAAACAAAATATCACACATTGCGAACTTAGGACGGACACTGGGGAATTTTCGTCTTGTTCTCGTCTTGTCAGACGACAACTGGCATCCATCTCGTTATGTTTTAGTCTACGAAGACACGTTTTTAGTAAGTCATCGTGACGTCAACGGCATGAAAAATTATTCATCGAGGAAATATTTTCGTTATCGTCATCGTTGCCGAAAACAACACTGGTCCGTCTACCTTTCGGCCATTTGTTTTCCTGCTAATTTCGGGAAATGGAAAATCCCAATTCAAAGCCCAATTCTGTTTTTTGTTTTTAAATGAGCTATCACAAAAAAAAAAAGACATGGATTGTCTCCCGTTTCCTGATTAAAAACTTGAAAATGAGCCTTAATCCGTCTTTCAAATATCCGTTTATTCAACTTCAATTGAAAAACAAAATACGTCCAGTATTTTTTTCCACCTAGTTCGCTTTTATAATAATAATAATTAGGGCTGTCAAACGATTAAAATTTTTAATCGAGTTAATTACAGCTTAAAAATTAATTAATCGTAATTAATCGCAATTAATCGCAATTCAAACCATCTATAAAATATGCCATATTTTTCTGTAAATTATTGTTGGAATGGAAAGATAAGACACAAGGTAGATATATACATTCAACATACGGTACATAAGGACTGTATTTGTTTATTATAACAATAAATCAACCAGATGGCATTAACATTATTAACATTCTGTTAAAGCGATCCATGGATGGAAAGACTTGTAGTTCTTAAAAGAAAAATGTTAGTACAAGTTATATAAATTTTATATTAAAACCCCTCTTAATGTTTTCGTTTTAATAAAATTTGTAAAATTTTCAATCAAAAAATAAACTAGTAGCCCGCCATTGTTGATGTCAATAATTACTTACACAATGCTCATGGGTGCTGAAGCCTATAAAATCAGTTGCACCCAAGCGCCAGCAGAGGGCGGCAAAACTCCATAAAACACAATTAACAAGTGAGCGTTTCATTTAAATATGTCTGAGCAGGGCATCTGCGTTAATTGCGTCAAATATTTTAACGTGATTAATTTAAAAAATTAATTAACGCCCGTTAACGCGATAATTTTGACAGCCCTAATAATAATATCTTCCTATGAATTAAAATTATGCGGCTTCAGCAGGGTGTTGTCGCCCTCTGTTGCTAATATTTGCCACTACGACAATTTTAAGGGCCCAGAACATGGCTGTGATGACAGACCCATTCACAGTGGTGCCTTCAGAAATTTTTCATAGGGGTGGCCAGATGGGGCCATTTAAAATCTTGGGGTAGCACACCAAAACTAAAAGCCATAATTTCAGGTTTTCATTATGTTATTGCAGTAAAAAGGTCAGGGGAAAACTATCAGAAAAACTTAAGGACACGGCTACTGATATACTTTGGTGTATTTTGTAATATTTGATGATGGTGATGAGCAGTGGCTTGCCTGGCTGTGCATTTGGCATGAAATGCATAACTGATGCTACAACAATCTAACGATATGCTGGCAAGCGAGTTTGTTGCCGAACACAATTTGCCTGCAACTATTGCTGATCACTTCTCAGAATTAGAAAAAGAAATGTTCCCTGACTCAAAGATTGCATCGGTTAGTTAATTTTATCAATTGACCTTTTTAATTTATAATTGGACACACTAACGAACTATCTTCAAGTCAAACTGAATTGCGAGCTGAAGTGCAGCCATCAAAAGACATAATAGAAATACCAAAAGTGCTTCATACAATTATAACAAAAGTCACTTTTAATTTTAGTAATCATAATGTAGCTGTAGATATTGATTGTTCTTTGATTGCTCCAGGTTATATGTGACAATATTACCAATAAATTAGTATTATTTTAAAAATTGAGTTGTATTTTTGTTTCATATTGCACGCTATATACAATGTTTAAGATTAGTCACCAATTTTTAAGAGAATACGTCACTATTTGTAAGATTGCCAACCGCCTCGGGTTGACAGGTATGCATTCATCAATAAGCAGGATTGAGTCGTACGTTTTGTTTCATAATGGCAAATGTGTAAGATGTAGGCTAGACAGGTCTGCAGCTATTTCGTTAGATGTAAGATGTAAGCTATCTGTAAGCTATCTGTTTTCATTTTCACTATCAAATCGACATAGCCTTCCAAAGCCATTGTTCAAAGACGTGGAGTACCAATGCTAATTATTAGCACTAGGGGACGACAAGACCCAGCTGCAGCCCAGTGGAATGTAAGGAAGTACTTCTTTACTGTACTTAAATACATGTTTTGTGTATCTGTTACTTTACTTGAGTACAAATATGAAGTGGTACTTTTTACTTCACTGCATTTTCCAGCACATATCTGTACTTTTTACTTCACTGCTTTTCAAATTGTCTCCTGCATTATACGTTACCTTTGTTTGTTTGTTTGTTTGTTTTTTCTCATTGTGAATTGATAGTTTTGTTTTGTTTTGCCTCCAGCACAATAAATAAGCCCCATGCAATTATACCATAATCGAGCACTAGAGGCAGCAACACAAGTACATGCATGATTAGGTAGGTGAAAATGATATTGACCAAGAAAAAACAACCGTAACAGCAGCACGCCTTCAGATGAGTGCTGCACACTAAGCCTGAACGATATCTCATTTAAACATCGCCATTGCGATGTGCGCATGCGCAACAGTCCCATCATTCGCACAGCCTCCCTCCCTCCCTCTCCCAGCTCTTTGTTCCTTAGTTACTGTGGCATTCGCTTATTAAACTTAACAATGCAGACAGATGGTTGTCTTTGATCTTGCCAGAGAAGCCAACTTCACATGCGCCTCATATGTCAATCATCATTTACAGTGGGGTAAATAAGTATTTAGTCAACCACCAATTGTGCAAGTTCGCCTACTTGAAAAGATTAGAGAGGTCTGTAATTGTCAACATGGGTAAACCTCAACCATGAGAGACAGAATGTGGAAAAAACCAAACAGAAAATCACATTGTTTGGTTTTCAAAGAATTTATTTCCAAACTAGAGTGGAAAATAAGTATTTGGTCACCTACAAACAAGCAAGATTTCTGGCTGTCAAAGAGGTCTAACTTCTTCTAACGAGGCTCCACTCGTTACCTGTATTAATGGCACCTGTTTTAACTCATTATCGGTATAAAAGACGCCTGTCCACAACTTCAGTCAGTCACACTCCAAACTCCACTATGGCCAAGACCAAAGAGCTGTCGAAGGACACCAGAGACAAAATTATAGACCTGCACCAGGCTGGGAAGAATGAATCTGCAATAGGTAAAACGCTTGGTATAAAGAAATCAACTGTGGGAGCAATTATTAGGAAATGGAAGACATACAAGACCACTGATAATCTCCCTCGATCTGGGGCTCCATGCAACATCTCACCCCGTGACGTCAAAATGATAACAAGAACGGTGAACAAAAATCCCAGAACCACAAGGGGGGACCTAGTGAATGACCTACAGATAGCTGGGACCACAGTAACAAAGGCTACTATCAGTAACACAATGCGCCGCCAGGGACTCAAATCCTGCACTGCCAGACGTGTCCCCCTGCTGAAGCCAGTACACATCCAGGCCCGTCTGCGGTTCGCTAGAGAGCATTTGGATGCTCCAGAAGAGGACTGGGAGAATGTGTTATAGTCAGATGAAACCAAAATAGAACTTTTTGGTAGAAACACAGGTTCTCGTGTTTGGAGGAGAAAGAATACTAAATTGCGTCTGAGAACACCATACCCACTGTGAAGCATGGGGGTGGAAACATCATGCTTTGGGGCTGTTTTCTGCAAAGGGACCAGGACGACTGATCTGTGTAAAGGAAAGAATGAATGGGGCCATGTATCGAGAGATTTTGAGTGAATATCTCTTTCCATCAGCAAGGGCATTGAAGATGAGACGTGGCTGGGTGTTTCAGCATGACAATGATCCCAAACACACAGCCAGGGCAACAAAGGAGTGACTTCATAAGAAGCATTTCAAGGTCCTGGAGTGGCCTAGCCAGTCTCCAGATCTCAACCCCATAGAAATTCTGTGGAGGGAGTTGAAAGTCCGTGGAATGGCCCAAAATACCAGCAACAGTGTGTGAAAAGCTTGTGAAAAGTTACAGAAAACCTTTGGCCTCCGTTATTGTATTAAGTATTGAGATGAACTTTTGGTATTGACTAAATACTTATTTTCCACCATGATTTTCAAGTAAATTCTTTAAAAATCAAACAATGTGATGCTCTGGGTTTTTTTCCCCCCACATTCTGTCTCTCATGGTTGAGGTTTACCCATGTTGACAACTACAGGCCTCTCTAATATTTTCAAGTGGGAGAACTTGCACAATTAGTGGTTGACTAAATACTTATTTGCCCCACTGCAACTTGTTAAATAGTTGTTGCACAAGGAAGCGCACGCTGGAATGAATGTGTGTGTGTCGAGACGTTCGACACAGCTGGACATGTTATGTCGTGGCAATAAATGCTAGAAGTGATCTTGAGGAGTTAGTCATTTCTACATGTCACTCCAGGAGTCACAGCCAAGTATTTAATAAAGCCAAGCATTTTTCTACTACAGTACTTTATTCTTGTTTAAAAATGATTGGTGGGACAGTAATGTTTAAAACTGATCATAAGTATTACATTTGAAGTGCTTAAAAACCATTTATTAAAATATATAATATATTTGCCTGGCACGGCTAGACTGTTCTCCCTGTATTTTTCAAACACTGTGAGAACAGTCTGGGACCCAGTCCATTAACGGCCTCTCGAGCAAGAACAAAATCATCCGTCCAATCAGATTCGACTATTTGCGTGTTGTCTTCTTACCGAGCAATGTCACTTTTTATAGGCTTCAGCACCCATGAGCATTGTTTAACTAATTATTGACATCAACAGTGGCGGGCTACTAGTTTATTTTTTGATTGAAAATTTTACAAATTTTATGAAAACGAAAACATTAAGAGGGGTTTAATATAAAAATTTCTATAACTTGTACTAACATTTATCTTTTAAGAACTACAAGTCTTTCTATCCATGGATGGCTTTAACTGAATGTTAATAATGTTAATGCCATCTTGTTGGTTTATTGTTATAATAAACAAATACAGTCCTTATGTACCGTATGTTGAATGTATATATCCATCTTGTGTCTTATCTTTCCATTCCAACAATTTATTTTACAGAATATATATATAATTTACAGAAAAATATGGCATATTTTATAGATGGTTTGAAGTGCGATTAATTACGATTAATTAATTTTTAAGCTGTAATTAACTCGATAAAAATTTTTAATCATCTGACAGCCTTACAATATATATATATATATATATATACATATTTCGCTTCTTTGCAGTTTTTCACTTATCGCAACGGGTTCTGGGCCCCACTAACCACGAAAAACGAGGGAGCACTGTACACTGTGGTCACAGTGAATCATCCAAAGTCTTTCCAAACACTTATTCAAGTCATCTAGTGAAAATTTCTTTCAAACAAAAAAAAAAATATATATATATATATATATATATATATATATTTTTTTTTTTTTTTTTTTTTCTTTTAAACATCGCAATATAATATAGCAATATATCGCAAACCCCCCCAAAAATCGCAACAATAGTTTTTTCCAATATCATTCAGGCCTACTGCACACTCTTGTCCAGCAGGTGGAGCTATGCACCTGATAGTTTCTTGCAATCCGCCATTAAACTAAGTTATGGAGTTTCAAATATCGCTTAACACCTTTTGAGAACCACTGTTCCAGTAGGCTTTTCCAAGCACTTTTAATGACGTGCAACCATAAGGAATTTTTTTCCATTCTCATGGAGTTTTATAGTTTCGAAATGATTTTCCTTGATTTTTGGTGTCTTCAAAAATCAGGATTTATAACAGAGACAGAAGTTTGTGGACTTTTCGATGCGGCCCCTTTAATTCTTCCCAGTAACAGATTCCAATTCTCTTATTCTATTTCACTTCATCACCATGTGCACTGTTTGTTGTCTGCAGCCACCCACACTGCGAGAAACTAGAGATGTCAGGACTCCTGCAAAGGTGGTTGTCCATTGGCAAGGAGGGAGGGGGCTTCTCAAACAGAAATGCCGTCTGCAAATATAGCACGCCGGCTTGCCAGCTTGCGTTTCCATTAAATCGCCGCGCACTTCCCGGCCGCCGGCTTTATTGCGCCGCTGCTTCGGGAGCGTCGGCCCAGGAGACTCTTCACCATTATTAGCAGCACGCAGTACATAATCCCAGCGCAAATTCTCGTCCGTCTTCGGCGCAAAGAAGCGGGGGGGTGCGTTATATAGCCTCAATGACAGACGGCAGATGGTGGCCCCGTCGACGCTGGACCCGCTGCCAGTTGCCCTCCTCTGGCATTCCTTTTGGAGGGCCGGGAAGATATCTCCCCGAAGCCCTGGCCTGGTTCTGCTTCTGATACTCTCAGGTGCTTCCAGAAACGAGCCGGGGAGCCAAAACAACCCCTGCGTTTTCCGCTTCCATCTTCTACTCTCATATGCATAAATGTCCCTTTGATTCATCATGTATAAGGTTAAGACGGGCATCTATGTGAGCACAGCAGACCACAGACTCATTGTTATTCGTGCACATAGTGCAGGAGTGTCCAAAATAAAAATATCATTGAATACGGCCCATACAGAAAGCTTAAAATCAACCTACTTTCTGTTTCACTTCTCAGCTTCAACACTAGATAGAGCTAGTCACTTAAACAGTGCCTATCCCTCCATTAGCCTAGGGCAGGGGTCGGGAACCTATGTCTCACGAGCCATATTTGGCTCTTTTGAGGAATGCATCTGGCCCTCCGCCAAGGGCGCAGGTTTAGTCTCAATATTGTGTTGCAATTCGCCTCCCCAGACAAGCGAACGGAAACAGCGACAGCTGAACAAAGTGCCGCTCTGCCGATGCTGCCTCCGCGCGCGCCAACTGGGAAGGCGGAATCTCGCGTGTTCACCTCTGATATTAACCCTTTGTACTGACTCCATGTTCCAAAAGTTTGAAAAAGACTCGCCGAAAGCAGGTTGACAATTTATTCGTCGACAATGGTCAAAAACAAGGCAAAAACAGACGACGGAGGGACAATTCTATTCAATTCAATTCAATTTTATTTGTATAGCCCTAAATCACAACGACAATGTCTCAAAGGGCTTTACAGAAATGAAGCAACAAAAATGAATAGATACAGTTCAAATCCTGGGTATCCCCTATCCTTAAGACCCTCCATGCCGGCAAGGAAAAACTCCAAAAATTCTGGATTCAAAACAAGGCTACATGTTTCCGAGCAGCAAAAATTCTGTCTTAACTCAGTGTCCAGTGTTTTTTATGTCTGTGGGCCGGCCGAAGGTGTGTCCAGGCGTTGCTTTGGGATCATCCCTCTCTGGCCGGTTTCGGGCTGTTTAGGTTCGTGCGTGGATGGGATGTGGTTGCCACAGCGACCGGCGCTGGTCTTGACGTCACAAGCGCCTGCTATCAACTTTGTTATCCGAGCTGGCACTATTTGTTTTAGGACAAAGCGCGCTGGTCTTTGTCCTTGTTCGTTTGTCAGTAGGACTGATTGCCAGAGTTTGGTGCGTCAGTCTTGCTCGTGGCACACACGTTTTGGGCTTCTGTGACAAGATGGCGTTTTGTATCTATTCTGTTTCTTTAAACTATGGTGTGCTATTTATTTTACATTAGGTGTGTTAGAGTAGTGCAGTCCTACAGTGAATTTGAGAAATGATACTATTCCCTGATTGATTGTATTACGTGTGTTCGAGTAATGCAAACAGTTAGATGGTGCCTACGAGAAACGGTACCATTTTTTCCTTTTCCCCCTCGTGAGCGCCGATAAGGTGATTCATTTTACTGTGTTCAAGGCCACTGAGTGGAGTCTGCCTAAACTATAGTTAAATGAATGTGTTATACTAATGCAAACAATTATATGGCGTGTGCGAGAACGGTACCTTTTCCGTTCAGTTGGTATGGACAATATAACAGCATAAGCTGCATGTACACTTTTTGCTGGGGACGGGACATTAATAAGACCGAACAGATTGGGTGAACGGGGGTCAGGGCTATATTTCTAACCAATATGAACCAAATAATTGCTAGACTGAATGAATAATGCAAAATAAATCTGTATTGACTTATACTAACTTTCAGACTAAAATTTATGACATCTTAATCTGATCATTTTTCTTAAATCTAGTTTAATTTTCTCCATCTTGATTTGAGTGTTAAAGCCCAGTTAACAAATTAATGCATCAGATTCTTCCACTTACTTTAAACATAACAAAGATATATAAAAATGGAGCCCTCCTTCAGGTAAAACAGTACTGTTTTTGTCCACAAGCACAGCCAAACTCAACAAAAAATGAAAGCTCCTTTGGGCTGCTTTAAATCCACATAAATAAAAGAAAAGGGGTTAACCATGCTTCACTATATTGCTTACAATTTAAATAATATTAACAGTAACGTTAGCATACAGGAGGATATTTCAAAGCAGCTTCCTCCTTGAGTTCGAGAAATTCACACAGATTAATGCAATGCAAACTCTGATGCAGGTCGGACTTTCAGTAGCAAAATTAGTGGTGTGTTCCCCATCTCCACAATATTGACGTCTCTTCTTTACATTACTTACTGTGGCTGTTGCTGGCGGGAAAAAAAAAATTCTAACATGCTTCGTCTTCGAAGGGGGCGGATGAGGTGGCATGTTGTAGTTCTGTCGGGCTGAGTGCGAATGCTTATGTGTGTGGAGACTATCTCTCAGGGTGCAGACAATTAAAAAACCATGTGGCATTTGCCAAGGCCCACAGCCTGTCAAATGGATGGACGCTGGAAAAGTGGCAAAAGGTGGATTTTTTCAGATGAATCTTCCGTTGAATTACACCACAGTCGCCACAAATATTGAGGGAGACCTACTGGAGCCTGCATGGATCCGAGATTCACTCCGAAAACAGTGAAGTTTGGTGGTTACATCATTACCAAAATCATGGTCTGGGGTTACATCCAGTATGGGGGTGTGCGAGAGATATGCAGGGTGGAAGGCAACATAAATAGTCTGAAATATCAACAAATCTTAACTGCCTCTTACATTCCAACCATAAAAAGGGACAAATTCTGCAGCAGAATGGTGCTCCATCGCATACTCCAATCTCTACCTCAAAGTTCCTCAAGGCAAAGAAGATCAAGATCCTCCAGGACTGGCCAGCCCAGTCACCAGACATGAACATAATTGAGGATGTCTGGGTTAGGATGAAAGAGGAAGCACGGAAGACGAAACCCAAGAATATTGATGAACTCTGGGAGGCATGCAAGACTGCTTTCTTTGATATTCCTGATGACTTCATCAATAAATTGTATGAATCCTTGCCGAACCGCATGGGTGCAGTCCTTCAAGCCCATGGAAGTCGGATCTCACAGCACCACTACTTAATTCGCTTATGTTATGTAACATATTTTTGTATTTGAAGTACATTTTTTGTTCAATTTTCACACTACTTTCTGTAAGCGACAAAACTTTTGTCTTGCCAAAATTTGACCTTGATGTCTTCATTAAATGATAAATCTTTTTTCAGCGAAACAAATATATTTTTCTACATTCAACATTATTTGGGGGGTCTTAGCTTTCATATGAGCCATTTCTGAAACCGATTGAATAATTAAAGGTCAGGTTATTAGCAATTGTTTCTACAAAATGGATAAGCGACAAGACTTTTGTCAGGGACTGTAAAGTACCTATATAACTTAAGTCATTTCATAATGCAAATAAGGTTGCTTAAAAGTTGGTGGGGACAATTTGAGCAACGTGAAAAGTTGGTAGGTTTATGTCCCTACCCAGTGGCGGCTTTGGCAATTTTGGCGAACATATCCAGATGCCCTCTTCATGGGTCAAGGGTTAAAAAGGTGAGAAGGGTGTGGAGGAAATATGTTCCGGAACACTAGGGCTGTCCTAAACGACAAATTTTCTCCTGATTAGTCAGCCGACTAGTTTTACGATTTGTCGACTAATCTAATAATTTTCTTTTTTTTTTTTTTTTACTAATTTAGCAATGAAATTTTGTTGACGCTTATTTATTGACAAAACCATTTTGGAACACTTAAATTCTTTATTAAAGTACAAATAATCATGTAAATAACAATAATTAATCACAAATAAACAATGAGGTTAAATGCTGATAGCATTTACTAGTGCAAAAGAATGGAAAGTACACAAATTCAGAACACTGACTTTGCCTTTCCAACATTATTCAAAACAATTCTTTGAAAAAATTTCTAGCATTATTATTATAGTATACTACTATATATAATAGTAGTATAATAATTATTCATTGCCAATCGTATTTGTCATAAAGAATGTCATTTGAAAGCTATTCTTAGTGTAGAATCTATTCTGTAGTATTTACCCAACATATTAGAACTCCAGAAATCGTTATTTATATGACGAACATGACGTGCTTTTATTTTGAATTGTTCACCGAGGTACGTTCGCTAAACCGCTAACCGAAAGCCTTACACTCCGTAAAAAAAACATTCTTCGTCATTGGTTGTGGTTTCACTAATAGATTGATTTTTTTTTTCCGTCAGCAAATGCTGTTAACCAGCTGTTAAGTGTTATTGTATGACTGATTGGAACTGTACTGCATTGTTTCGCCACAGGGTGTGCTGTTGTGTATTTTCTGTTCGGTGTGAAGAAGAAGAAGAAAGTTAAAAGAGGCATTAGTGGCTTGTTCTCAACTTCTCCCTCACTGCACTTTGGCTCTCATGCAGAGCACGTTTGCTCATGTGTTCGAAATAAACAATAGCCGACGTGCAACGTAGCAAAAGAGCTGTAAAAATAGCGAGCTTAGTGGCGTGAAAAACGCGGGAGAGCTAAGTGAATCTAACGAACAGCTAAGCGATGCTAAACGGAGCTAAGCGAAGCTAAACGGCGCTAAATGAAGCTAAGCGACTGATACTCAGTCCGTCGTCATGGAACAGTCCATTGTAGTACGTGTGTGTGGGGGAGAGATAATATAAATGCAGCATTCAAATGGCTTTCTATTTGTTTTATTTGTTTGTGTGGTATGCTGACATAATTATACATGACGAATAGTAGGGGTGCTGCTGGCTCCGGTGGCCCAAGCCCTAGCCCAGCTGGTTGGGGGGGTTGAAATGTGTTCAAATGCAAATATTTGAGTCTCAAATGCAAATATTTGAGTCTCAAATATTTTTTCGCATTCAAAAACTTTTTTTCTATGATTGATTTTTTTTTTTTTTTTTTTTTTTTGTCTGAAGCAACTTATTTTTTGATTGAATAATAAAGGCACAAATGTCCAAGCCAAAATGTGGCCCGAACGCAAAACAACATTACTTCAATCAAAAAAGTTTCTTCAATCAAAAAAAAAAAAAAACTGACTTCAATCCCAAAAAAAATTCAAAGAAAAATAGCTTTCAACTGCTTTTTTTTTTTTAGTTTCAAATTCATTTTTGCATTCAAACACATTTTTTTTGATCGAATAATGAAGACACAAATCTACCTCCATATGGCTCCGCCCAGGTGATGCAATTTTTGACTGGGGTAACTACATTAGCACGACACTGGCGAGCGTACCATATTCAATGGATGACGATCTTGGCGAGAAGTATAGTTGTCCTAAGAAGCCTAATTTAGAATTCCCCTCAAGAATGATGGGAAACAAAAAAACGCTCATTTTCAACTTATTATAAATATCCTTGTAAGTTAATTTAATTGCTGACATATTATGGGGTCATCAACATGTTGTGCCTTACCTGGCCCAAAAGTCAAACTCGGCCTATGCCGACGACCGGCATCTTGTCGCACGCCCCCCCACCGGGAGAGCGATGTAAGAATGCTGCATATTGAATAGGCTACTTACGCAACACCACCACAGCGCAGACACATACCACAGGTGAGGTCTGGCGAGAGGCGTTCGGGTTAGCATTAGCATTTAGCGTGGCGAGCGTCATCTTCAACTCTCGGGCAACCACAACACCTCTGCTTTCGTGATTGCTGTGGACCCAAACGATGGGCGTAGATCCGCTCTCGCAAATCCACTAGCAATATTAGCTGGATCGGGATGCAGGGGGGCTGCAGCACTAGCAGCTAGCTGGCTAGTGTTAGCTGCTGTCGCTTCGCTTACATTAGCAACTTGCTGGCTGGCTTTAGCTTCTGTCTCTTCAGGCTCGTGCGCAGCTGGCTGTCTTAAACAGGCAGATTGGAAAACGTCGGCTATGGAGGGAGTTGTTTCTTTCCTCTCGTGGAGGTTATGTGCTTGGACGATTTACCATGGGACTCTAGCGCCTTCATGCCCATTGTCCCCAGCCAAATCTTTTCTTTTTTTTTTTGCATACAATGCAAACAGCCTCTAACACACTGCTTTCCACTAGTTTGAGCCAAAGGCGAAAGGATTGTATACTCAACCACGCTTGGTTGAATTTACATTTCCCTATCTATTTAATAAGAAATGTATGGCTAGATGCAAAAAAATAAAATCTGTGTAGTGTAGAGCATGACATTTTGTCGGGACTCCCGCCGTGACACAGGATTCACGCAGGAATCCCACGGGATGGGATTTTGACCTGGGGCTGTGTTGCGTTCTCAAAAATTGGCTCCTCCGCCCAGTTCATTTATATTTTATTATTTTATATGGCAAAAAACACTCAGGTGACTTGAAGTTCCGCTCTGAGACCCCCAATTTGGACAAATTTCAAAATTGTCCGATATGCATGTGTGATACATCATTGGAAAGTTTAAAATCCTAATTTTCTGGGGGAAGAAATGTTTTAATAAGGAGGGCATTAAAAAAAAAAGGTAAACAGCAAGACCCTAACTGGAGGTGAGAGCACGCAAGAGCATAAATAAAGACGCCATGATTTTAACGAGATATTATCGCGTACTTACCTCTTTTCGATCCAAAAACTGCATGTAGCATGTATCACCGAGTGTCAAGTCACAGCTGTGAATGGCCACAGCTGGATTTTTGGGGGATTTTATGGGTGAAACATGGTAATATAACAAGGTTCGCAATGCAGAATTCGCGACATCAAGGAGTAATCGAGATTTTCATTTTCATATAGTTACCCTTTTAAACATTTTTTTCAAATTTTCTTTGTTTGGATCGATTATTATCTAAAATACTGGGGGAAATGTGACAGTAATGGAAAAAAATACAATCAAGTGATAGATATGAGGAAGATATCCGTAACTTTTTACAGACGTCAATTTTTTAATTGTGACGTAATTTTTTTTAAAAGTTTAAAATACGCAAGTGAATAATTTTTTTAAGTCGTTTTTAACAAAAAATTTTTTTTTACCAAATATTAGACATCAATTAATGATTCTAAGCTAAAAATGACAGACATTTCAAATAATATATACGATTATTTACCTTCTTTTTATGGTAAGGTTGAAACAAAAGCGGTTGCACGACGTCTGTAAACAGGGGATTCCAGGGTAAAACGGACAAATTAAAAATAGTTTGGGGGCTATTTGCGCCATGAATCTGCTATGGCAGCATTAAACATATTGTTATATCAAACACAACAGTTCTTTTGGCTTAAAACACAGCAATTTATTCTAAAGACGGGTCGAGGAGCAGAAACTGCTTTTTCACCTTTGCCTGTGTTTTCCGCCATGTATATATATTTTTTTTAAATCAAAAAGACAAATGACACTTTTGAGGAGAAATGAGACGCGGAGAAGTTACATACAGTACATCATTAATTTTAAGACCCATATATGAAAATTCAAGACGGTTTTTATGGTATTATTTCTAAATTCATAAGTTCAGTGCTTTTAAAACTTTTTAAGACCCCGCGGGAACCCCGTATTGACAGTTATAGACATAATATCGATTTCAACTGAGAACGATCGCTCCCAACCCTCCCATTCAAAATGTATTAGAAGTCTATCACTGTCAATGCCAGCTAAAGAGTCAATATTTAAAAATAAATACATAAATACTGAAAATGAAAGAGCACATTTCAGTACTATTGACGCCGATAGATGTCGATGGCAGCAAATGAGTCAGTGGTGGAAAAACTTTTCTTCTCGGTCTCACTTATGTATTCAAATCATCAAAATCTGGCATTTCAACAGGGACTTGTCGACTTTTTTGTACCCACTTCAAGTTTACTCCTCTCAGATTTGTATTTCGTGTTTAGTGCCGCGACTCAAAAGCGTTAAATGTCGTCTTTTACGATTCGCGGCCATCTGTCGGAACGGCGGTGACACAACAGGGCCACTCTTGTGTTGTCTTGTTCTATTTATTCCTCGATAATGAGAAAGCAGCAGAGAGACGGGGTTGGTGCTCGCCGCCAAACATTGACGCCCGTGCAGTAGTGCCCCTCGCCCATATGGCTTAGCAGCAGGTTGCCGAGGCTCGACTTGACCGACCGGGTGACAGATCTCAGTTCGCCGTGAGTCTTGTAATATTCAGGAAAGTGTTTTGGAGAAGTCACAGCGTTTTATCCCTGTCGTCATAATTCTCTTCCCATCGTGCGGGCCACTTTGTCCGCACACACTAATCCCGATTTTGGCCGTGTGTGTTCGCGGAGGAGCGCTGTGAGACTAATTGCACATTCTTGGAAGGTTTTGAGGCGGCACAGATTGAGCGTGGCACGAGTGCGAATGTTTAATTCAGCGCGCCGCCACAAGTTGAGCGGTGGGGCCGAAGTCGGACGGGCAGCAGGGCGGCTCAAGACGAGCTCACGTGTAATCCCTCTAGTGTCACAAATACGAGCGCCTGCATTCCCGCGGACTCGTCTGATGTGGTCTCCCGCGTGTCACTGCAGATTTCCATGAAATTATAAAATGTGAAAAGGTCCGAAAGGAAGTCCTGGATTTAGGAAAATAAGTTGTAAAGTAGTAAAATCATGTTTTTTGAGAGAATAAATTATGTTTTTTTGAAAATGTTTATATTTTTCAAGAAAAATACCATATTGTTTCAAGACTATATTTATTTATATTATTATATAATATATATTATGTTATAGATAGATAGATAGATAGATAGATAGATAGATAGATAGATAGATAGATAGATAGATAGATAGATAGATAGATAGATAGATAGATAGATAGATAGATAGATAGATAGATAGATAGATAGATAGATAGATAAATTTATTAACAGACTCAAGGTCCAAGCCACAACCACACAATACAAGGGAACAAACCATACAAAACTAAAAACAACATAACAATAAAAGAAGGTAAACTACAGTGATACAAAAATTAGGCCATCTATTGGCCCAGTTTTAAAAGGCACCTATTCCAGTGCTTCCAGAACAGTGACAAGCAGCGAGTAGAACTATGTAAAATGTTTGTCAGACCCCAGACAATCACATTTTCAGAACATTTTAAACGTTGAATAAAATTAAACATTAGCACCCTTAGAAGGGCCTGGAGAGTATTCACCCGAGCAGATACAAACATTTCAGAGGCACTGCACCATCTGGGTCTTTTCAGCAAGATTGTCAAAGAATCATTGTATGCCACTTGCAGTCTCTGAAAACTTGTCTTAGTGTAATTTGACCACAGATGCGCAGTGTAGAGGGGAGTACAATAAGCCTTGAACAGGGCAAGCTTGACCTCATCAGAGCATGGACCAAATTTTCGAGAGAGAACATTGGCTTGGACTGTCGCAATATGTCCTCGTTGTCAGTCAGAGTGTCCGTGAGCAGATGACCAAGGTATTTTACCTGACTACAGGACTTTAAAACTTGACCAGACAACTTAAAATTAGGGAAAACCAACCGTTTGTCCTCTTTGGTTCTTAAAATCATAATGACACTCTTTGATTCATTGTATTTAATGTTGTGTAACTCCCCATACCCGGAACACACATTGAGTAGCTGCTGTAGACCTGCTGAGCTTGGGCTAAGTAGCACACAATCATCTGCATACATTAGATGGTTGACCACCGAGCCACCAACCATGCAGCCATTTCTACACTTATTTAATAGTTTTGACAGGTCATTCATATAAAAATTGAATAAAATTGGAGACAAAATGCTCCCCTGTCTGACCCCATTGGTAACTTGGAAGGGGGCAGACATACAGCCGTCCCACTTAACCTGCATAGTTTGATGAGTGTACCAATATAAAATAATTCTTATGATGTCATTGGGAACCCCCGCTTGGCTTAATTTCCTAAACAACTTCCCGTGATTTACACGATCAAAGGCTTTGGAAGCGTCTAGAAAACACATAAACATAGACGAGTTTTTCCTCAAATAGGTGTTGACCAATTCTTTTAAAACATAAATACACATGTCTGTGCCATGCCTAGGTTTAAAGCCAAACTGGTTATCTGAAGAGTTTATTAATGTACTAACTCTCTCCAGCATGAGGAGTTCAAATACTTTAGAGAGAACACTAGCAAGGGCGATAGGTCTGTAATTGTCCGAGCTGCTTACTTTCCCTGCTTTATCCTTGATGACAGGGACCAGCATCACCGACATCATAGAGTCGGGAAGACAGCCGTGAACCATAAAGGAAGTAAAGCAAAGTGCAAGAAGTGGAACTAGCCTCGGACTAGCATGCATAAGATGTTCGGCAGATATAGAATCCATACCTGTGGACCTATTAACTGATAAGTTTTTAATGACGTGAAAGACCTCATGGGTCTTAATTGAGCACACCTCTTCAACATTGTTCACTTGATAGCGTTCCGTTGGTACACAGTTAAAAAGATTTTCGTAATGCTGTTGCCAGAAAGCAGCTATTGCATTAGCTCCCGAGAAGCCATCAATCGAGCAAGGTAAGCAGGGTTTGCAATTAGTTGCAAGCCTCACCTCCTTCCAAAAGGCTTTAGTGTTGTTACAAGATAACTTCTTGGCCATGGAGTCTGCCCTCAATGTTTGTTCGTTCTTTTTGATGTACCGTAGTGCGTATTTATATTTTGCATTCGTACACTTCTTATATTCAAATATGGGGCCCTGCCTGGGTCTACCTGCCGAAGCCCAGGCCTTGGTAGCTTCACAGGCTTCTGCATAAAATTCAGTGACATAAGTGTTCCAGCCAGGCCTAATTCTACTCCTCCTCCTATGTGTACTAAGGGGTTTACTGGCAGCAAGTAGTGCTGACACAATGTGATTATACATTTCCATGACATCCGTTTTATGATTGGGATCACAGCAGTTATTGTTTCTACACATGACTGCTTGCTTGGGCAGATTTAAGTTGCTCAGCAGTACATCGGTGTCGGAAGTATAGGAAGTAATGTCATCGTTGGAAAGAGAAGACCAGACTACCAGATCTGGGTTAAAATTTCTCTTCGCTTTAACAGTATTCGGGACATTAGCAAAACTTATAACCATCTTCACAGGGATGAGATCTGAGGTAGACATGTTATATAGAATTTCCATCTGTGCCAGTGACGTGTGAGCATCCACTGTTGATATACAATGATCTAGCCATGATGTAGTGTGCCATGCCTCACTAATATGGGTGTAGCTGCCAGAAGGCAGGAGCTCCCTACTGGATAGAACCAACCCGTTATCCCTACAGAGATGATTCAGGTGGTTAGCAAACAAGGAGCCGCTATCTGAAATGTCAGCATTAAAATCCCCAACTATAAAAATATTAGTGTATTGCGCATTCATTAGAAAAGAAGCAATAAATGCCATCTTATCCATATAATCGTCAACATTATCCCGACATTCATATGGGGTATAAACATTTAAAATGAGAAGTTCTTTGTCAGACTGGGCCAGGTGTACAGCAATGCACCAATCTACCCCAAGTCTAATAACATTAACCACAGAGTCCAGTCTTTTGTTCCATAAAACAGCCACACCGCCAGGTATTCTGCCCCTTCTTATGCCCAAACTGAGATCAGTGGAGGACTCACCAGCACCATGAAAGTTATCATTGAGCGTATTTAGCCCTTTTAAGTCTTGCTTAGCCAGAAAAGTTTCCTGCAGGCACAAAATGTCGCAGTGCTCCAACAACTGGTCCACAACAATGCGGCGAGCCTTATCTTCCATGCTATGCCCCAAGCGCAGCCCACGGCAGTTATAGAACAGGACGTTTAGATCCATAGCAAAGTTAGACATTAGCTTGAGAGCCAGGCACAAGCGCATTTCCACCTCCAGCTGATGGGCGAGCAGCATTAGCCGGATTGCGAGGTTCATAGAAGCGCCGAACGAGCGCTCCCTCCGGCCAGAGCTCCGTGTTATACATGTCACCAATGTCATGACACTCCGCGGAAATTTTGAATGAAGCATATCTGCCATTCACAGTTGCAATCTTATGACATGACACTTCTCGGCAAAGTTTCATCTCGAGGTGAACACGTAAAGTTTCAGCGTCTAACTCGGGAGAGAACTTGGTAGCAAAGACACTCACCAGTTTCGTTTTTACCACTTTGATATTCCCCGATGATCCGGTACCAACGATAGCTTTGCCCGAATGCCTTGGCACCGTTGGCAGATTACTGGCGCGTGAGCCTCGTGTGGCAGGGGCCGTCACAGGGCGCTTCTGCTGACCTCTCCTCACAACGCGGGTCCACTTTGGGGATTCAGGATGAGACGTCGTCGGCCCCAACGAAGTGGCTGAGGTAGCCCCCTCCACAGCCACCGGTCTCCACAGCCACCGGCGGGACCGCGTGCTGCTGTCCTCCACATATGTCACCTCCCGGTGAGTCGCTTCCCGTCCCCGCTGCTGAGCTGTCAACTAGCTTCGCCATACTAGCGCTAGCATTTGCTGTGTCCTGACGCCTCATCGGTACGATCTGGCCGTTGCAGCCGTGTTCGGCACACTTTTCTAGGACACCCACCCGGCGGCTCACGTCTACTGTGACAGAGCGCAGATTTTCGCTTGTTTCAGCCTGCAGCTGCAGCGCGCTTTTCATCGCAGAAACCTCTGTGTGCAGCTGCTCCACTTTCCGGAGAAGGCTACAGACATCCATGTTTGAAAAAGTCACTGTTGGTAGCTCATCAAGATAGTGCGAGACAAACCGTGGGACATTGTCGCCAAACTCATTCAGCACTTTAAGGCAGCTTTTTATATTATTTACGTCCTTCTGCGAACCTTTGTGCGAGATATTGCGCTGGGTAGTGGGACAGAGCTCAAACAGCGTCTTTTTTGAGGCTTCGATCCAATCAGAGTCGAAACAGTTGGTAGCCAAAACGACAATTTCATCTTGGCTTAAAATCCTTATTTTCATAGCCAGGAAGTGTAAAAGTTCATCCTCTACTATGATTTTGCCATCAACAGTCCGGAAGACATCAGGTTTTAAACGAACTCGGGCAAAAGCTGGATCTCCTGCGGGGCAAGCTGCTATGCCGTCCGCCATCTTGCCTTTACTTTAATGTTTGCTTTAGACACTCAGGTTTAGAATCACGGTTATACACTCACCGGCCACTTTATTAGGTACACTTGTCCAACTGCTCGTTAACACTTAATTTCTAATCAGCCAATCACATGGCGGCAACTCAGTGCATTTAGGCATGTAGACATGGTTTAAGACAATCTCCTGCAGTTCAAACCGAGCATCAATATGGGGAAGAAAGGTGATTTGAGTGACTTTGAACGTGGCATGGTTGTTGATGCCAGAATGGCTGGTCTGAGTATTTCAGAAACTGCTGATCAACTGGGATTTTCACGCACAACCATCACTAGGGTTTACAGAGAATGGTCCGAAAAAGAAAAAATATCCAGTGAGCGGCAGTTCTGTGGGCGGAAATTCCTTGTTGAGGTCAGAGGAGAATGGCCAGACTGGTTCGAGCTGATAGAAAGGCAACAGCGACTCAGATCACCACCCGTTACAACCAAGGTAGGCAGAAGAGCATCTCTGAACGCACAGTACGTCGAACTTTGAGGCAGATGGGCTACAGCAGCAGAAGACCATGCCGGGTGCCACTCCTTTCAGCTAAGACCAGGAAACTGAGGCTACAATTTGCACAAGCTCATCGAAATTGGACAATAGAAGATTGCAAAAACGTTGCCTGGTCTGATTAGTCTCGATTTCTGCTGCGACATTCGGATGGTAGGGTCAGAATTTGGCGTCAACAACATGAAAGCATGGATCCATCCTGCCTTGTATCAACGGTTCAGGCTGGTTGTGGTGGTGTAATGGTGTGGGGAATATTTTCTTGGCACTCTTTGGGGCCCCTTGGTACCAAGTGAGCATCGTTGGAATGCCACAGCCTACCTGAGTATTGTTGCTGACCATGTCCATCCCCTTTGACCACAATGTACCCAACTTCTGATGGCTACCTTCAGCAGGATAATGAGCCATGTCATAAAGCTGGAATCTTCTCAGACTGGTTTCTTGAACATGACAATGAGTTGACTATAATCAAATGGCCTCCACAGTCACCAGATCTCAAATCCAATAGAGCATCTTTGGGATGTGGTGGAACGGGAGATTCGCATCAAGGATGTGCAGCCGAAAAATCTGCACCAACTGTGTGATGCCATCATGTCAATATGGACCAAACTCTCTGAGGAATGCTTCCAGCACCTTGTTGAATCTGTGCCACGAAGAATTGAAGCAGTTCTGAAGGCAAAAGGTGGTCCAACCCGTTACTCGCATGGTGTAGATCTGGCCACATTGGGTAAGGCAGCAATGTGCCAATAGGCATCGAGTCTGCCGGAAATCAACGGAAGAAGAAGAAGAAGTACTCGCATGGTGTACCTAATAAAGTGGCCGGTGAGTGTATATACTGTAAAATATATATGTTATATGTATATATATATATTTTTTTTAATGATGAGCTATGAGAGAAATATATACGTATGTACTAGTGCTGTTAAAGTTATCGCGTTAACGGGCGGTAACTAATTTTTTAAAGTTAATCACGTTAAAATATTTGACGCATTTAACGCATGCGCAGAATGACCCGCTCATGCGTTGCCTCAAACAGATTACAATGACGCTGTTTATTGCCCATTGAGAGCTACAAGGCAGAGAATTATTGGCATAACCTTTGGCAACTCTTACACAACGAACATAACTATTGTGGCGAGCGACGTGGGGAAGAATGAGAGGAAATGATTCTTTTCTTAATACACTTTAATGAACACAACGTAGAACATATACCTTTTGCAGCCACCACTGACAGTCATGGTTGCCCAACTTCCCATCATGCATTTGGGCAGAACAGTTAAGTCGCTACAGTATCATTTGGTGAAAGCACAACAAAAATATTTCTCTCAAAAAAATAATGTTCACAAAAAGAAAAGCGCTCAATGCAAAGAGAACTGGCATTCCCAATCAAAATAGCTATGCAAAATACACATAAAACATACTCAGACTTTGCATTGGCTAGATCTCTAATTAATTTAAAACTCGCCATTGACTCCTTGTGGTGTATTTCAATCACTATCTTACGTAGTTAAAGACACTGTGGAAGAACAGCAGGGAGCCCATGTGACGTCTCGCTCAGCGACGTCAACAATGGCGAGCTATTAGTTTATTTTTTGATTGAAATTTGTACAAATGATATTAAAACGAAAACATTAAGAGGGGTTATAATATGAAATTACTATAACTTGTAGTTCTTAAAAGATAAATGTGAGTACAAGTCTTTCTATCCGTGGATCCCTTAAACAAAAAGAATGTTAATAATGTTAATGCCATCTTGTGGATTTATTGTCATGATAAACAAATACAGTACTTATGTACAGTATGTTGCATGCGTATATCCGTCTTGTCTTATCGTTTCATTCCAACAATAATTTACAGAAAAATATGGCATACTTCAGAGATGGTTTGAATTGCGATTAATTACGATTAATTTCTTTTTAAGCTGTAATTAACGTGATTAAAAATTTTAATCGTTTGACAGTAGTATGTACAGTATGTATATATGTATACAGGTAGTCCCCGGGTTACGACGGACCCGACATACACTATTTCAACTTTACGACACCTGCGTCTCGTGGGTTTTTTTTTTTTTTAAATGTTGAGTTTTGTTTTGTAATGCGTGCTTTTATTTTGGCGCAGGAAGCGTAAAACAGGAAGCGAGTGCATGTACAGACACACCCGACCACCCCACACACAGAACAGCCGAGTGAAAGAGGAAAAAGCCTGCGCGGACATTTGTTGCTTCTGAAGCATCCAGTAGCGACAGCTGTATATAACCCTATACAACTGTTTATCGGCGCTTTTTTAATTGTGGTCGAATACAAGGGGTGAGCTTATATGATTTTTGATGATATGCGGACGCTAACTGATAGATGCTAATTGTTTGTTTGGATTGTTATCGGCAGCTAATGATACAGTAAATGCAAATCTGAATTGCCGTTTTTAAAGATGAAACTGCCTTAATTTCGTTTTTATTTTAGTTTCATTCTGCAAGTGTTGATGTCATGAGCAGCTGAATAAAGTCAGTAAACCACATGGACATCTCACATCGTCATTTTGGAGCTTAGCTTGCTGTCTAGGATTTAGCTCCAAGCTCTTGGCGAGGGCAGTACAATGACGTATAATACATGGTTTTAGGGGGGGTTTTTTGTGTTTGTTTGTTTGTTTTTCAGAGGATGTTTTGAGGTATTTAAAGGGTTAATTCCGATTTACACCGAAATCCGAGTTGCACGAGTTCGTAAACCGGGGACTACCTGTACCTTTGGATATCCAGTATGTACACTATCATCCAAAGGTTTGGGGTCATTCACTCAGACAATTTAATGTTTTCCATGAAATGGTACACTTATATTTATCAAATGAGTTGCAAAATAAATAGAAAATATAGCCAATACATTGACAAGGTTAAGAATAATGATTTTTATTTGAAATAATAACTTTCAACTTTCAACTTGGCTTTTGGCAAATAATGCTCAATTTGTAGCAATTACAGCATTAGACCTTACATACCTTTTGCATTTTAGCTGTCAGTTTTCTGAGGTAATGTGGAGATAATTTCACCCCACGACTCCAGAAGCCACTCCCATTCATTTGATCGGCTTGATTGGCGCTGCTTCCTTACCTGTCAGTCAAGCTTCTCCTAAAATACCTTCATAGGGTTGAGATTATTATTTCAAATTAAAATCATTATTCTTAACCCTGTCAAATGTCTTGACTATATTTTCTATTCATTTTGCAACTGATTTGATAAATGAAAGGGCGACTTTTAACGGAAAACGCAAAACTGTCCGGGTCACCCCAAACATTCGAACGGTAGTGTATATGTATGTATGTATATATTTATATGCATGTATATATGTACAGTATATGTATGTAATATGTATTAAGGTATATGTAGGTATGTATACTGTAGGTACGTATACATATATATACTATGTACATATGTACATATATATATATATGTAAGGGTTGTCAAACGATTACATTTTTTAATCGAGTTAATCACAGCTTAAAAATTAATTCATTGTAATTAATCACAATTCAAACCATCTCTAAAATATGCCATATTTTTCCGTGAATTATTGTTGGAATGGAAAGATAAGACACAAGATAGATATATACATTCAACACACTATACATAAGTGCTGTATTTGTTTATTATAACAATAAATCCACAGGACGGCATTGACATTATTAACCCTTTAACACCGAACGTGTCGGCAGCGACGCGATTACGCATATCGTCTTTGAAGCTTCGTCACGCTGTAATTACGTCACCCACGTGCCGCTGGTTGGTCTCATTTGAAAGTGCGGAAGTTGATGTCCACACCAGTTTTTATTTGAAGTCAATCGACCAAGAAAAACGGGAGATAATGTCATTTGGGTTTTATAGTTTTATTACACTCATAAATATGCATTCAAACGCTGCATGGACTATGTATCTATCTCCATATTTCCATCATTTCTTGTCCTTTTTCAAAACCGAAAGCAGCACAAAAGACTACATATCCCGAGAGCCGTTCTGATGTCAAGAAGGATGAACCGAATGTGATCATTTTTAATAAATTTACGAACGAGGCGCACACTCATGAAAGGGAGGCATGCGACGCAAGCAATGGCCGGTTGGTTTGAGCGAGCGACTTTGAAACGTGCAGAATGAATATAAAACTATATTTAGCACAAGCTAATGCATTATTTCATTAACTCAAGGAGGAAGATGAGCCGTATTTGTCGTCTTTTTCTTTGCATGAGTCGGCGTCTTGGCGAATAGAAGTGACGGCAGCGCGCAAACGGCGAAAGAGTAGTGTGACGCAGCGCCGTCACCTTTTCAAGCTTTATTGAGTGGGCAAAAAAAAAAAAAAACTTTATTAGGTCGCATGCCTGCACATTTTGAATTGAACTGAACTACTTGTCAGTATTTTTTAAAATACTTTTTTTTCAATTTTATATATATTTTTTCTTTACTATAATCTTTTCAGATTTTATGTAGATGTGTGTTCGAGAAGCTTGATTGCATCTAGGTATATACTTTTGATAAGGTGATGGGTACAACACCTAACTTCACAAAGAGATATCCTCCAAAACCTTTTTGTGTTAGATGATATATATCATTTTTTTCTCACTATTTTGCACTGTATATAACCTGGTTTGACCAAAGTATGTGTAAAGGCCAAAAACGCCTATGACCATACCTGCTGTTTGTGTTGAATTGTCAAACATAAAACTATTCAATCTTATTTTTTTCAATTGAATGTTTATCCTAACAAGTTGAACAAACATGATCAAGCTTCAAAACGGTTGGTCGAGCATGTTTGGTTGTCAGTGGGACGTCAACATTACAAATTTTGAAAAAAGATTTCGGGATTTTTTTATCTTTTTGGGTCCAAAATGTGGATTAAAATTGGTCAGTGAAGAAAACAACAGTTTGGACATGAAGTTCAAGGTGTCCTGAAAAAAAGGGACCCAACTTGGCCATTGTAAACAATTTTTTCTTTGAAATATAAAGGCAACATCAAATGCATGCAAATTCGGCCAAAATAGGCTTAGGTGTTAATTAATTGATGTTTAATATTTAGTCCAAAAAAAAAAAAAAAAAAACGACTTTAAAAAAAATTATTCACTCGCATATTTTAAACTCGTAAACAAATTACGTCACAATGAAAAAAATAGTGTCTGTAAATAGGTCACGAATATCTACCTCATAACTATTGCTTAATTGTGTTTATATATATATATATATATATACATATATATATATATATATACATACAGTGGGGAGAACAAGTATTTGATACACTGCCAATGGGTTTTCCCATTGGCAGTGTATCAAATATATATTTCAAATACGATTAGGTCTTCATAGTCAGTAGTAATATCCGAATAAATAAATTTAAATGAAACATTTAATGTAAAATGTACACATAGAAAAAACTGCATTGTTATTGCTTTGTTACTCACTGAACTCATGTCGCATGACTTCAGAGTCATATTTTTTGTTCTCGGCGCCTGTGAAACAATAAATCGTTGCTGTATAAAAGGGGCTTATTTCAAAATCACATGCTCACAGAGCCAGGTTCTTCAACATTCTTTAAGTATCAATCAATACAAGTCGACTTTTCTTCAAAATTGTGCACTCCTACGAATGCACAATTTTGATCGGTGCTCCAGTAGAAGCATGTCGTAACCGTATGTGGTCCAGAGCTGGCTTTTTGTGGCACTTCCTCACATCTGGAAAAGTCCATATCCCAGCGGGGCGGGAACCCACGGCGCGTCTCTGGCAGCGAGAACGATTGCCTCCCAAAACAAAGAGCAAGGCTACCTGCTGAGAGACGACCTCACGAGCTGGACCAAACACACCGCGTCATCATTATGGACCTCCGCCCTGGGTCATACCACGCTTGTCTGAAGCTATTACAATCATGCTTGCCCTAATGAAAATGTATGGAGACATTTAAGTCACCTAAACTTCTTGTTCATTTGCTATTTTTCAAAAGAAGCAAGATCATTTTCCACATATACTGTATAATTTTTTTTTATTATTATTAAACCATTCGCTACTGTTGACAGGGATTAAGAGTTGTTGTTCATCAGCAAATTTCATTTTTCAGTACAGTGGACTGGTGTTAGAAAATTGACACTTAAGACCTTTAGGTAAAACTTTATTTGACAGTTGCATCAAAAGTCCATCATAAGTATGACATGACAGTGTCATGAGCATTATTGAATGTCATTAAGTGTCATCCAGCAAATGATGTCACTTTTGAATTGATGTAAAAGATCCGGACTGGACATACAGTGCCCTCCATAATTATTGGCACCCCTGAAAAAGATGTGTTTTTTAGCTTTAATAATTTTTTTATTATTATTCAAATAATATGGGACCTTAATGGAAAAAAAGAGAAAAATCCAACCTTCAATACAAGTGCATTCATTCAGTGGGGAAAAAATCCCACATAAAGAAAAAATTATTTGACATCAAATAATGTGTGTCTAAATTATTAGCACTCCTGGTGTTAATACTTTGTACAACCCCATTTTGCCAACAAAACAAGGTCTGGGGACTGAGATGGCCATGGGAGGAGCTTGATTTTGTGTCTGGTGAACCATTTCTGTGTAGATTTGGCTATATGTTTAGGGTCATTGTCTTGCTGAAAGACCCAGTGACCACCCATCTTCAGCTTTCGGGCAGAGGGCAACAGATTTTGATTTTAAAAATCCTGGTATTTCAAAGCATTCATGATGCCATGCACCCTAACAAGGTTCCCAGGGCCTTTGGAAGTGAAACAGCCCCACAGCATCACTGACCCACCCCCATACTTAACAGTGGGTATGAGGTGCTTTTCAGCATGCGCATCTTTCGTGGCACGCCAGACCCACTTAGAGTGTTTGTTGCCATAAAGCTCAATCTTGGTCTCATCTGACCAAAGCACACGGTCCCAGTTGAAGCCTGGGTCCGTGTGTACTTTTGTGTGAGTGGACTACTATCTATAACCCAGTTTAAAATTGATTATTTCATATCGGCTGGTCGGATTTTTAAAAAAAAACTTGATACCGATGTACAGTATGTCAAATTTCCAAATATTGGCGCCGATAATCGGCCTGGTTGATAATCGTGAACAATGATTCAAAAGCAGATACTTAAATAAGCCTTTAATAGAGCAAGTGAGTATTTTTAGTAATTAAAATTAAGGTTCTTTATCCACCATCCGCACAATCTTTCGTTGAAATCTCTTGTCGATTTTTCTTTTCTGTCCACATCAAGGGAGGTTAGCCACTGTGCCATGGGCTTTACACTTATTGATGACACTGCACACGGTAGACATAGGAACATTCAGGTCTTTGGAGATGGACTTGTAGCCTTGAGATTGCCAATGCTTCCTCACAATTTTGCTTCTCAAGTTCTCAGACAGTTCTTTGGTCTTTTTTTTCTTCATGCTGAATGTGGTACACACAAGGAAACAGTCAACTTTAATCCATTTTAACTGGCTGCTATTGTGACTTAGTTATTGCCACCACCTGTTATGTGCTACATGTAAGTAACAGGCGCTGTTAATTACAGAAATTAGAGAATCATCACTTGATTTTTCAATTCACCCAATTTATTAATATACAACCCCTAGCAAAAAACATGGAATCACCAGTCTCGGACGAGCACTCAATCAGACATTCTATCATGTAGAACAAACTCAGATAAAAAGCTTGAAAAAATAATGAATTAGTTCAAAAGTGCAACTCTTTAGCATTCAGAAACACGAAAGAAATGGATAAAAACATTGTGGTGGTCAGGAAATGTTACTTTTATACAGCAAGTGCGGGGAAATATATATGGAATCACTCCATTCTGAGGAATAAAATATGGAATCATGAGAAACAAACAAAGAAATAAGAATCAAAACATCTCTAGTATTTAGTCGCACCACCTCTGGCTTTAATGACAGCTTACAGTCTCTGAGGCATGGACTTGTTAAGTATTCTTCCTCAATTTGGCGCCAGTTCTCTTTGGTTGCAGTTGCCAGATCATCCTTGCAGGTCGGAACCTTGCTGTGGACCATTTTTTTTTCCATTTCAACCTATAGGGTTGAGATCTGGGCTATTTGCAGGCCATGACATTGACTGGATGAGTCTTTCTCCAAGGAATGCTTTAACAGTTTTAGCTCTGTGGCATGATGCTTTGTCATCTTGGAAAATGACAAACATATTTACAATTGAAGGGATAAGAAAGCTGTCTAAATTTCAATGTAAACTGAAGATTTAACCACAGCCATCTCCCCAGTGCCTTTGCCTGACATGCAGCCCCATATCATCAAGGACTGAGAGAATTTTGATGTCTTCTTCAGGCAGTCATCTTTGTTAATCTCACTGGAACAGCACCAAACCAAAGTTCCAGCGAGGGTTGTTCCGATCATGTTTTTTTGCTCCCGATCCGATCTCGATCGTTTTAATTTGAGTATCTGCCAATCCCGATATTTCCCGATCCGATTGCTTTTTTTCATTCCCGATAATTTTTCCCGATCATACACATTTTGGCAATTCATTAAGAAAAAAATGAATAAAACTCGGACGAATAAATACATTCAACATACAGTACATAAGTACTGTGTTTGTTTATTATGACAATAAATCCTCAAGATGGCATTTACATTATTAATATTCTTTCTGTGAGAGGGATCCACGGATAGAAAGACTTGTAATTCTTAAAGGACAAATGTGACTTTGTATGTTGTGAATAAATATTGCCATCTAGTGGATTTTTATGAGCTCTCAGTAAATGATAATTCAGCCATTTAACTTCTGCCCAAATGCATGATGGGAAGTGCAACCATGACTGTGCGTAATGGTAACAATTTATATATCTTTTCAGCGTTGGGAAATAAAATAGGGTGTTAAGAAAAAGATCAACTACAGTGATACCTCAGCTCACGAACGCTTAAGCTCACGAACTTTTCGCCTCAAGAACATTAAATTCGCGAGCATATAGTCTCTGCTGACGAACTAGTTTTCGGCGGACGAACCAAACCACGTGGTCGAACAGCGCCACGAGAAGCTGACGCACTCTCACGGCGTCCCAGTTCGTCCCCTCCCTTTCGTTGAGTGCGGACGTGGTTTGTGTTTGATAGACATTTTGGACCATATTGAGTGTACTTTTGCTATTATGGGACCGAAAAAGACCCCACCACAGGCTAGTGTTAAGCCTAAGAAGACATTAAAGAAAATAAGGTATATTTTTGTGTAGTTTTAAGGCTTATTTAGTAGAAAATTATGTTTTATGGGGACCTGGGAACGGATTATTCTCATTTTAATGGTTTCTTATGGGAAATAAATGTTCGGAAGACGAACTTTTCGCCTTACACACACTTTCTGGGAACCAATTATGTTCGTGAGCTGAGGTATCACTGTACTACCTTTCTTCCCCACATTGCTTCCCACGATATTTCTGATCATTGAGAGATGGATTGTAAGGCTTTGGCCAATTAAAAAAAGGCTTCAAGGCTGCCAAAATTCTCTCTACTCATTTTACGTTGCCTTTTAGTTCTATGTATACGTAATACGGTGCCATTATAGATTGGACGCAACAATGTGTGAGTGGGTAGTGCAGCGCATGTGTAAATTGCGTTAAATATTTTAATGTTATTACCGCCGTTGACGCGATAAATTTGACAGCCCCACTTTAAGCCAAAACTAAAGACTCTGGATGAGTGTAAGACATTTTGTCTGTAACGTTAAATACAATTAGAAAATGATTTAATTAAAAAAAAAATATATATATATATATATATTTTTTTTTTTTTTTTTTTTTAACGCATGTCCGATATTTTTTTGCCGATTCCGATACTTTGAAAATGACGTGATTGGACCCGATCGATCCGATCGATCGGGACATCTCTAGTTCCAGCATCATCACCTTGTCAAGAGTCAAGAATTTGCATTGCATTGCATCGCATATTTAACACAGACAAGGGGTAACGTGTGACAATGAGACACAGGTGGGTGCTACAAGAGGCAGCAGATTGGTCAACACACAAGGAGCAGGCCTAAACAGGTGAAATCAGTCAGTATTCACATGGACAAGACACAATAGGGCACAGAACCAAACTCAAACTTAATTTTGGGGCATTTCAGATCAACTGCTGTTGATTTTTAGTCACTTCCTGATGATTCTGAGGTATTTCTGTTCTGTAGCTCAAAATCAACAGGAAGTGACCCGGGAATCCCCCCAAATGAATAGGCAGTGATCCACACCTCAACAGGAAGTGACCCGTTAATGCCCTAAAATGAACAGAAAGTGACCTGGAAATGCCCCGAAAATTGAAAAGACTCACTGCAAATGCTCTGGCTCCGAATTAAGAAAAGCCTCTCATAGTCCACATGCATTAGACGTCTAGCGTCGTCAATGGCAGGCAGTGAGTTAAAAAGTCATAATTCATACACGAAAGGGTCAATTTTAACAGCCTTCAACTTCATAAAAGCAAACGTCTCGTGTTGTATCATCTCCCCAACCGCACCTTCGAGTCTCTCGATCTGCCCCGTCAAGCGTTTAACATCTGACGAAACACGCCGTTTTCTATTCATTTTCCGTCTTTCAGGCACGGAGGAGATGAATCACGGTGCTGTCAAGAAGAGACGCAGAAGCAATAAAAGCGTGAAAGGTGGAAGAAACCTTCATATTACTTGCCTTTTTAGTCCTTGAGGATACTTGGTTGGTTCTTGAGGGATGTCGCGTCAATAGTGCGATTGCTAACGCTGATGGACTTCCTGGCGTCATTTTCACCTATTATGAAGGAAGTACTGTCAAATTTCCAGTAGTCTGAGAATACTTTAAAATTTCATGGCAACTGATTTGATGCATTACACTAGGCAACACGTTTCTTTTTATTGTTTTAGGTCTGACAGCAGCTTTTAACTAATATTTGCTCATTTTTTTCCACACTTTAAAAAAACAAAAAACTTTAAACTGAAACACTATACTTCATACTTTATCTGTCAAACTGACCCATCACAGTCAGCGGGCAGGACATATTATAGCTAATTGTATTGTAATGCCCCACTGGATGTTGTAATAATGATAAATGTAACAACTTCAAGGTTTTCCAAATAAACATTTTGTAAAAAAATAAATAAATACAAAAATAAATACAAAAATAAAACATATATATATAATATATATATACACTAGGGCTGTCAAACGATTAAAATTTTAATCGAGTTAATTGCAGCTTAAAAATTAATCGTAATTAATCACAATTAATTGCAATTCAAACTATCTATAAAATATGCCATATATTTCTGTAAATTATTGATATATACATTCAACATATGGTACATAGGGACTGTATTTGTTTATTATAACAATAAATCAACAAGATGGCATTAACATTATTAACATTCTGTTAAAGCGATCCATGGATAGAAAGATAAATGTTAGTACAAGTTATAGAAATTTTATTTTAAAACCCCTCTTAATGTTTTCGTTTTAATAAAATGTATAAAATTTTCAATCAAAAAATAAACTAGTAGCCCGCCATTGTTGATGTCAATAATTACTTACACAATGCTCATGGGTGCTGAAGCCTATAAAATCAATCGCACCCAAGCGCCAGCAGAGGGCGGCAAAACTCCATAAAACACAACAAGTGGGCATTTCACTGTACTGTCATTTAAATCTGTCTGAGTGGGGCATGTGCGTTAATTGCGTCAAATATTTTAACGTGATTAATTTAAAAAATTAATTACCGCCCGTTAACGCGATAATTTTGACAGCCCTAACACACACATATACAGTGGGGAGTATTTGATACACTGCCAATGGGAAAACCCATTGGCAGTGTATCAAATACTTGTTCTCCCCACTGTATATATATATAAGAGAATAACTTCATATGTTATGAAAAAACAAGTGCCGACGTTGCACCACTATAGTTATTATTCAACTAAAAATAGTGTAAACATCAGTTTTTTGGATCATGTTCTCTCTGAGATAACCCTGGCAAGTGCAAAGGCACTGCCATATCACATGAGGTTCACACAGTAAATAATGTCTCCTGTAAATAAAATAAATTAGAATGAAGTCAAATGTCTGTGATGAAAGGAATAAAAAGGAATAATTCACAAATACAAGTAGTCCCAAGGTTACGAGGTACTCGACTTGATATGCAATTTACGATTTCTCTCAAGTCGTTTTGTTTTGCTTTGTTTGTTTGTTTTATTGTTTGTCCAGCGTTACTCTCCAGCTGCTTCCCCGGCGAGCTCTCCTGTCCGTAGTAGCAGGGGAACGAGCTGTAACTCTCTCTCCACCAGGCGGGTTGCCGATCGGCGTAGACAATCGACAACCGCGCGGCAGTGTGACATGATCCGGGCTAGTTTTGTGTGATTTTTCGCTTCGAAAGCGAAAATACTGTATTGGCCCGAATATAAGACGGCCCTGATTATAAGACGACCCCCCTCTTTTTCAAGACTCAAGTTTGGAAAAAATAATAATTTTTATACAGAAAATAATTACAGTACATCTGAAACAAATGATTATAACAATATATTTGAGAGAAAATGCATGTTATTTTGCCTCATTCAAATCTTATTATCTGAACATTTAAATATGGTGGAAAACACTCAGGTGACTTGAAGTTCCGCTCTGAGACCCCCAATTTAGCCAAGTTTCAAAATTGTCCGATATGCATGTGTGATACATCATTGGAGAGCTTAAAATCTCAATTTTCTGGGGGACGAAAAATTTTGAGCAGGAGGGCATTTTTTTTTTTAAATATATATTTTTCAAACAGCAAAACCCTCTCTGGAGGTGAGAGCACGCGAGAACAGAATTACAGACGCCATGACTTTAACGAGATATTATCGCGTACCTACTTTGTTTCGATCCAAAAACTCCATGTAGCATGTATCACTGAGTGTCAAGACACAGCTGTGAATGGCCACAGCTGGATTTTGGGGGGATTTTATGGGTAAAACATGGTAATATAACAAGGGTCGCGATGCAGAAATCGCAGACATCAAGGAGTGGTCGAGATTTTCTTTTTCATATATTTACCATTTTAAATGTTTTTTCCAACTTTTTTTGTTTGGACCAATTATCTGTCGTCTAACATATCGGAGCAAATGCGACAGTAACAAAAAAAATACAATTAAGCGATAGTTATGAGGTAGATATCCGTGACTATTTTACAGACGCCATTTTATTCATTGTGACATAATTTGTTTAAAAGTTTAAAATATGTGAGTGAATAATTTTTTTAAGTCGTTTTTTTATTTTTAAACTAAATTTTAGATATCAATTAGTGATTCTAGGCTAAAAACGACAGACATTTTGAATAATAAATATAATTAATTACCTTTGTTTTATGGCTGAGTTCAAATGAAAGCGGTTGCGCGACGTCTGTAACCGGGGGTTTTCAGGGTAAAATGGACAAAAATAGTTCGGGAGCTTAATGGGCCATGAATCTGCTATGGCAGCATATAGACATATTTTTCTATCAAACACAACAGTTGTTTTAGCTTAAAATACAGCAGTTTCTGTCAAAGAGGAGTGCAAGGGCAGAAACTGCTTTTTCAGTCTTGTTTGTGTTTTCCGCCATATGTAAACTAAAGTGCATCACATTCGTAAATGAATGGCTTCTGGTTTTTGAAATGTAAATGAACCAATCTATTGTGATAAAACAACAAAATTGCAATAACTGCATTAACCATCAAAGTGAAGTCTAATTGTAAATGTAGTCTTGAAACAAATCTGAATAAGGAAAAACATTGCAATAAAATAATGCAAACTGGTTAAACTTGAGAGTAGCTGAGATCTGTCATGACAGAACATCGCTTCAATGATATCTGGCGCCATCTAGTGTCGTGAATGGGTATGATGTCTAGACCGCGAATGTAAGACGAAGCCCACTTTTTCAGTCTTATTTCAATGCAAAAAACGCTGTCTTATATTCGGGCCAATATGGTAAGACTTTGAGACGTCACTTGGTTCGGGTTAGCATGTCGGCTAGCTGTCACACCTCATGGTTTGTTTACATTCGCCGAAGCCGGGGGGCAGGGAAATGTCAAAAGCCTGACTAACTACGACGGCATAATATAGCATTTGGGAGGTGCGACAGTAAAGGTGAAGTCGACAGTTTTGACCATTATGGAGTAATTTTGCCATGTCGTTCTGAATAAATGCATTTTTATTATTTCATATTCCATTTAGCATAACATTGTTATATGTCATGACCATACCATTTATTAGCAATTGGGAAAAATACTTCGAATAAAAAGAATATCCTTTAAAAATATTGGAGTAGAGAGACTGAAACAATGACATTTTGCGGCTCTCTTCGTCGCATTTTCCTCGTTATGAATAATTCCCCCTCAATGGGCTGCATACTAAATCAGATGAAACCATTCTCCCGCTGACCTCATCCACCCGTTGGAGACGCTAAAGCCCTATGATGGTAAGCGTGGCTAGACGGCGGATTAAAACGCTAATATCTCATCTGCGCTTTGCCAAATTATTGTATATAATCGAATCGTGGTAAATGGTGTTGCCTTTCCACCTTTTAAGGCCCACAAAGCGCTTTACACTGTCTCCTCATCTGTTGCTTGTTGCATTACTAAGTTAGCATTAATAAATGGCATGAAAAGGAAGTGTTGTCATTATTGCTTTTAATAGACAAATTTGATTTGCAATATAAACACATTACAGTATGATACATTGAACAAACTGGACTCCAAATTTAATACTGAAAACTGTTTTGATATAAATCTGGGTATCATATGTGCCATATCTGGGCCATACATTAATGTCGTGTCTGCTACTTTGGACCTGTTCTGGCCCGAAACTGATTGCTGATCCGGCAAGCAACTCCTTACTGAGTTTGGGCCATTGTTCAAAAAGACACTGGGGCGAATCCGTTTCACGAAGTTGAGCCGAAATTTGCAGTACATCTGGCACATGTCCACTCGATTTTTTTTTTTTTTTTGCTATCTGGGATGCGTCACCTTTTTCCTTTTTTATCACGTGCACTGACCTTGGAACCAGTCTTTTCTGTCACAAGGCAAAACAAGGAAACCGTGGCGCTTTCATAATTCGTCGTATTTCGAGCATGTCGTCGGATGTAGAAAACAAATAGCGAATCAAATTTCACTCCGGATGTCGAAAAGATCCTGTGTCGAAGCGATCGTATGTCGCAGGCGGTACCGCTGTACAATATGTTTGGACCTTTTTGATAGTTATTTTGAGATTTAGTGATACTTAAAGGGTTGATTCCGATTTACGTGGAAATTCGAGTTTCGTCGCCAGTGTGGGAACGGAACTCGTTCGCAACCCGGGGACTACCTGTAAATTGTGTTTAGTCTAGTTAACCCAGTGGGCCACTAGGAGGCGACAAAGCATTACAAATACAGGCAGGTAATCATTAAGCATGAGAACGATAAACCGATACGACCAGATATCCGGTTTTACAGGTGAGAGATACACATGTATCGATTGTAAAGTTACCATTCGACAGTAATTAGCCATTAAATATTCAATGAACCGATAGTAGAGATAGAATTCGGCTATCGCGTGTACAAGAGTACAAGAATCGGCTTCTAATGCCTAGTTCAATGCATTGCTTAATATGATAATAATTTAGCTTTTACTTCACATGCTGCGCTTATGTCATTCACTACACAGTGCACTTCGATCAAGACCGTACGCATGGTATAATATGGACAAGCACTACTCACAGTCGTGGTTGCCTCAACTTCCCATGCATTTCGGCAGAACCGCTACTAGTCGCCGTTATTACCCGATCGTCACGGGCGTGTCATAACGTGAGAGCTAACGAAACCACTGTAACGCACGCTCCGTAGCATTTTCTTCACAGCCCAAAACGAAACGAGTAGTGGCAACGAAGCAACATGCTAAAACAATGGACAGTGTGATCACCGACGCCAGCGACGTGCAGCGATTGATTTTCCACGCACCCAGGAAAATAAAAGTCGGACTTTGAAGTGATGAAGGCAGCCAGATCTATTCGCATGGGACAGAGCTTGTGTGAAGTGTGGAGCGGTACAGAGATTTTCGGAGTTTTTAACCCTGAAAAATAATCCACTACAATGGTGGAAAGGGCGGCATATTGTTTCCACGAAACGCAGTCTACTTAAACATGAACATGTGGATTAGTTGATCTTCCTCAAGAAAAATCTGCCCTTCAAAAAAGATATGGACAGTGATGAGGATTAAAAAATGAGGAAAAACAGACATAAGTGAATGACTTTTCTGTGTATTAGGTTAAAGTAATGATTATTGACCTGTCTGTCTAAAATGCCATGTTTTTATTCCCCCAATTATACCAGTCGTAAAGCATAATTTATTATTTATTTATGACAATACTAGCAGGTTTCATTCTTTTTTTTTGCTAGAGCTGCTGCATATAATTAATATTTTTTGTCTGTAAGATGTTTACGTTGAAAGTTTGCACTTGCAGTTACTTACCTCTTGTGTTAAAAACACCAGGAAATACAGTAATTGAATTACTGCACTTTATTGTTGTCTGTCACTGGAGTTTTATTTTATTGTCAATCCCATCCAACAAAATGACGGTCTTATAGGAAGCCTTTTTTTTTTTCATCAAAAAATAAAACATAACATTGGTATGAAATGTTGTTTAATTTTAGTATATTAGAAATGTGGTCATTTTATATGTTTAAAATACTGTACAAACACAACAAATATTTACTATCGTATCATTTTCACTCAATCAAACCGTATCGTTCTTACATTGTATCGAATCGTATCGAATCTCTCGGCCTTAAAAATGTATCGTTTTTTAATCGAATCATAACCTGTGTATCTAGATACATATCGAATCGGCTTCATGCCAGAGATTCCAACCCTAGTAATCATAGGACCCGAGTCCAGACAGTGCCAATGTGTGACTATTCCCAAGATGTCCACGACCGCATATATCAGAATCGATTTGATATTGATGTCAGATTGTAGGACTTGAACAACATCAGGATATCGATTAAAAAGTTATTATCAATCAACTCTAATTGTAACTGTACATTCTGTGTGACTGGTGCATTTGTTAAATTGTTGGCCTAATGGGAACCTAACATTAAATGTCCAGCAAATCCTTTATAATCACTCACCATTGGGACACAAAAACATTGGATGTGCTCCAATGTGTGCTTTTTAAAGAAAGACGCTGATGAATACTTAAAGCTTTTCACAGCTGTGCAGCATATTGAGATATTTAATGAGGACTCATGGACAAAAAGTGCAAAAATAGTTTCTTTTTTTCTTCTTCTAAAAATGACTAAAAGGAGAGATGTTACATAGTGATGCTGATGAAGAATTGAGTTCATGTTTCAGTGCCGTTGGTGGCACTAGATGTCCAATCCATCTGAACTGGAAAAGGCTAGCAGCAATCGTGTTAATATTCGTTATGTTTTGTTTTTAATAAACATTTTCAATTTATCTGAGTAAATAAAAATTGGGGCTGCAGCTCTCGATTATTTTAGTGATCAATAAAGTTCAAATAATCGAGCAATCGGATTAGGAACATTTAATGCGTTGCAGAATAAATTGTAGGAGATATAAAACAAAGGCTTGTAATGATTGCACTTTAAAAAGAGCATTAAATGCAAACTAAAATTCTCAAGTGTTTCTTCAAACGATGCAGAATTGCACTTTCATTTCACAAGAGCAATAATTAAAATACCAGAGCTTAGCCTCAAACGGTATAAAAAATAAATAAATGAGGATCTAAGAACAACAAAAGAACAATTGGCTTACTTGCATAGCAAGCGTCTGTTGGCTTAGATGCTATAAAATGCTAATGTTTTTTTAAAAACACTCTTAACAAATCTTTCAAACACATATTCCCTCAAAAAAATGGCTAAATATACCTATAAACAGGGGTGCACATAAGTGGTCCGCATGCGCGCATGCGTACTGGACGTAGACAAACGCGCTGGCCCTCAACGGTTTCCATACGCTTTTGCGTACCGATGGCCAGTGTTGTTAATAACGGCGTTACAATATAACGGTGTTACTAACGGCGTTATTTTTTTCAGTAGTGGGTAATCTAATCAATTACTTTTCTCATCTTGGCAACACCGTTACCGTTACTGAGGACGGAAAGGCATGCGTTACTATATTGGTCGAAAAGTCTGAGGGAGACGGACTCACCGAGACGACAGAGCAGAGCAGGAGCGGGGAGGAGGCAAGAAAGTTGTGACGCCAAGCAAACGCGATGCTAGGTAGCTCCAATAATACATGTTGTAGCCGATAGCCAACAAACTACGCCCGCTTGTTATGGTAGATATGGTAGACATGGTAGATATCACATGTACTGTATATAGATATAACTAGATGCAAAATGACAGACATGGCACTAAATGCGTTAGTAGACAGCCGCCATCTTAAAGCAGTAGGCTTTTTAGGACGGCTCTGTTGTAGAGAACCTTCCTAGCGAACCTAAGTAACTTTTTATCTAAAATACTTCTAAATCGGCAAAATCTTGACTCGAATCTATCTTTAAATGATGAAACAGTTTTAAAACTTTCATATGTCGAAAGTAGCGAGAAGGGAACTAATGCAATAATGGGAGCAATTTTAACAACTTTTAACAGTTGATTCAGGGTAAAGGGTAAATTAGGGTAAAGAATTGGGCTCGGGCCAATTGTACCAAAAACCTCCACAAAAAACTTCACATAGTGTGGCCAATGTTTTTTTTTTTTTTTTTTTTTTTTTTTTTTGAGGGGGAAAAAAAAAGTAATTATCACCAATTACTTTGCCAAGTAACTTATTACTCTTACATTCAGGTAATTGAGTTACTAACGCAATTACTTTTTGGGAGAAGTGATTTGTAACTATAATTAATTACTTTTTTTCAGTAAGATTAACAACACTGCCGATGGCTGACCACTGTATTTGCGGCGGACACGAGAAAATAACTTCTCAAAATGTCGAAAACGCAGGCCACACTGAGTAATTACTTCCGTGTTCCCCCACCCCCGTCAAAAGACAGACAGACGACAGAGACGTCACCGGAGCTACCGAAAAAAACGACTTTTGCTGAAAAGTGGCTACAGGACGTACCAGGAGGTAAGCAAATGATGCTCGCATGGAAATGCGGTACAAAATGTGCCGTGAGAATCCCAATGTCGCCGATAAGAGCAGCGCATTTTATGTAGGGTCAAAGAATGTCAGCCATCCAAACTTTGAAAAGCACGAAAAAAAAACAGCATGTGGCAATTAAGCAAACTATCGATGTCAAACAGGACCCCACTTGCCCTTATGGACAAGTGGCGGAATAAAGGTAATGAACATGCACTGACAAACGTGTTTATGCTCGCATTTTACAAAGCTAAACATCCACGTTCAATGAGGTCTTATGAGGAGGACATCCTACTTTTAAAAAGGCTTGGAGTTAATGTGGGAGCCACATAATGCCCTTTATTTTGAATTGGTGCTTTTTATTTCTTTACATTTCACTTCAAAGTAATGGCAATTTTGTTGTGCCAGATGATGTTAATCACGCATTAATTGTTAATATAATTAGTTAAAGTTAATTGGCTCTAAGTAAAGCTTGTCATAAATTTATCGCATCAGGCGGGTCGGCTCTCAAGCTCAATGAGGACCAAGTCACATCTCCAGGTCCTAATCTGAGAACCTGGGCAAAAAAATTATGTGCACCCCTGCCTATAAACTAAATTATGAATGCATTAAAAAAAAAATGCTCTCGCAAAAACTTACCTTATGTTGATTTTAACAGGGAGCTGGATTCAGCCATGTTAAATGAGCTATGTCATATTCACTGATGCCACTAGAGAGCAGTGTATCCACCCAAATCAATAAAACTAAATGCAAACACTTTCAAAACAAAACATTCTAACGAAACAAATCCTTGAGGCAGCAAAATTTAATTTGAAGAATTTTTTCTAATCGAATTACTTGAGTTAATTGATTAATCGTTGCAGCACGAATTTTAATTTTGTTGTTCTGGGTTGAACCGGAGACTTTTATAATCATCCTAGTGACACTTGCTTTGTTAAAAACTACTAGCGGAAAATTGAGCTTCTATTTCTGGTGTTTTTTTTTTGATTTTGTAAAAAATATTTTTTGTGCTAATAAATGTAATTTAATTAGGAAAATACAGAGGGTAAAAAATTTGGTTACGTTGGTCTGTATTTGATCAACAAAACAAATAATTAAAAAATAAAATTCCAAGCGAAAAGTACACACGGGCCACTTTTATTTGAATTTATGTCTTTTTTCTAATACTACAAATAGATGAGAGCCACAAAATGTTGTCTCGTGCAGTGTTGTTTTCATCAACGATGACGATAACGAAAATATTTTGGCAACGAACAATTTTTTTCACGATTACGTCACGATGACGAGCTAAAAACGTGTCTTGGGAGACTAAAACAATGTGATGGATGTCAGTTGTCGTCTGACGAGACGAGAACGAGATGAGAATTTGCGATAGTTCCCGTCATAAGTTCACAATGTGTGATATTTGCTTATCGTATGTGTAGTTAGCACATATCTTATCAGTGTTTGCTCTTGTCACTCATGTGACATGCTGCACCTCCTCCCGCACCCTGCCCCGCCGACCCACACACAGGTACTCACTGGCCGGTGAGTGAGAGCGTGCCCATCCAGGCTCCTTTTGTGAAACGTGTCAGGTGCTGCTTGGTAAGTTTTCTTTTCTTATCTTGGCTATGCCATGTTGGTTTAGCCTTTATACAATAGGTCTGCGCTGAGTGATCATCACATACTAAACCAACTTGTAGCGCTAGCATAGCGCCAAAAAGACTTAGACGAAAATTAAAAGGGCTGCCAAAAACAACACTCGTCCCGTGGGCTGCGATTAGCTCCTCAGCCGCAAGTTTATTACCCCCGTCATTTAAGAAACAAATCATAATTCTTGAAAGCGTTAGTTAGCGTTCAAAATTCAAGACGTGATCTCAACGCTCCAAAAACTGAGTCCCACATTTCTTGAAGAAGTACTTTTCAAATGAAAGTTTCCACTGGAAGGCGGCAAAAGCTTTTACATCTCGAATCTGCCCAGTAAGCACATAAATGGCGCCGTAACATATTGCAGCAGTAATCACAACGTGTCACCAAGATGTATTATTAGCATCATTGGCCCTAAAGTGGCATTATGACGTGTCAGGGACAGCGGGCCAAAGCGCCGCTCGACCTCGCCACCATCAATCTTCGCCACGGCGCCGGCCGCCTGCCGCTTTTAAAATATGTGCATTATCACCACTTTTTTTAGAGGGGGAAGTGGAATTAATTAGCGGACTTTTTTGAAAATGCCGCAATGAGTGATAACCTTTCATTGGGTATCAATTCAAATGTGCCATCTGGAGTTTTTAAATGAGCGCCGTGGACGACTTTCCTTGAGGACGCCTTGCTTTTTGTCAACATTCGTCGAATATATAAGTTGATGAACGTTAGCCATAAACATCCGATCTGTTTGAACTTTGCAGGCTGACAGTGAATTATTATGGTTCAATGCCATTGACTGGCATTAGTTAATGTTGTTATTTATTTATTTTTTTAAAGATTTTTATTTATTTTTATAGGTACGTTTTCTCTTTTGTATTAATTTTTTTTCAAGTAAATTTTAAATAATACTTAATTTTTATTTTGTAATTATTCAAGATTTTTAATGTAATTACAATTTGTATAATAATTTTAAATTTTCAAATTAAATAATAACGGAAAAGGTGAATATATTCTTTTTATTTTTTTTTAGATTTTTATTTTCTATTAACTTTTTTTTAAGTCAATAGAAAAAAAAAAGGAAAAAAGTTTTTTTTCATACATATAATATACTTTTTTAAAATTAAACTGTCTTAAACTTATTAATTAAACTTAATTTTAAAATTGGGGGGGAAAAGGGTGAAAAATGTCAAATCTATCATCTGTTTTGATTTTTTTTTTTTTTTTAAATACAAAAAAAAATTTTTTTTTTAAAGGGAATATATTCTTTACATATTTTTGTAGATTTAGATTTATTTTTATACATACTTTTTTATATGTGCTTTCTCTTTGTTATTAACTTTTTCCAAATATACTTTTTTTATATGTGCTTTCTCTTTGTTGTTAACTTTTTTCAAGTAAATATCAAAAAATAATTTCTTATTTAATGTAATTTAAATTTGTATTTTTGTATTTATTCAGACTTTTTAAATGAAATTCAAATGTAAGTTTTTAATATTTCGGATAAAAAACAAAAAAAACTTTTTTTCATATGTTGCCATATACTTGAAAAAAGTTTTTTTTTTTTTTTTTTTTTAAAGAGAAAATCTATTAATTTTTTTCAAGTATATGGCAAAGAAATACCTTCTCCTTTAATTAAATTAAAATTTTTATTTTTGTATTTTTTCACGCTTTTTATACGTAATTAAAATTTTAAATTAACTTTTTGATCTTTCAAATCAAAATAACAATGAAAGAAAAAGGGAAATCTTTTCTTTTTTTTAGATTTTTATTTTTTAATGAACTTTTTTTCAAATTTATATAAAAAAAGGGAAACAATTATAATTTCCCATGTATATATTTTTTTTTATTAAAATGTATTTATTTTAAATTTGGAGAAGAGTAGAAAAAACTGTCAAATGTACCAAATGGAGTTTTGATTAAAAAGGGGGGAAGGTTAATAATCTTCTTTCTAGATTTAAATTTTCATATTTATATAAAAACCTGGAAATACTTTCCCCCCCCCCCCCCCATTTTTATATTTGTATTCATTCACATTTTTTCATGCAATTAAAATGTGTTTTAATCTTTCAAATGAAGAAACCAATAAAGGAAATAATTAAATATTTTCATTATTTATTTATTTATTTTAGTATTAAACTGTATTCACTTTAAATTTGGAAAAATATGAGGGGGGGAGTAAATATTCAGTTTGGACTTTATTAGATTTTTTTGTTATTCCTATTTACATTAGAAACTGTAGATTTTCTTTATTATTTAGATTGAATTTTTTAAGAAAAAACAGAAAAGGGGGGAACTCAGTTTTGAATTTTATGTATTTATTTGATGTATTCATTTAAAAAGGGGGAGACAGCAAATTACAATTCTATCTGTAATTCTTATGAGTGTCGTCCTCTGTGTGGATGACTTTTTTGAGGACGCCTTGCTTTTTGTCAACATTCAGTTGATTCACGGAACTCTTAAGTGGATGAACGTTAATTCTTTCATTCGCCCCTCCCAGTCAAAATAGATTGTCTATCGCCGTCAATGGCATACAATTATTTAAGGATATCGTAATGGCCTTGGGAGTTAAGGGTTTGTTTTGCAGGTCAGTAACTAGAATGCCTCTTTGACCTGAAGGTCCGTGTGGCCGGTGACGCAGCCAGCTTTGATCGATGCGGCGCGCGAGCGTCCCTGATTGTGCGCTTGTTGGCGTTCGGATCAATGTTGCCAGCCAGCACTTTCGCCGTCCAATTAATCAAAATCACGCTTCAAATTGTTGATGTATCATTGGGATAAACCAAGGCCTCGCTTTGTGCGGGGGTGGGATGGGAATCGATTTTGAATTGGAATCCATTTTGGTGCTTTGCTTTAATGTAGTGTGGAGAGTTCAAGTTTACCAAGTTTGATTTTATTAGTTGCTATTGTTGTGGTTGAACGATGGTTTCCAGTTGAAATGGATTGGACGTCTATTGCCGTCAATAGGTTTTTTTAACGTCAATGTCCTTCTTTTACTAACTACCGCAACACATAATCTGTGACCTGGGCTGGCACTAAATTAGTAAAGCTAATGATTACTTCTCACCAGCGTTGTTTTTGTCAGCCCTTTTAATTTTCGTCTTAGTCTTAGTCTTTTGGATGAAAATACCTATTAGTCTTAGTCATATTTCAGTCATTTCAAAATGTGTTGTCTTTGTCTAGTTTTAGCCAATAAAAACTCAGACAAATTTTGTCTAGTATTTTGTCGACAATTACTCAAACTGTTTACATCTGTAAACTTCAGAAGTTTTAGTCAATGACTAAATAAATAAATTTAAGGTTTCCAACAATTTTGAATGAACATTAATAGACCACAAAATTGAAGCGTTTACAAGGAGATCACCATCTTCGTGATGATAATACACACTCAGCAGGAAAACCCTATATTCAATTAATTCAGCTCACCTGGATGCTACGAACTATATGTAAAAAGTAGGGCTGTCAAAATTATCGCGTTAACGGGCGTTAATTAATGTTTTAAATTAATCACATTAAAATATTTGACGCACTTAACGCATGCAATGAATGACCCGCTGGCATATTGCCTCAAACATTACAATGAGGCCGTTTGTGGACATTAAGAGTGAAGAGAATGCCACCGGCCGCTTGGGGGCAGCGCCGTTCCATACTCATGTTATGTCTTCTAAACGCGGGAGAATTAGTAGTTGTGAGACGTTTATGCTGTATTCACAATGCAATGCAAATTGCTATTTGTGCTCCACACATATTTCGATAAGTTTTCTTTCTTTTAGTGGCAATTATGTGTCTCTTGTTTTATTTTGGGTAAGATATGTACAGATATATGTTATACAGTAAAGGCGAGTGGACACAGGCGTTCTTTGGACCACGCTGTTTATTGGCATAAGCTTCTCCTTCACAACAAACATAAGTATCGTTTAGTGAAAGCACAACAAAAATAATATTCCTATCTCTCAAAAAAAAAAAAATAATGTTCACAAAAAGAAAAGCACTTCAGTCTATAGTAATGAGGCCCTATTCTGACACACAGTTAAACAACAATGCAAAATGAACTGGCATTCCATATCAAAATAGCTATGCAAAATACACGTAAAACTTTTCACTCTATGTTTATTATTGTTATTTTTATTCTTATTACTATTATATTAACTCTACTTTTGATTGAAAATTTTACAAATTTTATTAAAACGAAAACATGAAGAGGGGTTTTAATATAAAATTGCTATAACTTGTAACTATAACATTTATCGTTTAAGAACTACAAGTCTTTCTATCCGTGGATCACTTTAACAGAAAGAATGTTAATAATGCCATTTATGAATTTATTGTTACAATAAACAAATACAGTACTGATGTACAGTATATTGTATGCATATATCCGTCGTGTGTCTTATCTTTCCATTCCAACAATAATTTACATAAAAATATGGCATATTTTAGAGATGGTTTGAATTGCGATTAATTGCGATTAATTACGATTAATTAATGTTTAAGCTGTAATTAACTCGATTAAAATTTTTAATCGTTTAACAGCCCTAGTAAAAAGTTTTCCAAGCGTTTAAGACGAAACTCGCGACGCTAAATGCTAAAGATAACGCGAAAACTATGCTAATGCTACAAGTTACATTTAGTGTATGATACTCATTCAGCACAGAATTTTAAAACCTAAAGCAGCATGGACTATCTAGCCAACAAAACTTACCAAGCAGCACCTGACATGTGTGACACAAAAGGCAAGTCTGGAGACTGAGGTGAGTGTGTTAGGGCTCGGGGGGGTGCAGCACATCACATGAGTAACACGACCAATTACTGCTACAATGCGTTCTAACTACACATACGATAACAAAAGGTCACACATTGTAAACTTACGGAACGGTTCCCATTTTTAGGCTTTTGTGTTTTCTGTTTTGGGTTACACCCGCAATGGTTCATGGGTAGTTGTGGCAACCATGTCCGAAACTCTGGTGAATTTTCATCTCTGACGAAAACTGACATTCGTCTCTTTGTGTTTTAGTCTCCCAAGACACGTTTTTAGCTTATCATCATGAAAAAGTTGTCCGTTGATGAAAAATTTTCGTTATCGGCATCGCTGACGAAAACGACACTGCTTCTAAATAGATGCCCGCTGTCTCTGAAAGGGTAAAGAACAAGCATATAAAACATTAAAAAAAGAAATATATAAAAAAAAAATATATATATATATATATATATATAGCTGTGACTTTAAATGGAAACGAGGACACAGGTATCGTTCTTGATAAGGTGTTAATTGGCCTACTCTGATTAGTCTAATGTTTTTGTTACTTCAGCAGACTGCAAGGATATGTTGCTGCGCGCTGCTTATTACTGGACGGGAGTTGAAGTACCGCAACTGAATTGTTTATTTCCACAAAAAAAAAACACATGTAAAGATGGATATAGACTGATTTTGAATCGATACAAGAATTGCGTGACGTAATATGACAATATACAGTGGTATGAAAAAGTATCTGAACCTTTTGATATTTCTCACATTTCTGTATAAAATCACCATCAAATGTGATCCGATCTTTGTCAAAATCACACAGATGTAAAAACAGTGTCTGCTTTAACTAAAACCACCAAACATTTATAGGTTTTCATATTTTAATGAGGATAGCATGCAAACAATGACAGAAGGGGGGGAATATGTAAGTGAACCATCACATTTAATATTAGTGGCCCCTCCTTTGGCAGCAATAACTTCAACCAGACGCTTCCTGTAGCTGCAGATCAGTCTTGCACATCGATCGGGACTAATCTTGGCCCATTCTTCTCTACAAAACAGCTGTAGTTAAGTCAGATTCCTGGGGTGTCTGGCATGAATCGCTGTTTTTAGGTCATGCCACGTTATTTCAATGGGGTTCAAGTCTGGACTTTGACTTGGCCAAACCAGAACGTGTGTTTTGTTCAAACAAACGGCCTCAGGTTTCCCTGCAAAACATCCTGATAAACTTTTGAATTCATTCTTCCATTAATGATTGCAAGTTGTCCAGGCGCTGAGGTAGCAAAACAGCCCCAAATTATGATGTTCCCTCCACCATGCATCATGGTGGGGATGAGGTGTTGATGTTGGTGAACTTTTCCATTTTTCCTCCACACATGACTGTTTGTGTTACTCCCAAACAATTCAATTTAGGTTTCACCAGTCCGCCCGATATTTTGCCAAAACTTCTGTGGAGTGTCCAAGTGCCTTTTTGCGAACATTAAACGAGCAGCAATGGGGTTTTTTTTTAGACGGCAGTGGCTTCTTCAATGGAGTTCTCCCATGAACACTATTCTCGGCCATAGTTTTACATATAGTTGATGTGTGCACAGAGATATTGGACTGTGCCAGTGATTTCTGTAAGTCTTTAGCAGACACTCTAGAGTTCTTTTTTTTTTTACCTCTCTGAGTATTCTGCGCTGAACTCTTGGCATCATCTTTTGTGGACTCCCACTCCTTGGGAGAGAAGCAGCAGTGCCAATCTCTCTCCATTTGTAGACAACTTCTCTGACTGTCGATTGATGAACATCCAGACTTTTAGAGATGGTTTTGTATCCTTTCCCAGCTTTATACAAATCAACGATCCTTGACTGCACGTCTTCAGGCAGCTCTTTTGACCGAGCCACTATGCACATCAGACAATGCTTCTCATCAAGACATTTTTTACCAGGTGTGTGTTTTATAGTGGGCAGGGCAGCTTTAAACCAGTCGTCAGTGATTGGGCTCACACCTGACTTAAAATGTTTGATAATATGAAAACCTGCAAATGTTTGCGTGGATTTAGTTAAAGCAGACGCTGTATTTTCATCTGTGTGATTTAGACAAAGATCAGATCACATTTGATGATGATTTTATGTAGAAATGTGAGAAATTCCAAAAGGTTCAGATACTTTTTCATACCACTTTATCTCATAATCCATTTTTTTTAACACCCCTACTTGTTCGGAATAGAATTTTGATCGGAATGGCCTTTATCGGGTTAAAATCTTCCAAACGGGTGTGTACTTGGAGCATTCTGATCAGCTTTTTAATCGGAATAAATGTGAATGTATCTATCCACATCATCTGCTGATTGAATGGAGATGGAATAGCTTCAACCTTGTATCAGAAAAAAAGGGGGGGGGTCTACTAGATGTATTAAAAACACCCATATGGGGGGCGGGGGAGGGGGTTAGTACTTTGAGTCCATCGAACATTAACTGCCAAAAAAATCGGCAGAAAAAGTGATAGGGTAGTGAGATGTTATTCTGTAGGTGACAAATGAGCTTGGCAGGAAGGCTGCAAGCAAACAGATTGACTTTATCAAAGGTGAAGCAGAGGAAGAAAATAACCATGGAAACACTTAAAGAGAAGCCATCCATTGCATTGGTCCCTGTTAAACTGTCAAGTGCGGATAAAGGAAGTGTTTGGGTGGTGGATGGGCTGTACACACGTAGCCTCAGGTAAAATAAAATGGTACGAAGTCAAGCGCAGGAACGAAACATTAGCGAGGGAGGTGTGGTGTAAGACTAACACCCACCCTACCTCCATGCATCCGTCCGGCCCGTCACTCCCAATTTTTCAGAGGTCAACTACAAAATCTCACACCTTTCATGTGGCTGTTCTTTTAATTGCGGGTTACGTTTGGCCCGGCTTGATGTCCAGCACATTTGCAGGAGAGCCAGGTGAGGGGTGATGGCAGCCAGCAACAAGACAAGAAAGCAATAAAACTGATAAATGATGGCAAGACTCACAAATAAGATGACCCCCTCCCCTCCATTCACTCTCCAGAGGAGCCCTTTATTGAGCGCTGGTCTGTTTACAGACCAGCAGTCCCCATCGGCTTTGCGATCAATGGGATTATGTTTCTTATAAAGTAGCAGAGGATGGCGCTGGGCAGCAAAGGTGATTGTTGTTAACTCGTTCACTGCCGTTGATAGACGTCCAATCCATTTGGACTGGGAGGGCGGGCAGCGATTGACAATAAAATAACTTATCATTTAATATTATAGTGGTTCTTCAAGTTGCTTGCTTCAAGGTTATCATTATCACAGATATGAGGCTTTTTTTTTGTTTTGTCTTGAGTTAAGCGCAAACATTTGAGACGTATGCACTTCACATCTTTCACTCTCGAAAAACGAAAAAGTAGCCTTAAGACATCCAACCCGTTTTTTCCTCATGTTGGCAGCACTTCATTACCAATTGACAATATTATTATTAAAAAAACAATATTATAATTAATAATGTTCCTCATTTACTATTAGTCTTTATTTTGAAGTGATATATTTTTTGCTCATGTCGTATAAGAATTATGTAATCAATTATGTAAATTCATTTAATATAATATGATTTATTCATAACACAATATAAGCAATAACAATGGGTCTCCCATGTGGCACGTTAAAACTGTTTCAGCTTTCAAAGACACTCAAATTTACAATTCTCTGTGATTAAGCAGCTAACAGCTTTTAAAAGTAATATTATGATAAAAACAACAACAACAATACATTTAAAAATATATGTATTTAAAAGTTAAATAAGTAAAACAAACATACACATATAATAAAAATATATAAATAATAAAATAAAATAAATTATATATATATATATATATATACGATATCAATTAAAATATTTTTCTTTTTCGTTTTTTTATAAATCAAACCATATTTTTATACCATAAAGAAATTGTGCTTTCCCTCATGAACCTCAGCATTCAATCATAAACTGTCAAATTTAATAGTGATCCCTCATTATGCTATTTATTTATTATTTATTTTATTTACATGTTCCAAACTATACTTTAATGATCTAATGATAATGTACGCATATATAGGGTTTTTTTGTTCGCAAACTTACGTTTGCTGTTGATTTTTAGTCACTTCCTTCACTTTTAACAATGGCCATTCTCGTTCATGGTTACCACAACCGCCCATGAATCATTGCGGGTGTAACACAGAACAGAAAACACCAGAACATAACAACGGCAACCAACACTCTCAGTCATGGTGGCCAGAACTACCCATGAACCATTACGGATGTAACACACAATAAATAACAGTCGCTACAGTATGAATGTCCAGCCAAAATGAATCCCTAAGAAATGTTGTGGAAAATTGCACTTTTTTTTTAAAAATCCAGCATCTTGTTGTGGAGCACCTAAAGCCAGAACATATCATCACAGCACATTTAAAATTGTGCATGAAACCGTAACGTTCAAAAGTGAGACATTGCAATCGCAAGCGATGCGTCTTTTGCTCAATAGACGATGCTGTCACGTCGACAATCAGGGATTATGGATGCTCCTTTTTGGAGGTTTGAATGAATTTCCCACTCTAAATGGAGGTCTACACTACAGAGATCAAACCCATCTGAGGACACTCCCAGAAACATAAAGTACAACCATGTAAAATTTAATTAAAATCCACCAAGCCGTTTCACAGTCCATAGGGAACGAACACACAGACACAAACACACACACACACACACACAGACAAAGTTCCATTTATATATACAGTGGGGCAAATAAGTATTTAGTCAACCACCAATTGTGCAAGTTCTCCTACTTGAAAATATTAGAGAGGCCTGTAATTGTCAACATGGGTAAACCTCAACCATGAGAGACAGAATGTGGAAAAAAAACAGAAAATCACATCGTTTGATTTTTAAAGAATTTAATTCCAAATTAGAGTGGAAAATAAGGATTCCATCACCTACAAACAAGCGAGATTTCTGGCTGTCAAAGAGGTCTAACTTCTTCTAATGAGGTCTAACGAGGCTCCGCTCGTTACATGTATTAATGGCACCTGTTTTAACTAATTATCGGTATAAAAGACACCTGTCCACAATCTCGGTCAGTCACACTCCAAACTCCACTATGGCCAAGACCAAAGAGCTGTCAAAGGACACCAGAGACAAAATTGTAGACCTGCACCAGGCTGGGAAGACTGAATCTGCAATAGGTAAAACGCTTGGTGTAAAGAAATCAACTGTGGGAGCAATTATTAGAAAATGGCAGACATACAAGACCACTGATAATCTCTCTAGATCTGGGGCTCCATGCAAGATCTCACCCCGTGGCGTCAAAATGATAACAAGAATGGTGAGCAAAAATCCCAGAACCACACGGGGGAACCTAGTGAATGACCTACAGACAGCCGGGACCACAGTAACAAAGGCTACTATCAGTAACACAATGCGCCTACGGACTCAAATCCTGCACTGCCAGACGTGTCCCCCTGATGAAGAAAGTACACGTCCAGGCCCGTCTGCGGTTCGCTTGTGAGCATTTGGATGATCCAGAAGAGGACTGGGAGAATGTGTCATGGTCAGACTAAACCAAAATAGAACTTTTTGGTAGAAACACAGATTCTCGTGTTTGGAAGACAAAAAAACACTGAATTGCATCTGAAGAACACCATACCCACTGTGAAGCATGGGGGTGGAAACATCATTCTTTGGGGCTATTTTTCTGCAAAGGGACAGGACGACTGATCTGTGTAAAGGAAAGAATGAATGGGGCCATGTATCGAGAGATTTTGAGTGAAAATCCTTCCATCAGCAAGGGCATTGAAGATGAGACCTGGCTGGGTTTTTCAGCATGACAGCGATCCCAAACACACAGCCAGGGCAACAAAGGAGTGGCTTAATAAGAAGCATTTCAAGGTGTGGAGTGGCCTAGCCAGTCTCCAGATCCCAAACCCATAGAAAATCTGTGGAGGGAGTTGAAAGTCCGTGTTGCCCAACGACAGCCCCAAAACATCCCTGCTCTAGAGGAGATCTGCATGGAGGAATGGGTCAAAATACCAGCAACAGTGTGTGAAAAGCTTGTGAAGAGTTACAGAAAACGTTTGGCCTCCGTTATAGCCAACAAAGGGTACATAACAAAGTATTGAGATGAACTTTTGGTATTGAGCAAATACTTATCTTCCACCATGATTTGCAAATACATTCTTTAAAAATCAAACAATGTGATTTTCTGGGTTTTTTCCCACATTCTGTCTCTCATGGTTGAGGTTTACCCATGTTGACAAATACAGGCCTCTCTAATATTTTCAATTGGGAAACTTGCACAATTAGTGGTTGACTAAATACTTATTCACCCCATTGTAAGTATAGATACAAATATCACTTTTTTTTAAAAAAAAAAATCACAAAATATATATGATTTCATGTTTTGATGTCAACTATGTGTCTGTGAATCCCTTTAGGGTCTTTTGATAATTTAGGGCTATATGGAAAAATTTCACATGACTTGACTTGACTCGATCAGCGAATGTGGTGCATGCAACAGAAAAATCGATCCCCTCGGGATGTTGCATCATTGCACCAATGCAATGTTGAGGGCTGTGTTTGTATGTGCCGTGGGATATGCAAATGATCCCCGCATTACCATGCATTCATTCTATAACCACTTTCCTGAAAGAGGAAAAAAAACATAAAAAACGGGGAAAAAAACTATTCTTGAGAAATTGCAGCCAAAAGAGCGCATTGCATATTCACGCGCTTTAATTAGCGGAAAAGATGCAAGGAGGAAACAGATTGACATTCAATCCGCTTCAGGGACGATGCGCTCCTTTTTTACCGCTGTGCATTCTGGATCGGACATGTGCATTTTTGTGTAGCGGCACGCACCGATAATCATTCATCAATGCCGTTCGCTGTTGTAATAAGAGTGCTGATGCGAAGGTCACGCAAAAGCCACGGGAAAAGTGCTTATTTGAATGATGAGAGTGAATGTATATTGTTGCATAAACATTAGCATATGTTGAGTTAGCTGTTCATTCTGACTGGGAAGGCTGGCAGTGAATGATCGCGTGATTCATATCACGCTTCATGACATCATTGAAAGCCAAAAGGTCGAAAAATACACATGTATATGGGGGATAACGCTCAGGTGACATGAAGTTCCGCTTTGAGACCCCCAATTGTACCAAATTTCAAAATTGTCCTATATTGGAAAGCTTAAAACCTCTATTTTCTGGGGGAAGAAAAAAATTGAACAGGAGGGCATTTAAAAAAAAAAAAAAAAAAAAATTTAAACATCAAAACCCTAACTGGAGGCGGGAGCTGAATTAAAGACGCCATGATTTTAACGAGATACAGTGGGGCAAATAAGTATTTAATCAACCACTAATTGTGCAAGTTCTCCCACTTGAAAATATTAGAGAGGCCTGTAATTGTCAACATGGGTAAACCTCAACCATGAGAGATGGAATGTGGGGGGGGTGAAAATCACAGTTTGATATTTAAATAATTTATTTGCAAATCATGGTGGAAAATAAGTATTTGGTCAATACCAAAAGTTCTTCTCAATACTTTGTTATGTACACTTTGTTGGCAATAACGGAGGCCAAACGGTTTCTGTAACTCTTCACAAGCTTTTCACACACTGTTGCTTATATTTTAACCCATTCCTCCATGTAGATCTCCTCTAGAGCAGGGATGTTTGGGGGCTGTCGTTGGGCAACACGGACTTTCAACTCCCTCCACAGATTTTCTATGGGGTTGAGACCTGGTGACTGGCTAGGTCACTCCAGGACCTTGAAATGCTTCTTACGAAGCCACTCCTTTCTTGCCCTGGCTGTGTGTTTGGGATCCATTGTCATGCTGAAAGACCCAGCCATGTCTCATCTTCAATGCCCTTGCTGATGGAAGGAGATTTTCACTCAAAATCTCTCGATACATGGCCCCATTCATTCTTTCTTTTACACAGATCAGTCGTCCTGGTCCCTTTGCAGAAAAACAGCCCCAAGGCATGATGTTTCCACCCCCATGCTTCACAGTGGATATGGTGTTCTTCGGATGCAACTCAGTATTCTTTCTCCTCCAAACACGAGAACCTGTGTTTCTACCAAAAACTTCTATTTTGGTTTCATCTGACCATAACACATTCTCCCAGTCCTCTTCTGGATCATCCAAATACTCTCTAGCGAACCGCAGACGGGCCTCAACGTGTACTTTCTTCAGCAGGGGGACATGTCTGGTAGTGCAGGATTTGAGTCCCTGGCGGCGCATTGTGTTACTGATAGTAGCGTTTGTTACCGTGGTCCCAGCCCCCTGTAAGCCATTCACTAGGTTGCCCCGTGTGGTTCTGGGATTTTTGCTCACCGTTCTTGTTATCATTTTGACGCCATGGGAAGAGGAAGGAGTTGAAAATCCGTATTGCCCAACGACAGCCCGAAAACATAACTGCTCTAGAGGAAATCTGCATGGAGGAATGGGCCAAAATACCAGCAACAGTGTGTGAAAAGCTTGTGAAGAGTTACAGAAAACGTTTGGCCTCCGTTATTGCCAACAAAGGGTACATAACAAAGTATTGAGATTGTATAGACCAAATTTTCCACCATGATTTGCGAATAAATTCTTTAAAAATCAAACTGTGTGATTTTCTGGGGTTTTTTCCACATTCTGTCTCTCGTGGTTAAGGTTTACCCATGTTGACAATTACAGGCCTCTCTAATATTTTCAAGTGGGAGAACTTGCACAATTAGTGGTTGACTAAATACTTATTTGCCCCACTGTATGATCGCGTACTTACCTCGTTTCGATCCAAAAACTCCACGTAGCATGTATCACCGAGTGTCACAGATGTGAATGGCCACAGCCGAATTTTGGGGGGGATTTTATGGGTGAAACATGGTAATATAACAAGGGTCGCAATGCAGAAATCGCAGACATCAAGGAGTGGTCGAGATGTTCTTTTTCATTTTTTTTTTTTCTTTGTTTGGATCGATTATGTATCATCTAATATATCGGGGGAAATGCGACATTAACAAAAAAATAAAATTAATCGATGGTTATGAGGTAAATATCTGTGACTTTTTTACAGACGCCATTTTTTTTCATTGTGACAATTTAAGTTTAAAATATGCGAGTGAATATTTTTTTTAAGTTTTTTTTTTTTTTTTTTTAACGAAATCAGTTAATGATTCTAAGATAAAAATGACGGACAGTTTTTATTAATAATTATAATTACCTTCTTTTTATGGCTGGGTGGAAACAAAAGCGGTTGAGCGCCATCTGTAAACGGGGGTTTCCAGGGTAAAACTGACAAATTAAAAATAGTTCTGGGGCTTAATCCACCATGAATCTGCTATGGCAGCATATAGACATATTGTTCTATCAAACACAACACTTCTTTTGGCTTAATATACAGCAGTTTATTTTGAAAGAGTTCAAGAGCAGAAACTGCTTTTTCAGTCATGTCTGTCTTTTCCGCCATATATTTAATTTTTTATTTCATTTAAAAAACATATTTTATTTGATTATTTTCCAATTACTGCCCTTTGCCTTGGCATTAGTTTTACAACCCCAGAGGTTCGAGAAATTTAGTCTGAAAGGTGTCGATTCTGAAACCCCATGGGAGGGTGCAATGGCAGTTCTGGGAGTTTTCTGAAACAGGGGCCAAGAAGGGGCCCTGTGTAACCCTCTGGCGCCTAATGTCGCTGCAACCTTTGTTCAGTGTTTGTTTTGGTCAACATGGCAATACGCAGATTATCCTGCATGAGGCGGTAAAAACATCTGATAAGAACTACTACTGGTAAAAAACAGTCAAGTTTGTAATATTTTAATCATAATGTGTGCAAGTAAGAATACAATACATGGAGCAATAAATCACTTTTTTGAGAAGACATTTTAAACACAAAATCAGCATTAATAGTTAACGTGCTAGAAACAACATTTTCTCATTCTCTCTCACCTTAGAAAAGACGGATACGCCGATTGCCATGCCATGCTGGATGGGCTGTAGTGTACACATGTAGCCTCAGGTAAAATAAAATGGTAGGAAGTCAAGTGCAGGAACGAAACATTAGCGAGGGAGGTGTGGTGTAAGACCACCACCCACCATACGTCCATTTGTCTTTCCGGCCCGTCACTCCCAATTTTTCAGAGGTCAACTACAAAATGTCACACCTTTCATGCGGTTGTTCTTTTAATTGCGGGTTACATTTGGGGGGCTTGACATCCAGCACGTTTGCAGGAGAGCCAGGTGAGGGGTGATGGTCAGTCTTTGAACCGAAAACCAAAAATGCGATTTTAGCTATTTTTAGTCGAAAGTTTTCACCGACGAATTTTCAGTCAAATCTCTAGAATATTTCATCATCACAGCTCTTGCATTGGGGCTGGTTTCCCGTCTCGTTGCGTAGAGCTGACCAGGTGAGCTAGGCTCCTCCAGTACTGGCGATCTTGTGCCAGTAGATTTGCATCCTTCAAGGTAACTCCGTGTTGTTGGAGGTCGTCCGCGATGGTGTCAAGCCATTGAGTGCAGGGCTTTCCTCGTACAGTAGTCGTCTCCAGCCCGCAGCCTTTGGGTCAAACTTCAGGGTGGCTCTTGTCGGGTGGTCAGGAGTAAGACGGAGAACATGGCCAAGCCAGCGGATGCAGGCAGGAGGTTCTGGGCTGATTTGTCGGGGCTCGCAGGGTTTCGTTGGAGATTTGCTGGGGGGTACCTGATGTTCTCGATGGTTCTGAGAGCCCAACTGTCAAAGCCATCTATTCTTGTAGCCTGTGTCTTGTTTACGGGCCATGTTTCAGAGCCATAGAGGAAAATAGAGATTACGGCGGTGTTGTAAATTCAGAGCTTCGTCTTCCTTGAGATGGTTTGGTGCCACCGGAGTTGTTTCCAGAGAGACAGGAGGGCAGAGGCTGCCAGGGCTCTCCGGCAGAGAACCTCTGATTTAAGATCCCCGTTATCGTTCACCGTGGACCCCAGATAAACGAAGATCTTCACAGGCTCTACGGTGTCATCACCAAGCAAAAATGGTGGGTGGATCAGGTTCCTCACAGACCTGCAGGGACCTGATCCAACCCCTTTAGAATTTTTACAGGATTTTTTTACCTTAAAAATAGGGCTGTCAAATTTATCGCGTTACCGGGCGGTAATTTTTTTTTTTAATTAATCACGTTAAAATATTTAACGCATTTAAAACATGCGTGGAACGACCCACTCACGCATTTCCGCAAACAGACTACAATGATGCCGTTTTACATATATTGAGAGCTAAGAGGCAGAGACCAGCAAATGGAGTGGACACAGGCATTCATTGGGGCCGTGCTATTTGTTGTCAAAAGCTTTGGCATGTCTTCCAGAACAATTATAACTATTGTGGCGAGTGACGTGGAGAAGAATGACAGGAGATGATCTTTTTCTTAACACCCTGTATTGAGAAGATATACCATTTGCGGCCACCACTGACAGTCATGGTTGCCCAACTTCCCATCATTCATTTGGGCAAACTCTATTCAAACATTTCGTTTAGCTCAACAAATACACTAGATGGCAATATTTAGTCACAACATACAAACTCACATTTATCTTTTAAGAATTACAAGTCTTTCTATCCGTGGATCCCTTTCACAGAAAGAATGTTAATAATGTTAATGCCAACTTGTGGATTTATTGTTGTAATAAACAAATACAGTACTTGTGTACAGTATGTTGAATGTATATATCCGTCTTATCTTTCCATTCCAACAATAACAACAATACCAACAATAATTTACTGAAAAATATGGCATATTTTAAAGATGGTTTGAATTGCGATTAATTACGATTAGGGTTGTTCCGATCACGTTTTTTTGCTCCTGATCCGATCCCGATCGTTTTAGTTTGAGTATCTGCCGATCCCGATATTTCCCGATCCGATTGCTTTTTTTTTTTTGCTCCCGATTCAATTCCAATCATTTCCGATAATTTTTCCCGATCATATACATTTTGGCAATCCATTAAGAAAAAAATGAATAAAACTCGGACGAATATATACATTCAACATACAGTACATAAGTACTGTATTTGTTTATTATGACAATAAATCCTCAAGATGGCATTTACATTATTAACATTCTTTCTGTGAGAGAGATCCACGGATAGAAAGACTTGTGACTTTGTATATTGTGACTAAATATTGCCATCTAGTGTATTTGTTGAGCTTTCAGTAAATACTGTAGCCATGCCAAATGCATGATTGGAAGTGGAACCATGACTTTGCGTAGTGCTACCAATTGATATATCTTCTCTGCGTTGGGAAGTAACATAAGGTGTTAAGAAAAAGATCAATTGCTACCTTGCTTCCCCACATTGTCTCCCATGATACTTCTAATCGTAGGGAGAGGGATTGTAAGGCTTCAGCCAATTAAAAAAAGGCTCCAAAGGTTGCCAAAATTCACTCTACTCGTTTTACGCTGCCTTTTATCTCTCTATATAGGTAAAACGGCGCCATTACAGATCGAGCGCGACAATGCGTGGGTGGGTCGTGCAGCGCATGCATTAAACGCGTTAAATGTTTTAACGTGATACATTTTTTAAAAAAATAATTACCGCCGTTATCGGGATAAATTTCATAACCCTACCTTAAGCCTAAACTAAAGACTCTGGATGAGTGTACCATATTATGTTTGTAACGTTAAATACAATTAGAAAACGATTTAGATAAAAAAATATATATATATATGGCGGAAAACACTCAGGTGACTAGAAGTTCCGCTCTGAAACCCCCAATTTGGCCAAATTTCAAAATTTTCCGATATGCATGTGTGATACATCATTGGAAAGCTTAAAATCTTTATTTTCTGGGGGAAGAAAAATTTTGAACAGGAGGGCATTTACAAAAAAAAAAAAATTTTTTTTAAACAGCAAAACCCTATCTGGAGGCGAGAGCAGAATTACAGACGCCATGACTTTAACGAGATATTATCGCGTACTTACCTTGTTTCGATCCAAAAACACCATGTAGCGTGAATCACTGAGTGTCAAGACACAGTTTTGAATGCCCACAGCTGGATTTTTGGGGGATTTTAAGGGTATAACATGTCAGTATAACAAGGGTCGTGATGCAGAAATCGCAGACATCAAGGAGTGATCGAGATTTTCTTTTTCATATATTTACTCCTTTAAACAATTTTTTCAATTTTTCTTTGTTTGCATCAAGTATTGATCATCTAACATATCGGAGAAAATGCGATAGTCACCAAAAAAATACAATTAAGCGATAGTTATGAGGTAGATATCCATGACTCTTTTACAGACGCCATTTGTTTCATTGTGATGTAATTTGTTTAAAAGTTTAAAATATGCGAGTGAATAATTTTTTAAAGTCGTTTTTTTTTTTTTTTTTTTTTTAAACGAAATATTAGACATCAGTTAATGATTCTAAGCTAAAAATGACAGACATTTTCAATAATAAATACAATGAATTACCTTAGTTTTATGGCTGAGTTAAAACAAAAGCGGTTGCGCGACGTCTGTAAACGGGTGTTTTCAGGGTAAAACGGACAAATTAAAAATAGTTCGGGGGCTTAATGCGCCATGAATCTGCAAAGACAGCATATAGACATATTGTTCTATCAAACACAACGGTTGTTTTAGCTTAAAATACAGTTTCTTTTAAAGAGGAGTGCAAGAGCAGAAACTGCTTTTTCAGTCTTGTCTGCGTTTTCCGCCATATATATTAAATAAAGGCATGGTCGATATTTTTTTGCAGATTCCGATACTTTGAAAATGACGTGATCGGACCCGATCCGATCGATCTCTAATTACGATTAACAAATTTTTAAGCTGTGATTAACCCGATTAAAAATTCTAATCGTTTGACAGCCCTAGTTAAAAAGTCTCGAAATAACGATCGAGAATATTTTCGATTGATCACTGCAAATGCAAACGCAAATGCCTGTGTTGTATCAACAAGTTTATTTTCAAAGAAATACAGTAAGCATACAATACGCACCGCAACGAGTCCAATCACGTAAGTCACATCATTCATCACACATTATGATTAATCCCTGCGTTGATCCAAGCGGCTTTCAAAGGTAAACGTCCCTAAACACCGCCTAATGGGCCCGGCCTAGCCGTAGGAGGGAGTTAAGGCTAAAAAGGTGGCACATTATGCAAACTTCACAGTGATTAATTTGGGTATCTGGGATGATGTTTCGCCGTGAGACGAGCGTATTGATTGATTGCCGCGGCGGTTCTGCACATTTACTTGCTGATGAATCGGCTGTCAGGGCCACCCCATGCCGAATATGGCCTTGTGAATGAATGCTTAAGCGATGATGGTATAAGTGTAAATATTACATCCATTAGGGAAGTACGTCCGAGGGATTACATTAAATGTGAGAGAGGACAAACCTGTGAAAACATCCCATGAAAGTGCATCCAGACACGTGGCTTTAATCTGCATGTGCAATGTTTAGCCAAAGTCCTTGACATTAATCGGCCTGTGTGTGCAAGCGCGATTTCGAGAGGGCGCGGGCTGAAGAAGACGGGGTTCGAGGAGGGGGGTTTAAGTTGACAGAGCATGCCGCCGCATCCGCCCGCTCAAATTAGCAGCAGATAAAACTCACATGGGGTGACGCGCCGGAGGTGAGCGCGGGAAGAAAACGCACGCCTGGGAGATGATTTGTACGGATTAATACCCGCTCCCATCTTCTGCCGGAGTCAAATCAATATTGTGTAATGCGTGAATATATTTGTGTGACAAAAACAACAAAGGACGATAGAGGCCGAGACAAAACGGGAAAAAGTGTTGAGCTATTTGCGATTAGCACGCTTCACTTCGTTTATTCCATTTCTATAGCACAATTCAAAGTAGGCCTGCACAATATACAATTTGAACATCGCCATCACAATGTGCACATGCGCATTAAAGAGTATTAAAACACCTGGGGAAATGCAATATTCCATCATTTATCCATAAACGCATGCCTTTTGGATTCATATCATGCCACTTTGTGTAATTACACACATCGCAACACCAAGAAAATGATAGAAATTTGCATCGATTATCAGACTAAAACGACCGGCGACTGAGATCCCCGAAATCTAGCATATTGTTTGCGTGACGTCACAACTAGAAAACACTCAGTGCTTGGGTCCTGACTAGGGATGGGAATCGAAATCCGAATCCGAGGCCTCGACATCACAATGAAAAAGCCTTAATGATCCCTTTAACGATTCCTAAAGACGCGTATTGCGTCGTGACGTGTGTTGTTGTCCAGATGCATCAAACTAGCATGGCGCCAAGAACCACTCGCTCCAAAGTTTGACTACATTTCACCAGGAAAGAGTGTGAAAATGAAAGGTTACGAAGGGAAAGCACGAGCATTGCAGCCATAAACATAAGAATGACAGCACGTAGGTTCAAACGCTTGAAAGTGTGTCTTCACTTAACGAGGAAAAATTACAACAAAGCGACTTGCAGTCGTTGCAAGGTGGAGATAACTGCATCGGGAGGGAATACGACTGCGCTGTCCCCAATAACAAACAGGTTTGCATCAACGTAAATCAGCGATGATTAGCTGCTAATAACAGTAATAAGAAATGGTTAGCATTCGTTCGCTAGCATTAGCACATCGTTCAAACCACTACACAACTGGATTTAAGTGTCCGATCGCGAGTGGAAACACAACAACAACAACACAAAAGATGATACATACAGGCGTTCCCTCTGTAGATATTAACATTAACAAAGAACGTAGGCTCGTAGAAGTGTTTCCCTCTCTCACTAACTCGCTCACTCATATGGATGCGGCATTTCTTCTTTGGGTGTAAGCGCGCTCTTCTTCACATGAGCGCGTTCTCCTTCGCGCGAGGAAGCGCAAGGGCGCCCCCACTTGAGCGTGTAAGCGCCACAAACACCAAAAGGCATGCAATTCAATGTAATGGTAAAATAATACACGTTGACCCAAACTGCGGCCCGCGGCCCAAATACGGCCCGCCTCCACATTTGGTCCAGCCATTTTGAATTTTTTTTTTTTCTCAATCGTGTTATTTATTTCCTGGCCTTTTCCTTGAAGAATTCAGAGAGGGTTATTTGGTTATTATCTATTTAATTAATAGTGTTTTTATTATTATTATTATTATAAAGAATCCAGAAAGGTTTATTTGATTGTGGCTTTCTGAAAAACAATAACTTTTTACATTTATGCACTTCTGCAATCGTCACACTTTTTCTGTTACAAACTGACCCCGGCCCCTCATCAGAGAAGGGAAAAGTTATGTGGCCCTCACAGGAAAAAGTTTGGGGGCCCCTGCTTTAACACATATTGCCAAAGGCAGAACAACAACCTATCTGCCAATATATACCAATATTTTTTATTTCTATTAGATAAATGTTTCAGTAAAATGTTACACATTCTTGTGTATTTGCCACTTATTGCCACAGTTAACATTGAGGCTTTGGGCCTCTTTTGATCTCGTTGTGAGTTTGTAAGGTGACTTCTCATTAAACAAACTCGATGCCAATCAAAACGTTTGTTCTTCTTTTTCCCCAAATTAGAATCGATAAGAGAATTGATAAAGAATCGAATCGTTAAGCAATATCGATAATGGAATCGGAATCGTAAAAATCCTATCAATTCCCATCCCTAGTCCTGACAAAGTACTGAATGGCGGCCATGATGGCGGACAATTTTGTTTCTAGTTGCAGCAATGAATCCGACGTAACGAACGTTCTTCTTGTGACAAGGAGAGTTATGAACCTTTCTTTGGTGTTTTGGGTTATCAATTTGAGCCCAAACAAAAGCAAATGCAGCCTAATGAAACGATCATTGAGGGGAACAATCACCAGTGTTGTTAATTTTACTTTAAAAAGTAATTAATTACAGTTACAAATTACTTCTCCCAAAACGTAATTTTACAGTTACAAATTACTTCTCCCAAAACGTAATTGCGTTAGTAACTCAGTTACCTGAATGTCATGGTTTTTTTTTTCTCAAAAAAACAAACAAACAAAAAACAGGTCACACAATGTGAAGTTTAAAGGGTTTTGGGGACAATTGGCCCGAGCTTTATGTCTTTCATTTTCTAATAATTGCTCTCACTGTTGATTTCTTTACACCAAGCGTTTTACCTATTGCAGATTCAATCTTCCCATCCTGGTGCAGGTCTACAATTTTGTCTCTGGTGTCCTTCGACAGCTCTTTGGTCGTGGCCATAGTGGAGTTTGGAGTGTGACTGACTGAGTTTGTGGACAGGTGTCTTTTATACCGATAATGAGTTAAAACAGGTGCCATTAATACAGGTAATGAGTAGAGCCTCGGTAGACCTCGTTAGAAGAAGTTAGACCTGTTTGACAGCCAGAAATCTTGCTTGTTTGTAGGTGACCAAATACTTATCTTCCACTCTAATTTGGAAATAAATTATTGTGACATCAAAAATAAAGATATTATCAGTATTGAAATACCAGCTCTATCGTGATAGCATTATTATAATGAGTACTACTGTAATTTCCCGAATATAACGCGCACTTTTTTTCCCTAAATCAACTTGTAAAATCATGGTGCGCATTATAAACGGGTACATGGATGGAGACAGAAATATATATATATATATATATATATATATATATATATATATATATATATATATATATATATATATATATATATATATATGTTAGGGGTGTCAAACGATTAAAAATTTTAATCGAGTTAATTACAGCTCAAAAATTAATTAATCGTAATTAATCGCAATTAATCGCAATTCAAACCATCTCTAAAATATGCCATATTTTTCTGTAAATTATTGTTGGAATTGAAAGATAAGACCGAGATGGATATATACATTCAGCATACGGTACATAAGTACTGTATTTCTTTATTATAACAATAAATCAACAAGATGGCCTTACCATTATTAACATTCTGTTAAAGCGATCCATGGATAGAAAGACTTGTAGTTCTTAAAAGATAAATAAAAATAATAAATAAAATATATAAATATATAGAAAAATAAAATATATAAATATTTATAAAAATTTATAGAAAATAAATAAAAGATAATAACTAGTACAAGTTATAGAAATTTTATATTGAAACCCCTCTTCATGTTTTTGTTTTAATAAAATTTGTAAAATTTTCAATCAAAAAATAAACTAGTAGCTCGCCATTGTTGATGTCAAAAATTACACCATGCTCATGGTACTAACCCATAAAATCAGTTGGACCCAAGCGCCAGCAGAGGGCGGCAAAACTCCGAAAAACACAACAAGTACACCTTTCACTTTGCTGTTCTTTTAATATGTTTTAATATATTTGTGCGTTAATTGCGTCAAATATTTTAACGGGATTAATTTTAAGAATTAATTACCGCTCGTTAACGCGTTAACTTTGACAGCCCTAATATATAAATATATATATATATATATATATATATATATATATATATATATATATAAACCGTTTTTTTTTTTTTTTAATTGACACGGCCACGTTGTGTTGAAGAAATTTATGCGGCGATTTGTGCCGACCATTACGGTACGTGACGTCACCATTTTGTTTCGGTAATACTTCACTCTGATCGGCCGAATGATTTCGTCTGTGTTAAATTCTACTTTTTTCACTCTTCATAAAGCACATAATTTAGTTTCTTGAACTCATTTGAGTCAACGTTTATTGCAGCTCCGCAACTCGGACCATAACAAACGTAACAACAGACTTTCTGTGTGTGTCCGTCAAATATAGCTGTCTCTCGGGAAACTCAAACCCAAATAACAATAGTTCCTATTGCTACTGTCGTGTCGACAGCAATGAGCTCTCTCGGATTTCCGACTTACGTTCTCACTTTTATTTTACTGTATCAATCCATGGAAGACACATTTATTCATCATGATGAAACGAGCAAGTTATACAGCAGCCTTTAAAAGAAAAGTCACATCTGTTTTGTTTTCTCCTAGATTCTGGTAAATTGGAGAAGTTGTCAAATCATATTATTACCGTAAATATTGCCAGTTTATGGTAATGTTTTGAACTACCAATATTCTATGCTTATGCTGTGTTTCAGCATTCAGTAAAATGACATTTCTGTATCTGTACACGAGCTCTGTTTTCTTGTATTCTTCTATTTATTGGTGCTAAAATTAGGGTGCGCCTTATATTCGGGAAATTACGGTATGTTGTCTTTGCCGAGAATAAATAAAGCTTTGCATGATTTGGCTGCTTTGCATCACCTGTCCACTAAGTGTCGCCAGACTGTTTCAGCCATGTGAAGCAGTTAGCTTCTCACCTTTTTAAAATTTTAAATATATTTGGTCATCATATTTTAGGGTTAATTCCGACTACAATGTACACATAAAACATGCAAAAACTGACTGACGCCTGAGATGAGAGGGTCAATTTTTATCCTTCCCTTGTGTATTTAAGAGCATTTAATTACATCGACTCAATGATAATCCCTAATTAATGATACCTGCTTGTTATTTCTCTTTAATCTCTACTTGGAATTCAGCAACACGTGCGCATTTTTACCACATCTTTAGGATTAACACAAAAAGAATCGGCTTTGCTTGTTTTATAAGGAGATGAGAAGGTTAAAGACCAAAGACTGTAATTGAATATGATTGTATTTCCAGGTTTTTGGCCTCCATAAATGAAGTTTGAAAATTAATTTCTTGATGTCCTTTTGTGACCTCTCTGAGTGCTCCAATGATAACGACAACATTGTGTGATTTTAGCAAGAGCAGATAATTATTATATCTTTTGCTGAGCAACAAGAGCAGAATTCAAGCCATATATTATATAGTATTATATTACATATGAAATGTAATGGAGTAAATGTAATGTTATATTATTTAATTTTCAAAGTGGACTTTATTCTTGTAAAATGAAGACTATTTTTCAGGTCAAATGACATCTTTATTTTTCCAATTTTACTACTTTATTCTATAAAACTTATATTTCCTCTAACATAATTTCTCAACTCTCTTAACATGACTTTTTCTCAAGCGTGGACTCTCACGCAGAGGTGGGTTGTAGCGCGTTACATTTACTTGAGTAACTTTTTGAGAAAAATGTACATCTAAGACTGGTTTTACTAAGCCATACTTTTTACTTTTACTTGAGTAGATTTGTGAAGAAGAAGAAAAGCTACTCATACTCCGCTACTTTGGGCTACACAAGAGTTGTTACATTTTTCTTCTTTTTTCTATAAATATAAGATTCCATTTTTGCCAGAGATGCCAACAATGGTTCAATCAGTTTCACCAATGAGACGTCGCAACAATAATCACATGACTTATTTATCCCAATCAGACTCAAGCTTGCCGTTCTACAATCACAATGGCCTGTTCAATCACGGTGCGTCTATAAAGCACCGTAAAAAATTGAGTATTTGACATAGCCGTCAACGTGAATCGAAAGCACGGATTTCACTCTCTCTCTCTGTTTTGTTTGGATCCGATTGACCACAGAAAACCCGGAGATAGGACCCTTTTATTTTTTTTTTTTCACATTTATTGTTTTTTATTGAAAAGCCATTTGTTCTTTCAACATACCAGATGAAACAAAAAAAAAAAAAATTGTTTTACAGTTTTCTTCTGCTTTTCCTTTTTTTTTTTTTTTGAACCAAACTAAGGTAGGATCCTTTTAGTGTCATAATAGGAAATATGTTTTCTCCACTAGAGGGAACTCATGCTATTTGGACAAATATTGCCAAAATTCTGTAGATTTTTTTTTTTCCTCTCGTCGTCAGAATTCAATGTTGTTATAATTTTTGTTTGTTTGGGTTTTGTTTTTTGTTTTTTTTGGTAGTTCTTTGGCTTAATGTGGTTATGTAATATGTTATAGTACAGTATTAAAAATAACAGTTCATATAGATAACTGTGCTGACAAAAAAAAAATACCAGTTTAAAAAATATATATATATATATACGTCTTAAGCAGTTACTCATTACGTGAGTATTGTTTTCACTAAATACTTCTCTACTTGAGTACATTTTTTGGATGACTACTTTTACTTAAGTAATATTATTTTGACGTACCGTATTTTTCGGACTATACGTCGCACCTGAATATAAGTCGCACCAGCCAAAAAATGCGCAATGAAAAGGAAAAAAACATTTATAAGTCACGCCAGAGTATAAGTCGCACTTTTGGGGGGAAATTTATTTGATAGAATCCAGCACCAAGAACAGACATGTCATCTTGAAAGGCAATTTAAAATACAATAGAGAACAACAGGCTGAATAGGTGTACGGTATGCTAACATTACGTGACTCTAGAAGTTAGCTCGGGCCTAAAAAATCCAGCGCGACCCGACCGGCCCATGGGTATTAAAGCCCGACGCAGCCCGAGCCCGATCAATTACCTTGATTTGCTTGCCCGAGCTTGAAAAAAGCCAAAATTTTATGTTTTACAGTATTTGTCGGCACGAGCCCGAAAAAAAAACAAAAAAAAACGAAATTTTATGTTTTATTTGTGAGGACTCAGGAGAAGGAGGAAATGCGGGGATGCGATGCGTGGTTGAGTTTTGTGTGATCACATTTGTGATGACGCCGGTGCATATATGCATAATGATAATAAATTAAAGCATGTCTTTTGTAATGAATTCCCCCACTTAAACAAAACTGTAAGATGGATATTCAATAAACATTTATATCTTTTATATTTGCGTGCCTGTCCTAACAAGCGGATAGTGTTTTTTAAATTTATTTTAATCACCTCGAGTTGGCAGAAAAAAAAAAACGCAAGCTTTCTCAGTGTTTAAAAACTCTATACATATTTATGATCATTATAAATGCATTTACACAATAAAATAACGTTGGAAAAGTTTGTTAAATATATTTCTTGCATGAGACGAAAGCGCCACATTTGTTTACATTCAGCGAAGCAGACAGTTTTCCGTATAGCATTTTCAACAAACAATTTCAATCCTTTCCATATCCCACACCTACTGCAGTTGTTTGCTTTTCAATTCCCCTGTCTTTAGTTTGGTTTTCACTCCTATAGCTGCTCTATATCGAAAAGGAAATACCAGGATGCACGCGGAGGACGTGCCCTCCCCACGGCGCGGGAGGGGAAGATTGAAAAGAGAGCGAGGCCACTGCATTCACGTGCGTAGGCATGCACAGCGCCCTCTCTGTTTTAGGCAAGGCAAGGCAAGGCAAGGCAAATTTATTTATATAGCACAATTCAACACAAGGCAATTCAAAGTGCTTTACATCACATGAAGATCATAAAAATCACATTTAAATCAACACAACGTAAAAAGCAAGACAAAAGATCGCATTTAATCACAGAATAAAAATAAATAAATAAAAATAAAACAAAAATAAAAATAAAACAAACACTACTACTACTACTAATAATTGAAATCAGCAATGGAGATAAGCACAAGAGGAATAGAAAGCAGGTAGATTGAAATATATAGACAGTTATGGATATGCAGTGCTAAACAAAAGCGTTTTTAGCCCTGATTTAAAAGAGCTAACAGTTTGAGCATACTTCAGACGTTCGGGTAACTTGTTCCAGAGGTGAGGAGCATAATAACTAAATGCTGCCTCACCCTGCTTGGTTCTTGTTCTTGGAACATGCAGAAGACCGGTTCCAGACGACCTTAGGGGTTTAGATGTCTCATAGGAATCTAACAAGTCAAGCATGTATTTTGGTCCAAGGCCATTAAGTGTTTTGTAGACGAGCAGTAGTATTTTATAGTCTATCCTTTGACTCACTGGAAGCCAGTGTAGCGATTTCAAAACCGGTGTAATGTGGTCCAGCTTCCTTGTATTTATGAGGACTCTGGCTGCAGCATTCTGTACTAGCTGCAGCTTCCTGACTGATTTTTTATCAAGACCTGTAAATATACCGTTGTAATAGTCCAATCTGCTGAAAATGAATGCATGCATAAGTTTTTCCATGTCTTGTTGAGTCAGAAGCCCCTTAATTCTGGTTATATTTTTGAGGTGGTAATAAGCAGATTTAGTGACGGACTTTAGATGGCTATCAAATTTGAGGTCTGAGTCAATAATTACGCCAAGGTTTCTGACTTGATTTGTAGCTGTAAGTGACATTGTGCTTAGTTGGCTGCTTATCTTTGACCTTTCCTTTTTTGGCCCAAAAATGATCGCCTCTGTCTTCTCCACATTTAACAGGAGAAAATTCTGGCACATCCATTCATTGATTTGATGAATGCATTTACTCAGGGAGACTAAGGGACTATAATCATGTGGGGACACAGAAATGTACAGTTGTGTGTCATCTGCATAGGCGTGATAGGAGATGTCATACTGTTCCATTATCTGAGCTAACGGAAGCATATAGATGTTGAATAAGAGTGGTCCAAGAATTGACCCTTGAGGGACTCCACATGTGAATTTGGTTCGTTCTGACTGATAGCTTCCGATTGACACAAAGAAATCCCTATCATGTAAATAGGATGTGAACCACTGAAGAATAGTGTCAGTAAGCCCTACCCACTGTTCCATTCTGCTGAGTAGTATGTTGTGATCAACCGTGTCAAATGCGGCGCTGAGATCCAATAGTAGCAGAACAGATGATTTGCCTGCATCGGTATTCCGACGAATATCATTTAGGACTTTGATAAGCACGGTCTCGGTGCTGTGTTGTGGCCGAAATGCAGACTGAAATAAGTTAAAAAGATTGTTTTGCATCATTTATCCATCATTTATTTTATTTAACATCCATACATCGTTTTAGTATAAATACACCTGACTTTTAATTATTCAATTGGTTTCAGAAATGGCTCATATGAAAGTTAAGACCCTCCCAAATTATGTTGAATGTACAAAAATATATTTTTTTCACTGAAAAAAGATTTATCATTAAATGAAGACATAAAGGTCAAATTTTAGCAAGACAAAAGTTTTGTCGTCTACAGAAAGTAGTGTGAAAATTGAACAAAAAACTGTACTTCAAATACAAAAATATGTTACATAACAAGCGAATTAAGTAGTGGTGCTTTAAGATCCATATTTAATATTTTGTATGACTTCCATGGGCTTGAAGGACTGCATCCATGCGGTTCGGCAAGGATTCATACAATTTATTGATGAAGTCATCAGGAACATCAAAGAAAGCAGTCTTGCATGCTTCCCAGAGTTCATCAACATTCTTGGGTTTCGTCTTCCATGCTTCCTCTTTCATTCTGTTCATGTCTGGTGACTGGACTGGCCAGTCCTGGAGGATCTTGATCTTCTTTGCCTTGAGGAACTTTGAGGTAGAGATTGAATTATGTGATGTAGCACTATCCTGCTGCAGAATGTGTCCCTTTTTATGGTTAGGAATGTAAGAGGCAGCTAAGATTTGTTGATATTTCAGACTATTTATGTTGCCTTCCATCCTGCAGATATCTCACACACCCCTATACTGGATGTAACCCCAGACCATGATTTTGCCACCACCAAACTTCACTACAAACAGGAAAGATTGTCTCAGGAGTGATTTGTTCGAGGATTCAAGGTAATTACTATATTTTTCGTACCATGCATGCATTTTTAAACGTTGTGAAAAAAAATCAATGAGAGAAATCCGCCACTACTGCATTGGCATCATAGTACGCCATATTTACGTCAGGCGGCCGCTAGCCTCATTCGCTAACAGAGTAGCATTGTACTTCTACATATTCACGTAAAATAAACGCTAACTGCACGGTTTCTTTGCTTTTAACCAAGAATCGAGACTGTTTTACGTCCATATCTATGAAGAATACGAGGATTTAAGCATTTATTCACAAGAATTCTCAGCAGAAAAGCTCTGTTTACGTCAGGCGGCCGCTAGCCCCATTCACCACAACTATATAACTAACTATAAAACTGTATAATGACAATAAAGGGCTATTCTATTCTATAATAAATTGTGATTGCATATAGAATTTATTAATAATCTATTTATAAATTATTCATAATTGATTCTGCATGTTTTACTCAAGTATTAAGTTTCTGATGTGAAAATTGAGTGAGTTATTAGCTGTTGGAAAAAATTAAGTTGCTATTTTGGGCAAAAACGTACATGATATGTTAAATATTGCTATTGATTCTGAAAATATAGGTGATTATCTCTGCATTTGGGGATTTTTGTGTATCTAGTGTAAAATCTGATAATTTTATAGCCATTTTAAGCTTTGTTATACCTTTATAAAAAATACTTAATCGGGATTTTATAAGGGAACAACTTAGACTTTTTTTTATGCCGCTGCTCATGGAGACTCATACATGGCTAAGGCCTGTTTTGGTTTTAGGTCAGTAGCAGCTTTGGTTTTGAAAATATTTGAACTTGAAGTTTTTGAAAATAGCCCCCCCCTACGGATCAGCCCTGCGCCCCGTGTCATGTCAATATATTATGAAGTCTATGTGACAACATTCGTACTTATTACTTGTAGAGATAAGTACATTCACAACATTTTCAAAGTATCGGAATCGGCAAAAAAGTGTTGGACATGCCTTTTTTAATTTTTTTTTTTTTTTTTTAATCGTTTTCTAATTGTATTTAACGTTACAAACATAATATGTTACACTCATCCAGAGTCTTTAGTTTAGGCTTAAGGTAGGGTTATCAAATGTATCCCGATAGCGGCGGTAATTCATTTTTTAATAAATGTATCACATTAAAATATTTAACGCAATTGATGCATGCGCTGCACGACCCACTCTCGCATTGTCGTGCTCAATCTGTAATGGCGCCGGTTTACCCATATAAAGAGCTAAAATGCAGCGTATAACGAGTAGAGTGAATTTTGGCAGCCTTTGGAGCCTTTTTTTAATTGGCTAAAGCCTTACAATCCCTCTCCCTATGATTAGAAATAGCATGGGAAGCAAGGTAGCAATTGATCCTTGTCTTAACACCTTAAGATAGTCCCTAACGCGGAGAAGATACTGTATATCAATTGGTAGCACTACGCACAGTCATGGGTGCACTTCCCATCATGTATTTGGGCAGAAGTTAAATGCCTGAATTATCATTTACTGAAAGCTCATAAAAATCCACTAGATGACAATATTTAGTCACAATATACAAAGTCACATCTGTCCTTTAAGAATTACAAGTCTTTGTATCCGTGGATCCCTCTCACAGAAAGAATGTTAATAATGTAAATGCCATCTTGAGGATATTTTGTCATGATAAACAAATACAGTACTTATGTACTGTATGTTGAATGTATATATTCGTCCGAGTTTTATTCATTTTTTTCTTTAATGCATTGCCAAAATGTATATGATCGGGAAAAATTATCGGGAATGATTGGAATTGAATCGGGAGCAATCGGATCGGGAAATATCGGGATCGGCAGATACTCAAACTAAAACGATCGGGAGCAAAAAAACATGATCGGAACAACCCTAATTATTTGTATAACTCTCTAATAATAAAATAATAGTTGACATAAACTTAGTATGTATGTAAGGCACTTTTGTTCACTTTAAATAAATGAAAAAGGCAAGAAAATTCCGTGCGGTGCTCTTTTGCTTTTGTTTCTTGTACGGATGTAGCACCACCATTTCATTTCACATAATGATTAATGTTGTCGCCGGATATAACGAAGGCTACGCGATGCGCCTCATGTTTAATGCAATTTTCTGCCAAGGTAACTGGCTAAGCATCATATGAAATGCTTTACTATACAAAGTCAGACTAATGCAAATGTATTTTTTTCTTTTTTACATTTCTTGTTTTTTTGCAGTCATTTGTGACCATCTGCTAACTTGAAGCGCTGAAGATCAAGCTTTCCCAACAGCTGCTGCAACGTCACATGTACAATTTAAGCGCATCTCAAAGAAGGCGAATAAACGAGAAACAGTCTTAATTGGGAAGTTGTTATCTTATATTCAAGTGCTGTACACACTGGAGTGTGTTTTGGTGTGCATTTTGGTCCCTCCGGGGGGAGCGTGAATTTAGCATGGAATATTCTATAGGCGAATGCGGTGAAGTGAGGGATGGGCATGCGAGCCCTCACCTGCAGCCGCACGCATGTCGTCATTTCAAAATGGGTGGAATTAATACCGCGCGTCCTGCAAGTCACAACCTGGATGGTTCCGTTGAGACATCTGCGAACGAGGAGAATGCTAATTATTGTATTCAAATAGGCAAATATTTGCTTTAAACAAAAAAATAAAAACCCTGTAGAAACTCATGGGAAAATAGTTTGAAGTTCCACTCCCATGTCACTTCATTAGGTACAAGTGAATGCTAAGTACTAAGACTGGCAATGAAAATGTATGATGACAATATAGAATGCTTGTGTTTCATTGACATATAGACCCCACTCACCAACGTCAAACAATGACGTGTCGCTGTATTTCATCACCACCATATTGTCCGTCATTGTTCATCCGTATTCTCAATGGTTTCAATTTGTCGTGCAATTTATAGTACAATTCATGGGAGCCCCGGTGCTTTCAGACGCTGTAAAGTCATTGGATGTGTTGCATAAAAGGTGTGGAAAACCTTCGGTCGTTCCATTCGCCAGATCCATATTTGATGCCTAAATCGATATTTTTCGACCCGCTGTCTTCGCCATCTCTGCCTGACATCTGCTACCCTGATATTTACAACTACCTTGTCCACAGAAACTCAGCGTATTCTGACAAAAGTTTGAACTTTAACAGCAAGCACTCTAAGCAACATTACCCCCTGTGTGACCCTTTACTTCCAATTTTCTAAAATGGCGACAATCAATTAAAAAAAAGTTGACTGCGATGGTCGACGCTTCAAGGATAGGTGGATATTGGACTATTTCTTCAATAAAATACGCAACAACTGTGTCTGCCTCATTTGCAAAGAGACAGTCGCTGTTTTCAAAGAATTCGATAGAGTTCGACAAACAAGACACGCTAACATGTACAACATTACAGGGAAGATACGCAGCGAGAAATTAAAGCAACTTGAAGCTAGTTTAATTTCACAGCAGCAGTATTTCGCAAGAGCCCGAGTGTCGAAAGAGAACGCCACAATGACGAGATCATTTAAATTATGAATTAAAAAAATAATAACAATAAAGCAAATGTGACACACAGAAGGGCTTGCTTAAATTTGTTTAAATATATTATTCTATGTAAATCAGCCAAGGTAGCCCCCCGCATTTTTACCACACCAAATCTGGCCCCTTTTGCAAAAGGTTTGGACACACCTGTTTAACTGATGAGCCGTAGACGAGGCCAGCTTCTTTCACTTGGTACCAGCTAAATATTATTCAAAAAATAATGATGGTGGAAGAAATAAGCATCTTGAATTTGAAACTGTATGTTGTCGGCGATTAGCCTCGCAATGATCTTAATTGTGGTTGTCAGCCCAAAACCCTCTAAACATATATTAAATGCATCTTACCAGATATAAAATGACTACTACATAGTCTGTGGTGATAGTCTGGTGCCCAGTTTTCTCGTCGAATTGCAGCAGTCCATCTCGCTCTCCTCTTCGGGTCTCTCGGAATACGGTAGAACTTCAAGTCCAACCGCCACACACGCCTTCACCATTTTGTTTATTAATGTTAACGAGCAGAAAAACACGCCGCAAGAGGAGGCATGTACGTAGCGGCAATGTGTAAACACGACGAGCTGACGGACAATATGGCGGCTCCAGTCAGGGGGGCGGAGTTGTAACGTCATGTGATTGGGGTCTATAGGGATTCGTTGTCGTTTTGCTTATTACTATGTGAGTTGTTTTTAGTGTTGTGATTTTGAAATGTGTTTTTTTTATTTTTTTATTTTGCTTCTACACAATTTAGTGTGGGGCTCAGGGTTGGTTGTCATACTTACAGGAAAATGGTGCTGCTGAGTATTAGTAGTGAAATGATCATAACAGTGCTGCGTTGCTTCACTGTAGTCACTAGAGGTGTGACAATACATGTTGTTTCACGATACTTTCTAGCCCAAACGGTTATGGATATGCTCCCTCCAAGAATCGATATATCGTTTTAAAAGGATGTTTTATGTGCAATACTGTGTCAATGTTTACACTTGGTACTTAAGGGCAGGGGCGTGACCAGGGGGGGAAGGGGCAGGCAGTGCCCACCCACAGACACGCTCTGCTCACCCAAAGAAAACTGGATGTTGTACTAACGGCAGTCTGGGCACCGCGTATGGTATCCCATTTATATAGTACTCATGTTTTTAAGTTTTAAACTTTGTGTTGTTACCTCCTCTTTCACCTTTAAAATAAATAAATAAATGAAATGTTGGTTTGGTCCCTAGGCGGCGCCACACACATTTACGCATATATTTTTTATTTTATTTTTATTTTTTTTACATTTTATCAAAGTTTTCAACAGTGTTCACTTGGCTGTTGAGTTTGGTGAGTTTTGAAGCATTCTGAGAGGGTCAATGTGAGATGTGCTTTAATGCTTTTGCACAATAACAGTATTAACAGTATTCACAATAACAGTATTTACAATAATTAAAGCAATTATGTGTGTTTAAAACCAGGTGTTATGATTATGTTTTCTCATGTAACAGTTTATTCGCCTGTGCTTTAGTGTTTACACAATGAAAAGAGTAAGGTTTCTGTTTTCAGTAAACGTTACCATAATGTTTCATTCTGGTTTCTGTTCTCAGTAAAGAATACCTTAGCAGCTAAACGAAACTCACGTGTGTGCAATAAAAGGCTGCGCTCCTCAGGGGGAGGGCAGAGAGGCTTGTTGTGAGCCACCCGCTCCGCATCAACCTTCCTCCTGACGGCCGTCAGCGTAAAAACGTATTTCTGTCTCCTGTCTGATCCTTGCCTTTCATCCTCCCCTAGGTCTTTGTTGTTTTCTTAGTTCAAGTATTAAGTTTAGACCCAACAGTCAAAGTAGGGCCCAAAGCGTCGGCGGGACAAAGAATGACTGCTAGGGGGTGCTACATAGTGTATTTGGAATTTGTCTTTACACGGTAGCATAGATTGCACCTGTCTTGACCTTCCTGCCGATTTTGGTGCATTTTGAAGCATTCTAAGGGGGTCAAATTGAGCTCAAAGGGGCTGCGGAACAAAGAACTATAACTATAAAAATAATAATAAAACCGACGAACCACAATAGGTCACCTAAAAAAACATTGTCACCTGCATGTCCATACTGTTCAATTATGGATGTGTTTCTAAGTAGGGCTGTCAAAATTAACGCGTTAACGCGGGTGGCCCGGGGGACCACCCTGGGTCCCGGGGGGGGGGGTATCTCCTTTGCTGGGCGGCGGGAGGAGGGATGGGCTGCGCATGGCAGATTTTTATCTCTCTCCCAGTTTTTATTTGCCACCGGTTGACCACAGAAAACCGGAGATATGATCCTTTTAGTTTCATAATAGGAAATATGTTTTCGCCACTAGAGGGCACTCATGCTTTTTGGAAGAATAATGCTTAATTCCTGTAGATTTTTTCCTCTTGCCGGAATTCAATGTTTTTGATTTGTTGTTGTTGGATTTCTTTGGCGTACTGTGGTAACGTAATATGTTATAGTATCGTATGATAACAACAGTTCATATGGATAACTTTGTGCTGAGAAAAAAAAAATACTATTGTTTAAAAAAAAAAAGAATCAAATTTCTTAAGCAGTTGCTTACTATGTTACTCATTACTTGAGTATTCTTTTCACCAAATACTTTTTGACTTGCACTTGAGTAAGTTTTCGGACGACTACTTTTACTTTGACTTGAGTAATATTACTTTGAAGTAAGTAAGTATGCATGAAAGAGTTAAAGTAGAATAGCACCTGACCTTTCTTAACTTATTGGTTGCCATTGACATCGATAGATGTTCAATCCATTTTGACTAGCAGGACTAGCAGCGATCATTCTTATTTTTATAGAATGATGATTTTGGCAAACAATAAGCGTCTGAACAAATTTGTGAACAAAAAAACAAAACAAAAAAATTGTTTTGCAAAGCTTTTTTTGATCATTTTGAAAATGTATTCAACTCTCGGGTGTTGCCCGAATGGACATTTTCTTGCTTGTTGTAGTTACCACAGTGAACACGCCTGCACTTGTGTCTCTGTAAGAGCTGCTTTTCCTCCTCCTCCTCCAGCTTCTCTTCTTCCTTCTCAGGTTAAGAGAAAACACAGAGACTGCCGCTGCTTCACACAAGCCAGCTGATTCACTCCAAAAAGGTAATAATTTGACTTCTAATGGCAAATTAGAAAGGATAGACTGACTTTGTGATACTTTGGATTATTTTGGTCGTGCACAAGACTGGACGGCAGGGCGTGAGTGTGACATAACTGTACGTATTGTTGAAGGGAGTGAATTTTTTTTGTCGTCGCAGCCAAGATGCAGACAGCAGAGGCCTTGTCAGCGCTCCTCACTACCAACAGGAACTGCTCGTTTGAAATCACCAACGTCAGCTCTGTCTACTGCCTCATTAACCCAAAGTGAGTTGCAATCAGACATCTCGTCCGTTCATATTTGAAGCTAACCCTATCTAAAACCCTGGCTAGTTGTAACCCTAATCCTAGCCTAACCCTAATTGAAATGAACCTCTTATTGTAATTTAAATGCTATTGGAAATGAATGGAGAAACGTTTGGTCAAAAATAATGACCACCAATGGAGAATTTTTTGGGCCGGGGTTCATATTCAAAGGCAGCCAAAGGCTAAAAGCTTTGTGGGTCCTATTTACTGTCAACAGGACCCAAACAAGGATTTCCTGGAGTTAGCATTCAGTATACCATATTGGCCCAAATATAAGACGGTCCTGATTATAAGACGAAAATTATGAGGGAAATGTAATATTGTAGAACTTTGTTATCATACTTTGAGTCATAAATAAATGGTCTTGATGAGAGTTTTTCACTAATTTTGGGTTGACGATAATGCTGGCCGATAGAACCATGAATTATAAACTCATTACATATAACTACTGCATTACCAGTAAGAAATAATCACTAAGTAAAGTACTAAAGTACTGTATTGGCCCGAATATAAGACGGTCCTGATTATAAGACGAAAATTATGAGGGAAATTTAATATTGTAGAACTTTGTTATCATTCTTTGAGTCATGAATAAATGGTCTTGATGAGAGTTTTTCATTAATTTTGGGTCGACGATAATGTTGGCCGATAGAACCATGAATTATAAACTCATTACATATAACTACTGCGTTACCAGTAAGAAATAATCATTAAGTAAAGTACTAAAGTACCGTATTGGCCCGAATATAAAACTGCCCTGATTATAAGACGACCCCCTCTTTTTCAAGACGCAAGTTTGAAAAAAAGACTTTTTGAACACCAAATTATTTTTTATACAGAAAATATTTACAGTAAATCCGAAACAAATGATTATAACAATATTGAGAGAAAAAGCATGTTATTTTGTCTCATTCAAATCTTAATATCCGAACATTTAAATATGTAAACTAAAGTGCAATCACATTCGTAAATGAATGGCTTCTGGTTTTTGAAATGTAAATAAACAAATCTATTGGGATAAAACAACAAAATTGCAATAACTGCATTAACCATCAAAGTGAAGTCTAACTCTAACTGTAGTCTTGAAACAAATCTGAATAAGGAAAAACATTGCAATAAAATAATGCAAACTGGTTAAACTAAAAAGAGCAGCTGAAATCTGTCATGACAGATCATCGTTTCAATGATATCTGGCGCCATCTAGCGCTGTGAATGGGGAGACTAGCTGAGATCTGTCATGACAGAACATCGCTTCAATGATATCTGGCGCCATCTAGCGTCGTGAATGGGTATAATGTCTAGACAGCGAATATAAGACGACCCCCTCTTTTTCAGTGTTCTTTCAATGCAAAAAAAACACCGTCTTATATTCGGGCCAATACGGTAAATGGGAGGCAAAATATTGAATGAATAAATAAAATGAAATTAATATTAATTGTGTATTACATACTGTATGCTTAAGCGGATTTTCAGGGAGGGCCAGGAATTGACTTTCCTATACACTATATGATTTTAAAATTAAGAATTGTCCGGTAAAATATTGTCTATAAAAGTTGTAAAGTAATAAAGCAAACAACAAAAATGAATGAAATGAACAAAAAAACATATATTTATAATGGGTCAAAATTGTTTTTATTTGTATTATTTAACAGATCATGTGACTAGCACCTTAGATGGTCATTTGCTTTGCTTAGCCAAAACCACTAGAGGACCGAAGAGGCAAGATGAATATACGTCATTTTTTTTTCAAACCTAAGCTTTCAAAAGAAGAACCAATGATTGAAATTGTGGCCCATTAAACGCTAGAGAGCACCGTCAAAATTGTGAGCAGAGTTTCAATTTGCCCCACTAAAGACGCTAATTGTACAATTAAGCCACCACCGGTGTCTTGCCAATGTAGTTACCCCCGTCGAAAATTGTGTCCGCTGACCGTGATAGCACACACACACATTAGTTTTGAGTTATGTTGACTCGAACAACTAATTGAAGCCAGAAAACAACCACAGTTATATATTTTGGAAATTGATGTTTTTATTAAATTGGAGAAACGCCATTCAGGACTTGAATTACAGTAATAACAGTTATAGGTCATCCTATGAGTAAAACAGTGAAACGTTGCCTTTTTTACGTTTACTACGTATGTTACGTTATATGACAGAAAAATACGTTTTTTTTTTTTTTTTTTTTTTTTTTTTTTTTTAATGGATGGGCCATTTTTTAAAACCTAGTAGATACTGTAACTACATCACCAAAACACGGAAATCAGTGCAGCACAGTGGCTCCGCCCAGGGGATACAATTTTTGACTGGGGTAACCACATTAGCACGACACCGGTGGGCGTTCCATATTCAATGGATGACGATCTTGACGAAAAGTATAGCCCAAGCAGCCTGATTTGGAATTCCCCTCAAAAATGATGGGAAACAAAAAAACACTCATTTTCAACTTATTATTATAAATATTCTTGTAAGTTAATTTTAGAGACGCACGATAATATCGGTCACCGATAATTATCGGCCGATAATGGCAATTATGACGTCACACAGATAATCCAGATAAAACGAAATTCAACCGATAATGCAATCCGATAATTATATACTTGATTTAGCCTCCAAATGTGCGCAATCAACAGTTTTGTCCAATTCTGCTAGTTTTAAGGAGGTGTTTTTGCAGTGTAGTAATGTGATATATGTTAGGAATGGCTTACTTTTTAAGGCATTTTTGTGCAACTTGGGTGTTTACTCTCTAAGTAATTGTTGCCAAAAGCTTACCATTACACAACGTCATTGCCATTGTTTAGTTGTTGGAATTTACTACTTGTTCACATTTGACGTGGAAAAAAATAGCACTAAATTACATTTTTGCACAGTAACATTTGATCTTTGTATACTTAAAAAATTTACACACATATTTGAATAGAATTATCGGAGTGACATTATCGGGTGGAAGGGGCAGGAAATTATCGGTTATCGATATCGGTTGAAAAATGTATTATCGTGCATCACTAGTTAATTTTATTGCTGAAACTGCGTTTCGGGGTCATCAACATGTTGTGCCCCCCGCCCCAAAAGTCAAACTCCCCCTATGACTGTATGTATATTTATTTACAATGACATTTGCATTTTTCCTTCCCTCAATTTCTAATTTAACAAACAAAGCACGAGTTGCAATTCTTGAATAATAAGTCATACACTTGCATTCGTTTTTTTAATGCAGTAAAAGCCATAAATATATTAATGAGTGCATCATTCAAAAGGACTTTATATTTTTTATCTTTAAAAAGTCTTAATAATTTTTCATCTCAAACATTGCACCGCGCTTCCACGTGCATCAATCAATTCCTTCACTGTCTTGGGTAGATTTTTTTTTTTTTTTAAATATATATATAAATGTGTGACATCGCTCTGCTGGGCAACATCGACCTATCCATCATGCGCCGACACACACACGCTGCCTCATTGCGTAGCGCAGGCAGGTACGCTTAGCATTGCTTCGAAGAGTGTAGTGGCACACTTCATCGATCAGCATCAGGTCACACATCACACTCACACCAAAACTTTCCGTGTTATGTCATTTGCGGTACTGTCGTTTAACTCATTGGCTGCCATTGAAAGGGCGAGCCCCTCCCAGTCAAAATGAATTGGGTATCTAGCATTGTCAATGGAAGCCAAAAAGTTAGCAAGGAAGTGACTAGAAAATGCCCCAAAACCGATAGGAAGTGACCAGAAATGCACAGGAATTTCTCCCGAAATTTTCTGGTGCTGTACAAATTAAATTAGTAACCGTTTCAGATCTGGGCCTATTTTCCATGCCTTTGATGTTGCCTTTATGTTTCAAAAAAAGAATTGTTCACAATGGCCTCGTTGCGTCCCTAATTTAGGACACCATAACCTTCATGAGCAAAATGTCGTTTTCTTCATTGACTAATTCTAATAAGACATGCGCCAATTACCGGTTTCAAGGTATACCGTGGTATGAACGTCACGGTTTCAAAACCGTAGAAAATTTCCGTCATACAGTCCCTATGGCGGAAAACACAGACAAGCCTGAAAAAGCAGTTTCAGCTCTTGCACTCCTCTTTAAAAGAAACTGCTGTGTTTTAAACCAAAACAACTGTTGTGTTTGATAGAGCAACATGTCTATATGCTGCCATAGCAGATTCATGGCGCATGAAGCTCCCGAACTATTTTTAATTTGTCCGTTTTACCCTGAAAATCCCCGTTTACAGATGTCGCGCAACCGCTTTTGTTTCAACCCAGCCATAAAACAAAGATAATTATTTATATTTATTATTCAAAATGTCTGTCGTTTTTAGCTTAGAATCATTCATTGATGTCTCATATTTTGTTTAAAAAAAAAAAAAAAAACACTTAAAAAAATTATTCACTCGTAAATTTTAAACTTTTAAACAGATGACGTCACAATGAAAAAAATGGCATCTGTAAAAAAGTCACGGATATCAACCTCATAACTATCGCTTAATTGTATTTTTTCTGCTACCGTCGCATTTTCTCTGATATGTTAGATGATAAATAATTGATCCAAACAAAAAAAAGATTGAAAAAAAAACGTTTAAAAGGGTAAATATATGAAAAAGAAAATCTCGACCACTCCTTGATGTCTGCGATTTCTGCATCGCGACCCTTGTTATATTACCATGTTTCACCCGTAAATCCCCAAAAAATCCAGCTGTGGCCATTCACAGCTTTGTCTTGACACTCAGTGATACATGCTACATGGAGTTTTTGGATCGAAACAAAGTAGGTACGCGATAATATCTCGTTAAAGTTATGGCGTCTGTAATTCTGTTCTCGCGTGCTCTCACTTCCAGATAGGGTTTTGCTGTTTAAATTTTTTTTTTTTTTAAATGTCGACTCGCTAAAAAATTTTCTTCACCCAGAAAATTGAGATTTTAAGCTTTCCAATGATGTATCACACATGCATATCAGACAATTTTGAAAGTTGGCTAAATTGGGGGTCTCAGAGCGGAACTTCAAGTCACCTGAGTGTTTTCCGCCCTATGGTATTTTTTTATGTCCAAAAAATGCAGGGAGAAATCCCTCATTTGCAGCTACAAGGCTTAGCCCTCCACCACTGGTTGTGGCCCAGTGTCAGTGAGTCAGCTGTGCTACAGTGCCTTGCAAAAGTATTCGGCCCCCTTGAATCTTGCAACCTTTCGCACATTTCAGGCTTCCAACATAAAGATATGAAATTTAATTTTTTTTGTCAAGAATCAACAACAAGTGGTACACAATCGTGAAGTGGAACAACATTTATTGGATAATTTAAACTTTTTTAACAAATAAAAAACTGAAAAGTGGGGCGTGCAATATTATTCGGCCCCTTTACTTTCAGTGCAGCAAACTCACTCCAGAAGTTCAGTGAGGATCTCTGAATGATCCAATGTTGTCCTAAATGACCGATGACGATAAATAGAATCCACCTGTGTGTAATCAAGTCTCCGTATAAATGCACCTGCTCTGTGATAGTCTCAGGGTTCTGTTTAAAGTGCAGACAGCATTATGAAAACCAAGGAACACACCAGGCAGGTCCGAGATACTGTTGGTTGAAGCCGGATTTGGATACAAAAAGATTTCCCAAGCTTTAAACATCTCAAGGAGCACTGTGCAAGCAATCATATTGAAATGGAAGGAGCATCAGACCACTGCAAATCTACCAAGACCCGGCCGTCCTTCCAAAACTTTCTTCTCAAACAAGGAGAAAACTGATCAGAGATGCAGCCAAGAGGCCCATGATCACTCTGGATGAACTGCAGAGATCTACAGCTGAGGTGGGAGAGTCTGTCCATAGGACAACAATCAGTCGTACACTGCACAAATCTGGCCTTTATGGAAAAGTGGCAAGAAGAAAGCCATTTCTCAAAGATATCCATAAAAAGTCTCGTTTAAAGTTTGCCACAAGGCAAGGCAAGGCAAATTTATTTATATAGCACAATTCAACACAAGGCAATTCAAAGTGCTTTACATCACATGAAGACCATAAAAATCACATTTAAACCAACACAACGTAAAAACCAAGACAAAAGATCGCATTTAATCACAGAATAAAAATAAATAAATAAAAATAAAACAAAAATAGAAATAAAGCAAAAACTACTACTACTAATAATCATTGAAATCAGCAATGGAGATAAGCACAAGAGGAATAGAAGGCAGGTAGATTGAAATATATAGACAGTTATGGATATGCAGTGCTAAACAAAAGCGTTTTTAGCCCTGATATAAAGGAGCTAACAGTTTGAGCATACTTCAGACGTTCGGGTAACTTGTTCCAGAGGTGAGGAGCATAATAACTAAATGCTGCCTCACCCTGCTTGGTTCTTGTTCTTGGAACATGCAGAAGACCCGTTCCAGACGACCTTAGGGGTCTAGATGTCTCATAGGAATCTAACAAGTCAAGCATGTATTTTGGTCCAAGGCCATTAAGTGTTTTGTAGACGAGCAGTAGTATTTTATAGTCTATCCTTTGACTCACTGGAAGCCAGTGTAGCGATTTCAAAACCGGTGTAATGTGGTCCAGCTTCCTTGTATTTGTGAGGACTCTGGCTGCAGCATTCTGTACTAGCTGCAGCTTCCTGACTGATTTTTTATCAAGACCTGTAAATATACCGTTGCAGTAGTCCAATCTGCTGAAAACGAATGCATGCATAAGTTTTTCCATGTCTTGTTGAGTCAGAAGCCCCTTAATTCTGGTTATATTTTTTAGGTGGTAATAAGCGGATTTAGTGACGGACTTTAGATGGCTATCAAATTTTAGGTCTGAGTCAATAATTACGCCGAGGTTTCTGACTTGATTTGTAGCTGTAAGTGACATTGTGCTAAGTTGGCTGCTTATCTTTGACCTTTCCTTTTTTGGCCCAAAAATGATCACCTCTGTCTTCTCCACATTTAACTGGAGAAAATTCTGGCACATCCATTCATTGATTTGATGAATGCATTTACTCAGGGAGACTAAGGGACTATAATCATGTGGGGACACACAAATGTACAGTTGTGTGTCATCTGCATAGGCGTGATAGGAGATGTCATACTGTTCCATTATCTGAGCTAACGGAAGCATATAGATGTTAAATAAGAGTGGTCCAAGAATTGACCCTTGAGGGACTCCACACGTGAATTTGGTTCGTTCTGACTGATAATTTCCGATTGTCACAAAGAAATCCCTATCATGTAAATAGGATGTGAACCACTGAAGAATAGTGTCAGTAAGCCCTACCCACTGTTCCAATCTGCTGAGTAGTATGTTGTGATCAACCGTGTCAAATGCGGCGCTGAGATCCAATAGTAGCAGAACAGATGATTTGCCTGCATCGGTATTCCGACGAATATCATTTAGGACTTTGATAAGCACGGTCTCGGTGCTGTGTTGTGGCCGAAATCCAGACTGAAATGAGATAAAAAGATTGTTTTGGATCATAAAAGTCTGGATCTGTTCAAACACAACCCTTTCGATAATTTTCCCCAGGAATGTCAGATTTGATATTGGCCTGTAATTACTAATGGTTGAGGCATCCAGATTAGGTTTTTTTAGGAGAGGTTTTATGACTGCAGTTTTTAAAGTCTGAGGAAACTCTCCTGTTTGGAGGGAAGTATTTATAATCTGAAGTATGTCTGGGGCTATGCAATGAAAAACAGTTTTGAAAAAGTTTGAAGGAAGGATGTCAAGGCAGCATGTTGTGGGCTTTAGTTTCGACACAATTTCTGTTAAAGTGGCATAGTCCAAGAGGCTAAACTGTCTAAGATTGACGTGGGGGACATTTTGGGAGGCATTTAGTGTAACATTTGTTAATCCGGAGTTGCACACAGTCTGTCTAATCTTTAGTACTTTGTGTGTAAAGAATGCTGCGAAATTATTACAGGACACCTCAGATGCCAATTCCTGAGGTATTGATGCTTGTGGGTTTGTCAGTTTGTCAACAACAGAAAATAGTGTGCGAGTATTGTTGGTGTTTCTACTAATGATCTCTGAAAAATATGATTGTCTAGCATTTTTCAGTTCCTGGTTGTATTTGCGAAGACTCTCTTTGTAGATATCATAAAAAACTAGGAGTTTGTTTTTTCGCCATCTGCGTTCTGCTCGTCTACAAACTTGCTTTTGTTTTATAGCTAGTATGGCATTTCTCCAGGGTGACCTCTTCTTTCTTGACAAAGTTTTTGTCTTAATCGGGGCAATAGTGTCCATTACAGTCATCACACCGGAACTGAAACTATTTACAAGTTCTTCCACTGGAGCTATTGTTGGGGTTAATAATGAGGCATAGGCCTGTGTGAATAACGCACATGTGTTATCACTTACGTAACGCTTCCTAATCACCTCTGTTTCCCTTTTCAGAGGATGGACAGGGGTGGTCATTTTAAACATAATGCAGTAGTGATCAGATAGAGCAACATCATTCACTGTGACCTCAGAGATGCCACCTGGGAGACACACCAAACATGTGGAAGAAGGTGCTCTGGTCAGATGAAACCAAAATTGAACTTTTTGGCCACAATGCAAAACGATATGTTTGGCGTAAAAGCAACACAGCTCATCACCCTCAACACACCATACCCACTGTCAAACATGGTGGTGGCAGCATCATGGTTTGGGCCTGCTTTTCTTCAGCAGGGACAGGGAAGATGGTTAAAATTGACGGGAAGATGGATGCAGCCAAATACAGGAACATTCTGTTGGTATCTGCACAAGACCTGAGACTGGGACGGAGATTTATCTTCCAACAGGACAATGATCCAAAACATAAAGCCAAATCTACAATGGAATGGTTCAAAAATAAACGTATCCAGGTGTTAGAATGGCCAAGTCAAAGTCCAGACCTGAATCCAATCGAGAATCTGTGGAAAGAGCTGAAGACTGCTGTTCACAAACACTCTCCATCCAACCTCACTGAGCTCGAGCTGTTTTGCAAGGAAGAATGGGCAAGAATGTCAGTCTCTCGATGTGCAAAACTGATAGAAACATACCCCAAGCGACTTGCAGCTGTAATTGGAGCAAAAAGGGGCGCTACAAAGTATTAACGCAAGGGAGCCGAATAATATTGCACGCCCCACTTTTCAGTTTTTTATTTGTTAAAAAAGTTTAAATTATCCAATAAATTTTGTTCCACTTCACGATTGTGTCCCACTTGTTGTTGATTCTTGACAAAAAATTTTATATCTTTATGTTTGAAGCCTGAAATGTGGCGAAAGGTTGCAAGGTTCAAGGGGGCCGAATACTTTTGCAAGGCACTGTACACGATGGCTGGAGGAGGTGAAACTCCTGAACTTTTTCCCCAATCGAAGAAAACCAAACCGCTGGTTTGGGAATACTTCGGTTACAGAAAAGTTACAGACGGCTGCAGCTTAGAGGAAGAGGGGCCAACCGACATGTAAAACATGTTTGCGGAGGGTGGCTGCTGGGGAGGCAATACCTCCAATATGATTTTGCATTTATACAAAATTAAAGGTTAGTAAAAACTAGAGCTGAAACGAATACTCGAGCAACTCGAGTAACTCGAGTTTAAAAACTGATCCGAGTAATTTTATTCACCTCGAGGAATCGTTTAATTTTGCCAGCTCTAAGCATCACGTTTTACCCGGACTACTTTTATTGCGGGACAACGCACTGACGTGCGTAGAGGAAGAAGGAATACAATTTTTTTTAAAAAAAACCTTACTGCAGCCGACAGCCGTTTCAAACTACGCCGACGTTGCTAAAAACTACGCCCGCATGATGCTAGTTTGGTAGCAGGTAATGTCCCATGCGTCTCATAGATATCGCATGCATTTAGAACGAGATGCGAAATGACAGACTCGGCCGCCACTGGGCAGCGTTAGTAAACAGCCGCCATCTTTAAGCAGTAGACATCTTAGCGCTAATAAATATAGCGTTACTGTCACTAGCTCATGTAACGTTAGCCCTTCGGAGGGCTAGGTTTCTATTGATTATGACCACTGTTGATGCGTGGCTAACATGTCTTACATACAGGCTTTATTTAATCTGCAAAAACACAGCGCTGTAGAGTGATGCGGGTGTCAAATTAAAACATGATGAAGCTAACTGTCAGTTTTAGCTTAGTAGTCATTGCTGAATAAAACACCAAGTACCACTGGTCCCTAATGTGCTCCAATACAGCAGGTATCATACATTTATTTTGAACACTGCAAAAACTCAAAATCCTATCAGGACTTAAAGTTTAGACTAACTTAAAACTTAACTAGAACTTAAAAATAGCTTGACTCAAATGGAAATTCAATTGAAACACGTGGGAAAAACACATAGCTTTCAAGTGGTGTGTGTTATCAAGCGTAATTACATTTTTAGGTAAGATTTTTTTTTTTTTTGTATAAGATCTAGAAGTTTTTTGAGTGAAAGCAGTGAATTTTTTTTCTAGTCACATCTGAGATGCAATTGTTGGCTGTTTTCAACAATGTACATAGAAAATAAAAACATTGATTGACTGAAAACGGTTCAATATTGGATTAAAATGTTTTATACGATTACTCGATTAATCGATAGAATTTTCAGTCGATTACTTGATTACTAAAATATTCGATAGATGCAGCCCTAGTAAACACTGTCATGAGCGTTTCCCACCGGCTGTGAGAGTTAAATCCAGTTTGTTTAGTGTGTCTAGCGGTGGTAAAACGTGGTGTTTTTCCTCTGGCAACTGAGTTGAGAAAGAGAGTGTGTGTGTATAATGTAAACATGATATACATGGCTTTTTATGGAAAGTAATTTAATTATTTTTGTTCTGATGGTAATAATGCTGAGATGTGGCTGTGGGTTTAGGATCACCTAAAGGACTGCATTTATTTAAATTTTATTTAGAATATTTTGTTGTTTTTTTTTAACTTAACATTATACTTATGTTCCAATTGGCTGATATGTTTTGAAAAATAAAAATCCTGTACAATTTTTTACAAAGTTTTACAAAGTACAAAGTTTTTTTTCTTTTTTTTTTTAAACCCAGATACCACAAAGTAACACATTTTAGAGGTGTAATAGCAATATATTTTGCAAGATATTTTGGCTTAAAGTTATCATACAATCAGAATCTCGTACCGGCACACGCCTAATTTTAATCACAATTTTGGGCCCAAAAACATACATTAAAAAAAAAATTAAAAGAAATCCCAAAATTTTTTGTCAAATATTTATGTCCTATTTACAACCAAACATGCTAAACGAATAATTTTGACGCTTGATGATATTTGTTGAACTTGTTAAGATGAACATTGAGCAGATAAAAAAATGAAACTGAATAGTTTTATATTTATATTCATTCAACAGAAACAGCAGGACATAGGCGTAGATCAACAGTGCAAAATAACGAAGGAAAAAAAAACATATATACAGTACATACCATCTAACACAAAAGGGATTTGGAATTGGAGGATATCTGTTTGTGAGGTTAGGTATTGCACCCATCACCTTATCAAAACTATATACAGACAATAAAGCTTCTCGAACACACACATTTATATACACAGATTGAAAAGGTTAATTGTGGGGGGGAAAAAATAATTCAAATATAACATTTTAAAAAGTCAGTTCAGTTCCACTTTTTCAGGCATGCCACTCAAAAAAACTTTCGTCCTGGGATAAGACACAGGGCTACATGACACAGCACTTGTGCCGGTCCTCCTTCCGTCCTTTGCGCACTGCTGTCACTTTTCTCACTCACCAATAAATCTGGCCCATCCTCTTCCTCGAGTTGATGAAATACCGCTAAATTTAGTTTTCGATTCAGTCCGTACGTTTTACAAAATCGCTCGCTACCTCGCAATTCGCATCCCTCTGGTTAGGTGGCGCCACTCTTGGCAATATGTTCAAAATTTTCACATTGCGTCCTTCCGTTTTGACCTCAGAATGGCTCCTGGGATATGTAGTTTTCGTGGTGCTTTCCGTTTCAACAAGGATAAGAATTGGATGGAAATATGGACGTAAAATATGGTCCATGCAGTGTTTTAATGTTTATTTATGAGGGAAACAAAACTATTGCACTCAAATGACATTATCTCCCGTTTTCTCGTTCCCCGTGATGAGGGTTGAACGATGACATGCGAGCAGGACGCACAGGCGCATCCCTACGTCTTACGAGGGTTAATCATTGTCATTTTGCGTCACAGGGTTTACATGTCAAGCGGCTTCTGCCACCACCCGCCGCAGCCCACTATCCGCAGCATGCGCACCGAGCTCTGCTCCTTCGACAAGGATGACCACACTGCCACCGGCGCAGTGGGCCTGCTGACCTACGACCTCTTCCACATGCAGAACCGGACATGCTCCCAGCGCATGGCCATCATGTTCTCAGTGCCTTACGACCACAACTTGTACAAGAACCGACTGGCGGTGGGGATCTTTGAGGCGTCGCACAACTGTGACAAGAAAATGTACGAGCAAATGTACGACGGCAAGGAGACGGGCTACTTCAGCCGGGCCGACGCCAGCGGCTCCGGGCTGGTGTTCGGCAATAACCAGGTGGATGTCAGAGCCACCATGTCCACGGTGGGCAAAGCCATCATTAAAGTGGAGTTTTACGATCAACTGACTCGTTAGTTTTCCACTGTCGGGGTCAGTCGGAGTCAAATTGGTGATTTTCATTTCATTTTCCATAATTAGGCTCTGTGGTAAATCATCTCGAGCTGAGCCAGAAAATTACACACTGATATTTTAACTGAATACTGTGTTGCTCAATTATCGAATTATTCAATTTGTGTAGGTCTGAATTTGTCCAAAATGAAGACTAAATATAAAACGAGTGCATTCAAATCTAGCCGTCGACTGGCTCCTTTGTAATGTGCCTTCAATGTTATTTCATTGATAATAAAGCACTCAAACGTACTCATTTGTTTGTCAATGTGTTTATTATGTATCATCATTTACTGTTTTTTTAATAATATGATAAAAATGCACTCAATGGCTGTCATTGACAACAATTGACGTCTCGAGTTGTCCGATAATGATAATAATTTAACCGATATCCTGATATTGTCCAACTCTAGAAATCTGACACCCAGTGTTGTTTTCGTCAATGATAACGACAACGAAACCATTTCGTCAGCGAACGTGATAATAGCGAGCTAAAAACGGGGTTTGGGAGACTAAAACATAACGACACTCATGCCAGTTTTCGTCTGACAAGAATAGAACAAGACGAAAATGAGCAATGGTTTCCGTCACATGTTCACAATTTGTGACATTTTATGTATTGTTAGCCTGTATCGTAGCAGTGTCTGGTTGTGTCACGTGACGTGCTAAACCCTTCCCGACTCCCCAGTGTCTCATCTCTAGCCTCCGTTGTTTTCTTGGCGAGCGAGAATATTTAATGTTGCTTTAACCTTTGAAGGTCTGTGCTGAGTGAGCATCATACACCAAATGTTACGAGTTACGTAGCGTTAGCATAGCATTCGCATGTGCGTTAACAATAGGCTATTACTAACAGTGAGTAATCTCTTGGACAACTTTTTTTACATACAGTTTGTGGCGTCCAGATGACTATACTTAACTTAAAACTGTTTTCCTGCTGAGTGTGTATAATCACCAAGTTGGGGTTGTTCTTGTAGACGCTACAATAAGTACCGTCCATCAATGTTAATTGGAAATACAGTTGTTGGAAACCTTTATTTATTTTTGAAGTACTTTTTTTATTTTATTATACAGACCAAAATATTTTTAGTAAACGTCGACTAAAAGTAGACGAAATTAGGCTTCAGTTTTCCTCAACGAAAACTAGACGAGGACAAAATACATTTTGAGATATCTAAAATATGACTAAGACTAATAAGTATTATCGTCAGAAAGACTAAGACAAAATTAAAAGGGCTGCCAAAAACAACACTGACGCCAATATTATACCGTACCGATACAGTGATGACTCGCTCTTTCGCCTGCTCATCTCATCGCAGATTTTTTTTTCAAATGAATGAATGAATAAATAAATAAATGTGGTATCTTATAGAGCCTTAAGGATACGATCATGTAGTCTCTCACTTTCGTTCCTGCCGCTTTTCTTGAGTTGCTTGTTAAAGTTAACGATGATTGACAGACATTAAGGTTTGATCTTGCCAGAGAAGCTTGGAAGACGAAACTTCAAAGCGCCGCATGCGTCAATCATCGTTTAACTTGTTAAACAGTTGCTTTGGCAACTAGGGTTGTTCCGATCATGTTTTTTTGCTCTGATCCGATCCCGATCGTTTTGGTTTGAGTATCTGCCGATCCCGATATTTCCCAATCCGATTGCTTTTTTTTTTTTTTTTGCTCCCGATTTAATTCCAATCATTCCATGCATTAAGAAAAAAATAAAACTCGGACGAATATATACATTCAACATACAGTACATAAGTACTGTATTTGTTTATTATGAAAATAAATCCTCAAGATGGCATTTACATTATTAACATTCTTTCTGTGAGAGGGGTCCACGGATAGAAAGACTTGTGAATTTGTATATTGTGACTAAATATTGCCATCTAGTGTATTTGTTAAGCTTTCAGTAAATGATACTGTAGCCATGGCCAAATGCATGATGGGAAGTGGAACCATGACTGTGCGTAGTGCTACCAATTGATATATCTTCTCTGCGTTGGGAAATAACATAAGGTGTTAAGATAATGATCAGTTGCTACCTTGCTACCCCACTTTGCTTCCTATATTTCTAAATGTAGGGAGAGGGATTGTAAGTCTTTAGCCAATTAAAAACAAGTCTCCAAAGGGTGCCAAAATTCACTCTACTCATTTTACGCTGCCTTTTATCTCTCTATATAGGTAAAACAGCGCCGTTACAGATTGAGCGCGACAATGAACTTTGAAAATGACGTGATCGGTCCCGGTCTCTAGGTTTAACTCGTAATTCGCTTTTTTTAAAACTTGTATTTCAAGGGGGAACAAATCAGCTAAGTAACGACACATTTCTAACAAACAAAACATGTAACGTTTCTTGTAAGTCAAGACATCCGTCTACATCATTGTAGCATGATCTGCTGACAAATAGAATTCCCTGGGGGGAAAAGCCTGAATTCAATACTATTACTTCCACCATTATTGAGATATTTGATGCCACCCTTCTCGTTCAGGTTGGAGAATTCTGCAAAAACAAGTCCCAATCCGTGTGGAATGCAAGACCAGTTTGTTTTACGTCAAGTCAATGCATTCTGTACGCAGCTTATGATAGATATCCGTGTAAAAATTAGACCGCAAGACCCAAGAGGCCCCACCAATTGTGGTAAAGAATTCTAGAACATGAGTGAAGTCACTCCTGATGTGCCTTAACTCGCCCCTAGTCGCTTCTGTTGCACAACAACAAAGCAAGTGTGGACATTCATAAGCACTTGAGTCAAAAGCCTTCAGGATAGATAACAGGATGGATTTGATCCCTTATTTGCTTGTGTAAAGTACACACCAGACACTTGGGTGTGGCTCGGGTGCAAGCATATTTGCTGTCATTGAATAGCGGAGGGGGTTTTGGATGACTGACTGACTGACTGACAGTCTGTTTGAAGGGTGTTGTCCTCACCATTTAAAAAAAGAAGAAAAGGAAAAACTCCTCCCCCTCCTCTTTTCCTCCTTTTTTCCAACTTTGGAACTTGAGAGCACCTTCAGGTCGACTAAAGAGGTAAGAGCTTCTTAATTTCATACATTTTACTGTCACTTTTTCACCTGATTGGTGTGATTTGTATAGCCGACTTTTTTTTTCAACTCAACTGACTCCACCGGGGAGCCGTAATTGAAAAGGTACGCTCCCTAATTAGACCGTCGACAGTCGGACCGAAGCGCTTCTCCCTCTTTGCTGCACCTCACACATCTCATTATCCGGCGCAGATCCATCATTTATAAGCGTAGCTGCTCTGCTCGGGCCTCGGAAGGTCAGCCGAATGCCAGCAGAGCAATGTCAGCAGAGTATAGGTCAAGAAGATGTTTTAGATGGAATAATTCGGATGATTGGGGTGAAAGAGAGGAAACTTCACCATTTCCATTTTCTTTTCTTACTTTTCTGTGGCAGCCAAGATGTCGGAATCCGCAGAAGCCGTGGCCGCCGACGTGAAGAGCAGGAGGAGCGTCACCATTGAGATCACAAATATGACCAACAATTACTGCCTCATCAACCCCAAGTAAGACCCATTACAAAATTCACATTTTTATCTTTCACAAATAAATATCAATCTATTTATAATCATTTTAATATGTTAACTCATTGACGGCTAAAGACGTCCAGTTTATTTGCACTGGGAGGGTTCATTCGATCGCTGCCAGCATCTCCCAGTCAAAATACTGTATTTTCCGCACTAAAAGGCGCATTGAAGTATAACACGCACATTCAATGAATGGCCTATTTTATAACTTTTCTTATATAGGACGCACCGCATTATAAGGCGGTTTAGTAGTAGTAGCACTTGTGGTTGCGTTTTGCATCCACTAGATGGAGCTGCGCTAAAGGGAATGTCATGTCATGGGTAACCAATATTGATCGATATCCAGGGTGACCCCAAAAAACGGGAACTTTTTTAACAATCTACCATAATTTCCCCAATATAACGCGCACTTTTTTTCCCCAAAATCAACTTGTAAAATCATGGTGCGCATTGTAAACGGGTACATGGATGGAGACAGAAATATATATATATATATATATATATATATTACATATATACAGTATAAAAACTCCGGCTCCGGGGGTAGATGAGATCCGCCCGGAGTTCCTAAAGGCTCTGGATGTTGTAGGGGTGTCGTGCCTGACACGTCTCTACAACATCGCGTGGACATCGGGGACAGTGCCTCTGGATTGGCAGACAGGGGTGGTGGTCCCCCTTTTTAAGAAGGGGGACCGGAGGGTGTGTTCCAATTATAGAGTGATCACACTACTCAGCCTCCCAGGTAAAGTCTATTCAGGGGTGCTGGAGAGTCCGCCGAGAAGTCGAATCTCGGATTCAGGAGGAGCAGTGTGGTTTTCGTCCCGGCCGTGGAACAGTGGACCAGCTCTACACCCTCGGCAGGGTCCTCGAGGGTGCATGGGAGTTCGCCTGATCAGTCTACATGTGTTTTGTGGATCTGGAGAAGGCGTTTGACCGTGTGCCTCGGGGAGTCCTGTGGGGGGTGCTCCGGGAGCACAGGGTACCGAGCCCCTTGGTAAGGGCTGTTCGGTCCCTGTACGACCGGTGTCAGAGTTTGGTCCGCATTGCCGGCAGTAAGTCGACTTCGTTCGCAGTGAGGGTTGGACTCCGCCAAGGCTGCCCTTTGTCACCGATTTTGTTCATTATTTTTAAGGACAGAATTTCTAGGCGCAGCCGAAGCGTTGAGGGTGTCCGGTTTGGTGACCTCAGCATTGAATCTCTGCTTTTTGCAGATGATTTAGTGCTGTTGGCTTCATCAAGCCGTGACCTCCAACTCTCACTGGAGTGGTTCGCAGCCGAGTGTAAAGCGGTCGGGATGAAGATCAGCACCTCCAAATCCGAGACCATGGTCCTTAGTCGGAAAAGGGTGGAGTGCCCTCTCCGGGTCGGGGATGAGATCCTGCCCCAAGTGGAGGAGTTCAAGTATCTTGGGGTCTTGTTCACGAGTGACGGTAGGAGGGAGCGGGAGATCGACAGGTGAATCGGTGCAGCGTCTGCAGTGATGCGGACTCTGCACCGGTCCGTAGTGGTGAAGAAGGAGCTGAGCCGAAAGGCGATGCTCTCGATTTACCAGTCGATCTACGTTCCTACCCTCACCTATGGTCACGAGCTTTGGGTCGTGACCGAAAGAACAAGATCCCGGATACAAGCGGCCGAAATGAGCTACCTCCGCAGGGTGTCCGGACTCTCCCTTAGAGATAGGGTGAGAAGCTCGGTCATCCGGGAGGGACTCGGCGTCGAGCCGCTACTCCTCCGCGTAGAGAGGAGCCAGCTGAGGTGGCTCAGGCATCTGGTTCGGATGCCTCCCGGACGCCTCCCTGGAGCGGTGTTCCGGGCATGTCCCACCGGCGGGAGGCCCCGGGGACGACCCAGGACACGCTGGAGAGACTATGTCTCTCGGCTGGCCTGGGAACGCCTTGGGATCCCGCCAGAGGAGCTGGTTGAAGCGGCTGGGGAGAGGGAAGTCTGGGCTTCCCTGTTAAAGCTGCTGCCCCCGCGACCCGACCCCGGAACAAGCAGAAGATAATGGATGGATGGATGGATGGATGGATGGATGGATGGATGGATGGATGGATGGATGGATGGATGGATATATAAAAACCGATTTTTTTTTTATTGACACGGCCACGTTGTGTTGAAGAAACGTATGCGGCGACGCGTTGCCGACCATTACGGTACGTGACGTCACCATTTTGTTTCGGTAATACTTCACTCTAGAGCTGAAAAGAATACTCGAGCAACTCGAGTAACTCGAGTTAAAAAACTGGCCCGAGTAATTTTATTCACCTCGAGGAATCGCTTAATTTTGCCAGCTCTAAGAATCACATTTTGCCTGGAGTACTTTTAATGCGGGACAACGCGCTAACGTCACGTGCAGAGAGGAAGAAGCAATTAAAAAAAAAAAAAAAAAAACTTACTGCAGCCGACAGCCGCTACAAACTACACCGACGTTGCTAAAAACTGCGCCCGCATGATACTAAAGTGGTAGCAGCTAGCTTCTGATGCTTCTCATAGATATCATATGTAAGTAGAACCAGCTACGAAATGACAGACATGGCGGCGTTAGTAAACAGCCGTCATCTTAAAGCAGTATACTACATAGCGCTAATAAATAAGATTAACGTTACTGTCACTCGCTAATGTAACGTTAGCCCTGTAGAGGGCTAGTTTTCTATTAATTATGACCACTGTCGATGCATGGCTAACGTGTCTTACATACAGGCTTTATTTAATCTGTGAAAACATAGCGCTGTAGAGTGACGAGTGTGTAAAATAAAAAATAATGCTGTCAATTTTAGCTCAGTAGTCATTGTTGGATAAAACACTAAGTAGCACTGGTCCTTAATGAGCTCCAATACAGCAGGTGTCATACATTTATTTTGAACACTGCAAAAACTCAAAATCCTATCAGGACTTACATGCATTGCATGCATGCATAGACTAAGTTAAACCTTAACTCGAACTTAAAAATATCTTGACACAAATGGAAATCCAATTGAAACACATGGGAGAAACACCTAACTTTTAAGTGATGTGTGTTATCAAGCGTAATGACATTTTTAGGTAAGAAATATTTATATTTTTTATAAGATCTAGAAGTTTTTTAAGTAAAAGCAGTGAATTAGTATTTTTATTATAGTCACATCTGAGATGCAATTGTTGGCTGTTTTCAACAATGCGCATCGAAAATAAAGACATTGATTGGCTGAAAATGGTTCAATATTAGATGAAATGTTTATAATCTAATGTATATTTATAATTGCTCTTAACCTAAAAATAAAAATGTTTTATCCGATTACTCGATTAATCGATAGAATTTTCAGTCGATTACGCAATTACTAAAATATTCGATAGCTGCAGCCCTACTTCACTCTAATCGGCCAAATGATTTCATCTGTGTTAAATTCTGCTTTTTTCACTCTTCATAAAGCACAGAATTTAGTTTCTTGAACACATTTGAGTCAACGTTTATTGCAGCTCCCCAACTCGGACCATAACAAACGTAAGCACACAGACTTCCTGTGTCTGTCAACTATATCTGTCCCTCGGGAAACTCAAACCCTAATAACAATAGTTCCTATTGTTACTGTCGTGTTGACAACGATGAGCTCTCACGGATTTCCGACTTAACGTTCTCACTTTCATTTTACCGTATCAATCCATGGAAGAAACATTTATTCATTATGATGAAACGAGCAAGTTATACAGCAGCCTTTAAAAGAAAAGTCACATCTGTTTTGTTTTCTCCTAGATTCCGGTAAGTTGCAGAAGTTGTCAAATCATATTATTACCGTAAATATTGTCAGTTTATGGTAATGTTTTGAACTACCAATGTGCTATGCTTGTGCTGTGTTTCACCAGTCAGTAAAATTACATTTCTGTATCTGTACACGAGCTCTGTTTTCTTGTATTCTTCTATTTATTGGTGCTAAAATTAGGGTGCGCGTTATAAACGGGTACAATAATTTCCCCTAGATTTTACAAGTAAATTCGGGGTGCGCATTATACACGGGTGCGCCTTATATTTGGGAAATTACGGTAATAAAACCAAGCGTGATGGAAGAAAAAATATTTCACTTATAGTAATTGAAACATTAAAACATGCCAATCAGCGTTATATTTTTATCACTTTTATTTGGTCAGAAATGTTTCCATGACTATGACGTCACGATGACCATAGGTGGATCTACTATTCAGGCGAAGTAGGCGATCGTCCTAGGCCCCCAACCAGTAGGGGGCCCCCAACCAGCTGTCCTTGCCCCAACGAGCAAGGGCTTGGGCCACCGGAGCCGGCAGCACCCCCAACTATTTGTCATGTATAATTATGTCAGCATACCAAACAAATAACAAAACAAAAAAGAGAGCCATTTGAATGCTGCATTTATATTATCTCTCCCCCACGCACTCGCACTGCAATGGACTGTTCCACATAGTGCAGTGAGGGAAACGTTGAGAACAGGCTGCTAATGCCTCTTTTAACTTTCTTCTTCTTCACACCGAACATAAAAAACACGACAGCACACCCTGTGGCGAAACAATGCAGTACAGAGCTGGTTAACAGCATTTGCTCACGAAAAAAACAATGAAATCCATTAGTGACACCACAAGCAATGACGAAAAATGTTTTTTTACAGAGTGTAAAGCTTTCGGTTAGCAGTTTAGCGAACGTACCTCCGGTGAACATTTCAAAATGAGCACGTCATGTCCCTGTCGTCACTGTAGCGTGCCATAGTGCTTTAATTATTTAGTATGATTTGGGGAAAGCTCCCACAAACAATAGTCAACATAAAAGACAGCAATAGTAATCCAAATCCGTGTTTTTTACTCACCCGAAGATCCAGGAATTAGACCGATCCCATGGCAATGTCATAGCCGCGATCAGGCGGTCGATCCACATAATAGACTGATCCGAAAAGCCGCTGTGGAACCGACGAATCGAAAAAATGGACGGATCCGAAACCAATATTGCAGACGCGGTGGGACCGTCGGATCCAGAAAATAGACGGATCCCTTACTTGACTGAGGATCCAGGAAAAATGTTCGGGCGCCAGTTGTAACGAGTGGTGGGTAGGATACGTGCATACAGGGACCAAAAAAGTGGAGAAGCTTCAACTTATGCACATTTATCACTAAAAATAATAATTCCACCTTGACCACTCACTTCACTCCCCTTGTTTCCATTTGACTGGAAATTGCATCCATAAGCAGCACATCGTGGCATTTTACTTCACGAGTTTAGGCAGCAATAAGCAATTGTTGAACACGCTACACATTTGGAAAGATACCAATTACTGCGAGCCCGCAAACCGTGGCGTCAACTAACGGTCAAAATATGGACTAAATATTATAAAATATTGCCATTGATTTAATGAGCATACGACACGAGAAAAAAAAGTCTTAAATGGCAATATTATGTGAATTAGTATCATATTTTGAGACGATTCGACTATATACAACAATTTAGCAAAGCACAGATGACGAGAAATTAGTCTTTTAATCTGCCGGTTAGCCACGCCTACCATTATAAGGCTTTAGCGTCCCCAACAGGTGGATGACGTCAGCGGTAGACTGGGCTCATCGGTTTTACTTTTCAGCCAATTGAGGGGGAATTATTCAGAACGAGGAAAAGGCGACAAAGAGAGCCGCAAAATGTCATTGTTTCAGTCTCTCTACTCCAATATTTTTACAGGATATTCTTTTTATCCAAGTATTTTCCCCAATTGCTAAATAAATGGCTTGAGAAGGACCAGTCAGCCCGTCAAGGGGGAACTATTCACAACGAGGAAAACGCGACAAAGAGAGTGGCAAAATGTCATTGTTTCTGTCTCTTTACTTCAATATTTTTACAGGATATTCTTTTTATCCAAGTATAATTGCTAAATAAATCGCATGGTCATGACAAATAACAGTCTTGTGCTGAATGGAATATGAAATAATAAAAATGCATTTATTCAGGATGACATGGCAAAATTACTCCATAATGGTCAAAACTTTCGACTTCACCTTTACTGTCGCACCTCCCGAACGATATTTTATGACACCTAAAACGGACATATGTCATTTCCCTTCCCCGGCTTCAGAGAATGTAAACAAACCAGAAGGCATGACAGCTAGCCGACATGCTAACCCGACCCGAGTGATGTTTCAAAGTCTTCGAAGCGGAAAATCACACATAACTAGCCTGGATTATTTGACATGACGACCCGGTTGTCGATTGTCTTCGCGGATCGGCAAACCGCCCGGCAGGGAGCAATTTACAGTTCGTTCCCTGGAGGAGGGTGGCTGGAGTTGTTGTGCAGCTAACGTGCTGCTGCTAATGAGCATTAGGAGAGCTTTTTACATGCCTATCAATGATCAAACGTAAGTAGTCCTTTATTTAAAGGAAGTTTGTTGTGTTTACTTTGTAATCGCTGTATTCGTATTTGACATAATACAAAACAAGATGTTTACTCACTTCCTCGCAAGTCCAATGGTCCCACAGTAGTAGGGCTTGGCCAATATCCACAGTGAATGGGAACCTTTTGAAACTCCAAAAAGGCGCATACGCCTCTCCCTCATACAGAATGATTTTTCTGCAGCCGTTTGGCTGGCGTGATGCGAAAAATAAACGTATTAATCCGCAAAATCAGCTGAATCCTTCGTCCTCATACACAACAGTACCCTGTAGCGTGAAGAGGACGTCTTCTACCGTACACATCACAGCGCCCTCCTCCTCAATGCAAGACCGAAGCCGGAAGTTACTCATTTTCATGGCGCGGGATTCAAAAAACTAAATAAAAATAGCGATCGCTTCCACACACATCCAAGTGGTCCATATCATTCAGGGGCATAAAATACCGCGTGTATTATGAAATAAACATGCTTTTTCGTGTCACAGGCACGTTAACATTTTATGTGTTTCTAACAACATATTTTAGTACAAGAGAACAATTGTGGTTTATTTGAGCCTACATGTATTTAAGTTAGAGGATCACTTAAAAACATGCCAACCAAGAGACAGTGATGGACTTTTCACTTTTTAAAAAATGACGTTCTTTAAATGGCGTCCTCCTGTACGAATGCATTCTTGAAATTGGCTGTTGAGATTCCTCATTTAGCTGGAACACTGAATTTCATCATGAATTCACCATGGCTACTAAAATGACAAGTACTGCCACTTGCTCATGTCTGCCTATATGCAAAGATTCCCCTTTTTTTTTTTTTTTAGTGGTCAACAGCAGATTTCAAGAATGCATTCATGCTGGAGGGCGCTATTTGAAGGACATAATTTTTAAATGAAAATTCCATATTTGTTTCTTAAATGGCATGTTTTAAGGTTCCAATTACTATAAATAAAATATTTTTCTTCCATCACTCTTGGTTTTATTGGATTGTTAAAAGGTTTTTGGGTCACCCTGTTGTTGTTGTCATACCGTAGTTGCAGTAGCTTTATGCATCTACTAGATGAAGCTCCCTAAAGGGAATGTCATGTCATGAATAATCAATATTGATCCGTGTATAAGGCGCATCTGATTATAAGGCGCACTATTCGGCTTTTGAGAAAATGGAAGGCTTTTAAGTGCACCTTGTAGTGCAGAGAATACGGTAGATTGGATGTCAATCGAGGCTAATGGCAAATAATGTGTCAAAAATGATGACAAAATGTTTACATTCTTCCATATAAGTTATTTATGTAAAACTATACTGCTGTTTAGTGAGTCAAGTGCAGTAATCTTCATTTGAGGGCTTAATGATTGTATCATACTGCCCCCTGTGGCCAAGACATCATCGCATTGAATGACTCATGATGGACAAACTGTTTTAATTACCGTAATTTCCCGAATATAACGCGCACTTTTTTTTCCCCAAAATCAACTGGTAAACTCATGGTGCGCATTATAAACGGGTACATGGATGGAGACAGAAATATATATGTATTACATATATATATAAACCGATTTTTTTTCATTGACACGGCCACGTTGTGTTGAAGAAACGTATGCGGCGACCCGTTGCCGACCATTACGGTACGTGACGTCACCGTTTTGTTTCGGTAATACTTCACTCTAATCGGCCGAATGATTTCGTCTGTGTTAAATTCTGCTTTTTTCACTCTTCATAAAGCACAGAATTTAGTTTCTTGAACTCATTTGAGTCGACGTTTATTGCAGCTCCGCAATTCGGACCATAACAAATGTAAGGACACACACTTCCTGTGTCCGTCAACTATATCGGTCCCTCGGGAAACTCAAACCCAAATAACAATAGTTCCTTTTGTTACTCTCGTGCTGACAGCTATGAGCTCTCACGGATTTCCGACTTACGTTCTCACTTTCATTTTACCGTATCAATCCATGGAAGAAACATTTATTCATCATGAGGAAACGAGCAAGTTATACAGCAGCCTTTATAAGAAAAGTCACATCTGTTTTGTTTTCTCCTAGATTCTGGTAAGTTGGAGAAGTTGTCAAATCATATTATTACCGTAAATATTGTCAGTTCACGTTAATGTTTTGAACTACCAATGTGCTATGCTTGAGCTGTGTTTCACCAGTCAGTAAAATGACATCTCTGTATCTGTACACAAGCTCTGTTTTCTTGTATTCTTCTATTTATTGGTGCTACAATTAGGGTGCGCGTTATAAACGGGTAAAATAATTTCCCCTAGATTTTACAAGTAAATTTGGGGTGCGCATTATACACGGGTGCGCCTTATATTCGGGAAATTACGGTATAGCATATTTGAATAAATGGATGAATTGAGATTTTCCTAATTAAACACAAATAAGAAAATTGTTTTAGTTATTGCTGGAGGCTGGAAAAGATGGTTTCCATTCATTTCAATAGATAAATATGATTGGAGATTGAATGTTTTTGGTAACAATAATGCAAAATAAACTTGATCAACGTGATTTTCAAGGCACCACTCTTTAAAAAAAGTATAATGCAGTGGTCCCTCGCTACTTTGCGACTCAACTTTCACGCACTCAGTGCATCGCTGATTTTTTAATCTTGTTATATAAGTATCTTGTTATAAGAATAAAAGAATAAAAACATTTATGTACACTTTATTTTCATCTACATATGTACAGTATGTACACTTACACACACGTATCATATGAGAGCGATTGAGAGAATGAATGTACAGTACGAATTATTTCCATTCTTTTTACATTACTTTTTGTGTTGTTTATCTTATTGATATTTAAACTATTATTTAATTTTCTAATGATAACATATGCATTTGTACGGTTTTATAGGGACTTAAGGATAGTATCAATAAGCGCTTTTAATTTTCGTCTTAGTCTTAGTCTTTTGGACGATAACACTTATTAGTCCCAGTCGTATTTTAGTCATCTAAAAATGTATTTGTCTCATTTTGTTGTCGAAAACTCCAAACGAATTTCTTCTTTAAATTTTAGTGGACATTTACCATAATTTTTGGACTGTAAGCTGCTACTTTTTTTCATTCATTTTGAATCCTGCGGCATATAGTCCAGTGCGACTTATTTGTGGATTTATTTGGGTTAATAGGTAACACTTTATTTGACAGCGGCGTCATAACAGTCATGAGACTGTCATAATTATGACATGACACTATGATGGGCATTACTGAAAGCTTATGTCATTAAGTGTCATCCATTCAAAAGTGAGATAATTTCCCAGATAACACTAAATTACTTTTGTTATAAGCATTCATAAATACTCATGACAGTGTCATGTCATAACTATGATTGTCTAATGACAGTCTTATGGCACCACTGTCAAATATAGTGTTACCAAATACCATAACTAGCAATTAATGAAAAAACTGGAACAGTAACTGAATAGATAATTAGCACAGAACACGAATTTGGTTTATTATTTACATCCGTAGCGCTGCAATGCATGCTAGGAGGCATGTTGGACAACAACAGTTTTGACAGCAGGTGGCAGCAGAGGTTGACAGTCTCCTCCAAAGGAGCACTGATGGGCAAATGAAGCTTCTTGAAGCAATGAAGCTTGACAGCCAATTGGTTCAAGGCTTCATGGTGGTTCGTTTAATCTTATGATAGGCGTATGATGCTGCTTTCAAATAAAGTGTTACCTGTTAATATCTTAATCCCATAATACAGTGAGGACAGCTGCGGTTTATAGTCCAGTGCGGCTTATCTATGAACAAATGCAGTTTTCGTGTCAAATTTGGTGGGTAGTGGCTTATAGTAAGGTGCGCCCAATGGTGCAAAGTCCAGTACTAAAAATGTTTTCCGTCTGTATAATTTTAGAAAAATTAATCCAAATATAAATGAACAAATAAATAAAGGTTTCCAACTATCAAATGAACATTGACAGATGAGCACATATTGTAGTGTCTACAAGGACAACGGCAACTTGGTGATAATTCACACTCTCCAGGAAAAAAGTACATTATTTTCAATTAATTTTACCCAATGGATTTCACAAACTGTATGTAAAAAAAAATGTCTGAGAGTTTAAGAGGACGCACGCTGTTAGCATAATACTAACGCAAATGCTATGCTAACTCTACAAGTTACATTTAGTGTCTGATGATAACTCAGCAAAGACCTTTAAAGGGTAAAACAACCTGTATATTCTTTCTGGCCAAGATAAGATAACAAATCTTAACCGTGTGTGCAAGCTGGAGTGACAGGAGATGCACTGGTGAGTCGGGGGCTGGGGAGGGCGCAGCAATGACAAACAGACACTGCTACAATGCAGGCTAACTACACATAAAATGTCACACATGCTTAACATGACGGAAACTACTGCGCATTTTGTCCCGTTCTTGTCTCATCAGACGAAAACTGGCATCTGTCTCGTTACGTTTTAGTCTCCCAAAACACGTTTAAGCTTGTTATCGTCTCTGCATCATCATTTAAAAAGTGTTCGTTGACTAAATATTTTCGTAATCGTCATTGTTGATGAAAACAGCACTGATCGACACACAAAAAAATGTGTTTTTCACTTTACGCAGTCGGTTCTGGTCCCCATTAGCAGCGATAAGTGAGGGATCACTGTTCTGCTCTTTTGTGAGTCAAACACAGCAATTGTGAAAGCCTTCTTCATTTGAGGCTTCATGACTGTATTATTTTGCCCCCTATGGCCAAGTGGGGCACAGCAAAAGGTGTTTTTGCATTGAATGAATCATGATGGACAAACTGTTTAATTATAGTACTCTATATTATGGATAGGGTCTGGCATCAAGCATCGATGGGAACCAGTTCTAACATTCCAATGCTCCCGGAATCGTTCGAACTTTTAAATTTCGATTCCTCGTTCCGATGCCCTGAGCGCCGAGCAGAAAAAAAAATGCTCGAGTTCAAAGACTGATATTTATATAAGAGTTAAAATCAGCTGCGTGAGAAGTTCATTTTATTTTAAAAAAAAATCATCGAGAAGTTAAGACTTGAATATAAGCGATGCAGATTTTATGACTCTGCTTTTTTTTTTTTTTCACCATGCCTCTTAAAAGAATCGGAATCGAGTATCGTTCGGAACCGGAATCGAAACGTGGAATCGGAATCTGAACCACAATCGTTCGAAACGTGGAATCGGAATCTGAACCGGAATCGTTCACTTTAAAACGATGCCCAACCCTAATTATGGAGATGTTTTTCTTATTAAAAAAAAATTGTAGGAAACTTTTTATTAGTGGAGGCTGGAGAAAATAATGAAGATGATTTGAGATTGAATGTTTTTAGCGACAAGTATGCAAATAAAACGTGATCAACTTGATTTTCAAGGCATCACTCTAAAAAAAAGTATATATGTCATTGAAATATTATTTTAATTTTAATTGTTTCTATATGTTTTGAGATGATTATTAGAAAATATTTTTATTATATGTGAGCCATTCTCCTGAAACTAAACACTTGGCTCAAACATTTAATTTGTCCTCATTGTGATTTCTAGTTGTCTAAAACGGTATTTGAATTCATCATTTTTTTCTCCTTCAAATTTCAGCAAATTCAACATCATAAAATGATAAATGGCCAAAAAGTCCTTTCCAAATATCCTTTAGAGCAAGGTTCGGGAACCTATGGCTCGCGAGCCAGATGTGGCTCTTTTGACGGCTGCATCTGGCTCGCAGACAAATCTTCAATTATTAACAACAACAAAAAAGTTTCGTCATGTAATGGAAGGGCGCTAGGACCTCGGGGGAAACCTGGTGGGCGTAAGAGCCACAGGGGAACTGTTAAAAAGAGCAACCAGTAGGGGCGCTCACATTTTTTTTATTGGCAAGCCAGTGATCAGGCGACATTCGGGTCGGGACACTACAGACACTCCAGGTGTGGCTGTGGAGGAGGTTCGAAGTCTGATGATGCGTGTAGCAGTCAGTTGAAATAGTAGCGATGGATCTGTAGCGTGGTGCAGACAGGGATTAAATGCTTCAGTCTGTTGTTGCACATTTAATTTTGCTTTATTTTCATTTTTCTTATACAGATGAAACGAAAAAAAAACAACGTCCGTCTTACATTGCTGCACACAGAGGGCTCATTTCTTATTCGCTCTAAAATGCAAATTCTTATATAATTATATGAATAAACAAATACAAGTTTTTGTGACAAAACATTTAACTTCTGCATTTTAGACACTACTAGCATTCACTCGTCGTCCGCTCGCCATTACGAACACTTCTGCTGTCACACATAAACATACTGTAATAGCCCCGAATGTGGAAATAGGAAGGAGAGGAGTCGGTGATGACTTTCCCACTTTATTGTGGCAACCATAGAAATAATAAACAAAATAACAGCGGCATCCACAACATGCTAACTCCGCTCTCACGCCGTACGCTCTCTCCTCCTTGCTTCCCGCTACGTCACTACTCTGCTGTCTGATGGCCTCTTTAAGGGCCCACAAATAGTTACGGACATTACAATACTTAACGATTAACATATTTCTGAACTATATTAACACTCAGCTACAGAGCCCCCCGGGTGCCAGGATAGAAAAGATAAAAAATCATAGCTAATCTGTACCCACAGTTTACTAATCTGTACCCACAGATTACTAAACTGTACCCACAGATTACTAAACTGTGCAGGATAGAAAAGATAAAAAAATTATAGCTAATCTGTACCCACAGTTTACTAATCTGTACCCACAGATTACTAAACTATACCCACAGATTACTAAACTGTACCCACAGTTTACTAATTTGTTCCGTACTACGGAGCCCCCCGGGTGCCAGTATAGAAAGGATAAAAAATCATAGCTAATCTGTACCCACAGTTTACTAATCTGTACCCACAGATTACTAAACTGAACCCACAGATTACTAAACTGTACCCACAGTTTACTAATCTGTACCCACAGTTTACTAATCTGTACCCACAGTTTACTAAACTGTACCCATAGTTTAGCAATGACCCGGAATGGCGGGGACTCCGAGTCTAAACGCCGAGGGACCGACCGAGCAAGCATCTGCACCATTTGCCCTCGGCGAACAAAGGGGTTTTAAAAGGTAACTATTGCACGTTTTCTTTGGTAGGCGTCTTTCAGGTGTCATCAATCAATATGGGATGTTGTGTTTGCACATTTTCTGTGCTGCTGTCATGTTCGTGCGTGCTTAATTCAAGTAGTGTTCATTTGTCAGTTAGCTATTTTTAGTAGCCGCATTAGCGGCTACAAACACACAACATTCCATATTGATTAATGACACCTGAAAGACGCCTACCAAAGAAAATGTGCAATAGTTACCTTTTAAAACCCCTTTGTTCGCCGAGGGCAAAAGGTGCAGGTGCTTGCTCGGTCGGTCCCTCGGCGTTTGGAGTCCCCGCCAAACATTGGTGACTACAGTTTCCGGGTCGTTGCTAAACTGTGGGTACAGATTAGTAATCTGTGGGTACAGTTTAGTAAACTGTGGGTACAGTTTAGTAAACTGTGGGTAAAGATTGCTAAACTGTGGGTACAGATTGCTAAACTGTGGGTACAGATTAGTAATCTGTGGGTACAGATTAGCTATGATTTGTTTATTTTTTCTACCCTGGCACCCGGGGGGCTCCGTACTTAGCACACATCACAATCATCCTAAAATAAAGCAATCCGCTAATATACACAGTCAAATTATACTGTTTTTCTCACCTCAAACAAGAAAAAAATTAAAATTTACAACGTCCGTCTCACATTACTGCCAAGACGGCTGATTTCTTATTTGCTCTAAAATGCGAACATTTATTGCCCATGCACGCCACTTAGCGAACGCCTCCCCCCTGCTGGTTTAAAACCGTAAGTACAAGAGTATCTGTGGATTAGAATAACTATTTAAATATTATTTAATTTAAATTAATAATTTTATTATTTAATTTAATTATTATTATATATATAAGTTATTAAAAAGAATTCAGAGACTTATTGTACTTTAAAAGTTTTTAAATTACATAAAATGCACATATTACTTGTATTTTTAGTTTTAAACATATTGTATGGCTCTCACAGAATTACATTTGAAAAAGATGTGGTGTTCATGGCTCTCTCAGCCAAAAAGGTTCCCGAACCCTGCTTTAGAGTTTAGTCGCATAAAGTTTCCTGACACTCATTTTAATGAATTATGGCAAATAGGCGACACCACCCTGTCACTCATGGTATTGCATGCAGCAGAAGCTATCTGTAAATATTGTGGAAAACCGCTCAAAAACAGGGACAGGGTATATTTTAAAGCAAATTTCTCAATATTTATAATGAATATGCTCATAGACGGATGCCCAGACATAACTTTAGGTTTCAAATGCTGAATTGAGAATTTATTTGTTGTGACTAGTCACACTTGCTGGTTGCATTCAAGTCAATCCACTGACCACTTAACAATCAATTTAAATGAATGCCAACAGGGTACACCTGGAGAATGGCGAGGTCTACAACCCACCTCAACCCACGGTGCGTCCCCAAAAGACAGAGGTGTGCACCTTCACCAAATCTAGCGGCCACGCGACTGGCAGCGTCGGCGTCATGACCTACGACCTCTTCGAGAGGTCTCAGAAGGACTTCATTGAGACGGTGGCCATCATGTTCTCCGTGCCGTGGGACTACAACTTTTACAAGAACTGGTACGCCGTGGGCATCTACAAGAAGGGCGTCAAGTGCAACGAAGACCTGTTCAATCAGATGTACAACGAGAAAAAGCAATGCGAGCACGGCTTCAGGCGCGAGGAGGCCACCGGCACGGGGATCAACTACGTTGGTAACTACCTAGATGTCAAAGCCACCATGGGCCCGATGGGCAAAGCCATCATGAAAGTGGAATTGTGGGATAAGCTCTTCGCATACTAGCACGCTTTAACAGATGTATTGTGTCTGATGTGTGCCTCTTCCCCTTCAATAAATCAGCTTAAGATCACAGTTTAGTGTGTTTATACATCCAGGCGGCAATCCTGCCTTCCTTTAAAAGTTGAAGCCTCGTTCAACAGTGACATCTTTAGAAATGGAAATGAAAGAACGGCTCACCGGTAAAACGAGGGCAGATTGCTTAATAAAAGCCTGTGTGTGTTTACCTTGACACTGAAGCGACGTGAGCAAAATACTTTTTTTTTTTCCGTCAAAGCAGTTTGTCTGTTGATTGAGTCGATGCTGGGAAAACGCCGGAAAATCTGATTAAAATTCATGAATGCAAAGTGGCCTGTTTGATGGCGACGAACATGTGTGTTTTGCGGCTTCTGAAGGGAGCTTGTTCATACACACACAGACATATGTACACAATGAAAAAGCCAACATACCTGCACAATACACGCCAAATCAGGATGTTCTCACGAATACTTTGCCAGAAGTTGTGCAAAAAGTTCATCGCTACGGTATGCTCAAGTATCGTATTGGCCCGAATATAAGACGGTGTTTTTTGTATTGAAGTAAGACTGAAAAAGTGGGAGTCGTCTTATATTCGGGGTCTAGGGCTAGAATTTCTTGCCGGAACTCCCCGACGTGAAGGTCGCCACGGAGCCAGAATTTTTATTTATCTATTTCTTTTTTTTGGGGGGGGGGGGGGGGGGGGTCAAACCTCTTAAACTACTGAAATGCAAAGAAAACTGTTTTAGCATAGTTATTTCTATAACACATACAAAAACTGATTTTCATTCAAAATTGTATTTTTTAAATTATTTGCACGATAAAAGTTAACAAAAACAGCAATAACCCCAACCTACAGTACATCTCATTTTTATTTTCCCTCATTTCTTCACAGACAAAATGCCAAATTTTAACTACTTAAGAATATAGGATATACTGTATATTAAAATTGAAGTTAATGTAAACATTGACTTTTTTTAATAGTAAAGTAGTAAGATGTTCTGAACCTCCCCATCAGGGTAAATAAAACTAAATATGATAAATAAGCCTCCTCAACTCTTTCGTTGCTCTTAAAGATTTGATCCATTATATGTTGCATTGCCCTTTTTTTGTCGCATCAATTCAACAAGCTTTTTTTTTTTTTTTTTTTTTTTTGCTGTTCCAGAAAAATGCACATTGGAACCAATCAGAGCTAACCATCTCAGGTGATCACATGTCAGTATGTCAGCCAATTGAACGGATAAATGAGTCCAGGCATTTTGCTTTGGTGCGTGCATTCGCACATTGACGTGACTCATCATCGTCAGACTCAGAAAACTGCAGCAGCTGGGGAAACCTCCATGCCGTCCATGGAATAAAATCAATAATAAATATTGGTGGAAACGGATTACGCTACACAAGCACTTTATTATGCTTGTTGTTAACACTTGTGTATGTAAATCTGATGTTGGTAGATTGTTTTCTTCTTGGAGCTGAAATGCATGTGTGGCAGCTTAGCATTTTTTTTTTTTTTTTTTACATAGCGTTTTGATAGTTGCTGTCATATTTTCGGAATCAAAGCACCTTGTACTGGAACAGCATTCCTGCTCTGAATCTTATACCGGAACTGCGTTCTGGCCCTGAATCTTACACCGGAACTGCGTTCCTGACCGTTCTGGCCCACTTTCACCCCTGATTATACCCATTCACGACGCCAGATGGCGCCAGATATCAATTAAGCGAATACTGAACTTGAGGAGTAATGTTCTGTCATGATAGATCTCAGCTACTCTCAAGTTTAACCACTTATTTCATTGCAATAGTTTTCCTTATTCAGATTTGGTTCAAGACTACAGTTACAGTTAGACCTCACTTTGATGGTTAATGCAGTTATTGCAATTTTGTTGTTTTATCACAATAGATTGGTTTATTTACATTTCAAAAACCAGAAGCCATTCATTTACGAATGTGATTGCATTTTAGTTTACATATTTAAATGTTCAGATATTAAGATTTGAATGAGGCAAAATAGCATGTTTTTTCTCTCAAATATATTGTCATAATCATTTGTTTCAGATGTACTGTAATTATTTTCTGTGTAAAAATTAATTTGGTGTTCAAAAAGTCTTTTTTCAAACTTGAGTCTTGAAAAAGAGGGAGTCGTCTTAGGGGCGTCTTATATTCGGGCCAATACGGTATGTTCTCCGTCAAAAAATGTTTAAAAATTTGGAATCATTGGCTGGCATTGATGGTGAACAGAGGTTGGTAGAATAGCCAATTTTTTTTTACTCAAGTAAGAGTAGCGTTACTTCTAAATAATATTATTCAATTAAAAGTAAAAGTAGTCCTCCAAAAAATGTACTCAAGTACAAGTAAGAAAGTATTCGGTGAAAAGAATACTCAAGTAATGAGTAACATTGTGAGTAAATGCTTATATTTTTGTCTGATTTTTTTTTTTTCTGAGCACAAAGTTATCTATATGGACTATTGTTATAATTATTCTGTACATAACCACATTAAGCTAAAGAAATACAAAAATAATAATAATAATAATTGAATTCTTACGAGAGAAAAAAAATTACATAAATGACGCATTATTCGTTCAAAGAGCATGACTGCCCTCTGGTGGAGAAAATAGTTCAGAGTTTGGATAGTGAAGAATTCCTTCATAATTACTATTCTGAAATTAAAAGAATCATATATCCGGTTTCCCGTGGCCAATCGGTGCCAAATAACAACTGGGAGAGAGGTTAAAGTCCGCATTATCGAGTCATGTTAAGGGCAGCGCTCGATATCAAATATTTCATTTTTTACCGTGCCTTAAAGAGCATACGACAGGAGAAAAAAAGTCTTAAATAGCATTATTATGTGAATTAGAATCATATTTTGAGACGATTCGACTATATACAACAATTTAGCAAAGCGGCGATGACGGGAAACTAGTCTTTTTAATCTGCCGGTTAGCCACGCCTACCGTTATAGGGCTCTAGCGTCCCCAACAGGTGGATGATGTCAGCGGGAGAATGGGCTCATCAGTTTTACTATTCAGCCCATTGAGGGGGAACTATTCACAACGAGGAAAACGCGACGAAGAGAGCTGCAAAATGTCATTGTTTCAGTCTCTCTACTCCAATATTTTTACAGGATATTCTTTTTATCCAAGTATTTTCCCCAATTGCTAAATAAATTGCATGGTCATGACAAATAACAGTCTTGTGCTAAATGGAATATGAAATAATAAAAATGTACCTATTCAGGACGACATGGCAAAATTACTCCATAATGGTCAAAACTGTCGACTTCACCTTTACTGTCGCACCTCCCGAACGATATTTTATGACACCTAAATCGGGCTTATGTCATTTTCCATCCCCGGCTTGGGAGAATGTAAACAAGCCAAGAGGCGTGACAGCTAGCTGACATGCTAACCCAAACCGAGTGATGTTTCAAAGTCTTTGAAGCGGAAAATCACACATAACTAGCCCGGATGTTTTGACATGACGACTGGTTTGTTTGTTTGTCTTCGCCGGAGAGAAATTTACAGATCGTTCCCTGGAGGAGGGCGGCTGCAGTTGTTGTGCAGCTAACGTGCAGCTAATGTGCATGAGGAGAGCGTTTTACATGCCTATCAATGATCAAATGTAAGTAGTCCTTAATTTAAAGAAAGTTTGTAGTGTTTACTTTGTAATCGCTGTATTCGCGGCTATTTTTAACTCAAAGTTGCAATTTCTGATCCCACAGTAGTAGGGCTTGTTTTGGCCAATATCCACGGTGAGTGGGAACCTTTTGAAACTCCAAAAAGGCAGAGGTAGACATCCGTTACTTTTTTACAGACACTGTTTTTTTCATTGTGATGTCATTTGTTTGAAACTTTAAAATATGCGAGTGAATAATTTTTTAAGGTGTTTTTTTTTTTAAACAAAATATTAGACATCAATTCATGATTCTAAGCTAAAAAGGACATTTTGAATAAGAAATATAATTAATTACTTTTGTTTTATGGCTGGTTTGAAACAAAAGGGGTTGCGCGACGTCTGTAAATGGGGGTTTCCAGGGTAAAACGTACAAATTAAAAATAGTTTGGGGGCTTAATGCACCATGAATCTGCTATGGCAGCAAATAGACATATAGTTCTATCAAACACAACAGTTGTTTTGGTTTAAACAAATGTTTTAAGCAGTTTCTTTTAAAGAGGAGTGCAAGAGCAGAAACTGCTTTTTCAGTCTTGACTGTGTTTTCCGCCATATATATTTATTTATATAGGTTATGTAATTAAAGAATTATGGTTGAGTGAATTAACCGCTTTCTCAACCTGAATTGAGAGACTTTTGAGAGAAATAAAATAGAGCTGCCTGGATCAATACATTGACCATTTACTCAGCGACTCATCCAAATCGACGGAAACACAAAACATTGATTAACATCGTCATTGTGCCTGTAAATGTATGATGAGCATCTAAGTGTGGGCAGCTGAGACATGCACTTGCACTCACACAGATGGGTAGTTTTATCAAATATGTGCACGCTGTGTTTATACTTTTCGCCTACATACGGTATATGAAAACAGTACAGGAATTAAGCTTTCATGTATTTGATTATTATTTAAGAGGCTCAACATATTTAAACCACAGTGGGTATACAGTATCTGTTCTGTTATGCTTAGCATTCCATATGTGTGTAAATCCTCCGTGGTGTGATATTAGAGGTGGATGGATACAGGATTTTACCATGCTGGCATATCTTTTTCTGATATAATTGTCTGTTGATCCAAGCCAATATGTGCCTAAGCCTCTACTATGTGGAGGCAGTCAAATAACGGGTGTGCCACCTGCAACAATATTGCTGTTTGCCGGCTGATACATTAACATAAACGTATGGCTATGACGTTGAAATGAGATTGTTGTAATGTCACTGTACTTGCATAGATGTTTTTTTTTTTTTTTTTTTTTTTTAAAGCATTCAATCCAGAAACGAGCAGTAAGTAAAAAGGTAGCGTTTCAGATAACCTAAATTGGAAGCTCACAGCCCCTAAAAAGCTTTAAAATACTGCCATCTAGAGGCTATAGTGGTTATCAACCAGGTCCTGTTACTTGAACAAATTTGTTTTAAAATGGTTCGATTACATCTACAGTATGTAAATATGGAATATATATATTAATATATACGCACATCTATTATTGTCTATTAAATAATTTAGATTTTTTTAACTGTTATTTTTAATTTCTTTCCATTGTCCATTTAGCGTTAATCCACTCTTTTTTTCTTTTCTTTTTTTTTTTTTTATCATTACACTGTTTTTATTATTAATACTGTATTAGCATTAAATTTGAAGCTAACAGCACCTAAAAAGCTATAAAATACTGCCATCTAGAGGCTACAGTGATTATTAACCAGGTTCTGTTACTATAATCTATAAAATGGAGCCGATTACACCTACAGTATGTATAAATACTGTATACCCTAATTTTCAGACTATAAGCCGCTACTTTTTCCCCTCATTTTGAATCCTGCAGCTTATAGTCCAGTGCCGCTTATTTGTTGATTTACTGTATTTAGGTTAATAGGTAACACTTTATTTGACAGCGGCGTCATAAGACTGTCATAAGACAGTATCAGTGACAGTGTCATAATTATGACATGACACTATGATGGGCATTACTGAATGCTTATGTCATTAAGTGTCATCCATTCAAAAGTGTGATAATTTGTTGGATTAACACTATAAATGACTTCTGTTATAAGCATTCATAAATACTCATGACAGTGTCATGTCATAACTATGATTGTCTAATGACAGTCTTATGGCACCACTGTCAAATATAGTGTTACAAAATACCATAACTAGCAATTAATGAAACAACTGCAAAAGTAACTGAAGAAATAATTAGCACAGAACACGAATTTGGATTGTTATGTACATCTGTAGCGCTGCAATGCATGCTAGGAGGCATAGACCGCCATAATTATGATATGACATTGTCATGGATAAATGAACGCCTTTGACAGATGTCATTAACTGTCACCTGGAAAATGTTGTCACTGACATTGTTGCGAGTAACGCTGTTATAAATAACGCCGTTACGTAACGGCGTTATTTTTTCAGTAACGGGTTAATCTAACTAATTACTTTTTCCGCCGTTACCGTTACTGACTGTCAAAAGCGGTGCGTTACTTACTCTGAATAAATTGAAGAAACTACCAGCCGTGTCGAGTCGACTCTCTGCTCTGTTGATTTGTCATCCAAGACTTGGGGTGCGTTCAGGTTCGAGAATAGCGCACGTACTTCTGACTCCAAGCTGTTTGTCCCAGCTCATTCAATTAGACAATGCTTCCCAAAGTTTGGTAACGTTTCTCTGTTTGCTACACCTGATGCTAGCCTCGTTCCCATCTCCCACTGTCAGCCAGCAATAATTCTGCTTCCATCTTGAGGACGGTAGACTCTTTGAAGGTGACGTGAATTGTCGGGAAACGAGCCTACCTAAATGCAGCCCCTCGAAAGATGCGATGGAAGTGATTGTGATTGACTGAGGGTTAGAGTCATGTGTCGTGGTAAGCCAATCAGAGCCGGTGATTTCACAAGCAAACCGGAACAGCGCGTGCGTCAAACACACACACGCAAAACAGATGCACAGGGTCGGGATGGCAGAGCATTCAGAAGAAAAATTGTCCTTTAAGAGGTGGAGCTATAGACACTATTTCAAGTTTGTCGAAATTAAAGGAAATAACCTGCATGTAATGTGTAATTTATGTCCCGGGGCAAAGCTTTTGTCGACATCTGTGGTAAGCCATTCAAATCTGATGAAGCACCTAACAAGTTAACTACCTGTCTGTTCTTTTCTATTCCACTGACTCGAATACTGCTCAGAAAATTTCAAATTCTTTGACATACAACAAGTTCTTTTTAAAGTAACGGAAATAGTTACTTTCCCTGGTAATTAGTTACTTTTACTATATAGTAATTCAGTTACTAACTCAGTTACTTTTTGGAAGAAGTAGTGAGTAATGTAACTAATTACTTTTTTAAAGTAACGTGCCCAACACTGGTCACTAACTCCATTTATGTCCAGCTACGATCTGATCTATCTATTCAAAAGTGAAATAATTTGCCACATGACACAAAATGACATTTGTCATACGCATTCATTAATGTTTATGGCAGTGTCATATTATAATTATGATAATGTAATGGTGCCACGGTCAAATAAAGTGTTGCCAAATATAATAACTAGCATTTAATGAAACAACTGGAACGGTAACTGAAGAAATAATTAGCATAGAACATGAATTGTGATTGTTATTTACATCTGTAGCGCTGCAATGCATGCTAGGAGGCATGTTGGAGGACAACAGTGTTGACAGCAGGTGGAGCAGTGATGGCCAAATGAAGCTTCTTCTTAAAGCAATAAAGCCTTGCAGCCATTGGGTTTAAAGCTTCATGGTGATTCATTTGGTCTTATGATAGTCTTGCGATGCCGCTGTCAAATAACCGGTTAATATCTTTTGGTGAAGATATCCCAATACAGTGAGTGAGGACAGCTGAGGCTTATAGACAAGTGTGGCTTATCTATGAACAAATGCCGTTTTCGTGGCAAATTTGGTGGGTGGCGGCTTATAGTCAGGTGCGCCTAAAGTCAGAAAATTACGGTATTCTATATAAGTTTATGATTTTCTATTTAATATTTTAAAAAATATATGTATTTTTTGTCTATCCATTTACCATTCAGCATTTTCTCACTTTTTTTGTTTTATTGTTTTTTTTCAATGATTGCAGTTTCTTTTTTATTTTGATATTAGCAGTCTAGTAAATTTTAAAATTCAATAAGAGAATACTTTTCTCTCACAAGCTGTCATTTTAATTCACTTTTAATGAGAGCACAAGCACTACCTTTAACATCGTTGTACTCATGTGCTATTTCCATGACTGAAGCTTGCACAGATGGCGGCCAGAACACCAGCAGGAGCACACGTTGACACAGTTGCCCTTTGGTTGTTTTGCTCTTCCAGCGTCCACTCTGTCGGACCTCTTGGCCTCCCGCCGTGAGGGGACACAGCGGGGCCCCCCACTGTGGACGCCCCTTGAGAGGTTCCAGAGCCAAGAGTCCGCCGCCCCACACAAGCTGCAGCTGTTCTTTTGCAATGTTGTGCAAAATCTAATCTTGATAAGTTCATCCAAAATACACTGTAGGGACAAAAGTATGGGACTAAGACAGAAGTACGTCAGGGTAATATTCTCAACTCATATTTACAGTGTCTATCATAAGTATTCATTGCCTTTTCAATTGCATTCAGAAATGAATCATGGAAAAAAATGGCATTATTATTGACAATTACTAGTAACATCGGCAAGGAAGTCGCCAGCTACGTCAGGTTTTTGAATCATTTATTTCAGAACTTGTGCAACGTAACACGGCTACTGTCCGCCGTAGCCGATGCCGAAAACAACAGGACATGAAAAGAGAAAGCAAAAACTTCCCATTCTTCCCCACCTCTCTCACACTCTCATCAGTCACACGGTGCGTTCAAGAACAGCATGCAAAACACAACCGCCACTTTAGAGCTTAATTCGTGACATTATTATTATTATTATTATTATTACATTATTATTATTATTCTGATTTGTATTTAAAATGTATTTGTTTTGCCATGTGAAATTGTTATTTGTGATTGTACCTTCAGTATTTATCAAGGATTTAGCACGGTTTTTGGGCTGTGAAACGAATTCATTGCATTATAATGTATTCTTATGGGAAAATCCTGCTCGACATACAACCGTTTCAACTTACAAACCAAGTGCTGGAACGAATTATATTTTTATGCAGAGGTACTACTGCATTTTTATTAGTTGGACATTTATAATAAAGTTTAGGTGTAAATGTATTTCAATAACAATACACCATGCTTCACAGTCGGGATGGTGTTTTTGGTTATGTGCAGTGTTTGGTTTACGCCAAACACAATGTCTTATCTGCCAAAAAAGCTCAATTTTGATCTCATTTGACCAAAGAATCTTCTACTTGACCACGGAGTCTTCCACAAGCTGGCAAACTCTAGTTGGGATCTAATATGACTTCTTTTTTTAAGCGGCTTTCAACAGTGACATTACGCAATAATATTTGTGTTGAAGATGCCAAATTGTTTTGACCATGATTGGTTTACGAATGCAATAAAATGGGGGAACATCCAAGGAGGTTGATACTTATAACTATTCACTAGATGTTCATTTTATAACCACTAGAGGACGATGTTTGCTCACTTTGCGCCACAAAAATAATAGTGATAACATAGACTAAAAGACAAGTGTTGAAATGGGAGGCGGCCAATGAGTGATGCCGTTTTTACACTTGGGCTTCAATTACGTCAGAGAGCAGCAATAGGCACCAGTGCGACCATCAACACAATATGAGGGTGGGTCTCCTGCTGGGGTGGAGGCGAGGATGACCCCTCACATCCAGAGGAAGGAGGTCACCATGCACATTCACATGCAAGTGAACATACAGGGAGTAGCAAAATGAGGGTGTGACACTGAAGTCTCATTGCTTGTTCTGATACAAAAAGAATTTATTATAATTAATGTAATGAATATTAAAGCAATGTAAGCAGACGATGTTGAAAGAGTATTTTTTCATTATTAAACATTACTCTGTACCAGTGTTTCCATCAACGATGACAATAACGAAAATATTTTGTCAACGAACACTTTTTTCATGACGATGACAAGACAATAATGAGCTAAAAACGTTTCCTATGTTGGCCAGAGAGAATATGCAATGTCGCTTAAGCCTTTAAAGGTCTGTGCTGGCTGAAAATCACACACTAAATGTAACTCGTAGCGTTGGCATAGCATAGCATTCACGTTCATATTACATTAGACTAACGCTAACAGAATTTTTTACATACAGTTTGTTGTGTTCAATTATAATTAATTGAAAATAATATAAAGTGGTACCTCTACTTAACGTCTCTACAGACAGAATTTTCAGGTTAAGACATGCCTCAATGGGAAAATATTGGCTCTGTTAACAAATAAATTTCAGGATATGAAAGGCAAAACTACAGTATGGCTGGTACTTGCAGCTCCCAGAGTTGACTGAACGTAACATACCGTATTTTTCGGACTATAAGTCGCAGTTTTTTTCATAGTTTGGCTGGGAGTGCGACTTATACTCTGGAGTGACTTATGTGTGAAATAATTAACACATTATTATATCATTTCACATGTTATTTTGGTGTTTTGGAATAACACTGATGTTTTGGTAAACCTTTTAGCATGTTCTTTATGCTACAGTTGTCTGAATAACTCTTAATAGCTACAGTGCCTTGCAAAAGAATTCGGCCCCCTTGAATCTTGCAACCTTTCGCCACATTTCAGGCTTCAAACATAAAGATATGAAATTTAATTTTTTTGTCAAGAATCAACAACAAGTGGGACACAATCGTGAAGTGGAACAACATTTATTGGATAATTTAAACTTTTTTAACAAATAAAAAACTGAAAAGTGGGGCGTGCAATATTATTCGGCCCCTTTACTTTCAGTGCAGCAAACTCACTCCAGAAGTTCAGTGAGGATCTCTGAATGATCCAATGTTGTCCTAAATGACCGATGATGATAAATAGAATCAACCTGTGTGTAATCAAGTCTCCGTATAAATGCACCTGCTCTGTGATAGTCTCAGGGTTCTGTTTAAAGTGCAGAGAGCATTATGAAAACCAAGGAACACACCAGGGAGGTCCGAGATACTGTTGTGGAGAAGTTTAAAGCCGGATTTGGATACAAAAAGATTTCCCAAGCTTTAAACATCTCAAGGAGCACTGTGCAAGCCATCATATTGAAATGGAAGGAGCATCAGACCACTGCAAATTTACCAAGACCCGGCCGTCCTTCCAAACTTTCTTCCCAAACAAGGAGAAAACTGATCAGAGATGCAGCCAAGAGGCCCATGATCCCTCTGGATGAACTGCAGAGATCTACAGCTGAGGTGGGAGAGTCTGTCCATTGGACAACAATCAGTCGTACACTGCACAAATCTGGCCTTTATGGGAGAGTGGCAAGAAGAAAGCCATTTCTCAAAGATATCCATAAGAAGTCTCGTTTAAAGTTTGCCACAAGCCACCTGGGAGACACACCAAACATGTGGAAGAAGGTGCTCTGGTCATATGAAACCAAAATTGAACTTTTTGGCCACAATGCAAAACGATATGTTTGGCGTAAAAGCAACACAGCTCATCACCCTGAACACACCATCCCCACTGTCAAACATGGTGGTGGCAGCATCATGGTTTGGGCCTGCTTTTCTTCAGCAGGGACAGGGAAGATGGTTAAAATTGACGGGAAGATGGATGCAGCCAAATACAGGAACATTCTGGAAGAAAACCTGTTGGTTATCTGCACAAGACCTGAGACTGGGACGGAGATTTATCTTCCAACAGGACAATGATCCAAAACATAAAGCCAAATCTACAATGGAATGGTTAAAAAATAAACGTATCCAGGTGTTAGAATGGCCAAGTCAAAGTCCAGACCTGATTCCAACCGAGAATCTGTGGAAAGAGCTGAAGACTGCTGTTCACAAACACTCTCCATCCAACCTCACTGAGCTCGAGTTGTTTTGCAAGGAAGAATGGGCAAGAATGTCAGTCTCTCGATGTGCAAAACTGATAGAAACATAAGCGACTTGCAGCTGTTTATTGGAGCAAAAGGTGGCGCTACAAAGTATTAACGCAAGGGGGCTGAATAATATTGCACGCCCCACTTTTCAGTTTTTTATTTGTTAAAAAAGTTTAAATTATCCAATAAATTTTGTTCCACTTCACGGTTGTGTCCCACTTGTTGTTGATTCTTGACAAAAAATTAAAATTTTATATCTTTATGTTTGAAGCCTGAAATGTGGCGAAAGGTTGCAAAGTTCAAGGGGGCCGAATACTTTTGCAAGGCACTGTATGTTACGTTAACATACCGGCCATGTTCGCATTTCGTTGTTCATTCATTCATTTTTCATTTATTTCAATTTTATTTGTATAGCCCTCAATCACAACAGATGTCTCAAAGGACTTTACAGAGGCAATATGATACACAATTAAAAATGAAGCAACAAAGATGAATAGATACAGTTCAAGTCCTGGGTATCCCCTATCCTTAAGACCCTCCATGCCGGCAAGGAAAAACTCCAAAAACTCCAGAGCCAATTGGGAGAAAAATGAGAAACCTCGGGGAGTACCACAGTCAGGAGAGATCCACTCCCAGGACGGATAGACAGGAACCCCAGAACTGCTAATGGGAATTAGCAGGCGAAATTACAGTCCGTAAAAATGCAGTGGAGTAAAGGAGCAAGAAGAGGTCCATCTAGCCAGATGAGACGGGGGTAGCAGCGAGGACGTCTATCCAGCCAGGGGTCCGGACAGTCAGGAGGCTGCAGCTGAAAAATAGCCCCTCCCCAGAGGGGAGGGGGGAAAGGGGACACCAGGTGACTAGTGATGAAGAGACTAGACAACTAGATATTAACATTGGAAAATAGAAATAAAGTAAGACAAGTGGTAGGTAGAGTAAGAAAAGGAGATAGAACTCAGCATTATAGCTTCTAGAGCAGCTTCGACTAAACTGTGAGTCTACTCCGACTTCAACTAGCCTAACCATAAGCTATGTCGAATAGGAACGTTTTTAATCTAATCTTAAATGTGCAGACTGTCTCGGCTTCTTTAATACTAGCTGGAAGCTGATTCCATAAAACAGGGGCTTGGTGGCTAAAGGCTCTAGCTCCGACAGTACTTTTATAAACCCTGGGAACTACCAGTAGACCTGCATTCTGAGATTGGAGTGTTCTGTTGGGGCGGTATGGAACCAGAGCATCGGTGAGATAAGATGGCCCCAACCCATTAATGGTCTTAAATGTAAGAAGGAGTATTTTAAATTTAATTCCAAACTCGACTGGAAGCCAGTGAAGTGCCTGGAGCACAGGGGTGATGTGCTCTCTTCTATAGACCCCACCCACCGACGTCACAAAAACACGTGTCGCTGTATTGTTCCGCCCCCTTGTCCGGCATTTTGTGTCTGTATTATCAATGGTCTCAATTGATCGAGCAATTTATAATGCATTTCATGGAAGACCCGGTGCTTTCGGATGCCGTAAACTCACTTGATGCGTTGCATAAAAGGCGTTATGTGGAAAAGCTTCAGTTTATCCATTCGCCAGATCCATATTTGATGCCTAAATCGATGTTTTTCGACCCGCTGTCTTCGGCGTATTTGCCTGACATCTGCTAGCTACCCTGATATTTAAAACTATCTTGTCCACACAAAAGCAGCCTATTCTCACGAAAGTTTGAAAAACTTTAAGAGCTTGGAGGCTTATAAATACTTCGTTGCTGGTTGGGTGAAACAGGTCCTCGTCCACGAAAATTTGGCAGGAAACTATCTTGTGCTTGGAAAGGTGAGTTACGAAATTTTCAATTCAAAATCTTTTGTTCTTGCTAACATCCACTGTCAAGTCTAATGTATTTCATGTCATTTGTCAATGGAGCTAGGGCTTTTAATGTTTATATGGTTTAGCGATAGCACTCTCACTACATACATACGTGTATGTTGTCGGCGGTTAGCCTAGCAATGATCTTAATTGTGGTTGTCAGCCCAAAACCCTCTAAATATATATTAAATGCATCTTACCAGACAAAAAATGACTATTACATAATCTGTGGTAATCGTTTGGAGCCCAGTTTTCTCGTCGAATTGCAGCAGCCCATCTCGCTCTCTCCTCTCCGGCTCTCTCGGAATCCGGTAGAACTTCAAGTCTCTCCGTCTATCTTCTCTGTTATTGCAACCGACCGCCACACACGCCTTCACCATTTTGATTATTAATGTTAACGAGCAGAAAAACACGCCGTAAATGGGAGGAATGTACGTAGCCGTAACAGGTAAACACGATGTGTTGACGGACAATTGGGCGGCACCAGTCAGGAGGGCGGAGTTGTGACGTCACGTGGGTAGGGTCTATAGGTTCCTGATAAAAGTCTTGCTGCTGCGTTTTGGACTAGCTGAAGACCTTTTAGAGAACTTTTAGGACAAGCTGCAAGTAGGGAGTTACAGTAATCCAATCTCGATGTAACGAACGCGTGAATTAATTTTTCTGCATCGCTTTTAGATAAAATATTTCTAATTTTGGCGATGTTGCTCAGGTGAAAGAAAGCCGTTCTACAGGTTTGTTTAATGTGTGCTTTAAACGATAAGTCAGGATAAGTCAATGTTACATTCATCATGTAACATTATCATACTGTACACTTATTCAGCATGTTGTTCTCGATTGTATTTTTATTTTAAATTGCCTTTCAAGATGACATATCTGTTCTATGTGTTGTGTTTATCAAGTATATTTCCCCCAAAAATGCGACTTATACTCCGGTGCGACTTATACATGGGTTTTTTTTCCCTCTTCGTTGGGCATTTCATGGCTGGTACGACTTATACTCAGGTGCGACTTATAGTCCGAAAAATACAGTACTTATAGCTGCTCTGCAATTGGCAATTGCCTAGAATTCCTGGCATCCAATTGGCTAAGAGGGACCTCTGCTGTATGTGTATGTGAGTATCCCAGCCTCCTCTTCATTTGCCCCTTGTGTTCCGACAGCTTTACATGAGTGTATTCTTTATTCTTAGTTTTTTGCATTATGCACAACTCAGATTTAATGTTTATGGTGCAATAATCTAATTTTAACATATATTTGTTAAATGTTTTGATGCATTTATATTCATTGTAAAAGATATATGTTTGCGTTTTGGGGGGTTTGGAACGGAGCATTTACATGGAAAATGCATCTCTACTTACAGAATTTTCAAGTTAAGAAACTACTTCCAGAACCAATTAATTTCGTAAATAGCGGTACCATCTTACTGTTTTCCTGCTGAGTGTGTTTAATCACCAAGTTGGCTTTTTTTTTTGTATATTTTTTATGAAAAGAAATTAAGTGAAATATTAACTAAAACTGAATTTCAGTAATATACGGTAATTAATAGGAGTGGGAACCTCGTGGTACCTCACGATACGATACGATTTGCGATACAAAGCTCACGATAACGATAATCTGATGATATGGCGATACAACGATTATCGCTACATTGTTCAGGAAATCATTCCAGGATATTCTACAAAGAACTAATAAACAGGAAAAACAAGCTTCTGCTATGAATTGGAATGAGTTTATCCCTAGTAGACGTCCAATCCATTTGAACTGGGAGGGTGGCAGCGAATGAACATTCGTTCATTCGCTGCCATCCCTCCCACTTCAAAAGGATTGACCATCTATGGCCGTCAGTGGCAGCCAATGCCAGGCAGTGAGGTAATTTTGGGCCATTTAAGGTCATTTACCTGTTGATTTTCAGTAACTTCCTATTGATTTGGGGGTATTTAATGGGTCACTTTCAGTGTATTTTGAGTTACAGAACAGGAAGTGACCTGGGAATCACCCGAAAGAATAGGCAGTGACTCAAACGCAACAGGAAATGACCTGTAAATGCCCTAAAATGAACAGCAAGTGACTTGTAAATGCCCCGAAAATCGGACCGAATGACTGTGAATGCTCTGGTTTTGAATGAACGAACGTTTCCAGCCTAAATGGACTGGGCGCCGAGCACCGTCACTGACAGCCTTAAAGTTAACTGAGATTAAAATGATTAAAAATAGAAATACTTTCAGGTTATGGGCCCCAATAACATTTTAACACTAGACTGCACAGCAGAGGCCGATTCTGACTTTTCCAAGGCTAATACTCATGCTCCAGAATTCTGTAGATCAGAGGTCCCCAAACTACGGCCCGCCAGCCAGATACGGCCCGTCTCCACATTTGGTCCGGCCCGCTGAACATTTTTTTTTTTTTTTTTTTTTTTTATACTTGTGTTATTTATTTCCTGGATTTTTCTGTGAAGAACCCAGAGAGGGTTATTTGGTTATTATCTATTTAACTAACAGTGTTATTATATTATATTATATTATATTATATTATATTATATTATATTATATTATATTATATTATATTATATTTAGGGCTGTCAAACGGTTAAAATTTTTAATCGAGTTAATTACAGCTTGAAAATTAATTAATCGTAATTAATTGCAATTAATCGCAATTCAAACCATCTATAAAATATGCCATATTTTTCTGTAAATTATTGTTGGAATGGAAAGATAAGACACAAGATGGATATATACATTCAACATACGGTACATAAGGACTGTATTTGTTTATTATAACAATAAATCAACAAGATGGCATTAACATTCTTAACATTCTGTTAAAGCGATCCATGGATAGAAAGACTAGTTCTTAGAAGAAAAATGTTAGTACAATTTATAGAAATTTTATATTAAAACCCCTCTTAATGTTTTCGTTTTAATGAAATTTGTAAAATTTTCAGTCAAAAAATAAACAAGTAGCCCGCCATTGTTGATGTCAAGAATTACTTACACAATGCTCATGGGTGCTGAAGCCTATAAAATCAGTCGCAACCAACCGCCAGTAGAGGGCGGCAAAACTCCCTAAAACACAATTAACAAGTGAGCGTTTCACTGTACCGTCATTTAAATCTGTCTGAGCGGGGCATCTGCGTCAAATATTTTAACGAGACTAATTTAAAAAATTAATTAACGCCCGTTAAAGCGATAATTTTGACAGCCCTAATTATATTATATTATATTATATTATATTATATTATATTATATTATATTATATTCATTTTATCTACTGTTGTTCCGTGAAGAATCCAGAAAGGGTTATTTAATTGTGGCTTTCTGAAAAACAGTAAAATTTTACATTTAGGCACTCCTGCAATCGTCAAACTTTTTCTGTTACAAATTGACCCCGGCCCCTCATCAGAGAAGGGAAAAGTTATGTGGCCCTCACAGGATTGGATTGGATTGGACGTCTAGCGCCGTCAATGGCAGCCGATGAGTGCCCTATAAAGGGCTACACCACCCTATATATTTTATCCACACCATTTTCTAGTTTTATGCATATTTACTCGGTGGAAAACACTGAGGTGACTTGTAGTTCTGCTCTGAGACCCCCAATTTGGCCAAATTTCAAAATTGTCCAGTATGCATGTGTGATACATCACTGGAAAGCTTAAAATCTCAATTTTCTGGGGGAAGAAAAATGTTGAACAGGAGGGCATTTTTAAAACAAAAACAATTTTAAACAGCAATACCCGAACTGGAGGTGAGAGCATGAGAGAGATCATTAAAGAAGCCGTGATTTTAACAAGATATTATTACGTACTTACCTTTTTTCGATCCAAAAACTCCATGTAGCATATATCAGTGAGTGTCAAGACACAGCTGTGAATGGCCACAGCCGGATTTTGGGGGGATTTGAAGGGTGAAACATGGTAATATAACAAGGGTCGCGATGCAGAAATCCCAGACATCAAGGAGTGGTCGAGACTTTCTTTTTTATACATCTACCCTTTTAAAAGTTACCCTTTTAAGTTTTTGTTTGTTTGTTTGTTTGTTTGTTTTTCTTTGTTTGGATCGATTATTTAGCATCTAAAATATTGGGGGAAATGCGACAGTAACAAAAAAATGCAACTAAGCGATAGTTATGAGGTAGATATCCATGACTTATTTAGAGACACTATTTTTTTCATTGTGACGTAATATGTTTAAAAGTTTAAAATATGCGAGTGAATAATTTTTTAACGTTGTATTTTTTGAAAACTAAATATTAGACATCAATTAATGATTCTAAGCTAAAAATGACAGACATTTCGAATAATAAATATAATTACTTACCTTCTTTTCAAGGCTTGGTTAAAACAAAAACGGCTGCACGACATCTGTAAACGGGGGTTTCCAGGGTAAAACGGACCAATTAAAAATAGTTCGGGCACTTAATGCGCCATGAACCTGCTACAGCAGTTTATTTTAAAGAGGGGTGCAAGAGCAGAAAATGCTTTTTCAGCCTTGTCTGTGTTTTCCGCCATATAGCATTATTTGTTTCACTTCCATTATTTCAGCATAATTTTTCTTGATCATTTTTTGTAGAATGATTAATTTTGCATTATTTTCCAAGGCTTAATCGATCTATGAATATTTTTCCCCCACTGTTTAAAAATCATTGCAGTATGAATCTCATAATTGAGTTGTAAAACCTGCAGGATACGCTGGAGGCGGAACGATCTGCTTTGTATTGATTATGAAACATATTAGAAGGAAAAAGGAGAAGTCGAACGGACAAACCAATTCAAACATGTCACTTATATGAGAATGTTTAAGATGTTTTTAATGATAACACATTACATTTCCACTTAGATTCTACAAAATGACACCGAAATACAACATAAATAAGAACTGCGAACATCCGAAAGCCCTATAAAGAGCTTTTTCTCGTCACTCCAAAAAGGCGAAACATTATTAATATCTTAAGCTTCCTGTCACTAAAATAAAGTCAAATATAAATCAACTCTCCTGAGGATGATATGGGAGGAAATATTGTGTTTTCAAAGTAGACAATAGCAGGAAAGAAGGCTCCTCCTAATGTTCCAACACCTCTGCCATTCCATCCTGCCCGACCACTGAAATACATCTACATCTACTTTGCAAGCTCCTAAGCTTTTGTCATAGTTTTTTTTTGCATTATTTGCTTCAAATTAAATTACCTGCCATTAAATTTAACATATGTCCAATCCACTGTTCATGTTTCCAGTCCATTTGGATGCCTATTGCCATTAATGTCAGCCAATGAATAAAGTGCGACCCATCCAAAAAGGTCTTGTTATAAAAAAAAAAATTCCAGTTCTGCACTGAAGGCCACTAAGTGTTTTTTGTAACAAGAAGCCATGTATACAGTTGTACCTCTATTTACAAACATCTCTACAAACGGAAGTTTCAGGTTACAACACACCCCAACGGAAAAATATTACCTCTTGTTAAGAAAAAAAATTCATGTTACGAAAGGCAAAAATACTATACAGGACTGTAAAAGATACTTATGTACTTCCTGCTTTCTGCTTTTAAATGTCACACCATTAAATTCTGCTGCCCTGTTGGTCATGATCTTTCCCATCATGCTTCAGTAACACAATTCTGCTCTCCTACTGGCCTATCATTTATGACGTTTCAAATTTGGGTGTCGCAGTATGATGGTGTGCACAGGCGCAGTGGTGTTGTTGTTGTTGTTATAGTGGGTCGACGTCTTCGCCAAAAGAGCACAAGTCTCCTCGCTTTTTTGTAAGCCCGCACACGGTTCACTACATGAGTAGGACAGTACAGCACGGGTCTCCTCTAGTGTTGTTTTCGTCAACGATGACTATAACGAAAATATTTCGTCAACGAACAATTTTTTCATGAGGATGACGAGACGATATTGAGCTAAAAACGTGTATGGTGAGACATAACGAAACGAATGCCAGTTATCATCTGATGAGATGAGACGAGAACGAGACGGAAATGCGCAATAGTTTCCGTCACATGTTCACAATGTGTGACATTTTATATGTAGTTAGTAGAGGCGTGCAAAATTTCCGATTCTTAGATTATTCGCGATTCGGCCGTGGAAGATTAGAGAACGATTCACAAACATCCAAATTCCGATACTGAATTACACCAGATAAAGCGGAAATAAAACACAGTCAGCGCGGTCTTCAGGACGCAAAGAGGAACGGATCGAGAGTAAATATCATGTTCAACTCATGCTGCTAGATAAAAAAAAAAAAAACAATAATACCTGACTGCAGCCGTCAGCCGCTACAAACAGCGCCCAGTTGCTAGTTGCTACATACAGTGGGGAGAACAAGTATTTGATACTCTGCCAATGGGTTTTCCCTTTGGCAGTGTATCAAATACTTGTTCTCCCCACTGTACATACGGCAACATACGGCTATGGTAGATATCACATATACTGTATCTAGAACTAGATGCTAGATGTGAAATGACAGACGACGGCCCTGTTAGATCATATACCAAAAACTAGATGCGAAATGACAGACTTTCCCGCGCTAGTAAACAGGCGCCATCTTAAAGCAGTAGACTTTCTAGAAGACTCTGTTGTAGCGAACCTAATTACTTTTTATCTTAAAAAAAAACAAAAACAAATTGGCAAAATCTTGACTTGAATCTATCTTTAAATGATGAAACAGTTTTAAAACTTTCACGTCGAAGGTAGACATAAGGGAAATTATGGAATAACGGGAGCAATTTTAACAACTTTAACGGCTGATTCACAACATTAAATTAATTAAATGTAGTTTAGAGCTGCCGATGCAGAATGGGGAATTGAGTATTTTATTTACTGTTTTTAACGGTTAACTTGATACTGAAATAGTAGTTTGTTTAGCTTGAGAGAATTTTTGAACAATTTTGGAACTAGTGTACAAAAAAATAAAAGCGGGGGGGTTGTGGTGCATCAATAATCAATTTCTAATCAAATCGGAGCCTCTGAATCGTAATTATAATTGAATCGTTAGGTGCCCAAAGATTCCCACCTCTAGTAGTTAGCCTGCTTCAAAGCACTGTCTGGTTGTGTCAATCATGTGATGGGCTGCTGCTCTCCAGTCTCCGGGCTTGCACTCACGCACACACGGTAAGATTTGTTTTCTTATCTTGGGCAGAGAGAATATGCAATGTTGTTTTAGCCTTCAAAGGTCTGTGCTGAATGATCACCACACACGAAATGTAACTTGTAGCGTTCGCGTTAGCAATAGGCTAATGCTAATGGCGAGCGAACTTTTTTTTACATTCAGTTCAACTTTTAGTGTTAGCATAGCATTCACCTTCGCGAATGTACTGTTTTCCTGCTAAGTGTGTATTATTATCTCAAACTTGGCTTTGTCCTTGTAATATAGACGCCACAATTTGTGTTCGTCTGTCGATGTTCATTCGAAATAGTTTGAAACCTTAATTTATTCATTTTTGGAGTATTTTTTTAAATTTATTTTACAGACGAAAACATTTTTGGTAAAGGTCAACAAAAACAAACACATTTTGGGATGACTAAAATATGACTAAGACGACCGTATTTTTCGGACTATAAACTGCTACTCTTTTCCCTCATTTTGAATCCTGCGGCTTACAGTCCAGTGCGGCTTGGCTTATTTGTTGATTTATTTAGGTTAATGGCTAACACTTTCTTTGAGAGCGGTGTCATAAGACTGCCATAAGATGGTCATAATTATGACATTATGAATTATGTCACTTACTCCATTCATGTCCTGCTCAGATCTTGACATCCATTCAAAAGTTAAATAGTATGCCGGATTACAAAAAAATGACATCTGTCATAAGCATTCATTAATGTTTATGGCAGTGTCATGTCATAATTATGATGGTTTTATGACAGGCTTATGGCACCACTGTCAAATAAAGTGTTACCAAATACCATAACTAGCAATCAACTAAACACCTGGAACAGTAACTGAAGAAGTAATTAACAAAGAGAGGGGCAGCCGTGTCGCAGTTCGTAGCTCGCGTTGTCCTGGGACCGAAGGGTCAGAGGTTTGATTCCCGGCTACGACTGTCGAAATGCCCTTGGGCAAGGCACTGAACCCTAATTTGCCCCCAATGGGTTGGCAGCGCCTTGCATGGCAGCAGCACCATTAGTGTGTGAATGTGTGTGTGTGAGAAAGGGTAAATGTGTGCTAATGTAAAGCGCTTTGGACATTGTAGCAATATAGATAAATGCGCTGTATAACTACTCTCCATTACAGATCATGAATTTTGATTGTTATTTACATCTGTCGCACTGCAATGCATGTTAAGAGTCATTTTGGACGACAATAGTGTTGACAGCAGGTTGCAGCAGAGCTTGACTGTCTTCCCCAAGGGAGCAGTGATGGCCTAACGAAGCTTCTTGAAGCAATGACGCTTTGCAGCCAATTGGTTCAAAGCTTCATGGTGGTTCATTTGGTTGCAGCTATCAAATCTAGTGTTACCGGTTCATATCTATTGGTGTGAATATTGCATAATACAGTGAGGACAGCTGCGGTTTATAGTCCAGCGTGGCTTATCTATGAACAAATGTTGAGTCAAATTTGGTGGGTGGCGGCTTATGGTCAGGTGCGCCTTATTGTCATAAATTATGGTAGTAAAGGCAGCAGTGATGGCCTAACAAAGCTTTTTGAAGCAATGAAGCTTTGCAGCCAATTGGTTCAATGCTTCATTGTGGTTCATTTGGTTGCCGCTATCAAATGTAGTGTTACCGGTTAATATCTTTTGGTGTGAATATTGCTTAATACAGTGAGGACAGCTGCGGTTTATAGTCCAGTGTGGCTTATCTATGAACAAATGGCGAGTCAAATTTGGTGGGTGGCGGCTTATAGTCAGGTGCGCCTTATAGTCATAAATTATGGTAGTAAGTAATATCGTCCAAAAGACTAAGACGAAAAATAAAAGGACTGACAAAAACAACACTGGGCTCCTGCATTTTTAGGTCACGAAGAGTGAAAGAGGCACCATTCTGAAAGAGAAGGACGGCCGGCATCAATGCCGTAACACCTTCGAAGAGCCTGGCTATCCTTTAATGCAAGAGGAGTCAGTTTCATGATGAGATGGAGAGACTTCTCTGGATTAACGAAAAGGAAATGCTAACGCCATTTTCGATCTCGTGAAAGAGACAGCGCCTCACTCGAAAGGGAAGGTAATTCTTTTTTTTTCTTTTTTCCTTTGCATTATGTTCTATCATCTACTTCATTTCAGCTATTAAAAATGTTAGGTTAGGTATATGGATTGATTCAAATGTGTTAGTTGTTTTATCCTGGTTTTATCTCGATTATAAAATTTTAATGTGACGTTTCAGTAGTGCTTAGAACAGATTAGGGACATTTACATGGAAAACACTTCACAATTTACGGAATTTTCAGGTAACCAGACTATTTCCAGAATTAATTTCGTAAGTAGAGGTACCACTGTATCAAGAAGTTTTAGCTATGCAAATAGCTACGTCGCTAACACTTGAAAGAGTAATCCCATCATATTGTATGAATGGGCGGGGAAGACAAGCTAAACAAGTCCGTAATGAAAAAGCGTAAACCGTCAAATCGTTTCGAAAGGAGTCCTTCCAGCGTCAACTGGACTCAACCGCATGTGTGGATAACTATAAGCCATTGGGAACATTTTTATTGAAGAGTTCCAGGTCCTTTCTTCTATGGAATCCTGTGGTATTCACATATTAACATTTCGTCCCAACAAAACCCGATATTTATCCCTCGCTAATATTGCAAAGATCAGGAGCTTCCGTCTCCATTCTTGGTCTTGAGGACCACTAGACTGACCATGACAGGGATGAGTAGGATGGGGGTGATGACCAGAGCGAAGACTATGGGCGGCGCCGGGTCGCTGAGCTCTTCCATGGGGCAGTCCTTGAAAAACCTTTGATGGATGTCCACAAAGGTCTGCTCCACCAAAGTGTTGGGCCATGGGATGCTCAGGCAGTCGGAGATGTTCTCAGTGCAATGACTTAAGCTGCTGTACAACCTATGTAAAAGACAAAAGTTTTTTTCTTAAAACTTTGAATATTGTGTTCTAGTTCTATGTTCACCAGAGGGGGTAAAAAGTTGGATTTTGCCTTTTTTCCATTCTTTACTTGGTTTTATCAAAATGCTGGGATTCCTTGCCAGACTCATTGTTCATCTCATCTCACTGTTCAGAAATATTTCGTCAATCAATATCTCTTTCATGATGATGACGAGGGATAACGAGCTAAAAACGAGTCTTGGGAGCCAGGGCGTGGGTTTGGTCTCAACATTGGTAGGGACAATTTTTGCTCGGGATGGAACATTAATAAGACCAAAAAGATCGGGTGAACGGACATCAGGGCAACATTTCTCACGAATATGAACCTACGGAAATTAATTGATATGCTAAATCAGGGGTATTCATTACGTCGAATCGACTGGTCGATCGCAACGCTAGTGTGGGCAGCTCGCGGCATCCCAATTTTTGTTTTTCATGTACATGGTTAATTATTAGGGTTGTTCCGATCATGTTTTTTGCTCCCGATCCGATCCCGATCGTTTTAGTTTGAGTATCTGCCGATCCCGATATTTCCCGATCTGATTGCTTTTTTTTTTGCTCCCGATTCAATTCCAATCATTCCCGATAATTTTTCCCGATCATATACATTTTGGCAATGCATTAAGAAAAAAATGAATAAAACTCGGACGAATATATACATTCAACATACAGTACATAAGTACTATATTTGTTTATTATGACAATAAATCCTCAATATGGCATTTACATTATTAACATTTTTTCTGTGAGAGGGATCCACGGATAGAAAGACTTGTGACTTTGTATATTGTAACTAAATATTGCCATCTAGTGTATTTGTTGAGCTTTCGGTAAATGATACTGTAGCCATGGACAAATGCATGATGGGAAGTGGAACCATGACTGTGTGTAGTGCTACCAATTCATATATCTTCTCTGCATTGGCAAATAACGCAAGATGTTAAGATAAAGATCAAGTGCTACCTTGCTTCCCCACATTGCTTCCCATGATATTTTTAATTGTAGGGAGAGGGATTGTAAGGCTTAAGCCAATTTAAAAAATGCCCCAGAGGCTGCCAAAATTCACTCAGCACTCGCCTCTCTCCAAGCAGCTTATTGCTCACATTTTTCTTGTTCTATAGTTTCCAGCAGAGTTCACTACATTTCTCACTCTTTAATAAATGTTAACAGTAGAAAACACAAACAGAGGAACATTTGCTTCCAAGCAGCTTCCTACTCGAGTTTTGCAGGTTAGCAAATCCACACAGTGTAATGTTATGCTAACTCTGATGCAGGTCGGACTTCCAACGGCAAAATTTGTAGTGTGTTCCCCACCTCCAATACATTGATGTCTTTTTACATTTTTTACAGTGGCTGCTGGCCAAAAAAAAAACTTATAATTAGAGATGTCCGGTCACGTGATTTTCAAAATATCGGAATCGGTAATAAAATATCGGCCATGCCTTTTTTTATTATATATATATATATAAATATAAATATTAATTAAATCGTTTTCTAATTGTATTTAACGTTACAGACATAATAAGTTACACTCATCCAGAGTCTTTAGTTTAGGCTTAAGGTAGGGTTATCAAAAATATCCCAAAAACGGCGGAGATTAATTTATTAAAAAATGTGTCACGTTAAAATATTTAACGCAATTAATGTATGCGCTGCGCTCAATCTGTAATGACGCCGTTTTACCTATATAGAGAGATAAAAGGCAACACTAAATGAGTAGAGTGAATTTTGGCAGCCTTTGGAGCCTTTTTTTAATTGGCTAAAGCCTTGCAATCCCTCTCCCTATGAATAGAAATATCATGGGAAGCAATGTGGGGAAGCAAGGTGGCAATTGATCATTGTCTTAACCCCTCAAGTTATTTCCCAACGCAGAGAAGATATATCAATTGGTAGCACGACACACAGTCATGGTTCCACTTCCCATCATGCATTTGGGATGGCCACAGTATCATTTACTGAAAGCTCAACAAATACACTAGATGGCAGTATTTAGTCACAATATACAAAGTCACAAGTCTTTCTATCCGTGGATCCCTCTCACAGAAAGAATGTTAGTAATGTAAATGCCATCTTGAGGATTTATTGTCATGATAAACAAATACAGTACTAATGTACTGTATGTTGAATGTATATATTAGTCCGAGTTTTATTCATTTTTTTCTTAATGCATTGCCAAAATGTATATGATCGGGAAAAATTATCGGGAATAATTGGAATTGAATCGGGAGGGAAAAAAAGCAATCGGATCGAGAAATATCGGGATCGGCAGATACTCAAACTAAAACGATTGGATCGGGCGCAAAAAAACATGATCGGAACAACTCTACTTATAATACCCTTCCTCTTCAAGAGGGGGCGGAGGAGGCAGCCTGTTGTCGACATGTATTTCTGTCAGGGTGTGCCTGCGTGTGTGTGTGTGTGTGTCGGGGGTGGGTCAAATCATCAGCTTATCAAACGTGCGTTTGGGGCGTGGGGACCGACGCATTCAGCAAGTGAAAAGGGGGAAATGTAAGTTTGAACATAATGAAAATAATTCACTAAAAAATGGTAGGGTCAATTCTATCCTTACAACGTACGGGAAGACAATCTATATCATCTGAATAACTGAACTCATTATACAGCCGAAACCATTGCGGTATATTTAAAAAATAAATTAAGAAAAAAACAATTAATAACTAGCTAGGCACAAACATTGTATGTAACTTTGTGTAACTTTGCATGAAACATGTAAGTTTTTATTTCATGCTTTACAAGTGCTGAATGTCTACCACCAGCGGCACAGACAACATCAAGCCAATATGACTTTTAATTTGTTAGAATTACTTACTTGTTAAAAAGACTTTCAAATCTTATTAAATCATTAACTAATTTTAATTAATGTAATCAATCAATTAATTAATTAATAATTTAGTCTACAGTATTTCAATGATTTTAAAATGAATACATGTGCGATTATTTTGGCACATTCTTTTTGAATCACCCTGTATAATGCATATAAGGTTGCTTAAAGGTTGGTGGGGACAATTTGAGCATCCTGAAAAGTTGGTGGTGTTATGTCCCTACCGTCCCAATGCAAAGCTACGCCCTTGCTTGGGAGCAGGGCTGGCCCAGGACATTTGGGGGCCCTAAGCAAAATAATGCCAAGGGGCCCATATTTTTGGCCCAACATTTCATCACAGTGTACTGTGAAACCCATACATGCAATCCAACCCATACGTCCATATTTTGTATATTAATCAGATTTTTCGTTTCTCTGCTCCATAAGGATAAATTCTCTTCGACATATTCGTGCATCTATTTTCCAAGCAAGTTTGAGCACCAATCATCGCGAAGCAGGTTCAACGTCACTCCCCAGGTTGCCAGATTGTAATGACAAGAAAATGGATGTTTGCATAGATAAACGGCAATGCGCGCCACATTATTCACAATGCTCTATTAACAACGTATAAAATGAGGTTGCCAGATTGGGGGCCCCCTAGTGGTCAGGGGCCCTAAGCAGCTGCATAGTCTGCGTATAGGCTGGGCTGGGCTTGCTTGAGAGACTAGACGAGACGAGAATGTGTGTAGCCTATGTGAAGTTAGCTTGCATCATAGCTGTGTCTGTTGTGTCACTCATGTGACATGCTGTGCGCCCCTGACTCACCAGTGTCCTCTCCACGCTTGCACACACGGTAAGATTTGTTTTCTCATCTTGGCAAGAGAGAATATGCAATGTTTCTTTAGCCTTTAAAGGTCTGTGCTGAGTGATCATCACACACTAAATGGAACTTGTAGCGTTAGCACAGCATTCACGTTCGCGTTAGCAATAGGCTAATGCTAATGGCGCGCAAACGTTTTTTTACATTCAGTTCGTGGCATCAAGGTGACTATAATTAATTGAAAATAATATACTTTTTTCCTGCTAAGTGTGTATTATCAGATGTTATCCTTGTGTTCATTTGAAATAGTTGGAAACCTTTATTTATTTATTTTGGGAGTAAAACTAGAATTTTGCAGACAAAAACATTTTGACTAAATGTTGACAAAAACTACATGAAGACAAACATTTTAAAATGATTAAAATATGACTGAGTCTATTAAGTATAATCGCTCAAAAGACTAAGACGAAAATTAAAAGGTCTGCCAAAAACAACACTGCTTTACAGACAAAATAAATCTTAGATGGCTCATCAGGGGCCAGAACAATAATTTTGAAAGACTGACTCCATATTGTATTCAATTTGACACTGTAATGTTTGACAGGGTAATTTTCTTCAAATAAGTTGATGGGCATTTTTTAATGTATCTGTTAAAAAAATATTTAAGCACTGGAAATGTTTAAAGTACCAAGTAGCACTAAGTGGAATTAGATAAACCCCAAGCGATACCCAAGTCTACAGTCTATGCTCTGCTGCACTTGAAAACAATTTTGTAGTGAAGTTTTGCTTACCCACTCACGTTGCTCCAAGCACACCAGTCGGTGGCATTCATTGCCGCCATGGAGACTTCGAAGTTGCAAAGGCACATCTGGTCCAAGAGTGTGTACAGGCAGTCCATGGTGGCTCCCCCGTAAACACTGTCGCAGTAAGCGTGGAAAAGCATACAGCTGAGGGTGCTCTCTCCACAAGCTGAAAAGATAGACATCCAATTAAAACAGGGAGGGCTGCCAGTTAATGATCATTGATCATCATGCTATTGACGGCGGTGGCAAGGGTAGCCAGAATTTTACCGTAAAAAGAGGAAAACAGTCAAATGCAGGTAAAAACTGCATTGTACTTTGGTCGCTGTGTATTTTACCGTGGATTTTTATTTCAACTGAAAATTATGATGGAAATTTAATATTGTAGAACTTTGTTATCATACTTTGAGTAAAAGGTAAATGGTCTTGATGAGAGTTTGTCATTAATTTTGGGTTGACGATAATGTTGGCCGATAGAACCATGAATTATAAACTCATTACATATAACTACTGCGTTACCAGTAAGAAATAATAACTAAGTACTAAAGTACCGTATTGGCCCGAATATAAAACGGCCCTGATTATAAGACGACCTCCTCTTTTTCAAGATTCAAGTTTGAAAAAAGACTTTTTGAACACCAAATTAATTTTTATACAGAAAATAATTAAAGTACATCCAAAACCAATGATTATAACAATATATTTTAGGGCTGTCAAAATTATCGCGTTAACGGGCGGTAATAAATTTTTTAAATTAATCACGTTAAAATATTTGACGCAATTAACGCACAAATGCCCCGCTCAAACAGATTAAAATGACAGCACAGTCAAATGTGTACTTGTTGTGTTTTTCTGAGTTTTGGCGCCCTCTGCTGCCGCTTGGGTGCAACTGATTACACCAGACTCACCACTGTTCCAGCGATTGAGTCTGGCCACCATTCACCGGATACAATTTCCAGGGCGGAGCAAGCCACAGCAAATAGACAGCGGAGTGGACCAATCAGCGACGGGCAGACGTGACGTTAGTAAAATGACGAGGGCAGGACGAGGGACTTGCGCGCGGAAGTAAACATATGAAGAGAGCGGAGTTTATTCAACATGGCTAGAGCGAGACGGACTGTTGTCAATGACCCGTGTCGATGTGTTTTTGGTAATTTAAAACTGATTTTACCGTGGATTGGAACATATTCTCGGCTCTCCCGTTCACCATCTGTGTTGTTGTGGAGACGACTTTCGACGCGCAAGAGTGACGTTGCTCGTTAAGAACACGTCACGCAAATAAACGAATCTGATTTGTCGATTGATTTTGTACCTGCTCGAGAGGCCGTTAATGGGCAGGTTCCCAGACTTTTCTCTCAGTGTTTGAAAAATACAGGGAGAACAGTCTGGCCGTGCCAGGCAAGATTTTATAGGCTTCAGCACCCACGAGCATTGTGTAAGTAATTACTGTCATCAACAATGGCGGGCTACTAGTTTATTTTTTGATTGAAAATTTTACAAATTTTATTAAAACGAATACATGAAGAGGGGTTTTAATATAAAATTTCTATAACTTGTACTAACATTTAAAGAGCATATGACACGAGAAAAAAAGTCTTAAATTGCATTATTATGTGAATTAGAATCATATTTTGAGACGATTCGACTATATACAACAATTTAGCAAAGCACAGATGACAAGAAATTAGTCTTTTAATCTGCCGGTTAGCCACACCTACCATTATAGGGCTTTAGCGTCCCCAACAGGTGGATGACGTCAGCGGTAGACTGGGCTCATCGGTTTTACTATTCAGCCCATTGAGGGGGAATTATTCAGAACGAGGAAAACAAGACGAAGAGAGCCGCAAAATGTCATTGTTTCAGTCTCTCTACTCCAATATTTTTACAGGATATTCTTTTTATCCAAGTATTTTTCCCCAATAGCTATATAAATGGCTTGAGAAGGACCAGTCAGCCCGTCGAGGGGGAACTATTCACAACGAGGAAAACGCGACGAAGAGAGCAGCAAAATGTCATTGTTTCTGTCTCTTTACTTCAATATTTTTACAGGATATTCTTTTTATCCAAGTATTTTCCCCAATAGCTATATAAATGGCTTGAGAAGGACCAGTCAGCCCGTCGAGGGGGAACTATTCACAACGAGGAAAACGCGACGAAGAGAGCGGCAAAATGTCATTGTTTCTGTCTCTTTACTTCAATATTTTTACAGGATATTCTTTTTATCCAAGTATTTTCCCCAATAGCTATATAAATGGCTTGAGAAGAACCAGTCAGCCCGTCGAGGGGGAACTATTCACAACGAGGAAAACGCGACGAAGAGAGCGGCAAAATGTCATTGTTTCTGTCTCTTTACTTCAATATTTTTACAGGATATTCTTTTTATCCAAGTATTTTCCCCAATAGCTATATAAATGGCTTGAGAAGGACCAGTCAGCCCGTCGAGGGGGAACTATTCACAACGAGGAAAACGAGACGAAGAGAGCGGCAAAATGTCATTGTTTCTGTATCTTTACTTCAATATTTTTACAGGATATTCTTTTTATCCAAGTATTTTCCCCAATTGCTAAATAAATGGCATGGTCATGACAAATAACAGTCTTGTGCTGAATGGAATATGAAATAATAAAAATGCATTTATTCAGGACGACATGGCAAAATTACTCCATAATGGTCAAAACTGTCGACTTTACCTTTACTGTCGCACCTCCCGAACGATATTTTATGACACCTAAATCGGACATATGTCATTTCCCTTCCCCGGCTTCGGAGAATGTAAACAAACCAGAAGGCGTGACAGCTAGCCGACATGCTAACCCGAACCGAGTGATGTTTCAAAGTCTTCGAAGCGGAAAATAACACATAACTATCCTGGATTATTTGACATGACGACCCGGTTGTCGATTGTCTTCGCGGATCGGCAAACCGCCCGGCGGAGAGCAATTTACAGTTCGTTCCCCGGAGGAGGGTGGCTGGAGTTGTTGTGCAGCTAATGTGCTGCTGCTAATGAGCATTAGGAGAGCTTTTTACATGCCTATCAATGATCAAACGTAAGTAGTCCTTCATTTAAAGAAAGTTTGTAGTATTTACTTTGTAATCGCTGTATTCGTATTTGACATAATACAAAACAAGATGTTTACTCACTTCCTCGTAAGTCCAATGGTCCCAAAGTAAATATCCACGGTGAATGGGAACCTTTTGAAACTCCAAAAAAGCGCATACGCCTCTCCCTCATACAGAATGATTTTTCTGCAGCCGTTTCGCTGGCGTGATGCGAAAAATAAACGTATTAATCCGCAAAATCAGCTGAATCCTTGGTCCTCATACACAACAGCACACTTTAGCGTGAAGAGGACGTCTTCTACCGTACACGTCACAGTGCCCTCCTCCTCAATGCAAGACCGAAGCCGGAAGTCACTCATTTTCATGGCGCGGGATTCAAAAAACTAAATAAAAATAGCGATCGCTTCCACACACATCCAAGCGGCCCGTATCATTTAGGGGCATAAAATACCTATTATGAAATAAACATGCTTTTTCGTGTCACAGGCACTTTAACTTTTAAGAACTACAATTCTTTCTATCCATGGATCGCTTTAACAGAATGTTAATAATGGTAATGCCATCTTGTTGATTTATTGCTATAATAAAGAAATACAGTACTTATATACCGTATGTTGAATGTATATATCCATCTTGCGTCTTATCTTTCCATTCCAACAATAATTTACAGAAAAATATGGCATATTTTTCAGATGGTTTGAATTGCGATTAATTGCGATTAATTACGATTAATTAATTTTTAAGCTGTAATTAACTCGATTAAAATTTTTAATCGTTTGACACCCCTAATTTGAGAGAAAAAGCATGGTATTTTGCCTCATTCAAATCTTAATATCTCAACATTTAAATATTTAAACTAAAGTGCAATCACATTCGTAAACAAATGGCTTGTTTTTTTTTTTTTTGTTTTTTGTTTTTATGTAAATAAACCAATAAATCTTTTTGACCTTTTGTCAAATAAAAACAAAAAAAAAAAACTTTTTTGGGGGGGGTCAGATCGGGACTCGATATCAGCAGATTGTCAAAATCAGGTGACTCGGACTCGGGTGCAAAAGTATGCGATCGGGACATCCCTACAAAACCTTCATGAAAATTTTTAAAACAGTCTGCTGGCAGTAAACTACTCCATCAGTAGTCAGCACGCTTGACTGCCACTGTGGCATTGCAGGTTGAATCCACGGTTGCAGTGAAATAACAATTGAGTTATTGGGTATGATGAATGATGTAAGCATATTTCTCCACAGTGATGGTGTGAATTTGTGCAGGTGTAAAATCATTCCACGTACCACTTTGTGAAGTCGTGTCTCCCAAGGTAGCATCTGAAGGGAATAGAGCCGAGATTAGAGTTTGACTCCCCGAAAAAAGTGCCATGTGTACATTAATGCAGCTTCATGTGTTCTACAGGAAGACATCTGCAGCTGGAAAAAGGGGAAGCGCGCACGTACTACACTCACACAGACACGCACACACACTCACCATAGAGAAAGGAGAGAAAGACCCCAATCAAAGCAAGCGCTCCCTTCATGTCAGAATCAATGAATCACGGCGACTCCTTCCGCGCGGACGACCCTGTAGGAAGACGCCGAAGCGCAGCGAGGCATAACAGGAAGCGGCGGCGACGCAGCGTAAAAGCCGATGGATGAACGGAGAGCGAGTCTGGCCTACGGGCCAGATGTTCCTCTCAGATCAGCCCGACGGCCCCCGCGCCTCGGCGGCAGCTCTTCCCGTCTCCAACTGGAGCTTCCCTGGGACGGTCCTGCCTTCTGGAAGGGGTGGAGGCAACGCAGATTGTCCTCTCCATTCTCCCCCAAATAAAAAAAGAAAAGGAGCACACCCAAAACGAGCTGGGCTGGACTCACATCTGAAAACTCTTTACTCCTCAACTCTTGTTCTGCTTTTTAGTCTCAGTTTCTCACAGTGGAAGGCCTGGCCAGACTCACAGCATGTGATTTATTTGCCTTTTTTTTCCTCGCCGCCTCTGCCAAATAGGAAACATAAGCAAACATTTAGAGCTTCTCGGGGCTAGATGGGAATCACGACTGTGCGAGTGGTGAATATCGATATTTGGCTTCATTTGAACCCAATGAAAGACAAATTAACACGTGAGAGGAGATCCAACGGGTGGGAGCTTCACTTTGGCATAATGGCCAGCTAATGACTGTCTTCAGCACGGTTTATTCCTTAAAGAGAACCTCGGACTTAAAGCCTTGTAGGCTCTAATAAGCCACAATTGCTCTCTTTTAATAAAATATGTTTTTAGTAGAGCTGTCAAAATGATCGCGTTAACGGGCGGTAATTAATTTTTTTTAATTAATCACGTTAAAATATTTGATGCATTTAATGCACATGCCCCGCTCAACCAGATTAAAATGACAGCACAGTGTAATGTTTACTTGTTACTTGTGTTTTTTTATGTTTTTTCGCCCTCTGCTGGCGCTTGGGTGCGACTGATTTTATGGGTTTCAGCACCATGAGCTTTGTGTAATTCTTGACATCAACAATGGCGAGCTACAAGCTTATTTTCTGATTGAAAATTTTACAAATTTTATTAAAACGAAAACATTAAGAGGGGTTTTAATATAAAATTTCTATAACTTGTACTAACATTTATCTTTTAAGAACTACAAATCTTTCTATCCATGGATCGCTTTAACAGAATGTTAATAATGTTAATGCCATCTTGTTGATTTATTGTTATAATAAACAAATACAGTACTTATGTACCGTATGTTGAATGTATATATCGGTCTTGTGTCTTTCCATTCCAAAAATAATTTACAGAAAAATATGGCATATTTTATAGATGGTTTGAATTGCGATTAATTTTTGTGCTGTAATTACCTCGAATAAAAATTTTAATCGTTTGACAGCTCTAGTTTTTAGAAACACAAACTCTATATTTTGTCATTGATTTAAAAATCTATAATATTTAGTACATGATTGGACCTACGGAGGGTGCCATGTTTTAAGCGCGCAATGCACGCTGTGAGTGATGACCTAGGTTTGGTCTCAACATTGGTAGGAACAATATTACCGTAATGCACATAATGCAAACAATCATCCAAATAAGGGATGGCTATCTTGACTTTGTTGTTCCTTGTGGAGGCTGGCTTGACCGCAGTAGTTTTGCAGGTTAGCAAGTATAATGTAATGCTAACTCTTATGCCGGTCGGACTTTCAGTAGCAAAATTAGTGTTGTTTCCCCCACTTCCACAACATTGACGTCTTTTTACATGACTTACAGTGGCTGCTGCCGGCCGAAAAAAGCTTCTAATATCGCTCCTCTCTGAAGGGGGCGGAGGATGCGGCATGTTGTTGACATTAATCTGTTGGGGCTGTCTTGAGTATATGTGTGGGTGTCTTTGTAGCAGGACGGGGGGCTTCAAGTCATCAGCCAACCAAACGGTTGTTTGGGGGGTGAAAAGGGATAAATGTAAGTCTGAACATAATGAAAACAATTTACTTAATAATGGTAGGGTCTATTCTATCATTACAATATAAGGGAAGACACTCTAAATTACCTATATAACTGTACTGTTTAGTCTTTTAACTTTCTAATGCAAATAAGGTTGCTTAAAAGTTGGTGGGGACAATATGAGCACCCTGAAAAGTTGGTAATGTTATGTCCCTACTGTCCCTATGCAAACCCACACCCTTGGTAGTGACGTAGTTGGGATGGACTGGGAGAATAGCTGTGCTAGCTAGCATGCGAAGCTGGTATGACAACTGGTTTGATTTTGTCACATTATGCTACTGGTCAGACTGTTTTGTTGCAAAGATGTTGGATGAGTTCCCAACGTCGTACCTGCATCCAATTCCAGCTCATCAGCAGTAGCTTTAAACCGATCTTAGGTGGCTTGCCGAGATATTGACTTGCTGCCATTTGACAGTTTGTATATCCCTTCGTTGCTAGTTGCATCATTGCCTCTTTTTTTCGTTTGTCTGCCTCTCACCGCGGTTTTGCCTCGTTTTTTTTTTTTTTTTTTTTTAAATTGATCCCGACATACTGTCACGGACCCTTTTTGTTCCTCCCTCTCAGCGATCGCGTGTTTTTTTGTGTGTTCAATAAACCCTTTTACGCAATCCCTATGTTATTGTTGTCTGCTTGCTGTCTGAAGTGAGCCGCGTTTTCTTATTCCGTGGTCATGCCAGCTGCACTTTCTTTTCAGGTGTGTTTCCCTTTCAGGTTTTACCGCACAGACAACGCTTGTGGGTTGCGATTACTTTTTAAGGAAAAGCATGACTCTAACTTTACGCTGAAGTATAGTCCTGTGGCCTACGCGCGAGAAATGGGGGTTCGAATCCCGCTGGAGAGCTTCATTTAATTGCTTTTGCTGCTCGTTTTCTTAAATATCGACAGTGCTGTCCTGCTCATCACTTTTCCGCTCGGGTTCAAATTGGAAGGGCAGAACCGACGACATGTTTCTGTAGCTAACAAGTGACGCTGTGGAAGTACTGCAGCGCTGCCCAGTGATGTCACCGCCATCAACATTAGGAGGGGTTTGAATATGCAAATTATTGAAACTCATACTACTATTTACCATAATTTTCACACTATAAGGCGCACCTGAACATAAGCCGCCACCCGCCAAATTTGGCACGAAAACAGCATTTGTCAATAGATAAGCCACACTGGACTATAAGCCTCAATGTATTATGGGATATTTACACTGAAGGAAATACTTACCTTTCTCGCAGACACTGTATAACTGTTTGCATTAGTCTAACATAGCTTATAGTAAAGCTTATAGTAAAGCATTTAACCATAGTTTAGGCAGACTTCACTCCATGCCCTTTGACACAGTAAAGTGGACTAGCTTATCAGCCCTCGCCTGATAAGCGAAGAAAAAACATCATCAGTTCTCCGGTGGGGTCATGATGCTCCCGCCATACCAAGACAATAACTTGATAGCGCGGCGCCTTGGACGTCAAGACATGCTTCGGTTGCCGTGGCAACCACGTCCCAGCCACGAAGGATGACGCACGAACTTGACCGCCCAAATCTGCCACAGACGGAAGATCCCAAGACAACACCCAGGCACGCCTTCCGCCCGGCCTACTGCACCACAGCTTTCAAAAGGCTGAACATTTAGCTAACAACGCTCGCTTCTCGGGGACATTCCAATCTATCCGTTGTTTTGCAGACCTTGGATCTAACATTGCCTCTCTGTCGTCTGTTTTTGGCTTGTTTTTGACCATTGTCGACGAATAAATTGTCAACCTGTTTTCGATGAGCCTTCTTTAAACCATTCAAAATGGAGTCAGTACAAAGGGTTAACACAAGAGTGGACGCGCGGGGTTTTCCCTCCCGGCCGACTTGCTGGGGCTGCGCCAGTGGAAGGCCATCTGGTTCGGCTGTTGCTGTTCCGGTGGCCTGGCATTGTTCCTTTAACACCAAACAATATTAACAGGTAACACTTCATTTGAGAGCGGCATCATACGACTGTCATAAGACCAAATGAACCACCATGAAGCTTTGAACCAATTGGCTGCAAAGCTTCATTGCTTCATGAAGCTTCATTTGGCCATCAATGCTGCCTCGGGGGAGACCTCTGCTGCCACCTACTTTCAACACTGTTGTCATCCAACATGCCTCCTAGCATGAATTGCATCGCTACAGATGTAAATAACAATCCTAATTCATGTTCTGTGCTAATAATTTCTTCAGTTACTGTTCCAGTTGTTTCATTAATTGCTAGTTAAGGTATTTCGTAACACTTTATTTGACAGTGGCGCCATAAGACTGTCATTAGACAATCATAATTATGACATGACATTGTCATGAGCATTAATGAATGCTTATAACAGATGTCATTAAGTGTTATCCGGCAAATTATCTCACTTTTGAATGGATGTAAAAGATTCAAGCTGGACATAAATAGGGTTAGTGACATAATTTGCCACTTGACACATAATGACATAAGCATTCAGTAATGCCCATGCTAGTGTCATGTCATCATTATGACAGTATTATGACAGTCTTATGACGCCGCTGTCAAATGAAGTGTTACCTACTAACCCAAATAGATAAAAAAAAAATAAGTTGCACTGGACTATAAACCGCAGGATTGAAAATGAAGGGAAAAAGTAGCTGTTTATAGTCTGAAAATTACGGTATCATTTAAGAACTACCAGTCTTTCTGTCTGTGGTTCCGTTTAAAGCCTGCACAATTCTACAACAAAGATTTACAGGAATTAGTTTGGTATTTGACGGTCGCCCTCCGCTGTTTATCAAAATGACTGCTGCGATAAGCAAGCGGTTCAAGATTCACAGAACTAGCTCACGGGGCCTCTCTTGACATCTGCTAGCCGAGGCGCTTTTTGATTTAGTAATGACATCAGGAAGTATCTTTTCTGCAGGGGAGGAGCTATGACTTAGGGGAGTTGGCAAGGGGTAGGAGGAGATGAGTGGGGAGAGGGGCACATGATGAGGAACAGCAAAGGGGCGCTCGCAAACTCGCAAGGGTTTCACAACACCGCGTCAGTCGCAGCGTGGGGGCCCGAAGAGGAAGAAATCCAGGAAGTTGCGCCAGGTGGGGCACGGTTTTGGTTAACCTTTCACCGAGGCTTCAACTGATGAGACCTCACCGGGAGTTTGTGTTGGATGGGAACGAAGAGAACACACACAAACACACACACGCACGCAAACTTTGGCCGAAGTTGTAATCTCCCACATCTCTCAGTTTAGGAACACGATGCCAAAAAATCCCCACTGGGGAGTACACACACAGTCAATCAAAACGCCTAACATGTTGTGATGTGACAGGGTGTAAGTGTTATTATGCAATTATGAATTAAACAAGACACTTACTGGCAACGCCGTTCATCATTTCTGTCGAGTGATACGCTGTAAAGAAAATATGTCAGTAAGAGAAAATACAGCCCGAGTACTACGCGTGCTAGATGAGCTTTCCTCGGCTGAGGACTGTTTGTTCGATTGATTTATTGGTAAGCAGAATTACAGGAAGCAACGTGTTCTAAAATACTAAAAACGCCACATTTTTCTTAGATTAACGACGATCAGAGGTGGGTAGAGTAGCCAAAACGTTTACTCAAGTAAAAGTAGCGTTACTTTAAAAAAATATATATTACTCGAGTAAAAATAGTCATCCAAAAAATGTACTTAAGTAGAAGTAAAAAAAGTATCCAGTGAAGAGAATACTCAAGTAATGAGTAACATTTTGAGTAACTGCTTTTTTTTTTTTTTTTTTTAAAACAATGGTATTTTTTTTCTCTCAACACCAGCTTATCAATATGAACTTTTATTATAATGATACTGTACAATAACCTATTGCATAACCACTTTAAGCCAAATAAATAAATAAATAAATAACATTAAATTAAAGAGAGAAAATAAAACAGTAATGAAGCATTATTCGTCCAAAGAGCATGAGTGCCCTGCCCTCTAGTGGAGAAAATAGTTCCTACTTTGAATAGTGAATACTGTAGTTCCGTCATAGTTACTAATATGAAATTAAAGGATAATATCTCCGATTTTCCTTGGTCAATCGGTGCCAAATAAAACCTGGAAGAGAAGTTAAAATCCGCGCTGTCAAGTCTTGTTGACGGCAGCGCCCCATGTCAAATACTTAGTTTGTTACAGTACTTTAAAGACACGTGATTGAATAGGCTTGTGTGGTCATAGAATGGCAAGCTTGCGTCTGATTGGTGGAATGGAGTGATGTGGTTATTGTTGCGACGTCTCATTGGTGAAATTAGTAACGCTACTCTTGGCAACAGTGCTGTTTTTGGAAGCTATTTTAATTTTGGTCTTACGTTCCTTTTTTTGGATGATAATACTCATTAGTCTTAGTCATATTTTAGTCATTTCAAAATGTGTTTGTCTTCATCTAGTTTTTGTTGACGAAAACTCTGAAAAGTCTGTCAAATTCGAAAATTTCACTCCAAAAATAAGAAAAAGTTTCCAATGAACATTGACAGACGAGCACATATTGTAGTGTCTACAAATCAATCACATGATAACACACTCAGCAAGAAAACAGTAGGCTACAATATTTTCAATTAGTTATACCCGTCTGGACGCCACGAACTATGTACAAAAAGTTGTCCGAGAGTTTAGGAGGATGCTCGCCCTTAGCAATAGCCTAATGCTAACGTGAACGTGAATGCTATGCTAACGCTACAAGTTACATTTAGCACTCTGCACAGACCTTTAAAACCTAAAACAATATTGAATATTCTCTCTTGCCGAAATAAGAAGACAAATCTTACCGTTTGTGTCTCAAAACAAGCAATGGGGAGACCGGAGAGGACACTAGACCAGTGGGTGAGTTGGTGGGTCGAAGCACGTCACATGAGTGACACAACCAGGCAGGCTAACTACACATAAAATATCACACGTTGTGAACATGCGACGAAAACTATGGCGCATTTTTGTCTCGTTTTTCAGACGAAGACTGGCATTCGTGTCGTTAAGTTTTAGTCTCCACAAGATAGGTTTTTAGCTTGTTATCGTCTCGTCATCGTCATTAAAAATAATTTTGTAGACGAAATATTTTCGTTATAGTCACCGTTGACAAAACAACACTGCTTGGCAATTGAATCGCTAGCATATAAATAAATAAATGTAATCTGTAGAATTAAGAAGAAAAATGTAACGACTCTTGTGTAGCCCAAAGTAGCGGAGTAAGAGTAGTCTTTTTTTCTTCACAAATCTACTAAAGTAAAAGTAAAAAGTACGGCTTAGTAAAACTACTCTTCGAAATACATTTTTCTCAAAAAGTTACTCAAGTAAATGTAACAAAGCACATGTAACGCGTTACTAGCCATCTCTAACGACGATATAAGGAAAGTTGGTGGTCACTTTGTTATGGATGTAAGTGAGGATTGTTCAGCCTGTAGTGAAGTTCCTCATTTATTAGGTGTCAAAATATATTTTTAGGTTTTTTAAGAATTTAAATGTTGGGATTCCTTCACTATTTTTTACCTGTCCTGTTCAGCTGCTTGACACGGAGAACAGAAATCTGAGTGTCCAATTCGTCTGAACAGTTTTAATGTATCACATGGGAGTAAGACATAGTGTATCACAAAAGTGAGTACACCCCTCGCATTTCTGCAGATATTAAAGTTTATCTTTTTCGTGGGACAACACTGACAAGATGACACTTTGACACAATGAAAAGTAGTCTGTGTGCAGCTTATATAATAGAGTTCATTTATTTTCCCCTCGAAATAACTCAAAATATAGCCATTAATATCTAAACCCCTGGCAACAAAAGTGAGTAGACCCCTTTGAAAAAACGTACATCCCTAAATGTACAAACTGAGTACTGCTTGTCATTTTTCCTTCAAAATGTCATGTGACTCATTACAGGAGTGATGTCAGAATTGCTGCAGAGATTAAAGAGGTGGGGGGTCATACGCCGCACTCTACATCAAATTGGTGTGCATGGCTCTCAACACAGGAGGAAGCCTCTTCTGAAGACGGTACACAAGAAAGTCCGCAAACAGTTTGCTGAAGACATGTCAACAAAGCACATGGATTACTGGAACCACGTCCAATGGTCTGATGAGACGGGCGGGATGTAAGTTTTTTCTAAGGGGTGTACTCACTTTTGTTGCCAGGGGTTTAGATATTAATGGCTATTTTTTGAGTTATTTTGAGGGGAAAATAAATTAACTCTATTATATAAGCTGCACACAGACTACTTTTCATTGTGTCAAAGTGTCATTTTGTCAGTGTTATCCCATGAAAAGATATACTTAAATATTTGCAGAAATGCGAGGAGTGTACTCACTTTTGTACTCACTGTACGTTCTCCCATTGTGTTCATTCAACGTGCCTCGTTTATTAGGAGAAAGCAGCGAATAGGAACGGGTTATCGGAGGACAGAAAAGGAATTAGAGAAGGAGAGAGAGACAGAAGTAGCACAAACAACAAGAAATATATTGAACGCATACACTAACTATGAATATGTTGGTGGTATTGTTAGCTTGTTGAATTTCCAGTTGACACCATGTGGGGGGGGGGCTGATGACCAAGGAGAAAGAGAAGTGGGGAGGGGGGGTCAGAAGGATAAGTGATTGGGAGGGGAGGAGTGAACACAAATTAGCCATGTGATGTTTAGAACCCAGTATATGTGTGAATCCCTTGTGAGTGTGAGTATGTTGGCATCCTATTCTATGCTGCCTGATCGCTAATGCCGACACCGAGTTTTTCTACTTGAGTGTGTCTAATTGCACCTAGTCAACCTAGTCATGCGTGAATCCCATCTAAGATGTGATAGTCCTGCAGATGAGTGGAAACGTCGCGTGGGAGCCGCCCCAGGGCCATGGTCCTTCTGCAGCCAATCTGGGGGGGCGGGGCAGCGCAGCCCATCCCTCCTTCCGCAGCCCAGCAATGGGGACACCGTCACCCACCCATGATCCAGGGTGGTCCGCGGGGGCCATCTGCCCCCCCCGGGGATTCCTTCACTGATTTATAAGCCTGGCGGGCCGCCTAGCTTTTCTGAATTTTGTTATACATACTCAGAGGTGGGTAGTATTCATTCATTCTCCGAACTGCTTATCCTCACGAGTTTTGCGGAGGTTCTGTAACCAACAGTGTTGTTAATAACGGCGTTACAATATAACGGCGTTACTAACGGCGTTATTTTTTTCAGTAGTGGGTAATCTAATTAATTACTTTTCTCATCTTGGCAACGCCGTTACCGTTACTGAAGACGGAAAGGCATGCGTTACTATGCGTTACTATATTGGTCGAAAAATCTGAGGGAGACGGACTCACCGAGACGACAGCAGGAGTATGGAGGAGGCAAGAAAGTTGTGACGCCGAGCAAACGCGATGCTAGGTAGCTCCAATAATACATGTTGTAGCCGATAGCTAGTACAAACTACGCGCGCATGTTATGGTAGATATGGTAGACATGATAGATATCACATGTACTGTACATAGATATAACTAGATGCAAAATGACAGACATGGCACTAAATGAGTTAGTAGACAGCCGCCATCTTAAAGCAGTACTTTTTAGGACGGCTCTGTTGTAGAGAACCTTCCTAGCGAACCTAAGTAACTTTTTATCTAAAATACTTCTAAATCGGCAAAATCTTGACTTGAATCTATCTTTAAATGATGAAACAGTTTTAAAACTTTCATATGTCATAAGTAGAGAGAAGGGAACTAATGCAATAATGGGAGCAATTTTAACAACTTTTAACAGCTGATTCAGGGTAAAGGGTAAATTAGGGTAAAGAATTGGGCTCGGGCCAACTGTACCCAAAACCTTCACAAAAAACTTCACATAGTGTGGCCAATGTTTTTTTTTTTTTTTTTTTTTTTTTTTTTTTGGGGAGGAAAAAAAAAAAGTAATTATCACCAATTACTTTGCCAAATAACTAATTACTCTTACATTCAGGTAATTGAGTTACTAACGCAATTACTTTTTGGGAGAAGTAATTTGTAACTATAATTAATTACTTTTTTTCAGTAAGATTAACAACACTGGTAACCAATCCCAGATAACTAGGGGGGGTACACCTTGAATCAGTTGTGAGCCAATCGCAGGGCAGGTGGGTTGTAACAAGTTACATTTGCTCCGTTACAATTACTTGAGTAACTTTTGGAGAAAAATCTACATCTTAGGGTAGTTTTGCATCTTAGAGTAGTTTTACCTTGCAGTACTTTTTACTTTTACTTAATGTAGATTTGCGAAGACGAAACATGACTCTTACTTTGCTACGTTGGGCTACATTAGAATCGTTATATTTTTCCTATTTATTCCACATACACTATTGACTTTATTTTTACCAGAGTTGCCGCCAGTGGCTGTCTGTTTCACCAATGAGACGTCGCAAGAATAAACACATGACTCGTTCCTATTCGCTGCTTTCTCCTAATAAACGAGGCACGTTGAATGAACACAATGGGAGCACGTACAGTATGTCTTACTCCCATGTAATACATTAAAACTGTTCAGACCAATTGGACTCTCAGATTTCCATTTTCCGTGTCAAGCAGCTGGACAAGACAGGTAAAAAATAGTGAAGGAATCCCTACCTGTAGATTCTTAAAAAACAAAAAAATATATTTTGACACTGAATAAATGAGGAACTTCACTACAGGCTGAACAGGCTCACTTGCATCCATAACAAAGTGTCCACCAACTTTCCATATATCGTAGTTATAGGTGGTTAGTAACGCGTTACATGTGCTCCGTTACATTTACTTGAGTAACTTTTTGAGAAAAATGTACTTCTAAGAGTAGTTTTACAAAGCCATACTTTTTACTTTTACTTTAGTAGATTTGTGAAGAAAAAAACAGTACTCTTATTCCGCTACTTTGGGCTACACAAGAGATGTTACATTTTTCCTCTTTATTCTACCATATTAGTTTTACTTATTTATTTATTTGTTTGTTAGCGATGCTTTTGCCAAGAGTAGCGCTACTAATTTCACCAATGAGACATTGCAAAAATAACCACATGACTCCATTAAACCAATTAGAGATAACAATTTTTTTTCTCCGCTAGAGGGCGCTCATGCTCTTTGACCGGGTGATGTTTCAAGTGTTGTTCTGGTCTGAATTTGATTGTTTTTGTGTCATGTTTTTGGCCTAATATGGTCATGTAATAGATTATAGAATAGTATAATAACAGTTAATGTAGATGTACCGTATTGGCCCGAATATAAGACAGCCCTGATTATAAGACGACCCCCTCTTTTTCAAGACTCACGTTTGAAAAAAGACTTTTTGAACACCAAATTAATTTTTATACAGAAAATAATTACACTACATCTGAAACAAATGATTATAACAATATATTTGAGAAAAAAAACATGTTATTTTGCCTCATTCAAATCTTAATATCTGAACATTTAAATATGTAAACTAAAGTGCAATCACATTCGTAAATGAATGGCTTCTGGTTTTTGAAATGTAAATAAACTTGTGATAAAACAACTAAATTGCAATAACTGCATTAACCATCAAAGTGAAGTCGAACTGTAACTGTAGTCTTGAAACAAATCTGAATAAGGAAAAACATTGCAATAAAATAATGCAAACTGGTTAAATTTGAGAGTAGCTGAGATTTGTCATGACAGAGCATCGCTTCAATGATAGTCTGGCGCCATCTAGCGTCGTGAATGGGTATAACATCTAGACCGCAAATATAAGACGACCCCCACTTTTTCTGTGTTATTTGAATGCAAAAAACACCGTCTTAATTTGGGGGCAATACGGTAATTGTCGCTGAGAAAAAAAATACCGTTAGTTTTTTTTTTTTTTAAATGACATTGTCAGCAGTTACTCACAATGTTACTCATTACATGAATGTTCTTTTTAACAAATCCTTTTTACTTGCACTTGAGTACATTTTTGGATGACTACTTTTAGTTTAACTTGAGTAATATTACTTTTAAGTAACGCTACTCGAGTAAAAATTTTGGCTACTCTACACCCCTCTGTACATATCCATGTTCTAGCTCTGAAATGTTACTCTAGGATTTGTCTTTTTTTAATGTCTGGTATTGAATTAAATGATGTCCAGGGTTCGTACATCTCTTTCATGTCCAAATTAAAGTACTTCTTAAGGACTTTCTAGACTAATTTTCCAGTACCTTTTAAACTTATCCCAATGTTTTTTGTTTTCTTTAAACGATCAGGCAGAAATAAAATATGGTGCCTTCTCACAAGTACGCAAACATCTTACAAAATGTTCTATAGCATTTTCAAGGACTTTATGCAAAATTCAAGCATTTTCAAGGATTTCAAAGACCCGTACGAACCTGGAATGTATGTATTTACAATAAAAAATATCCTTACCTACTGTGGTCGCTGACTGTACGGATAACATTTCATCCACCAGACAACATACTGTTGTAAGTGAGGCTGTTAGAGGGAGAAGAATAAACAGAACTCTCAGGACTGAAATTGAATTTGAGCCGCTTTTCTGTGGTTTCAAAAGGTGGAATAAATAAAAAAACATTGGTGCCGATGAGGCCATATTTTTCTTTTCAACATCAGAGCAGGATTTCACAACCAAAGCAGCCTGATATAATAAACGCCACTGACTTCATGTAACACCATAGAATACGGGTGGGAACCTCCAGATACCTCACGATACTGTTTGCGATACAAGGCTCACGATAACAATCTCACATTATGGAGATAGAACAATTATCGATACGTGGGTCAAGAAATTCTAGAATATTGTACGAAAAAAAATCTGCTTCAAACAGATTGGACATCTACAGTGCCTTGCAAAAGAATTCGGCCCCCTTGAACCTTGCAACCTTTCGCCACATTTCAGGCTTCAAACATAAAGATATAAAATTTTAATTTTTTGTCAAGAATCAACAACAAGTGGGACACAATCGTGAAGTAGAACAAACTTTATTGGATAATTTAAACTTTTTTAACAAATAAAAAAACTGAAAAGTGGGGCGTGCAATATTATTCGGCCCCCTTGCGTTAATACTTTGTAGCGCCACCTTTTGCTCCAATTACAGCTGCAAGTCGCTTGGGGTATGTTTCTATCAGTTTTGCACATCGAGAGACTGACATTCTTGCCCATTCTTCTTTGCAAAACAGTTCGAGCTCAGTGAGGTTGGATGGAGAGTGTTTGTGAACAGCAGTCTTCAGCTCTTTCCACAGATTCTCGATTGGATTCAGGTCTGGACTTTGACTTGGCCATTCTAACACCTGGTTACGTTTATTTTTTGAACCATTCCATTGTAGATTTGGCTTTATGTTTTGGATCATTGTCCTGTTGAAAGATAAATCACCGTCCCAGTCTCAGGTCTTGTGCAGATACCAACAGGTTTTCTTCCAGAATGTTCCTGTATTTGGCTGCATCCATCTTCCCGTCAATTTTAACCATCTTCCCTGTCCCTGCTGAAGAAAAGCAGGCCCAAACCATGATGCTGCCACCACCATGTTTGACAGTGGGGATGGTGTGTTCAGGGTGATGAGCTGTGTTGCTTTTACGCCAAACATATCGTTTTGCATTGTGGCCAAAATTTCAATTTTGGTTTCATCTGACCAGAGCACCTTCTTCCACATGTTTGGTGTGTCTCCCAGGTGGCTAGTGGCAAACTTTAAACGAGACTTTTTATGGATATCTTTGAGAAATGGCTTTCTTCTTGCCACTCTTCCATAAAGGCCAGATTTGTGCAGTGTACGACTGATTGTTGTCCTATGGACAGACTCTCCCACCTCAGCTGTAGATCTCTGCAGTTCATCCAGAGTGATCATGGGCCTCTTGGCTGCATCTCTGATCAGTTTTCTCCTTGTTTGAGAAGAAAGTTTGGAAGGACGGCCGGGTCTTGGTAGATTTGCAGTGGTCTGATGCTCCTTCCATTTCAATATGATTGCTTGTACAGTGCTCCTTGAGATGTTTAAAGCTTGGGAAATCTTTTTGTATCCAAATCCGGCTTTAAACCTCTCCACAACAGTATCTCGGACGTGCCTGGTGTGTTCCTTGGTTTTCATAATGCTCTCTGCACTTTAAACAGAACCCTGAGACTATCACAGAGCAGGTGCATTTATACGGAGACTTGATTACACACAGGTGGATTCTATTTATCATCATCGGTCATTTAGGACAACATTGGATCATTCAGAGATCCTCACTGAACTTCTGGAGTGAGTTTGCTGCACTGAAAGTAAAGGGGCCGAATAATATTGCACGCCCCACGTTTCAGTTTTTTATTTGTTAAAAAAGTTTAAATTATCCAATAAATGTTGTTCCACTTCACGATTGTGTCCCACTTGTTGTTGATTCTTGACAAAAAAATTTAATTTCATATCTTTATGTTTGAAGCCTGAAATGTGGCGAAAGGTTGCAAGATTCAAGGGGGCCGAATACTTTTGCAAGGCACTGTATGTC